>NC_141574.1:5149569-5773057 GCF_036417535.1 Chlamydotis macqueenii
CTTAAATCTTTTAAACTGGCGTGTTTATTTTTTTTAACTGGGAGTTTCCCCAGTTTCAGCAGCCACGCTCCAAAGGCAGGAGCCGGCACCCAGTACAGGGCTGTGGGAGCTGCTGGCCCCACAGCCTGACCCACATCTCCCGAGACCCGGCCCAGCTGGAGATGGACGAGGTGGGGGAAGAAGCCCTTAACCAATGCAAAAGTGTTAAATACGTAAAAGCGTCTCTAAAGAAAGAGTGACTGCTTCAGGGCAGCCAACGTGTCTACCAAACCCTGTCCCCAGTTTGGCCCAGGGGAGTTTTGCCCAATGACTCTTCCGGATCAAGGTGACAGATCCCTGTGCCGGGTTCCCTCCTTGCCATGGTCTCTCCACCTGGCCAGTGTTCCTTCTCTTTCCCTCCCACTCCGTCCCCTCCCAACCAGGTGAAAATGTTGTCAATAGACCTTAAAATTCCCTGCCCAATTTCCCTCCCTCCAAGCCCCCTTCCTGATGGGTTTCACGGGAGGCAGAAGGGCTCTGCATGAATTCAGAAAGGCTTTGCGGTCCGGAGAGCCGTGCCAGTCGCAGGCTGTCTGCCTCTTCCCGAGCAGGGAGCTGCTGTTTTGCTGACGGAGGGGCTCCGGCCTCTCCACCGCACGGGCAGCAAACGCTGATGCACGGCGAGTGATTCCACTGCGATCACCTCGCCGCGGTTCTGCGCGGCTGCCCTTCCACTGAGGGCTGGGTCCTCCCTCGGCCAAGCACATGCTCGCTCCGGCAGCTCCTGCCGAGCCCATGCTCATCCAGCCTCATGCCTTTTCCCTTTGGGGGTGACCCCAAATTCCACTGAACCCGTCCAGCATCCAGCCCACTGCGGCTGGGCAAGCCTTGGGGAAGCTTCACTCCCAGGAGCCGGATCCCTGCTGAGCCTGGGGATGGCCAGCCCTGGCTGAGCCCTGAGAGCAACGTTCCCAGTGGGAGACCCAAATTGCCTTCTCTGTCCACCCCCAGTTGCCACTGGTTCCCACAGACGCTGCAATTTACCCCACCGCCAGCCTCCCGTTAAGATGCCGGTGCCCACCACCAGCGCCAGGCAAGTCCTGTTGTAGCTCCGACTCCTGGGGCTCTCTCTTCATCCCTTAACGAGCCCACGCAGTCATTTCCAGGCACCCACCAGTGCGTTTCCCCATCCCATTCCAGGGAGCCCTTTCTTTCAGTTACGGACAGAGCAAAGCTTTCCCTGAGCCGCTTGAAGGCATCGATAGAGCAGCAGGGGAAATCGCAACGAAAGCAGAAGCAGCGTGCAGAAGCTGCGTGGCCTGTTCCTTCCCTCCCTGCAGCACTCACAGGGGCAGGAATTCACTGTGGGAGGGCTGCGTTTAAAAACAGAGATGGTGAGCACAGCACGCCGAAGGTGATGCAGAAATTCAGGGTAAGGCAGAGGCCCCAAAGCCCATCCCTCCGCGAGACAAAAGCCCGCAGCTACTGCCCGCTCCAGCAACGCCCGCTCCTCACACACACATTCAGCTCCATTGGCCACCAAAGGGGCCACGTGCTGCTTTGGAAATGTCACTGCTTTTTTTGGTTGTTTTTTTTTGTTTGGTTGGTTTTTTTTTTAATTTGTTGGTTAAACTCACCATATACATCGCTGCTCATTAATTAAATGGGCAGAAGACGGAGGCAGGATGCTTTTTGCATACGTAAACTGCAGAAGGGCAGCAGTACCCGTGAGGGACGCAGCCCCCGTGCGCAGTCCCGTAGAAGTGAGCTGCTCTGGGGACTGAAGTCAAGGATTTCAGAGTTTTCCACGAAAGAGTTTAGAGAGGAGCTGCTGCTGGCCAGGGCTACGCTGTGCCTCGTGTCCCACGCCGGGGCTGTTTCTCAGTCACGCTGACAATTTCCCAAGAGAGACTTGAGGCGGTCCAGCTCCTCACCAGGGCAGGCGAGGAGCATCCCAGCATCCCAGGTGGAGACGGGATCTGCACGCCATCCTGCCAGAGCCCGGGATGGCAGATCCAGCCCCCCGCTGACGCAGCAGTTCTTGTTTGGGGACTACAGCCAGCGAGTCGCCCCAGAGCCGCGGCTGTTCTCACGTTTCTGTGTTTTCCCCCAGTCAAGGAACAGCGGGCAGCAAGGGGACATCGACGGAGCCCGGCGACTCGGACGCATGGCCAGGCTGCTCAGCATCGTCTCCATCGTCCTGGGGACCATCATCATCGTGCTCTACATTTCACTCAGCGTCAGAGGTAAGGTCTCCTTCTCTTTTCCCCAGCCCAGCCCGAGCAGGAACCTCACGTGGCTCCCGTCTCCAGCCCAGGGTACAGAATTCACCACCCACCAGCACCCTAAGGCAGGCGGTGCTCCGTTCCCACCCCAGCTGCAGCAGTAGGGCACTGAGCACCTGTATGGTCCAGGCTGGTTTCTCCATCACCAGCTGCACACACACACACAAAAATGCACAAAACCCCTTGGGGAGTGGGCTTCTGGCAGGAGCCACGCACGCTGTTCAAAGGACCAGAACGGGGAGTCGCCCTGTGCTGTCCCGTAGCGACCACACAAGGTCCCTCTTGTGAAAGGCCAGGCTCTGGTGGGTTTAGAAGAGCGTTGTGGGGTAAAACTGGAAGGGTTTCAGGACACAAATCAACCTGCCCAGGACTGCAATCCCAAAATGTCTGGGGAACCTCCCAAGCACAAACCCATCTGCCAAAACCAACATGACCAGCTCAGGCAAATGGGAACCTCAGAAACACACAAAGCCCAAGCCAAGAGTGTAAGGGAAACATCTCTGACTGCTGGAAGCTGCCCTAAGACTCTCTTTGTTTTACAGTGTCCTAGAAGATGTTTTAGCATGCAAATGCCTCGAAGAGGAGGAAGACAACTTTCCTTTTGGGGTTTTTACTTTCAGCCTTGCAACAAAAAATTGTCACAGTGTAGGTGGGCAGCCCTAGACAGCCTGCTCTGGAGCGCCGTCTGCAGGAACGCATGCTTCTACTTCACCGCCTCTTGGAAATGATTGTGTACGAGTGATGGGATAAAAAAACACGAAACATCGCGGGAAGGAATGGGAACGAACATCGGACGCCGAGCGGAGAGGAGAAGGGGGAAATCCACTACCTCATTCCCCTCCAGCAAAACTCACGGAGCGGGGAGACACTAAAGTACAAGAGGAGGAGAGAGTTTCAAGAGCGAAGCTTGTTTTAAAAGAAAAATTAAGGCAAGAACAGGACACTTTGAGGAATCCTCCTAAGAGTTTTGGCACAAGTCACTGAATTTTTGGGGGGTTGTTGGTTTTTAAAACATCAAATTCTCTGTCTCTAAAAAAAAACAAACAAACAAACAAACAGAAACAAAAACCAAACCACAAAGCTCAAACTGCCATCAGGAGCTGAGAGCTGTTCCACGGAGGAGGAGGGAGAGCAGAGCTGCAGCAGGACCACAGCTCCGCTCCCAACGAAATGCAGCCGCAAAAGCTGGAGGATGTGGTGGGTGCTTTTGTATTTTTGATGAAAAAAAAAAAAAAAAGAGACAATGACCATTTGCATGCCTTTGGGAATGTTCTCTATGTCTGTTCCTATGAGCTGTTTTATCCCTTAGGGCAGATCTCAGAGCTGGCAGAGCAGGATGTTGCTGCATGAGAACGCCAGGCTCCTCCTCACCCGCATCCCATGGTGGGGTTTTTAACGGCAGGAACAAATAACGCTTTCTCTGTGAACCCACACGTTTCTCCTTCCGTGCGCCCGAAGGGAGGTTACACTCATGGCGCTGGGAAAAGAGCCTGGTCAATCTCTAGCAGCAGCACCGAGGCATGGAGAGCCCGCTCTACCCACTCACACGTTTATGTCACGTCATGTCCGTCACACAAAAGCTTCGGCGCAATCCAGCCCCCGCCGCTGTCAGCGCTCAGCTCCCCGACCCCTTTGGGCTTCAGCTTAGGACCTTCCAGAAGATTTTCAGAGGCACGGGGAGTCTGAGATCCCCGCTCCCCTCTCACGCTGTTCTGCATCCCTGAAAATCCCCGGCGTCCCTGGAGCTGGCTGGGGTCCGTTCCACAAGCAGTATTATTATTTTTTAATGTTTTATATTTAACACAACAAGAAAACAGACTTTGCTTCTCCCCGTCTGCCTGTACGCACCCCGCGCCTTGCCACGTCTTCCACATCATGCATCTCCTCGGCTGTTTCCCGTAGGATGCAATCCCAACGCGCTCCCTCCGGCCCCATCCCTTCTTCCTCCGCCTCCCCCGTCCTTGCCACGGGTTGTTTTTGGGCTCGGTCCTCTACCCGGCCGCCCAGACTATGCAAAGTTTCACCGCCTGTTGTTTAATTCAGGCTTTGTAGATGGCTTCTGGCCATATCCATCGGCTCCATCTTAGCTGAGCCTCCCTCTTTTACCCCAACTTTGCGGGCACAAGTACGTGGCCAAAAGCTGCACACCGCGGCCTTTCTGTCCCCCTGGGGCCTGGGAACACGGACTGCGCTGAGGCACGAGGGGGTCCGGGGCACTTCTGCTCCCCGCTGAAACAAAACCCCAAACCTTAGACCAAATCTAACGCTCCCGAGGCCTTGTCTACATGGAGAACCTGCTGCACGCCGTAAGAACGTCCGCAGCGTGGTGACTCACCTCTTCTCCGGGGTACGCGCGGGGCTGGCGCAGGGCGGGGGTCCGCTGTAAATCCACGCCGCAGTTGCTCCACAGTAACTGCTGGGCAAAGCCCTGGGCAGGGCTGTCACAATTCCCTTGTCACCTGTTGGATGGCTCCTCTTTAGGGTGTTTTCTCTCACCAGACGTTATTTGAATCCAGGGGCTAAGGAAGCCAAATCCCCTGGACACGCCGTTAACATTTTTCTCCACGTTAAAAGCGATTCCCGGGACTCAGAGCAATCGCACATCACTACAGCACTTTCTCGAGCTCTATTCCCATCCACTCCTTTGCCAGCGCTTTCTTACAAACTATTGGCTTCTAAAATGGACCAAATTTGCAACTTTTCTCTTGCAATTCATTTTCTGTGAGCCTCAGCAAACAGGGGCTGCTGAGCGCTGCTAGGTGTGAGCTCCCACCCTCAGCCGCTGCCAGGGTGCCCCGAGCCCACCAGAAACCCTCCCTTGGAGATTCAACCTCTCATCTTGTGGCTGATGACATCCCATCAAATCCTCCAAACATTTCCTCCCTTAACACTTGAACCCAAAAGCTGCTTGCTAGGAAACACACATCATTTTTTCCAAGAGACGGAAGGGCAGCACTGCCTGTCCCTGCATCTTCTGCCCCGGGCCCTTTGAGCTGCTGGAATTCAGCTTTTGGTAAGAGCTGAGCAAGCTCCTCCTTAGGCAGGAAGAACCAACGTTCAGGGAAAGCTGCCGCAAAGAGGTAGAGCACCTGAGAGCCCTGAGTATTTATTAAGTAAGAATTTAAATGCTCTGTTATCGTTATGTAAAGCCTTTCATCTAAAGCGCTGTGCCGTGTTTAAAGGATTACACCCTCCTGCCCCCCGCGAGGTGGTTAGTGTTATGCCGCTCCGACTGCGCGGATGGCAAAGTTACTCAAATTCACGTGCGCTGTACAGCTCCAAGATGAAACCTGTTTATCTTTCTCCTCCTTCGTAGAACCATGTATGAGTACAGGGTTCCTCTCAATCTGATTTTTCCGTAGGCAAACACACAGCACACTGCAAAATGGACGGGGATACCTGCAGTCGTAGCAACGAGGGGGCTTGGCCAGGCAGTCCCAGTGGTCCTTGGCCGGAGAAGTCCCAGGCTGGTGAAGTGCACCCAGAATTCATCTGGGTGCAGGAGAAGGCAGAAGATTTCCCAAAAAATCCTCGTGGTGATGATTCGCTGCACGCACCTGAACATGGTTTGTGCCTTCTGTCTTCACCTGCATCTTCAGGCTGCTGAGCCAATTGCTTCTCGACTCACTGTTAAATATAACAAAAAAAAGAAAAACTAAGACACTTAAACTCCTTTCATTTTTAATCTTCTTTCTGATTAGATGCCGTTGCACTGCTCTGCACTCTTGAATGCAGCTTCTTGGTTGTTACCCTGCACGTAAATCCAGGGGAAAGCCTCTACGGTTACTCCTGACAAAATATTTTCTCTCCTTGTAACCTGGCTCTCCAGAGCCAGAGAAATAAACTCTCCAGGGCTCTCTGGAAAGTCTCTCCCTCCCGTTCTCTCCCAGCTTCCCTATCCTTTTTGCAGCCTGATATTTTTGCAAAGGTCTGGCCACTGGATCTTTGCTCTCCACATCCCATAGGGTTTTGCCCCAGCCCAGCTGCCTATTTGGCTCTTTCGGGTGCATTAGCTGGTACGTGCAAAGAAAGAAGTCGTTGATCCCCTAACCCTTGATTCACGCCTCACCTGCGAGGAGATAAACCATGGCAGAACTTCATCCTGAGGCCTCCAGCAAGCATGGTTCCTCCTTCACTCTACACCTAGGGAAGAAGAGCATCCCTTGGGATTTTTTTCCTGACTTAGTGTTCGCCTAAGTGCATCTTGCTTTCCACAACCAGCCACAACGGCTCCTCTTCTTGGCTTTGCTTTTAGCATACAGGAGGGAGACTGCAAAAACTATGTCATGAAAAGTCTTTCCCTCCCCATCCCCACAAACAAGCCCCATTACTTATGTCACAGCTCCTGGCCACCTGCTGCAAAATCCTCAGGATCTGGCCAACTTTTACCCCCAGTGAAGCAGGGAATAGGGAAGAGGCGAGAGATCCAAGCAACGCGGTGGCAACCCAGCCTTACCTGACAGCAGAGTGGAGCTGGTAGGAGGATAACTCACTGAAGAGATGGAGAAGGTGGGAAACATCTCTAAATGTAAGCCGAAGTAGGAGTTACGATCGACAAGTGTGAGGTCCTGGTGGGATATAAATACACGGTTTGTGCTGCAGCGCGGGGCTGATGGCACCTCTCTGGCGTTGGTGCCCCTGGTTGAAGGTTTGGGGAGAGCCAGGCTCTGTGGGGTGGCAGGGGAGAGCCCTTTCTGGGTTCAGCAGCGCTGGATGGGTTTGCTTTTTCTGGCCATTCCAAACTGGTTCCATTCCACTTTACCCCTCTCTGCTTATCTTTGCCAGTTTGGCATGCTCTCCCCTCAGCATTTCTACCCCAGTCCCTCGCAGGCTGCTCCCTCCCAACCCCTGCCCTGTTTTAACCCAGGACAGATCTGGCTGGCGATGAGACGCCATCGCTGGGCTGCGCTGAAAGGGGCCGGGGGGCAGCGAACGCGCTCCCCTACGGCCCCGGCCCAGGCTGGCTGCGCGCTCCAGCGCGTACCCCTGATCTTCCAAATACAGACTTCTCCACGTAGACAAGGGGAGCAGATCCCGCCTTTCAGATAAAACTACAGCTCCGTTTCCATTCGGTCTGAGTCTGGGGAGCGGCCGCAGAAACGCACCCGCTGGGCTGGTCCCGTGACTTCATTTATTGATTTTTTTTCCGGATACCCCAGCTTTGCCCTGTCGCTTCATTACTTACCGCAGGACCACAGCCAGGGCCGCACCGCCAGGCTGAAACAATTTCAGATTTAAGGGTGATTTTCTTTCAGCACACATCCTTTAATTTTGGCAAAGGCAGATTTGGACTGAAGACTCCCATGCCTCGGCACAAGCCAAGGGGGCGGTGGGGGAAAGCAGCCTTTTCAAAGTGGGAATATTTGCAAAGCATTCGCTGACACCAGTAGGTAGCGAAATTCAAACCTATAAATACCCACCCAGGATGAGAAACACCAGAGAGGGAACGCGTGCGAGATTCACCAAGGCAACCCTGATGCCGCTTTGGAGCGGGCGCCCGTGTTCGCTGGTGCCCGGGAGACGAACCTTCGCCTGGAATGGCAGGGTCTGTCCCCCCCCGCCACCCCCACCGCCGTCCATGCACCGGCTCCTCCTCTTCCGAAGCCCAACTGGGAGAGCCGCGTCTCACCCACAGCATGAACACATCTGGAATTGCAGCTGGGCGCTTCTCTTTGCTGATAAATGTTTTTTTTCCTGCAGGATGATATGGTATATCTTATATACTTTCTTTGTATTTCTTGGCATGAGAAAAAAAAATTAAAATGTAACATGCATGGTCAAAGCTGAACTTGTTTCTTCTGTTTAAACGAGAGAAAAAAATCCAGACTGGTTGTTTAGCTATTGCTTCACGCTCCAAGGCGGACAGATCAGCCGGTCTGTGGGGTGCAGTGGGTTGCGTACAAATACGTATTCGCAAAAACAGCACAGAGAAAGGTCCAGGCAGGTCAGCCCTGTCCTGCAGAGACAAGAGGCACCAGGTCTGCTCCCAGCCCCGCCCTGGGAAACGCCTGCCCACGGGAGCAGGATAAATCCTCCTGGCTCGCGACGCACAAGGATGGGATGGGGAGCAGCCACTGGGAGCTTTTGGCTGGCCCTGCTACTGCGGGCCAACAGTACGGTGCACAACGAAGTCTGGGAGAACAAACTCCAAATGTGCTCAAAAAACCCAGAATTATTGATCAAAACCATAGATTTCAAGAACACACAGTGATAAATATCTGCTCAAAAAGCCTCAATGCCAGCAGCTCCGAGGAAATCAGTCCTTTCAAAAGTTTCTGAAGCCAAAGGTTGAAGATTCAGCTGTTACTGAAAACATTGGCTTCAGTCTTTTCCCAGGAGGAGTTTTTCCAACCAGACTGGAAAACAGCCGACCGTCGATGCACCTCAGGTCATCACCACCAGGGCCCGTTTCTGTGTAACGGCACACCGGTCAGTCGAGGCTACCGATCCGCACCAAAGATCGGCCGCACATCCACCGCAATGAGCTGAACGCCCATATTCGCCTCTGCCTGCGCGCACCCCTGGCATCCTCCGGGAATGAACGGTGACGCAGCTTCCAGCCCAGCCCAGCGCGGAGAGGAGACGTGCCAAGCCGGAGAGGAATTAGCTGTCTGACACAGCTGCAGCGCTGTCCTCTGCAGCAATGCTCCAGGCTTCAGGGCAGGACTCACCGGAGGTACCACAGTCCCGCAGCTTCCCGAGGACGACTCCGTCCCTCTCCCGGCGAAGCAGCGCGCACAAAGCGCACACATGGGGAGCGGGTGCCACCACCGCGGCTTCACGGCCCCAGAGCCGGTATCAGACACAGCACATCCGCTTTCATCCATGTCTACAACGGAAAAATATAAACATAAATTCGCTGCAACGTCGGCAGCCCTCAGCGCGATTCAGCAACCAACGTAGGTAACGGCCTTGTCTGGAGCGCGTCGTGCCGATGAGATTCCCTCCAGGGCCGGGGCCGGTCACTGCACCAGGCTGGTGTTACATCCCCTCGCTGCCTCCGCTTGCCTGGGAGCACAGGAGCGGGATTGCAGGGGAGGGCCACAGAGCCACCTTTATCTGCCGGGATGAGAAGCAAAAGGCAGGTGTTTAGAAAATTCAGCGTCACTTGCTTCCCGCTACTCAGCAAAGGGACTTGCAGCTGTGGCTGGTGGCACCCACACGTAACAAAGGACTGGGATGGAGTGGTCCTGGTGGGGAGAGCTTTTGAGGAACAGATGCAGTTTGCACCTCAGCACATGATGTCTGAGGTTGCATCAACCCATCTTTGGCCGTCCTTGTCTATCGCTGAAAGAATTCATCGGGTAAGAAGGCTGAGCAGCAAAGAACAGCAGCTTTGTCCTGGAGGAGGAGAGTTTTCCTCGCATGAAAGAGCCCCGCGCCACGAGAGATGTCCCTTCGGTGGCGAGACGGCTCTGGGAGCGTCCCGACCGTGCCACCGAAGCAGCTGGGCAGATGCAAGATCCGGACTTCAACGAGCGAAGCTGTCAGCCTCTGCTCCGCTGTTTGGCTAAAGAGAGGGGAGTGCCGGGCGCTTTCGCCTCTTGGTTTATTGATGTGCTGCTCCGATGGGCTCATGTATAATAGATACGCACAGGAACAGCAAGAGGTTTACATCCCATTTCCATGTTGCATATGTTTTCTGCTAAACACTATAGGCTCTCCGCTCACCTCTTAATGTTTTTCTTCGCTGATGAATTTCCAGGAGCTTTGGGGTTCAAGCAAAGGACAAAAAGTTGGCCACCAGTTCTTCAACTGGTTTCCATGACTTTTCTCCAGACAGGAGCTGTGAATTAAAAGCACAGGGAAAACATTTCCATTTTCTCTCTCGTTCCTAACACCGGCTGCTGTTGGAGGGTGAGCAGCTAAGGGTTTCCTTGGGCACCCTCAAAGCTGCTCACAGCCTCTTGGCAAGTCGTACGTGAGGCGACGGAGTCGGAGCCCCGGGCTGCCACAGCCGCACGGGCAGCAGCATCGAGCGGTCGCGCCGGGAGAGCTCGGGGCCGCAGGACTGCAGCAGCGAGGCCTTGTGATGGACACGCAAACACATCTGGTCTGGTACAGCTCGCTCCGGTCCGCAGGGACACAAGGGGCTTGTGGCCCAGTGCTGGGCCAAAAATAGAATTGCACCCCAGCCTTCTCCCTACTCACAGAACAGGTTATTAGAGAGAGAAAAAAGACAAAATGAGGGGGTGTGGTGGATGTGTCCTTCAAAATTTGGAGTTCACCAAACACACTCTTGGTAGGCTGCAGTAAAGGAGCAGAGGAAAACTGAATTTCACTTTATGAGGGTCCTGAAAGCCTCCACCTTCCTACTTTTCTACCCAGAACCAGCCTTCCCCTTTTTTGCAGCATGACGCTGCGCGTTGCCTCCAGTTCCTCCAGCTATGGCCCCCACATCCACATAGCAAGACCTTTAACCAGGGGTCTAGCTGATCCCATGTGGCACAAGGTAGACATTTTATCACATCTCAAACCTATTTTTTTAATCAGAGAAGACATATTCAATAAGCTTTGTAGAAGGATGGGTGGTGAGGATTGCTGTGATTGGAAAGAGGAGAGCCTGGCTTGCACACGCGGGTAGGAGTTGCACCAACAGATGAGGGCACTGCTCTAGACCAGGACCTTTCCTTGATGGTGGTTACTGCTGGATCCTTCAGAAAATGAAAACTCCCATCCTGCAATCTCTAGATTACCTAACATAGAGTAACGAGGATTTCTCCATGAGCTAAGCTACCTAGTCTAAAAAGAAAACAAAAAAAAGGCCGATGGCCCTCTTTGTTTCCAGCTTAGCTGTAAGGTGAGATGCTATTCTTGCTCAAGAGCTGCCGAACGCTTCGGAAGCTTGCAAAGTTGTTTGCTTTAATAGCGCACAGCGTGAAACAAAGCAAAGACGGGAAGCCCTCCCAGCGAAACGCCTCCTTCTGCTGAGCTCGCTGCACCTCGCTGCCTCTTGGAAGTGTTTAATTATAGGCTGCAGATTCTAAAGCGTTTTCTTCCCATTATTTGGTCTCAGGTCCAATTTCAGAAAACCTGTATTTTATACTCCTTCCCAGCAAGGATCGATGCAAACAGATCACTTCATCAATTCCAGTCGGGGAGAAAAACAAAGCAGCCCCTCTCACCCACGGCGCTGGAATTCACTACCGGTCTGAGAGAGCTGGCCCAGGTACGCGGCAAACTGTAATAAAATTAAAGGAATGTTGGTAAGGCCTGGGATCCTTAAAGCTCTGAAGTGATGCTCTATTTTTACCTTGATTTTTGATTACAAAACCTCCAGCGGGTACAAGCTGAAGCTTCCCAAAAATGAGCTAATCGCTGGAACGGGCTCTTCCTCCCCTGCCCAGGCGTTGGCTCGCATCAGCCTCTCCTGCCGAGAGCTCCCAGCCCACGGCCAGGCCAGCGCTCACCTCCCAAGGGCGACAGCGGCACCACGCTCGCAGAAGGGGCCCGGCTGCTCGGTTAAGGAACGTCCGTTCCCCTGGGACGTCGCTGTGTCTGCGGTCAGACCCGAGGAGGCTGCCGGTGGCACAGGACAGCCAACTTTTGCCTGTCTGAGACAGCAAAGCGTGCAGTGATGCTCTGCTAACAGACACAGCCGCCTCCAGGAGCCTCAGATTTCCAAAGGCCAAGCAGATACATGTACCTGAACACATTAAAAAGATCCGAATACCAAAATCCCCACGGCAGCATCCCTCTTCCTTTCCCCCTCCCGCGGCACCACTCGAGCTGAGGTATCTCTGAGGTATGACAAGAATTGATCATGCCCCCAAATATTTGTTGGTTTTCTTTTAAAAACACTTCATCTAAGCCTGAGCGTAGGCTGGAAAATTATTCACATTTCCTGAAACGCAAGGAAACGCAGGAAGAGCTGGCCGGCAAACCCCTCAGCCCCCTGTAAGGTACAGCTACGACCTGAAAGCACAGGTGCTACCCAGACACCGAGACCCACTTATTCCGAGGGGGCGTTCGGACCCCAGGAACGGTCGCCGCTGCAGGTTGAGTGCACTCCCTCTTTGTAAGCTCCGTTTCTTTACATAAGCAGTGCACGCTTTTACAGACCTGACTCACAACCCTCCCCACCTCGGTAATATTTTAAAGTAAATTTAGCACTGGTGATACATGCCTGACCTAGAGGGAACTCCATTTATAGCACAGCAGGGAAATATCCACGTATCCCCCATTCCGGGCTCGGCCCCTCCGCTCGGGAGCTCCTCCGGCGCCGAGGACAGGCTGCCGAAAGCCGAGCGTGGGCGCAGCCGCGCTGCGAGGTGGGGGACACCCACGGGATCTCCCCTTGCTCAGCACCGCCACGCAGGTACCCACCCCACCGGTGACCAGGTACTCACGTGGTCCAATTACTTTTTAACACAACAAATGATCATTTGTGCGTTAACACCTGGACCTGCCAGGATCCCATCAGCACTTTCTCAGCTGCTCACGATTTCGTGTTACACCTGCAACATCCCTGAGCAACCCACAGGGTTTTAAGAAAAGGCTCCCTTAAAAAAAACCAATGTTTCAGCAGCGTTTCACCCTGAAAGCAGCCGGCTCAGCACAGCCCTGAAGTCAGATGGATCTGCAGCAGATGACACACGGGCCAGCAAACACCTTCAGAAAGCTTCCACTGGAGAGCAAGCAGCTCCGTGGGGCTTTGCAACCTGCAGGGAGGAGCTTCTCAGTGGACCTTCAGAAAGACAACAGATGAAGAATATTGTCCCCACTTCCAAGAACTTTGCATAGGGACGGACGGGTGTGGGCAGGGAAGACAGGAAAAGAAACAAAACAACATCTGAAGGGAGGGAAGCCCACCTGCTCACAGCGCTTGTGGCCGAGCGCGCTGTGCTGGTGCACCGAAGTGGTTACCAGCGGGTTTTTGATGGAGCTCTGGTGCGGTTTTGATCGATAAGCTCCACATCACCCTGGGACAGCCTTTCTGAACTTCAAAGGAATAGTAGATTTTTTTAAAAGAAATAACAAATCTGAGACCAAAAAAAAAAATAGTGTGTTTGAAACATCTAGTTGAATCGAGACACCAAGGAAGGAAGGGAGGAGGATGTGATGGGCAGCACAGTGAGCAAAGAAAGGCAAAGCCCCACAAGATGCCAGACCTAAACGGCCATGGCCACAGAAGTCCTCTTAAAATCCCACCACTGACCAACAGAGGTTTCATAGGGCGTGAAACCAGAAAATCATCCACAAAGAGAGAACTGCAAATGCTGTTCCAAAGGCAGAGGGACTTTGACTACAGCCAGACCCCTCCTGCCTCGCTAGCGGCGCTATCAAAACTGGGTTAGCAAAGCCTCAGGGTCCCGTTAAGAACAAAGAGCGAGGAGGGCTGCGGCGACAGGGAAAGACCAAGCAGGGGCTGAGCAGCAGCACACACGCCAGTAACGGTGTCTGACAGCGTGCAGAGGAGGGGGAAGATGCAGGCAGCAGCAGGCTCCCAGTGTTTAATGAGCACATCCCGGCGGCAGCACGGCTGGTGTACCTGAACACCCCGATTTGGATAAAGGCTGTCATTCAGGAAACGTAAATACCTGCGGTAAACATTGAGATTTTCTGTGAAAACATCCAGAAATCAAGTCCACACAGCAGTACACCTCCCACGCTCAGTGAAACGGGGAAAACAAAGACACTCCTGTCTCTCCCTCTGAATTTCTAATGGAGCGCTGGGCTCCTTTTCAGCAGGAAATCTGTCTGTGGAATTGCGCCGGGACTACGGGAGCAGAGCACGGCTCATCCATAATGCAGGAACAGCCACGGCGCCGGAGCGCGTCAGGAAGGACAGCGGTTCTCAATATGAACAGCATTCTGGGAGGCGGATGGTTAAAAATATATATCTTACGCCTGTGCCACTATAAATTATTGACTGTACAGGGAGCTGGAAAAAAGGATTCAGCCCGATTAATAATTTATTTTCTAATCCAAAAGAAGATGGAATTTTACGCACCACTTATTACCAGTGTTGCAAACTGGAAAAACGAACTGCCCTTCCCACTACCTGAAACCAGAATTGCCTTTCCATTTTCGAAACGTTTTTTGAAGTTTCTTCTCTAATTTAAAACATTCAGTCAAAGCCTTCCCTTGAGAAAGCAGTGGTCATTCCTGAATATTTAGCAGGCACATGAAGGACACAGAAACCTATCGCTACTTTAAAGCGGCACTAGAGACACAGCACGATGGCTCTGAAATGAAGAGAACTCCCTCTCCTCACTCCCAGCCTCATGCAATAGACAGGCATCACGCTGCTAGGCTGATTTTCTCGTTTGACAAAATAAATTTGAGTGGCACGGAATGATTTAGCACCAACTGCAAAACCACCAGACACTGACGGGTCCTGCAGGCACCACGCTGCCTGGTTTGAACGCCCGAGGATGGAGCTGGGCCAGACCACAGCACGGGTAGAAAACTGCAGGGTACGGCAGAACTTCACGGAGAGAGCTTCTACGATTGCTTACACTCTGCTCAAAGTACTGGCTTACTTTAGGTTTTGTGTTGTGACTGCAGAAGGGGGGAAAAAAAAAAAAAAGGTACCAAACTACTAAGAAGTGTATTAAAAATGGGGGGAGGCACCTTATGCTGAGAAGGCTCTTCAGATCGACACCAGTTTTGGTGTGCATTTGGGAACTAAATGCTTTATACTATGGATATATAGAAAACTTACCCGTAAGGAAAACCATCCTTGTTCCAGCTGCGAAAGAAGGGCAATAAAAAAGCCATGACTATACTCAGATCCTCCCAGCGCAGACGCCTGAAAGAGAGGAGGAGGAGGGGAGTCCAGGTCTGCACAGGCAGGGAGGAGGAACACATCCCACCAAACCGAGCACTCTGGGACAGGAAATCTCCATCACACCTGGTATTTGGTACAAAGACAGAGAACGCACTCATCCATACGTTCAGCGACAATCCCAAACTGGAGAGATTAATCTTCTCCCCATGTTCCCTGAATTTTAGGTAAGCCAAGATGGCCACGGTGAAAGAACAAAGCACCTTGCTTAGAATTCTAATTTATTATTAAATTACATATCAAAGCTTTTTTTTTTAATACATACAGAGAATGCACAATAGGTGTGAACAAAAATAATTACAATTACAATAAAATAAGTTTCAAGAAGCTATATGAAAAGCAAAAAATCAGAAAGTGCAATCAAACTCATTTACAAGGGTCTGGACTGGGATATTTTGTGAGAAATGGTTTTGATTTTATCTCGAGTGTTTATCTAAACTGCTTTCCTCACTCAGGAGCAGACAAACCAACCACCGCTTACGTGTCCAGAACTGAAAGCATAACCACTGGTTTCAGGGACCCAGTCGACAGGAGAGATACAGGGCACCGAGAGGACTCGCAGATGTCACCTAGAATATGGCTCAGTTTTGTCTCCGTGTCTCTCACTGCAGGCTCCTGCACGACACTGCTCACTACAACCACTGCTCTGAAGGATCTCATCATCCAACTCTGCCATACGGAGTTTCAGAATTATTTCCTCCTCCGAAAGCCATACAGCTGTTACCTCTCCTTCCTGTTTCAAATGAAAGCTTTGGGGGGAAAAGGTAAAAATAGAAAAAAGGTTATGCATCAAGTGATCTTGGGAAATAAGCTGCCAGGTTTAGAGAGTCAAAATAATCCCAACTAAATGAGCCACACAATCAGAAGTGGTGGACCAGACTTTTCTCCCTCTGGAGCAGTTCTGGGGGAGCTTCAGGAACACAGCTCCTCAGAGGACGCAGCCCCGGAGCACAGGCTGCCAACAAATTTATCCGAAACTTTCACATCACCTAAAAATCTACTTTTGCTCTTTTGTTTCCAACATCCAGCAAGGAACTGACTCTTTCTTCTCACAGTAATCTTAAGACCATCCAACAGAGGGGATTTCTAAAACTACAAATGCAAAATTCTAGTGGATTGGTCAGTGTAACAAATCCCGCAGGAATTTACACCACACTTCCACGGCCAAAACCTCTCAAAACCAGTACTGGTTACTAGGAAGCGTTGTGCCTTCCCAGGAGGGGCAAACTCTCCCGTTACCAGAAGCACCACACTGCTTGGTCCCAGAGACCAAAGCCGTGCCCCTACCCTCGCTCCGGTGCACTCCCGCGCGGTTACAGCCGCACAGCCGCTCGCTATCGCTGAACACACGGCACGGGGTGCTGCCCGAACGCCGTTCCTCTGCTCTAGCAACCAGTGCTTGAAGATCAGCTTTAAAAAAAAAAAAAAAAAAAAAAAAAAAGAGAGAGAGAGAATAAAAATACATGCATCTATGGGAAGCGTGGCATCAACAGTCACCAACGTGACCCCTTACGTTCCAACGGCGAGCTAAGGGGTTGTTGGACAGGTTTAAAGTAGGGGCTTGTGTACTGGCAAGAATAAAGCAGAAATTTAAAAAGTGTGTGTGTGGGAAATACGCCCCGTAGAAATATTATGGATTTTCTCACTTCATTTCAACGGCTTAGCAGTAATTTTCTTAGCACAATTCTACTGGGTTGAGTTATGAAACTGCAACTTTGCCAGGAATTGCAGGAATTAGCATTCTTTAACCACAGTTTTGTCCCCAGAGCAAGAGGAACCACACAGAATGAAAAACTTAGAGAAAATATTTAGCAAGAGGAGACATACAAACCTGTATTTTGGGGTCTGAGATTAGATACTACAATCCACCGTTTCCATTTCCAGTCCACTGCCCCAACCACAGGTCTGTGTGTCAGAGACCTCCAGGAGAATTAAGAAGTCTCTCCCCACAGCTATATGCAAGCACACCGCTTCAGAGAGCAAAGCAGAACGCCCGCTCACACTGCCAGAGGACAAGATGATGATGAAGGGGAGACTACAAGGATAATTAAATGTATTTTCAACACAAAGTCTGTCTCAAAACCAATACAAACAAAAACCATGGAGGGGCTGCCAACTCTCAAACCATTTCCAGTAAAGCTTTATCAGAAATAATTCAGCATATTTCAGTTTTTTAATACTAAAATATAATCAGTTCCTCCGTAATATTTTCATAACATGAAAAATCAATTATGTTTACATATTTATTATAATCTACATATTTTCCATAGCAGCTTTTTCACACAATAAGGTTAAATATATGCACCAAATAATCAATTAAGTCCAGTAAAAAGACTTGTTGTAAGATTAAATAAATGAATTTATTTACGGTACTGCAGCTCTTATATTGCCAACTATACAGCAACCAAATCCTACAAATCCTAAACAGAAGCGTGACTGCCGATCAGGGTCCCTTCGGGTGGTGGTGGAATCAAAGAAAAAGCATCGGGGAGAAGGGGTTTGATCTCCCAGCACAGATTCATTAATAAACCTCCTTTATCCACCAAGATTTTTCAAAAACCCCTTTAATAAACACTTCATTTCAAACCGGGAACATTCCCTAATCAACCAAATAATTACCCTTTATTTAAATGGCCAGCCCCACAGTTTTACACAGATTAATTCCAAACGCTTTCTAATCCCGCAAGGTGACTGATTAGAAGTCTTTGTTGACTTTTCAGCAGTTATTGGCCTGCTAACGAGCCTTCAAATCCATACAAACATTTTAGGCGCACCGGCGTGGTTTTGCACACTACACAGGCACAAGTCTCTACCCCTCCGACAAGTGCTTCACAGACACCAGAGAAAGCAGCACACAAATGCGTCCCTCCCGCGAGACTCTGTTCCGGAAGAGAACCTGGAGACTATCTGACATTTGGGGGTGACGGCATACGTGGAATCTGTTAGGAGCACTGTAAATTGATTGCGAAAAGCATTAATCAACGTCTTAGGTAATTCAGTGCCTCAGTTGGAATTTATGGGGTTACAACATGACAGATGGAAAAGAGCTGTTGAAAGAGCAGAAAAATCCGTAACGTGTGAATCTGCCCCACCAAAGCCATTCCTGACGTCGGCTTTGTTCAGAGATGCAAACACAACAGGATTTGTGGATATATTTTTTTTTTTTCTTCCACCCAGATAACGGTAAATAATACTTGTTTCACTATTCATACATTCAACTCTTTACCTTGAGGAGTTATGTCCAAAAAGTTTGCACGCAGGTACATTTGCCTCAGCTAGAACCATCATAATTTTCATTTCCAATTGACAGTTTAGATTATATCCTACTTACAGTGTAAAAATATTAATGCTATTAGGATAGCTTTATCTAAATTATAATATAGATTTTTCAAACTGCTTATCATGTCTTTATAAAGACATTTATGACGCCAGCCAAAATCAAAGTATTTGCACCCAAAAGACAACTTTTAGGTGAGCTCACGTTTGGTCACTTTTCAGATGACTGAACACTAGAGTAAACAGCTGTTAGGACACTGCTCCCTTTTTACAAAGGGGGACTGGTTAGTCCCTTTAAAGCCACAAGAAACCTTAGAAATGTTCCTCAGAGGGTAGTTTATTCATATTCTGTGCAAAAAGTGAACTGAACAATTTTTTTTTTTTTTTTTTTTTACTTCAAGGAATTTGTGTGAAGCAGTTTTCACAGCACAAATTATGCAGAAATAACTAGTATCTCAACCATGAGTTAAAAAGAATTACAGAACATGTATTTAGTAGTAAAGCAACCTGATGGCTTAAAGCTGCAATATTCTTCTCACAGGGAAAAAGTGTTCAGTACTGGGCTTGGCCTACAGGGGAAACTGGCTCCCTGCTGAGTTTCCACCCAAGGCAAGCCTAATGATTTTTTTTCCCCACTTACCAGCCAACAACAGAGCTCCCCAGCACCGCTGAGCACAGAAACTGTTCTACCGGTTCTGGTAAGTGTCCCGTATTTACTTACCGTGCAGTGAGAAAGGGAATCAGAGACAAACAAACCCCACAAAATTTAACCAAAGGAAGATGGATGGCAGGGAAGGAGAAACACTGCAGCTTCAACCCAAACCCAGTGTCGCAGTCTACCATCATAAGCTCTAGACATCATGCTGACAGTCCCAGCCACGATGAGCAGGCTGTTTGAAGTCTGTCTCTTCCCCCACTCACTTTTCCATGACTGGGGAGGAGGGATGGTGGTGATGAGTTCAGCAGAGTCCACGGGGAACATCCATCAATGAAAAGCGTATAGCAGCAGTAAGATGGTACAGATGCCAATAACGCCACCCAAGATGAGGGAATCCCGTCGTTTCCGAAGGTTGATCCTTTGAATCAGGCTGTTCACTGCTGGAAACCGATCTTTAAGGAGACTGAGTCAAGGTCATATCAGCAAACAGTATCTTCACTAACAAGCCTCAAACTCTGTATGTGGAAATACCAATGCTGCCAGAAACGCAGAACTACTCCGCAGCTGGAGAAAGCAGAGGCAGCAAAACCACCTCATGGACAGTTAGCCGGATTACAACTGTACTTCGCTAATAACAGAAACCCAGAGGAAACTCTGAACTCTAAGCTGTTCCGTTCTCTTTTACACAGAACTCATCACTTGATCACCTAAATTACCAGCGTTTGAGATACTTTAACCTCCGACATGTGAGGCTTAGTTACTTTTAATAATTGTGTTTAAATGAGAACGAAAAAAATGGGGCAGTTACATAAAACACTCATGGAATTTATTTAATAGAATTCTGTTACTGGTGAAGGGAACAACCAAAGGCACTTGAGAAAATCACGCACGTTGCATTTCTACACACTGCTCAAGTATAGCACGTAAGGAAAAGGCCCCCCCTACTGTAAAATCATAAAGGTGTAAATCTATCTTTTAATGTACAAAATACAATTGCCAACAAGACAATAAGTTTCAGAGCTTCACGTCTTTGGAATCAAGAATCTTTTAAGGCCAAAGCTTATTGAATTTTTTTTGTTGTTGTTGTTCTTGCAAGTTGCTAAGAACTGTAATGAAATTTATGGCTTACTAAGATACATCTCCCCAGGATGTAATCTGCCTAATCAAATGATGCTAATGTTGTTCTTTGGGCCCTTGTGACAGAAAGGAAGGAAGAAGTGGGAAAACGGCAAACATGCATGACTTGACAGTCCGGCATATTCTTCAGTCACAAGCACAGAACATGGGGAGAAACCAACAAACCAAAATCTTAACATCTACAAGACCGTGACAGAGAAGAGGATACTCAGGTCATGAATACTCCTAGCTGTAAACCATAACAAGCAGCAACGTATGCCAAGCTTCAGCTCTGGACAGTCTTGAAAGCAAAAAGCAAGTAGTAAAGTGAAATTACACCTTTATGAAAACACGTAACAGGGAAGGCCATAAAACGTCGTTGCAGATCCCTACCTGAAAATGAAGCTACATTGATTTATACGCAGTATTCAAATTTGAGTAAAAACAACTTATTCATCACGTTCATCGTTAAGATGCTTCAGTCAGATTATCAAGTGAGACTGGTTAAAAACTGGTCTGTTTGTCACTACAGTGACATGTCTGACAATTCCACTACAGGTTATACCGCCACTGACATCGCAAATGATCCCCAAATGACAAAGTGAAAAAATGTACTATACCTCTTCTAATGCACTGGCAGCACAAATTTTTAGGAAAGGATACTAGCCAAGGTATTCATCTTGCTATGTATTGACTTCAACATCCCTCTCTGCGAAGTCATATTTTCTTTAGTTGCCATGGCAATGCTGGAGAAAGAAAAAAAAAGTGGATCGAGTTGTTGGTGCTAAGAATAATCTACAGCTAAAACAAGAGGAAAGCAAGCTTCTTTAGAGAACAATGAATGAGGTAAAGCAATATGAATGAAACCACATTTTTTCCATTAATCTCTATCCTTTACACTTTGATTTCTCTTCTTATATAAGCAATTTATTGAAACAGGCAGGGTTTTAGCATATCTCCCCCAGTCCCAACAAAAACCAATACTACATTACAAGCAAACCTAAAGGTACTCTTCTGGCCCAAGTTTTACATTTAGAAGTTTATTTAATCACAGAAGACCCATACCAACTTCCACTCTACAGAGCATATGAAATTTCTTATCTGCCACCAGGATATAAGGGCTGTACAAGTATTAAGCAAATAAGAGCTGACTCACACTTAAAAGTCAATTTGCAAAGCAAACGTGCTGGCTGAGAGGAGATGAAGTGCTATGTAAGATCCGACGTAGCTCACAGAAGCCTTACACAGAAGGCTTCTGGACAATCAAGCTGGGACATACAGTCACCGGGTCTTTGAAGACATTTAAACACAACAAATCATAGAATCACAGAATGGTTAGGGTTGGTTTGGAATGAGCGGCTCTGCATCATCTGATGTACCACTGCCTTCCCTACCAGGACACCACAGCCAGTCTCACAAGAACAGCTGGCAAAAACCGGCGGAGCCAAGCCTAACAACTGTCCATCAAGACTTACAGTGAAGGATCACCATTACAGTTCACAAACACCTCGAAAAAACCAGCCTGGATCAATGATCCCTAAAGTATTTCTGGAGAGAGTTCCTTTGGGCTCTCTTCCGTTACATCTGCATACTCCACCTCAAGTAGCCATGGATACAGTCTTCAGTCTTCCTGTAAGTTGCCTTTTCCAACACGGGTTTTGCCCATAAAAACTAAGAGCTCACCAAGCCAAAGTCCAAGCGTTGTACGTGGAATGACTTTGGTTTTAGCAGCACACCTTGGGAGGCAAGACAAGTTCATCACACGGCATACATGAGACAGAGGTGACAGAAGGGCCAGCCCGTGGCTCTGCTAGCTTTCAGGTCACAGAAAAGACTCTTCCCAAAGCTCTGTACCGCATGTTCTTTTAAACAGAACAGCATGCATTGACGGGGCAGATGAACACACTACGTTAGGGTCATATCAGCATTCTGGTAAACCTGGACATAAATTAGGAAACTGGGAGTTTATCAGTCATAAAGAACATAAACAGTTTGACAACACATATGCAAACCCCTGACATTTTCAAGCAGCAGCTCTATAAGAACAGATTTAACATTTTAACACTAAGTTTGGAAGTATTAGATCAAAAAACAAAACCAAAAAAACCAAAGGAAGTTTCAGAAGTTTCAGGCCAGAACTAAGAAAAACCTTCAAGCATTTTCTTATTTGCAGCTGGCTATTTAGCGGTTTTTTTTTTTTTTAATTTTCTTTTATACTTTTGAAGTGCCAAATCAGCACAAAGTGAAAATGAAATTCATGGTTAACTGGAAGCAAGAGGGCTTGCAGTCATCTTCAGAGTGTTCATAAAGGGGTTGCCAGAATCCGTTAACCAATGCTCTTTGTTTCTGCAAAAAGAACAGAAGAAAGTCTACAAAGCTTCTCTTCCCGGCGTGCGTCGTACCGCCACTCAGCACACTGGGTGTGCTTGTTCCCGCGGACATACTGACCCACCTAACCCACAAACACAACCGATTCATGGGATTACACGGGAGAGCCTTTTCAGGACTAAAATTACAAGAAATGAAAGTGAAAATTAGATTGGAGAAGAAGAAAAAGAATCGCATCACTGCCTACCCCAATAGCATGTGAACATATAAAAAAAAGCACCTAAGAGAAGGCGCTAACAGAAATTCTGAGCAGAGGATACGCAGCTGCATTTCAATATAGAAAACGCTGTCACCATCAAGGGCTGAAAAAGGGACTACAAAATCAGGACAGTAAATACACCAAATCCTATCATATGTGAGAGGATACGGCATTTGACAGATTATGTACAACTCAGCATGTAGGTACTTTGTTTTATAAAGTAAAAAACCACAAGCCCACAAAAACATTACCTTTGCTGTCAAGAGGAACACTCTGGAAATTTTCAGTTACTAGGAACCAAGTTGGAGGAAGGAAAAAAAAAAAAAAAAAAAAAACCAAAACAAAAACATTTACGCTTCCTAGCTGTGCACAGGAAAGCTTGCTCAGTGACCCACAGCTGCTTATCTTACACCCCCACACCGACCTGATACTTGTCCAGACGAAGTTTTAATTCGGTATTTCGCAAAGCACTTCTGAATTAAGGCACATGTTTTCAGAAGATGCATCCATCCACTCATTAAGGCAGCCATTAATTTACAGAAGTGAAAATATGAGACTATTGCCAGGATATAAAGTGTTCCAAAACGCCTTTGGCAATAATTATTACAGATTATCACGGAACACAAGGTTCCTGCTTTAACATCTGAGGAGTGAAATTGTCCATTTCATCGAAAAAGGCAGGATGTAAATGTTTAAGTTTACATATTACAAGATTGGAACCTTCTTCATTTCTTTTACCCAGTATTTTGAAAAAAAATTAGCTCAACGGGCTAGCTTTCACTGAAATGCTTTGAAGAAAAGTGATTGTAGTGATTACCATTTTTAATACGACATGGTCTAGTAATGAAATGTAATTGTGATATCCATGAACAAGAGTTTAACTGGATTTTACCTACCACTAACAAGTCAAAATTCTAGTAAGAAGCACTGTCCTTCATGCACAATTTGATCACTCAAAACATAACCTGATTTCCCTAAGCCTTTGTATCTGTAAAAGAGACTATTACATTCAGGCAGCGCCAGAAAGCACGCAGCTCCTGGGGACGAGTCCACGGATCGGTCTTGTACAGTCTGAAGTGCTGCAGCTTCCTCATCTCCTTCATTAGACAGTCTTGGTTTCATTCCCATCCCTAGCATATGCTCACTGACATACTGTTGCCATTTCTCCACTGACAAATGCATTTAAAAAAAAAAATTCATATTCTTCCCATTCATAATATCAAGCCCATTTAGTTACTCGACACTATCATCTCCCCGGATCAAGAACACCTTTTTCTTACGTTTTGAAACTTTTACACAACATACACGATGAAGGATTAAATGCTTCTCACTGGAACAGAGATGACCTTGATTTAACGTTTCATTTGGAAACGAGCATGAACTATTCTTGGTGCTGCACTGGCTTGAACTACTACAGTTGGGTGTAAACCAAGTTTTGAAAACCAGATGGTATTCTGCTCTCTGTATTTAATATTAAAGCACTGTTGAAGTACAACATTGAAGACTGATGCACTCCTGGAGAAATCTCTTCTAGGTAAGCCCGAGGTGACAGCCACAAAGAGCTCACTCACCTCTTCCCCAAATCAGCAGGGGTATCTCCAATTCCTGTGCTTGCAGCCATACTTCCCCAAAATTTCACTTACATCTCAAGTTTGTCCTTGAATGTTCAGTAGTGCTGTGGGTCTGCAGGCAACCAAATTTCTCTCCAAAAGTAAAACAACCAATATTGTACAGAGTTTGCAGTTGTTACTGGCATGAAAAAGTACAAATAAACACCTCCAGCCATTACTGCAGTCAAACTAGGCTAACACAGAGATCCACTTAATGCTGCCTGACTTGGAAGCAAAGTGGTTTTACCTGGATAAATGTTTAAGCTGTTGGATTTTTTCACCCCACGTAGAGCTGTATACAAGTGAAATGTACCAAAAAGTCAACTCCTTGCTTCATCCATTGAAACAGCTCAGTCAAATCTACACTGATGAAGAACTAAATCAAAGCTCTAAAGGAACACGACATGTTTTTAAAAATCAAATAATTCATGTATTACTGGAATTTCTGCTTCATTTCAAACTCCATGATTCATACTTGCTCATTTCAATTCATGACAACATCTATGATTAAGGGAATAGACTGCATGACTCTGCATAGAAACGCAAGCTCTAGTTTTAAATTGGCAAAAATTCTGATTATATCACTTATTCTTTGCGTATACATATGTACGGATATATTTGTATCTATAAATAGACACGTGTGCACGTATATACATGTGTATGTACACATACACAATCTTTCAAATTATTTTAAAGATTATTGTGTCTTTTGGTGAAGCCCAAGATGCAAACAAACGGAGCATTTCCCCAGAAATGCAGGTGATTTTGCCTAGACACTCTGGCAAGGCTCTTCTGAAAAGAGCTGAGACTCAATCTAATTCATGCCTTGCCATTCTTTAAAGTCAAGATCCAACGCAAGTGAATTTTTCGTTTTTATTAAGTCCTAGTTATTACCTGAAGAAATACTCCAAATGTATAAGGAGATTATTTTTTAAAACATTGAATCTGTGGTCTTAGTCTGGCTTCAGAGTGGAAGTGGAGTAGTCCCATCTGTTCATACACAAACAGTGACAAATTGGTCTGAATCAGGCTCAGAAACAGTATTACAATAAAATCCTAAGAACTTGTCACACTGTACATGCAAAACTATTAAAAAAAAACAAATCAAACTGAGCCAACCTAAAAATACAAGCTGTTGGAAAACAAGAAATAAATAATTTGCTATTTTGGAGAAGTGATAATGTTTGAAAATGAAAACCTGAGAACACCAAACATATTAAGCAAAATCTATGCTCGGATTTAAATACGGCCAAGTATGGAACGCTGTTCCAAAAGAACTGCAGTACAAAGTCTCACATCCCACTCGTTTCTGGAAAGAAATATGCTGCAGTAAGAACCTATGTCACATAATCCATTTAAAAATGGATTAAAAGTTTAGGACTACCAAAACATCTGGAATGAGCCCCGCTCATGGCTTTAGTTACTGAGTAATTCCAGCTTAGGCGCCCGTAAATTCTCTTGCATCTACGTTTGCTCCCGCGGAGGAACCACGCAGAGGAAGCGCCAGGCTCTGCCCATCTTTGGTCTCTTCTCCGCAAAAGCCAGAGCACGGGTTCCACGATCAGCCCTGACTGTGGAGTCGCTGGCAATGAGGTCACCGGCACGCAGCTTGTCAACAAAACTCTACACGCGCAGAAAAATGCTCTCCAGTGTTTGCAATCACTGCCTAATAACAACCCCTAAAAAGACAACATGTGATCTCTTAGCTTCCCAAATTACACCCAAATAATGAGTAATGATCTGCAGCAGATGTAAACCTTGAAGACAGAGCAGTATCAGTAGCCAGAAAAAGCTAATTACATCTCACTTCACCCAAGGAATCCGCATTCAGCCAGCTTCCCCTGCACAATTCCCTCTTTGACTTGGTTTTCCATAGGTAAAGCAACTGATCAACAGAAGTTGGGTAAATTTCTATCTGGTAAAATCACTTAAATGCAGCAGGGTTTACCACCAATTAATATCATACCTGAATACCTGCAGCTACCGGGGATGAGAAGAAAAAGAGTACAGGAAGAAATTCAACAGAGTTGGAATTGAATCAAGATGATACAAGTGAAATTCCATTTCCTGCTCAATGTGGTTACTAAACAAGCTCTTTTTCTACAAAAAGAAATGTAGAACATTTGGGGTAACAACTAGAACAAGAGGTTCATTTACTACAGGTAATAAACGGTGCAACAAGGAGTGTTGAAATCCAGCCTCTCAAAAATCCAAGGAATGCTTTCAGCAAACAGCGCCAAGGAGCTCCGAACCAAGCTGTGGGGCAGGGACTGCGGCACGAGAAGCAGCCACCGAGGAGAGAGTCGATCCGTAGTCAGCCACGGGACCGCAGCTCACACAAATGAAACTCCAAGCGGTTTTAGAGCCGCCAGGACACCTACTGATGACACCTTCCCAGCAGGCTCCAAAGTGAAGGAGGCACCCGGGTGAATGTTCAGGCAGCTGCCCTGTTCTCAGCTGCCGTTTGCTGCGGCTGCGTGCCCTCGCACACGTGAATCGACACAGAGGTTCACTCATCACACACACTCTCAGCTTCCCTGATGACACAGGCTAGGCGAAAAGCTCAAATGATAAAATACGAGTCATTTTGCAGGATATTAAGCTTAATAAATCACCATATGCTGTTTAATGCCCTACTTACTGGAGTGGCAGCAAATAAGGGATTCAACAAATGTTAAGCATTTTTACGAGATGGAAAAGCAGAGCTACAGGCACGGCAATAAAGGAGAGGATTTTTAATCAGGAAAGGACTGGAACCCAAAGTAAAACAAACATCCACAGTAACTGTGCTAAGTTTGGCAGATACCTTTATGAGGCTGTGGTGAGACCACACCCGCATTTTCAGAAATTATTGTACTGACCACTTCTGGTTCATCCCTGCACATTACCGCGGTTTAATACATTCTTCCACCGTGTTAAATATACTGAGCCCACTGTGTGTGCTTAAGCCAGTCAGCCCCTAATGGACAGAGAGCCTTCCTGCACCTCTAATTACTCTTCTTGATCTCTTATGCCAGTACATGCATTATCTGAAAGCATATCTTGCTTGCTTGCTTTCTTCCTCTTTTTTTTTTTTTTAAAGCAATAATCGAAAATTTAAACCTATTAAGTCGGGCACTCTAAATTATTGGTTTGCAAAATCCCAAAGTTCAATGGAAGACTGGGAAGGGCACAGATGATAAAAGTAACTTATGATGCCACAGTTATAAAATTTCTATTACTCAAGTATTCAAACCACATAAAAAAGCCCAAAGATAAATAACTACACAACAGCAATAACCTCTCAAGGCCTTGTGGTAACAGCCCTTACCTATATCAGCTGCACGCTACCGTGCTGGACACACTGAAGGATTACAGAAAATCGTGTTATAGAAGAGCGACACTGTGAGACAAAAAAGCTTGACCACTGGAATAGCCCTGAACGGCTCAATCTGAGATTCACTCTCGACCATTCCCGTTGTTTTTGTAAGGGCTATTCACCTTTGAACAGCAATTTCTAAACTAGGATGAATAAAATATTTAAGCAACACCATTATGTCAACATTGAATAGAAAAGAAAATAAAACTCACCACCACTTCATTGTAATGCTGCCTATGAGTTGTAAACAGTAGAGTTATTGTATAAATAAAATGACTGTTATCTCTAGACACAATTCAATGTGAAAGCTGATTGTACAGAAAATAATGAAAATTAGTAAGTTCATTCCTACCTTATTGTTTCTTCTATCAGTCGATCTGAGCTGAAAGGCAAAAGAAAAAAAAATGAAGTAAAAAAAGGTAACAAGCACCAAGTATTATTCTAGATTATGAAACCAACAATTGCCATAACACAAACCTCAACAAACCTGCCCTTAGAATGTCTGATTTCAGGGTGCTGTCACTGTTTGCTGCCACAGAGATTTGGTGGATATATAATGAGGCTCTTTGGAGAAGATGCACCTAGTGTCCTCTGGAGCAGCACTTCCTAACTGTATGCAAGAGCAGATGCTAGAACACATAAATCACTGTGAGGATGGAAAAAAAGGGAACGGGCTCCAGGATTCATGGCTAATTAATGTTACCTGAGCCTGATGTGCACCAGGTGCCCAGGACATTTTGGAAAGGAACATTAGAGAAGGAAATACCTACATTTTTTGCTCTTTAATCTTGGTCACTCCTGCCCATGCCTCAAAAAAAAAGCAATTAAAAATAAAAGCTGAGGCTTGGTTCCAGGTGATAACATCTCAAAACACTGCTTCAGAGCTAGGCTACAGAACGCTGTCCTATGGTGGTTAACGAGGCAAGTTCCTTCTACAGTAGTAGCGGTTGGATGGGAATTAAGCAACGCTTACGGGAAACCGAATACACACCATCTGTACAAGAGAGACCCTGATAACCAGCCCCTTCCCCCTCGCTACCACCCGTTAATCACGTTTCTGTGTCGCATCACTGGGAAAACGACAGCCTAAAATACAGCACCACAGAGAGACTATTTCAGTTAAAAAAAAAAAAATTATGTGCAAGATTAAGATGACAAACAAGATTCTCAGAAGACTTGAGCAATTTCTCTTTTTCTGTACACAACTTCTTACAGACAGGTTTTTAATCACCGTTTCACAGACAATTACGAAATCCCAGAAAAACGTATGTTGTTACAGCAATCAATATCTCAAATGTAACACTGACAGAATAGATGACTGCGTCCCAATACTGCAGAAACAATGATGCATCCCTAAAATGGCTCCATTTATGGCACAGATTTACACCAACTCTCGTAGAACGGACTCCTCGTTCCAAGTGTTTGGCCACCTCAGGAACGGAAGGTATCAACAGCCTCCGGCGCAGCACAGTTCTGCCTCTGACTCAGCCAGAGCTGCCCGATTTGGAACCTTTCTTCTACCCACAGCAATTCTGGAGATCCCCCCACACCTCCAGCTGGAGGCACGGCGAAGGAGCACGTCGTGCAGTGTGCGCACGCGTGTGTAAAGGGCTCCGGGGGGAGATGCTAACAGAACGTCCTTATTTGTCTGTGAAGAGGAGTGAAAACATGAAGGTTGCTATTTCAGTCTAGTCCATGCCTTGGAATACGGAGACAGCACACAGAGCACTAAAAATATTTTTCCCGATTTTAAGTGGAGAGGGACTCAACTGGGGCAGCAAACACTGGAACTGGAACACTGCTCTCTGCTCCCAAAACAAAGCCACGCTCCAAAGAGTGGTATCAGCTGCAAGTGCATCGGTTTGATCAAATAAAATCATTTTCATTCACTGTGGTATTTATTACCACTGGCACAGAGAAGTAAAACACCATAGCTATGTACACACAATGATGTAAGCAGTCTCAAGTCTCACAGCATCCGACAATGCCCCCAAGGCAAGCAGAAAAGTGATGCATTCAAGATTTCTGTACTTGCTGATTTTCGAAGACATAAAATACAACTGAGAATGTGCCTTTCATACACAGTCTCTAACAGACAAGTGTATTATGTGAGCAGTACATCATAAGAATAAACTGTAAAAACACTGGAAAACAGTCTGAAAAGCAAGAATGGTGCACAAGAATGCACCATTTTTAAAATGTTACAGGTTTTTTAAAAAATTTATTCACAAGAAAAATTATCAGGAGCCTAGCTAAAAGTAAGTCACACTTATAAAAATTCTGTAGAACAAAACATTGCCAGAACAATCCTATTTAAAAGCCCCCTACCCTGGCAAAATCATCACCAGCATTATCAGCTCTTTCTCCAGTTAACTGATGAAATTTTAGTATTTTCATTTTGATGAACTGAAGATGACGGGGAAGTTGAACACATTTAGAGACCTTAAGTGAACTAGGATGTTCTCCAGGGTTTTCAGAGCACGAAAATTAGGCTTGCTAGTTTGCAGCAGAGACACTAACTGCTTTTTATGTTAGCGAAAGCTGTAGTCAGGCAGTTTCATTGCTTAATCAGAGACGTAAACACAAAAAGTATTTAAAAGCTTCAGATTCAATTATATTATACTGCATTATTTTTTTACGTATGTATGTATACATATGAAAACAAACCCCGGAAACATAGCTACCTGTAAGATGACGGCAGGCAGAAGTTAATAAAAATGCATTAACCCAGTAATAAACAGTTCTCTGTACCAACAAACATAGACCTTAGATGCAAATGCCAACATCAGGCATTTAACAGGCATCTGAAGTCACAAGATCAATGATTCTCAACTTACAGGGACATCACCCCAACTATTTAAAAGGATGAGATGCATATAAATTTTCTTCAGAACGGTTGATTTATAGGTAAGGGCAGATTGAACTAACTTTTGGTCTTAAATAAATAGCTGGGAAGAATACAGATTTACTAAACACAACTTTCAGTATGTCTTTCCCACGCCAAGGAGCATCATCTTTTAACAGCCCTCAGAGGATTTCCAAACACATCTCTTGCTCGCAAACCTCCAGCAGGTGAACAAACTCCAAACAGAAAACAGCAATGACATTCACTGAAATTTTGGTAAAGGTGGTGTGACCAGGAACATTTTATGGTAAAAATCTGCACAGCAGAATCCCGCAGAGTTCTGCTAAGTTTAGCACTTCCTGAAAAAAAATCTCTTGACTTTGTTCTTCTGCTTTCCAAGCAAGACAACAAATGCAGTGGACATTACCTTATGAACGTCCAAGCAAGCAAACGATGGATCTGCGCAATATTAATCTGATTTGCCATCTGTTTCAATAAGCTGTGCTTTTTCACCTGTCGAGACAGATGGCACTTTCACAAAGCCATTTAAAAATACTATACGGAAGAAAGGCTGAAAGATGCTGAGGCAATCACCTACTGTAATAAATGGCACAAATCCAACAGTGGCAGCCATGCGTATGAAATAATCAGGCCTCTGTGCAACTGCTGTCTTCAGAAGAGATTGTGCAGTTTGTCATTTAAATATGCAGACAGGTAAATTAAACCAAAGGAAAAATTAACTGAAATACGCCTCAAGGATAGAAAAGAAGCCTGCCCGTCACATCACATTTTTACAACTAAAGAAAGTGTTTTACGTTTTTTTTTTAAAGCAAATCTCTATGGCAGTAGTTAAAATTCAGCAATATAGATGATTACTTAGGTGAGGACTGGGCTTCTCCCATAGCCATGGATTTTGCTGCTGCTAGGTACCAATACAAGCACTCATCAGAGGAACGGCAGTAAAACTCATCTGCACACAACTCATTTCACAGGCACTTTAAACCCTTCAGATAAATTAGGGGCAATATTATCACAAAGAATAATTTAAAAAGGATCAGACAAAACCCCTGTAGAATAAACCAACATCGCACTTAACAATTCTTTTCTTACTTTCATAAAATATAATTAGAAAAATAATAATTTTACTTTGTTCTTTCTCTAACTGCAGGATTAGTCTCAGCTCTCTCCAACTGCCTGTCCTAAATCTTTGTATTTTCACAGTGCTGGATCACAGTGCTGGCAACGTGGAGCTTCCAGGAATGCAAATATTGCCAAACATACTTGATATTCTAATACAAATATACAGACTATGATGAAGCAAATCAGAGTTACACAGTCAGTTATTTCCATCATAATAACCACTCCTAACTCACAAGTGAAAGGAACACTGCACACACAGAAAAACACCCAGCTCCAACTCATTTCTTCTGCTTGCCAATGCACCTTATAATCTAAACAATTCTGAAGTCTTTTCTGAAATCTTTAAAAACTTAACTAGAAGAATGTAAAGTAGAACACTTTTTTTTTTTTGGCTAAGATAACAAACAAGATATTTCAGATTTTGTAAGACTCATCTCAAGCTTGATTCAATTCAGTGTCAAAGAGTGAATTGCACGGGAGCTGCTTCGTTAGTTTGGACAGTCTCCTATAGCTGCTAATGAAGACAAAAATTGGTGTAGAAGACAACTCATTGACTGAGACCCAACACAAGAGCATGGTGAGACAAACATACCTAGAGTATATGACACTCAAAGAGAGAAAATTTGTAATAGAGGACCCTGCAGACCACACAAAATTTGCGTGTTTTTATGGAAGAGCAGAAGTAGCACCTGCTACGAATGCACAGCATGCACCGGCACGGGGAGGAGCAGGGATGTATTTGACTATGAAGCACACACCTTGCATTTCCAGAATCAGAAGAGATAGCTGGCCAAAAACAAACAAGTGAGGCAAGACGGGCATTTTCAGGGATAAACAGTTTGCCCGCAGAAACCATTCTGAAAGCAGAGAAAGTGCAAATGCCAACACAAACAGCTATCGTTTGTGGGCTCCCTTTGTAAGTTAACCAAAGTATAAATCTGGGTGCTCAGGAGATAATGTTTTCATGCTTTCTGTTGCAGTGGCCAAAATAAAATAAGACCCTACAACAATCAAACATAAAACCCAGCATAAACATGAGCATTAAGTCAATGTGTAGATTTGCTCCAAAGGAACAGTATGTTAACACCACACCTACAAACTCTCAACTCATAAGCAAGCTTATTTCTGCGGATCGCTGTCCTGGGGAGTCGGACACTCAGCCATCACTTTCAATAAGAATTAGGAAATCGCAAAATTGGAAAAGAAAAAAGCACAATAGCACAACATCACGTTGCTTTTAATCAGTGCAAGCAATCTGTTAAATCTAGAATGAAAGGCACTGGAACATAACCCATCGCTCTAGGCAGGAGTTAATCAACATCATTTGGTGTTGAATTTGTTTCCAGATGGTTCATGTGTATCTTGTACACGAGATAACATGTCGTTCACCGTACGGAAGAACCTGCCAAAGGATTTCCCAGAAAATAAACCTTTTGTTGTTGGGGAGATCTGCTTTCTCCAACCGCAATCCTATGACACAAAATTCACTACAAATTGGACTCCTAGCTGCACTAAATGAATATCTCAACAGCTTATCAATTCCAGCAGTTTGGACTTAAGATAAGCTACCAGAAGTACTTTCTTTGCAGCTGTCTCACATCTGTAAACATGTCCACTTACACACCGCAACCACTAACAAGATTAGTTGTTCTAACTCAGTTTAAAGAACAACGTAATGGATGCAAGCAAATACCAAGGGATGTTCTCCCTTTGTGGGAGAGCCCTGAACCCAAGGATCCACCTTCACAGGTCCAAAACCACCAACAGGTTGTTTCTCCATGATTTCCAAAAGGCACAGCCTGCACCTCCACTGAGCTCCATGGACTTGCGTGGGAATTATCAACAGAGGGAAGGAAACGTTTCTGCAAAAAGAGAAGTTAGCCAAGAAAGCTCTTTGGCGCATTGAAAGATGACTGGGGAGAGCGCCTGATATCTGAAAGTCCCAAGAGGGTGAGCAACAGCAATCCTTCTTCCTATAAAGCTGATCTATAAGGAAATAAGAGCCTTCTCCATAACCTGCAGTACACAGTTTACCCAAAGAATGCAGTTAAAAACTTAAAATGAAAAGAGCTCCCATCGTCAAAACGAAGCGGAGCAGCTGGTTGCCTGTTCGTAAGCATAAAACCAATGCCAGGGTGGCACCAGCAGCCACATAAAGAGGTTTCTGGAGGCTCTCTGTTCACGGTTGTGAAAGTTCCTGGATAGATTGGCCCTCACATATAATTGCTCCGTATTACCCATAGGGACAAAGTGAAATGAACCGAGAAGGGCAGGTCTTACTGTAAGTCATTACCAGTAACCACAATTGTCAGAACAATTCCAGTAACTCACTAATGGGCTATATCGGCATTCCCTCCAGTTTTACATGCTGCACGCACAGCTAGGATTCAGTGGGAGCGCTGGTTTCATTATTTCCTCTGGTTTAAACCATATAATTTTAATTATACCTTTAACTGCAGGGTAAACCTCTCAAAAAACACTTGTAAGTAAGGAAGTAGGAACAGGCTTCAATCTCCAACACTGATCTGACAAAAAATGAGCCCTACCAAGATAACGTGTCATTACTGACTTGTTAGGCACACACAGATGAGATAGATGCACAAATCATAAGAAACACAAGCTTTTTATAATCTGTACCATTACAGAAAAGATGGTGCCGCTTTTCTAGCTCAGTGGTTTCTGACTAAAGCTAGATAAAGCCAGGAAGATTGTTTTACTACTCACAAACATCTTGCAGACGGGCCCCATCACATAAACGACTTCATAATTATTATCTTTTTAATCTCCAGTGAAGCTAACACAGACCTAAGATGACAACCCAATTTTAATTCAGTACAAACCCCTAAAACACACATTGATAGAAACGTACTCTGCTTCCTAACTGTATTTACACCTGCTGTGGTTTTGAGGGTTCGTTTGGCAGACGTGGAAAGCTACATGGCTTTCATCCAGGACCTGGCCAAAGTACCTCGTGCTGCGACTATCTACCTGACTGTTTATTAAGTTTCAGAAAATTATTCTTAAAATTGCATAGTTAATGATATAGTATAACGAACATTCATGGTTCAGAATTTAAAGTGCACACTACATTTAAACCACCTACAATCCAAATTCAGGATGCAATTCATTAACGGGTGAAGATCTCAACATTTTAATTCCGACCCAGTTTCGCTGTGTTTGTAGACTTGTCTTTTTATCTAAGACTGAACAAGCTGCATTCTTCCAGAAGTGCAACTATACTTATAAACAAGTCTCTCAAGAGAGAGGAAAACACTCTGCATCTTTCACTTGACAACAAAACTAAGGTCCTTGAAAGGTTGGAAGCAAAATTGTATTATCAGGCTAAAATAGACATGCTTTAGTGGGAACTTGGATCTACCTCCGCTTACCAGTATGGATTTGACAGAAAGTATCCTCAGCAGATGGGAGTCGATGCCTTTTATCAAAGCACTGGTAAAGCAACACAGAGGTACCTGCACAGGCTGCCATACAGCAGCCAAGAACGACGAGAACCTCATTCAGATGCATTAGTACAGAAGCTCAAATTAAATAATCTCAAGAATGACATTTATACAGTAACGTGATAGCTTCTCAGAGGTACACTCAATATTTGAGAAAAATGAAAGCAATCACTATTTAACGCATCCATACACGTCAAATGAAATTCAACAGTTTGTTTCTACTGGAGGTTCCAATCGCAAATAATGAGCAAGCACTTCTGACCTTAAAGAATAATGAAGTACACAAAAAAAACCCCCACAAACACAAAACCAAAACCCAAAACCAAAACCATGCCACATTAGAACAATAAATGATTCTCAGATTCCGCAAAATAAATCCTATAAAACTTCATAATTGTTGATTCTATTCAAAGATGCACCTACTTTTCAGAAGCAACCCAGGTAAGAAGGATTTCAGTACTTGTCAGAGCCCTAATTTCACTGCAGACCTGGAGGGGGGAAAAGCTGTCCTAGTTAAGAAACAGCGTTGAAAGAAAAGCTAAAAACAAATAAAACATACATCACTGACTTGTTTATTTCTGAAACCAGCATGAAACTTCAGAGGCAAACACAGAGCTCTGAAGTCTGAAGTGTGGTTTTCTGTCCCTCCCTCTCCCCAAATCAAAGGCACAGCCTTGTTTCTGAGGTAAAGCCCAGAACCGAGACCCAGAGCTGAGTTTTAGTCCCAGCCACCCTTTGCCATCATATATTCAGGTGATCGTTCACACTGTGTGGTGAGGGTTTGTTCTTTACCTTCTGCAGACATTCAAAACAACCTGGCGTAACTTCTGTAGCCTTTTCCCGGGGGTACATGGAAGCTCATGCAAAAACCTTCACATTTTATAGAGATGAAGAGCAAACAGTGAGTTTGGGCTTCTTAATGCTAACACCTCTGCGACTGCATCCTTTGTCACCTGGATAATTCAATTTTGTAGTGGAAGTTACAAAGAAATCCCCAAACTGGGTTTTCTGCATGCATGTTTTAAGTTTGTTGGGTTTTTTTTTTGTTTCTGTGGTTTTTCTCCCCTCTTTCTTCAAATATAATTCATTTTAGACATACTGAAGGATAAAAATATCACTACAGTCATCAGTGTCAGAGAAATTATTGATTACAGTATTTCTTAAAGTAGTCAAACTGTAATGAAAGCATGCAAATAAATCTTGTGAGATTAATATAATCTTTGGTTTAGTATTTTGGGGTAGGTTTGGTTTTTTAAGTCCTAAATACAGCAGAGGAAGATGAAAAGCACTAGTTGATCTTACTCTAATGAAGCTCAAGCTATTTTTAGAGGGAAAACTTCTTTTAAATCCTGAAGTGCTTAGCTGATTTTCATGTTCTTTTATTAAGTTATTTATAAATAATAACGATACCCAGGAGAACATCTTCCTTCATTGCCTGCAAGCTTTGAACCTCCCCAAATTCTCATTAAACCACTTTAATAACTTGCCCATACAGTCATAATTACAGTCACATAATAAGCAGTGAAGTTTCTTTTTTCCAGAAGACACGAACCATCTCCCTCATTGAGGAATATGTACTATTAAAATCAGGAAATAGGCAAGTTGTGCTCAGTCTGGTGGTGTAGGTAAGTTTATGATATGGCCAAAACTCATATTCAGTCTGGGACTGTTACAGGGGAAGCCGACGCGGCCGCTTACGAAGTGGCCTTGGGTCATTCTGCCATGAATCTGCAAGAGACAGAGGTTCTGCCAGCAGGCTTGCAAATAAAACCCATTCAGTTCCATGAAGATATTAAGGGTAAAGGAAGGAATCACTGATGCGAAACTGCAACTGAGAAAACTCTGCAGCAATAGGAGACAGAGCAGAAAGGAAAAAAAAGAATCGTATGTTGAAATAGGATTACAGTACAAGTCGTTCTGCATCCTTAAGTAAGCTTTTGTAATACCAAAAATCCTCCTTTGTTCAAATCCCTTCCTTGAAAACCATTTTATTTGTGCTGCTGCTCAGACAGAGCATACAGCCCTACCCCAGAAGTCTGTGTTATGGATATTCAGTGGTCAGTCAGTCAGTAAGGCAATTACCGCCGTCACCCAGACTGGCTAGCTGAGGCAATAGCACACACTTTTAATGCAATAGTTTCCCAAACTTCCTTATTCCAGAAACAAAGAAAACAAGCCAATGGCATTTGGGAAGACAGTGATACACCATTGCCAGAGCTCTTGCAACTAATGGCCAGCAGAGAAACGTTTTAACCCAGATTCCTCAATCTTCTCTTGCACTGTATCTTCCAGTTCAATAGACAAAGTGCTGCAGCTTTCCATTACTACAGCACAGCAAGTCTGCAGCCAAATTACACCGTAGTCCGTGCTTCTTGGCAAACAGTGCACACCAAGGATGTGGACAGCGTGGACTGTCCTTCCATAGCAGATCTGGTTTGTATTTTCATAACTGCTATAAATCAAATAAAATTATTCATTATCAAGGGCTGCTTCAGTTAAAATCTGTATTAAAATTAAGAGAATGGAGCGACAAGAACACCACATTCTGCTTTGATGTGAACAGAAAATAAGTTTAAATTAGAGGTAAGTTTTGCAATTAAAAAAACCAAACCTTTATTGGGCCTGACGAAAGTAGAGCTCAGCAGTTCTGAGACTGCAGAGCAGGCAGCCAGCAGGCACCCAGGGAAGAGGCTCATCACACTCCTCCCTCCCTGCTGCTTCCCCAGCCACCTCAGGAAAAAAAAAGGAATTGGTGAATTAGCTGTTTTTCCTACAGTCTCTTTCCTTCCAAGAGAAGATGAAGGTGACGCCGTGGCGAAGCGTGTGTCAGCTGGAGCAGTTACTCTGTGTATCCGTGGGCTTGTAATGGGGAGGCGAGGAGGGGATGGAAAGGGACAACAGCAGTTCTCTGGGCCACTGAAACCCTCAGGAACACGCACAGCAACAGCACAGTGAATGGAAATCAGGGCATGCCGAGCAGAGAACAGGGATAACAAAGAAAAGGAAACTAAATTGAGGCAGAAAACTGGTAGCTTTTTCCCAAAAGATCAACACACCTATAATCAAAAGCCCTGTAAGGTGTCTCAGCAACTCATTAAGCTGACTTCTCTGTGCAAACCAGTATTGAAGTGAAAATTTGTAAGCAACATCAATATTTATGGTCAATAAGTCACTCCCTCTATTAAGATCTGGAATGTATTACGAACAAAGTTTGAAAGCTGTTTCCCGGTGATTATTCTCTACTGAATGTGGCCATTTCTGCCCAAACAACAACAGGAAACTTGAAATGGTTCTGCTGAAAAATGAAATGCAATTAATAACAGTAATAACGTTCAGTACTTCAAAGAACTTCACATGTATGAAGTACAGCACAAACATTATTTTATTCTGATCACCTCCATGAATCAGGTATGTATTATTAATAGCACCATTACACAACTGCTGCAGGTTCCCGTTATTCCTTTTGCTCACTTCTCTTATCCTTCTTTGCTTTTTCACATGCAGCGCGCATCCTTCTTTGATTTGTTTGCTCTCCTCCTTTTCTCCTTCAAAGTTTCTCGCCCACCCGCTCTGGCACCCCTACACTCTCTGTTTCCAGAGCTAAACATGTTCAGACACACCAGGGTGTCTGAATGCCCTTAGCTTCCCTGAGCACTTTGAGCAGGTTCGTCTCATCCGCCTGCATCACTTACACAGGATACTCCACCTAAGCTAGAAAATTCTTACTGGATGGACTGACAGCCTGCATGGCAACAATCACCAGAAACCTGCAGTCACCTGAAAACAATTAAAAGCACAGCTAACGATATCTGCACCAGCTGGCACAGGCACCTGCTTCACCATCAGCCACTTCTTTTGGAAAGGGACGCTGTCTGATTTTTGAGCACTGGAGCAGAGTAATAGAAGAGCAATCATACAGTGGCCCTAGAATGAGAGAACAAACCTGCTACAGTAAATGCTAGCGGCCACTAAGTGGTCTAGTTTTCATCTAGTTTTATAACTAATGCATCGTAGGTAATAAAACTTGTCATTTGTATCTACACCTTGGAAGCCTTCATCAATCTGTACACAAATTCATCGGCATCACCCACACACAACGCAAGTACTCACACAAGGGAAATTTTCACTCGCATACGCACGCAATATCCCAAATTTAATCAAACACATCAGTCCCTTCTCTGCTGACTTAGGCTGTAACTCATCAGTAACAGCAGAATTTCTCAGAGCAAACACTAAGTTGATAGGACTCTTTCCTCTGAGGCAGCACTTTTCAGAGCAGTTTTTAAAATGCTAAGATAGATCTATTCATCAAAATAGTTTTCTTTAGATGGAAAACAATATTACAAGAAAAAAGATGACTTGTTTACCTCCCTGGCCAAAAGCATACAAACTGAAAAGATGAAACAAACATCTTTACTGAATGGCACAGACCTGAGAAAACAAGCATTGAAAGATCAACTACAAACACAACTGTGCCAGATTTTTTATTTCCTTAAGCACATGACATGCCAAAAGATCTGAGGTATTAGATAAAAATATTAACAGGGTACCAATATTTGACAAGACTTGTCTTCCAGCTTCATTTTACTTAACAGGTGTTAAAATTTTTAATAAAAAAATTTAAGCATTATTGTTTTTATTTCCAAAGGTAGATAAAACTATACGTGAATTATCTGTAAAGAAATTAAGTAGGAAATTGAGTGACTTAGAAACTTTATGCCTCCTATCCACAGTCAATAAAATTTCTAGACAAACCTCCTTTCCCAATAAAACTCAGAATCAGCTGATTTACAAAACGAATTGAAGCAGCAGCAAAGCTTTCAGTTGAACACAGAACACCACAATACGCTTCCTCTAACCCTCCCAGAAGCGGGGCGCGGCAGCGCGGAGCCCCGCGCGCCCCCAGCCCGAGGGCTGCCCCGGCAGCACCGCGATGCCAACGTGCAAGCGCACAACACCCTCGTGCCAGCAGCACTGACACAGCAGCCGGCCCCACCCAGGGAAAGTGAATCCAAATGGATGCACGATCCTCACGGCTTAATGGACAGCAGTTTTATGTACTGCAGGCATACCAAGGGTTTGCACAGCGCTTCAGCTGCTGTAACTCCCTCGGTGCTTGGTACACGTCGGATCCTTTTACTCATCAAAACTTTGTACTCACGGATTTTCTTATTTCCCCTCCTTTTTTATCATTATTGACCTACGTAAAATTAAGACTAAAACTTCATTCTTAGTCCTTTCAGAAGAGATGATGCTCAAATTGTGACAAAAAAAAAAAAAAGAAAAAGCCGGATTTAGGCAAAAAGCAGAAGTCCAGCCTCTCTCAAAAAGTCCCTCCCGTAGAGGAGCTTTCTGGCTCTCCTCTTACTCCCAAGTGAGACGCCACCACAAACAACACCGCCTAGGCCTGCCAGCACGCTTTTTAAAGAGCGCTCACAGAAAACACCGCCAAGAGTGAACTCCAGTTTCCGCTTATCCTGTCTCACATGGTAGCGCATAAAGAAAAAGGCTGCCAGACGAGACTGGTGCTCTGCAGCGGGGTAAAAGCTCGTACATTCTCTACCATCAGATCATGGAATAAATAAGTAATTCAACACAAATACATCATTTCTGTGGCATTATTTCATTACTTTGCAGCATACAACAGTACACATGCAAAGTTTATGTTCCCATCTCCATTTTTCAAGCTCTTTTAACAGGTTTCACAACTTCACTAAAAATACGTTTGAATTTTTACTCGTGTCTTTGTTACAACGTATATATATTTATCATGTACTTCTATCAATTAGTCTAGCACCACGATTTACTGCACTGCAAATATTCGGCACCAAAACTCACAGAAAGCTTGTCAGCTTATCCTAGGAGTATATTTGGTGTAATCTGCCAGCTCCTGGTGATTTCCTGGGACCTTTTGCTAGCTTTTACAGCTTTTTGGCATTAATAGCCCATTAACTGCTTTCTCTGAAGACAAACATGTTGAACCTCTTTAATAATTTCCACTGCCAATATCTATTTCTGAGCTTACTGATACTCAGTTCCAAAGTTTTGAACGTCTTGCAAGCTTTGATTCCTCACCAAGGCTTTCTTCTGCTTCTACACCAGATTTCTTCATACACTTTACAGTTATCTCCACCTTGCAGTAGTATTTCATGATTAGTTTTGGCCCTGTTCTCCTGAAGATCTGCAAGTCACGCTTATTTCTTGTTTTCTTCTTCTCAACGCCTTGGTTTTTCGGGTTTTTTTTAAGTCTTGAAATTTACAAATAAACACTCAGAAGATGATTTAACTATTTCTGAAATTGCCTTACTTAATTCTACTTTTTGTGTATTTTTATCCTAAAAACATACTGGAGCGTTTAGTATGTTTAAAGAGATCAAAGTAATTGATGCATCAACAAATGCCAGGCTCAAATTCTGAAGACATCTGCCAGACAACGTGTATAAAATGTTTTAAGTTTTTCTCTCTTCATTGTTTCTTACTTCTCAAAATAGTACAGAGGAATGTCAGTTTCTTGGAATTATACTTTACAACTCCAGAAATATTTTATTTGTAGCTTTTTTAAACAAAATGACAAAAGTATAGAAGTATTTACTACCCTTCCAATAAAGTAACAAAGCAAAACAAAACAAAAAAATAAAAAATATTAAGACTGTGATGTTTTTCCTGGAAACTTACATTTCCTGATCATGCATTTCTAATAATAAATTCAACCTAGCAAAAGTCATAATTCAAGCTTCAAACAAATTAATTTCTAAGTTTTAAAGATATTAAAGAAAATGGAGGATAAAGTGGTGGTAAGCCACAATCGAAGAATTTGGTTTAAATTTCCTGTAAAAGCTTTTTTTTGCATTTCTGGCTAGAAGTTTAACTTATCTTTAAGAGAGCACATTTGGAAAAGCCACAGGTAATTTTTAATTTATTTATTTATTTTAAATGAAAGCCTGCCCTCTTGCGTAAGACTGAAGTTTAGCACGACTACAGTCAAGAACACAGATGCATGAAGATCAGGGCTACTTCTTGACTGTCTCGGAAACGCGAACCTTCCAGTGCTCTTCTAGCAGAGTGTGCTGCTTTTGCTGAATGAGGAAAATGGGGAAGACACAACGCAGCTACTCATAACCTAATGCCCTCTCTGCAACAAGAATAAAAACAAAGTGCTTTCTATTTTGCTTGTTATCTTGGCCAACAGTCAATTTGCCTCACTAGAGTCTCTGCCTCACACTGAGAAAGGAGAAGAAAAGAAGAAGAGGAGAAGGAGAAGAGAGAAGAAATAGAGGAACAGCTAAATCATCGGGACTTTTCTTGTTTTTTAACCCTTATCCCAGTTAGCATGCTATACAGGCATCTACTTCTCTAAGAGAGGAGGCCAAGCATGAAGCCCAAGTCACAAGTGACTTGCGAAAGCCCACAGAAGACAATGCATACATGTCACTTAGCGTCAACAGGATCCTGAAGTAAAAAAATCACTGAAAACTACCATGACTACTACTACTACATCCACTTCACAGCCAGCAATAAATGTTTATCTAGCTGCCCACGTAGCAGCACTGTCACAGAATACACAGTGCAAGGCATTCCTTGTGGACGTATGTGCCTACAAATGGACAAAGCTTTCACACGTATTTGAAATTAAGAACGTTTGTCCCCCAGAAAAGTTAGACACATACTTATTTACATAAATAAATAACAAATAACACCTACTTTCGAAGGTGTTCGTGTTCCTTCAGGAATAGTTCTGTTCTTCTGTTATTCACGCCAGACCCACTTTTATATGATCTAAAATGTATTTTTAAAAAATTTGAAAAACAAAAATTTAAAAAATATTTTTTCCAGAGGCTTTTCAGTAGACAACATTAACTGATGCACATACATACCAAGCTTTGTTACTCTGAAGTGACCAAATAGAAAAGTTCGAGGTATGTTAGGTCAGTTTTAAAATGATTGGGCATAGCTTAACAGTTTTACTTTAAAAACGCGAGTTCCTTTTCATAGTTAAAAAAAAACCAAACAACAAAACAGAACAGAACCTTATCACAGCCTTAGTAAGAGTTGTGAATTCAAGTAACTTTCTGCTTTATTCAGAGCACAGACAAATAAGCTATGCCAAGTATCCTACAGCAGGTTCCCACCTTCCCCTGCTGAGAACAGCCCCGTATCATCGCTGTTACACACAACGTCACTTACTCGATATCTTTTCGTACTGATCCCAACAGATTCTCCCTTTCTCGTATTGCCAAAAAGTTCGCTTTGGTTTTGTGGAATTCATGTGTATAATCCTGTAATAAAACAATTATTCCAAAATCAGGATCCCGAGATCAATTTAACAACACAATATACTCAAGTAAGATCCAATCATCTTTTGAAGTGTTAGCTGTTCTCTAACACAAAGTGCAAGACCAACTTACAAAATTAACATTAAAAATGCTTAGGAGGTAATGCAAAGTATTTTTAAAACCCACTGCTCTTACAGTATTTGCTAACTTTTGGTAGCTACAGCTAAGGCCATAGTGGGAAATCCACTGTAATTCCTTGTCCCAGTTTCACGTATCTTCATCCTTCTGATAAATTACCATTTTGTGTTGGAATTCGCCATTACTGGTTGAATCTGAAGTGCTAGTAAGACTTACTTATTTGGTGTGGAGAAGACATTTATTTTGCTAAGTTACACCAGATGAAAAAGAAGTCTTTTCTGAACAACGAAGATTACTTTTTTTTTTTTTAAATCTTCAAGTTCCAATTTTACATTTGAAAAAATTCAGGCAACTAATACTGCTTGAAAAACAATTTAACTGGCAACTGGTGTCCACCAAAAATCATTGTAAACATTCAGCACTGTTTTTCATATAAATGCTATAGCTTTTACACAATACTATGCTTTTTACATTGTCTATTGCATGGATACAAACCAGCAACCAAACTGTCTACGATCAGCCAAATCAAACACGCATTTTTAACATTAGTGTGCCATGAAAACATCACTGGTCTGAAACATGGTTGGTTTATAACACTAGTCGGTAGCTTTAGCCATCACATGCCCTTCAACTCCATGTAGCAGTTCAGATGGTTTTACAGTCCTCTTTTCTTATCTCGAATGTGATGTTCCCTCTCACATTGTTATGTGACAGACCACACAGACAAGGTAACTCACTACAGTACCTTTCCTCCTATGCTGTGTAAAAGACACCTATATAAGATCGCACGCTTTACTATTCTTTCTTAGCTAGGTGGTAGTCACCACCACGACATAAAAAATGCTATTTTTTCAACTCAGAGTTCACTGACTGGTGTACCTGGAAAGAATAAATGTGACGGGATCGGTGGCATTTAAATCTTCTGTAAGACATCCAAGCATACTGGGACATCAGCACTGCTGATAATTATTCCAAACAAAGACACAAAATAAAAGCAATAAAAACATGCTTGTTACCTGCAGTATGTCTCTATGACGCTGTAACGTATGCATCAGCGCAGCATTCAGGGACGGGACTCCTGCACTGTTTGTGTATTCTGCCATCTTGTCATTTATCCCAGTAAGCTAGAGGAAGGAAAAAAAAAAAAACCAAAATAACGAAATGGCTTATTCTTGTAAGAAAGTTACAATGCCTAAGTTGAAGGAGCCAGCTCTAACGACAGACACACACCTTCAAACGCACTGGTCTGTACTAGTACTTCCTAACATTCACCTCAGGAACCTGTACTGCGGTATTTCCTACACGCTGAAGTAAAACCACAGCAACTTGAGTTACCTTTCCCAGAAGCTGTTCAATCTCCACAGCCATGGTCTCAAACATTCTGTCCTGGCTTGATCCATTTAAGAGAGGAGTTGTGTCAGAGCTAAGGAAAAAGAACAGCAGTTACTGAAAAGTATAACAACGAATCCGGGTACTAAGGACACACTAGTATCAGGTGTCGGCAACCTCCACTACCCAGGTTTCCTAGAGGGATGCATCATGTCTAGAAAATGACATTATCATCTCATGCTGCATCACTAGTTCAGGTAAGAGTTAAAGGCATGCATCATGTGGGGAAAATACCACCTCTCCTTGGAAGGTACGCCTGACACCAAACACTTGTCTACTACCAGCATGCGTCTAGCACCAATGCCCTTCTCTCCCCAGATTTTAAGCTTCATTTGTTTGTTTATTGGCAGGAGGGAGCACTGCACTGTTAGCATGTTACACCAGCTACATAACTGCACCTCAACAACACAGTGCTAGGACAACCCACTGACCTATTAAGCAGTCAGCGTTCTACAGAGCAATACAAACCACACATTTCATCACAACTACAGGTTCACACGTTACACCTTCCCTATGCTTTTTAAGGTAAACTAAAACTGTAACGATAAGTCATATCTAAGCAACAGAAGAGAAGCACAACACTTAGCAGGCCAGCCTGCAGAAGTAGGACAAGTAACACCTTTCAGAGACTACTCTCTGCTTTGGGAAGCTATCATAACTGGAGAAAGAGAACTAAGTTTTGAATAGGACGCAACAATAACGAAAACTATTAGATTACATGGCAAGTAACAGCACAGAGTTAGAACAAGAGAGAGACTAGAACTCTGATTCAAGAGTAACACGATCACATTATTGAGGCTCTATCAGGCTTCCGGAACCAGAAATTCATTAAAGGTTCAAAATTTATTTAATGATCAAATTAAACAAACAAATACAAGCATCAACACACGTACATAGAGTAGTCACGCTCCCAACTGATACAGTGTTGGGACCCACAGCCAACAAGCAAAGAATGGCAGTTTTTAAAAGCTGTGCACAGGGACAGAGAAGCTGATAATCAGTGCTGTGGAACTATAGGAAAGACCTCAACTCCGGCCCATAAGCTAGAAAAACTTAAAAAGTTTTATCATACATCACTCTGCCCAGAGCAGACAGAAACTACTCATATATACACACACAGCTGTGTATGTACACATCTAGTTCATATATTTATATAAAAAGTTTCACCATAACTACTTGTCTTAGGAGAAAGCCAGAAAGAAACCGCCCCCTCTCCTGAAGGGAGGGCTGGTCACCTGCGCAGCCTTGGAGCAGTCACAGCTGCTCAGAGCTCCAGTTCCCTTAGCGTTAAAACAGGGCTTAGAGACACCACACCAGCCCGCCCGGGAGAGGCAAGGCTAAACTCCCCCAGTACTGAAGTCCCTGAAAACCCCCTGCTAGTTTAATACAAGAAAACCTAGAAAATAAGCTGATGTAGTGCGTATTAAAAAGTCCTATCACCAGTTCGCAGACTAACCCCACAGACACAAAATGAACTTTAAATTCCGTTTCCCCTAGTGACATACGTGTTCTCACGATGCACCACTGCAGCCCACACACCCTTCTGACTCACATGCCAACATCAGTCAATATTGCATCAAGAAGTGCTGAAATGAGCTTTTTAAGAAGCTAAGCATAAAGGCCACAGGTGGGACTAGCATTAAAGTGAATCAAATAGCACAAGCAGCATTTAAAACATAAAGAAATGGGCTAGTACCTATACCTGTCGCGCCTTCCGTCTCGGGTGCCGCTGTAGCTGGTGCAGAGTTTGCTGAAGGAGACCAGCTTCAGGTCCAGCTCGTTCTCCAGCTGCCTCGCCTGCTTCCTGAGATCTGCACAGGGCGGCCGAGGGCGGGGAAGGGAGGGGAGAAGTCACAAACCCGCACGGTGACCCCACGCCTGCAGAGGTGGCGTTTTCACCAGGTGGTGAACGGGCGCAGCCCCCTCGGGAGCCCCGGGCAGGGGAACCCTACAGAGAGAAGGGGGGAACCGCGGCGGCCCGCGCAGAAAGGGGAGCACCCCACGCTGAAACCGGCGGGGGGGGCAGGGCTGAACACCCCCCAGGCCCTGTCCCACACGACCGGGCGGTTCCGGCGCGGGGTGCCTCCCCCCCTCACCCCGGGGCCTCCCCGCCGCGGGGCTCAGCCGGGCGCCGCCGCCTCACGGCTGAGGGGCCGATGGGGCCACCGCAGCCTCCGGGCGCGGCCGGCTCCGGCCCCCCCGCGGGCGGGCAGATGGGACCCGGCTGCGGTTCCAGCCTGCCAGGGCCGGGCCCGTGCCCCGGGAGGGCCCCGCGGCGCGCAGCCGCCCCGTCCCCGCCGCCCTCGGGCCCCACTCGCCTTCCCAGTAGTTGCTGCTCCCCGCCGCCATCTTTGTTGTCCAACGTCAGCCGCGGCCCGGCGAGCCCGCGCCGTCGAGAAGGGAAGCCCAGAGCGTCTCCCTGAGAGCGCGGCGCCCGCCGGGAACGGGCGGACCTCCCGCTGCAGCGCCCCCCAGCGGCTGGGCGGTGCCTGGCTCCCGGGCCCCCCACCCCGGTTCTCGGTGCCCCCAGCCCCCGCTGCCCGTTGTAGAAAGAATGAGACAACCCAGGTGGACATCAAAATAGTTTTATACAGATTATTGGATCTCAGTATACAGGTAAAAAACCAGAGGGCCTGGCTGAGGGCAGAGCCAGGCCTCGCCTCGCGCCACCCAGTCCCACTGCCAGGAAAAGGCGATTCAAGTCCCTTTTAAAAATGTACATTTGAAGGCACAGTGCACGGACGGACACGCTCCAAGGACAAGGGCCCGCGGGGGACCAGCTCCTCGCCAGAAGCAGCACGGGCTCTCCCGCAGACGGACGGACGGACAGACATCAGACTGACGGCAAGGAGAGGCCGCTCCTGCCTTCCCAGAACTGGCGACAGACAGCCCAGCCGCTTACTTGCTGCGGCTCCGAGCAGGGAGCGAGAGCCGGACAGCCCACCTGGTCCTGCTGCGTAGAAAAGTCTCACACGTTTGCAAAACATCTCAAATCCACACACCTTAGAAATATGCACCTACTCCAAGCTAACTGCAAAACGCCCTCTCAGAGGGAAAGGGCTGTTTCCTATCAGCTTATTGCTACCGGGACAAAGCAAGGCCAGCTCAGTCCATTACCTGCTGCCAGAGCAAACAAAGCCCAAACAGAGCCCCAAGAACCCTTTGCAAACTCAGCTTTAATATAAAACCCCAGCTGTGTTTCTTGTTAAAACCCTCAGAAGCAGGAAAAGTTGGGAGATTCGGCAGGGTTAACGCTATCATGTGCTGTAGCCCGTTACACGTGGAAAAGGGTCATAGCCCAGGATCAAACCCCATCCCCTGCTCAGCTCCCTGAGCTGGGAGCAGGCACGGGGACGTTCCTGGCTCCTGCAGAACAGAGGTAACGAGAGCACCTCTCTCACACCACAGTAATATGGGACAGGAGCACGGGGAACACTGAGCCTCAGCTCCCTGTTCCCAGCACGCCTCCCCAGCCCCATCTTAGGCAATGTAACTCCCCCTGGAATGGGAAAGCAGGTACACTGGTGTCGAAGGGTTATCTTTGTCCCTCCAGACACGCAGCTGCTGAGACGGTGAGCATGGCAGCACCGCCACAGGCACAGGGTTTTGGAAGGGCATCTACCGCACAAACAGGGGAGGAACAGCTCCTTCCCAAGGTGATGTGGCCCAGCAGCCTCCCGTGGGGAACCCGCTGCACTGTTCCCCCAGAGCACTGTCATGCACTTGGGTGCAAACACCCGCTCACAGACACCACGTGCAGGTTTCACTAGTGGACCTCGCCAGGCTGCTGGGGAACAGATCAGCTCAGGGTAAACGAGGTGCCTAAGATGTTGCTGCACCAGGCTCCGGCACCCCAGAGCTCAGGTCAGTGGGGTAAGAATTAAAAAAGAAAATGAGCAGCAAGAAAATAAGTGCCTATTCTAACCCCAGTGCAAGAATGTCAGAGATGCATAAAGGCTTTGGAAAACCAAACATTTCAGTCATTCTTCCCTTCTGGTCATCCCCTCCATTCCCCACAAATCCCGTGTGGGTGTCTTGGGCTCCTCTTTCCAACTTCCTGCCAAGTGCTAGAAAACAGAATTTGGCTGCTTTTCTCTCCTCCTCCAGCACAGCCGCTCGGCCCTTCCTCACACCTTGCACCCAGGCCCTCGCAGCAGCGGACACAACTGCAGACACACAAGCAGGTGGAGCTCTTGCTGCATACTTCAGGGATGCTGGAGTAGCAGAACAGAGTCAAGCCAGCAGGCTGACTCGCTGTCCGCTATCACCAGAGCTTGATGAGAGGGTGTTTCCAAAGTGCTCTGATCACTAAACGGTCTAGGGTGGACAATGGCAAATGGTGCAGCTTTTTAAAATTTAAGACTGAAGTTGGGCCATGGATACTCCCATGACCTCTCCCTGCTGCTCCAGTAATGCTCAAATACAAAGCAGTGGTCAGACTTTACTGTTTCCTCATGAATAGTGGTGGACTTGAGCAAAACTGATCAGGTGAGCCAGTAACTGACTGCTTTCCTACAGTATCCACCACAATCGGTTTATCCAGTTGCTTAGAACAATCGTCAGTTCCTCTTTCAGATGCCGTGCTGTTGTAACGCTAACACGAGACCCCAAAGGCCAGGTTACTACACAAACAAGAAGCAACCAAGGGTGATGGGGATAAAGTTTCTTTCTTCCTCAGAAGTCAGGAACAGCAGTACTGCAGAGCTGGCAAACAACTGAACTCTGACAGAGTTCACTGGAGCTCTGGCATTTGCTCCTTTCTCCAGCTCACATCAAGAACAGATGTCATCTCCCCCAGCTCTCGGGATGCCAAGTCGCTGCCTGGAACTAGCAACACAGAGGTGCTCCACAACCACTGCAGAGCACAGCAGGCCACAGCACCTCATGGTTGAGAAAACAGCTCCAAGCGAGCAGCAGAGAGCCAAGTACAGTCTTTTTCCGAAGGCTGCTCTGCAGAGTATGGAGTCAAGTGAAGAATCTGGCTTCCCCCAAGTACAGAGTGGAAAACACGAAATCAAAAACAGGCAGAGAAACTGCTTTGGAGTGTTGAAACTACGACCCCATGCAGGTCTCGGGGCACTTCCCCACCATCTGCTCACCGTGTCGAGATACTGGGGAAGTGCTAGGAACTCTGCTGGCCACCCTGTTAAGTTGCCTTTCCAACAACGTCACGTGAACCTCCAGATCTTGACCCAAAAATGTAACAAGCCATGTCCTTAGCCTGAACACAGCCTCTAGCACCCACTGATTTGCACGTACATAGGAACAGAGCAAACAGTAGATGGAAGTTGGGAGCTGCCACCCACACCTCTGGAGGTTACACCCTGCAAGCTAATGTTTCCAAACTGAACCACAGGGATTGCCCCCGCCACCGGGTCTGGTCCATGGGAACCTCCTTTCCTGCCCAGGAGGTGTCAGTGTTTGCTGGAGTACAATGTTTCTTCCTCAGTGTCCGTTTCATCCTGGAATTCATTGCTCAGGAGGGACTTCTTTGAGCTGGTGGACATCATGCGGATTTCATCCTCGTAATCATCGTGGTGCTGCCGGAGGCGATGGAAGCCATCTTTGTGTCTGTTGGACTTAATGGAGCAGACACACCAGATGATACAGGCGGTGAGGACCAGAGCAGACATACTTGCACCTGCCAGAGAGAAGACATTAAAGTTAATGCCATGTTCCCCCACTTCAGAGGCTCCAAGGCTTGCCACCATCTCTCTTCCCTTATACAGTCACAACCACTTTCCTCACTTCACTGTGACCCTGCTCCTTCCTCCTGGGCCACAGAAGACTTGCCATGCAAGAGGGCAGCTCCCAGAGCAGGACTGCATCAGCTACACTTTCTGTGCTTGTAATCTAGGATAGCACCTCTGAGCTCCTCTGCAGACCACTGGGTATAAACTCCAGCCTCCCCAAGAGCTGCTACCTTGACAAAAAAAAAAACCCCAGCAAAAAATACCTCTTAATGCTTACCCGGTGCCACATCACTCAAAGAAACTCCAGGGAAGAAGCAAGATCTCCCAGCTCTCAGGTCTATGCACAAACAGTCTCTCCCCATTCCAGGCACCTCAAAGTCCATTCTGGACCCTTCAGACCCCTGCAACGCTCTCCACTCCCTCCCTCCCTCCCATCCGCCAGCCTAGGATCACCAGACCCAAGGGCTGTTGGACCAGTTTGCAAGTACAAGCACGTGTATGAAAGGGAAAGCAGGAGATGGCTTAAGCCTGCAGGCTGCTTTTCCAGTTCAGTGAAGAGAAGGGTCATTGTCAGCATGAACTGGTACAGAAAGCAAAGCTCAAAGCTTTAATTAGAAGTATCACTTTACCTGCAACAGTTACGACCAGCTCCCGCGGCAGCCCAAATATCCTGTTTTCCGTGTCAAATACGATTAACACGGAGCTGGGTGCATCATGACGTACGAAGACCTGCAGAAAGACAAGAGAGCTCAGACTGTCTCAAAGCTTATGCCTCTCCTAAGTGTCCAAACCAAAGAGGTACTTGCTCACCAGGGCAGGACCAGCTGGATGCCACAGACAAGTGCAATGGAAAGAAAAGCTACTGCTCAAAACAACCCTGCTCTGCCGGGAAATTCTTTTCCATCCATTATACCAAGGCAGAAAACAGCCACGCTGGGCACATCAGCGGCAGCTAAACACAGCCAACGAGGCAGAGCCCAAAAAGGGGACGCTTTTATGTAACAGGGAGTGGGGGGAAGATCTCCAATACAGACATTCACATACCTTGACGTGTTTCTGCTGGTACCCGTCGGCTATTGCATTGATGTTATGCAAACCTGGAGCCAACAGCACGTGGAAATAACCACCTTCTTTAGTATAGACCCTCAAACCCTCGTTAAGAACAATGGTAGCTTTAGAAATTGCCTTGCCACTCTTGTCTTGGACAAATCCATGGACTCCCTTATGAACCTGCAATAAAGCATTTCAAACACTTCACGTTCAGATCCAAGCACATGGCACATTTTAACTAAAACAGGATCTGATTTCCCCCTCAAAACACAGCCTATTCTCCACCCCTGACCCCCATAATAAATAAAAAGTGTACAATACTGCAAGGACTGCTCAGCCCACCACGAGGCCAAAGAGCACAGATGTTTAACTCTCATGTCAACACATTTCCTGGTCACTCACTGCCTCTGGTCAATCCATTCCTCATGCAATCTTAATTATGACTGTCTGTAATTGCACAGCACCAATAAAAACACAAAGACTCTTCATACTGCTCTCTGTCTCCCCCTCCCCAGCCAGCACACTACCTTCACTCCTTGCCAGGATTTCCTCCCACAGACTGCGGCTCACCTCCACAAGCATGCTAAGGAGAGATTTCCTGTGGTCTGCCCACAGGCCAGGAAGCTGTCCTGCGCTCGGGAAGTAGCAGCAGCTGGTATAAACAGTGATCTCGGGACAATGACCAAACATAACGCTGAAATCCTGCAAAAACCCAAACCACAGTTAGAACAAAAGAGGTGGTATTTAAAAAGCTTTGCAAAGTGCAGCTGGAGGTGGGGAAGTTTTGCCGAGACATGGGAACAAATATGCTTTTTAATGCTTGTTTAGCAGAGACAGAAAGCCTTGTGTCGTGATGAGGTACCTTCATACTTCCCAAGTGACTGTGCCATTCAGAGCCACGGATCACACCACCAGGAATATTCTCATCTGTGAGAGCGAGAACACAGTTGTCAGACAGACCTGCTCCTAGCAGAGTCTAGCGCGAGCTGACACGGGAGTTGAAGGATTCAAGCAAACATACCTGACTTATTTGGACAGCCTGGCTGGCCCAAATGCATCAGCGGATGGTTGTTTGCATACAGAGATGCCAAGTGCTTTAGTGTTTCTTTGTTCTCCACTACAAAGAGAAAAGCGAGACTTTGAGAGTGCAACTCCAATTCAGTGGAGGGGCAGAGTCCCATTCTAACATCATGATCCTGTATTAAAGTGACACACGTTGTTTCAGGAGCGTTCCAGATTTCCTCTAACACTGAGGGGTGGTATCAAAAGCAGCCTTTATTCTTGGGCAGAGGTCAGAATTCAGAGGTCGGGAATGGAAATGGCAGATGTTCTGATCCCCAGCTGAATCCTGCGAGGCTTTACAGCTTTACTTAACAGAATGTCAACTCCAGATACAAAGTGCTGGACACACAAAAGGAGGCTACAGAACACCACCAGTGCAAAAAGCTCTTACACCCTGCGGTCGCATGAACTTCCGCAGAGGCAGCCCGAGGGTAACCGTGCGTGCAGGGCCCTGGAGGAGTCAGTCATACCTGTCTGCACTGGCTTATCGTACGGGTAGGTGACAAGCAGAGATCCTCCATCCAGCGCAACAGAGAGGCTGAAATCCTGCTTCAATATCAAGTTCTCCATGATGGCTTTGGTCTCAGGCTCTCGTGTCCCTGAGTACCGGGAGTAATTGCCTGTAAATCAGAACAACAAGTAGAAAAGGGAACTGGCAACAGTTTCCTCTGCTATTTGAGAGGCCAGCAGAAGTACATTCTTTGTTTATGTCTGAAATTAAATCTGCTGCCTGTATTAAAAGGTATTTGTCAGATCTCCACAGATGCACCTGACAGATCAAGCAAAGCACCTAGTCCACACTACCCATGAGGGGAATTAATCTGCAAAGCTAAACAAATGTGACACACCGCTATTTCCCCAAGCTATTTACTTTTCTGATACAGAGGGTATTTCACGTGTATTTGCTGTCCTCAATGTCACTGAACTGACATTTTCTTAAGAAAGCATTTGGGATGATCTCAGCCAAACAGAAAACTTTGTCCCCAGGAACGGTGGGCATAGCACTTACACAGTGCTGCAAATACAGCAGGCAGCTACATGGAAACCAGAAAAGGATGAAAAAAGGAGACCATTTCCAGGGTATTTTTCAGAAATGAGGAGTTGAAAAAAATCAACTAACAGCAAAGATACATTAGGTGTTGTCTGACCCCCGGCCTATTCCTAAAGAACCCTGCTTTGTCTTATCCTTGCAAATAAGGGACTGCAAAGTACCATCTGTAAGGGGGATCCAAGTTTGGAAGCTGCCAGCAGCTGCGCTGCCTGGGCTCCAGGGCAGGAGTGCTGCTCTCTTTACAGGTACACCCTGCAACCAACCAACTACACCCAACCCCAGAGCAGCTAGCAGGAGACTGCTACAGCAGCCCGCATTTCTACAGGGACACTACACATCGCTTGGCTTTAGTTTGCTTTACTTGTGAAGTCTGTGTCCAGATCTCTGCCATGAGCATTAGTCTGGCCTATCTTCGACGTGCAGCCTCTCTCCTGCGCTATCTCACGTCCGTCTGGATTCAGGGAAGGCACAATCACAATCCGCGTTCGGTCAATCAGCTGAACAAAAGGAGAAAGAGTACAGAAAGTGCAATTAGTGGAGTTCATTCTCCATACGTCTCATTTGCCTGGATCTCATCCTAGGAACTGCTGCTTATAATGGTACCAGCAGTCAGAGGTTCCCCCCGGCCCCGTGGATTTCACAGCGCCTCCCCATTATGTGTCAGATTACTGCAACCCACAGGCCACTGTTAACAAGACAAGTCTTTCCCAGCGAGCCCTGTCTTCTCAGGATATAACTGGCGGGCTCCAAGATGCTCCGTCGCATTGGCTTCTCACCTTTGTAACAGCAGCGTTCTTCTTGTAGTTCATGCAAAGAAATTCTGCCAGCGCCAGGAGCAGCTCTGTGCCAACGGGAGCGTTTCCGTGAATACCAGCAACAAAGCGGATCTTTGGCTCCTCAGGCTCAGACTGGTTGGGCTTGTTGGAGATTTCGAGGGACCAGATCTGACGGAACTCGACGCTCTGACCCAAACTGTCAAGAGATGAGAAACCAGAGCGTCAGCTCAGAAACAGAGCCGCACCCCTAGCCGGGCCTTGCGGAGAAATCCCAGTGTGGAAAGGAACTACTGCAAGGAGGAGGCTGCGAAGACCAATGACGCACAAAACACAGCCACATCGTGAGAGATTCGCAGCAGCACTGAACCAAACTCACTCTGAATATCAGTTTGAACACAAACATCTGTGTGAGAACATATCCAGGTCCAGGCGTACAGGACACCCAGTGTTCCATCTCTCTCTCTATGGCCTGTAACATCACCATAGATGACGGTGATCAATGCCTCTCTGCTTCCAGCGTTGCTTTGTTTTTTTTTTTTGAGGGGGGTGGGGGAGGTGGGCGGTTCAGGCTTTGGTTCTGGTTGGTTTTTTTTTTCCTTCAGAGCAGGATACATCTGGACATCAAACTCATTTATAAAGCACCGGGCGCAGAGGACAAAGACAGGCCTATTTCCAGTAACGCAGAAGTTGTTGCTACAGTCATGCCATTAAGTTAGCAGAGCGAATGCAAGCAAAGCAGGGAACACAATCGGGGCTGATGCAATGGGACGGACAATAGAGGCTACAGATCAGAAAAGCAGCCTTGGCACCAGCGGGGACAGCACATGAGCACGTTGTGCCTGGTAACAACAAGCAACCGAGGTCCTGGGACAAAGAGATTTGTGCTTTCTAAAGCTGACAGAGGGTAAGCGCTACAGGTCACAAAGGAAAGCAGAGGACTGCAGACAGCTGGTCTCCTGCAGGAGGGCAGAGGCCTTGGCTCAGGGCAGGCTAACTCAAACGTGTCTTGCACTATTGAATCGACATCTGAAGGCAGACAATGAAAAAAGGACATTTGAGATTTCCAAGTCAAATTTGATCACTTCTGCCGGGGACTTTTAACAGAGTGGATGTCAGAAAGGATTTGGGAAACAGAGCATGGAACAGACATTTGCAGAAGCCTGCGATATCAATGCTGGGAATATTGCAGCCCCAGGAACCCCTGGGGAACTGACAGCACCCCAGGTTTAAGGCAGTAAAACGATGTCTCAGGAAAAAGCACACAGATGCACCTGCGAGTCCCTGCAGCCAGCGCCCTTACACGTGGGGCTCCCGTGAACCACAGGGAAGGGGAGGGCACGAGCTCCCCATCTCTGCACGGCTCGTCATTTCACTGCTGCCCCACCACAGGCTGCTGCTCAGGGAGGAGCTGAGCACTGCTGCTTTGAGTTTTCACCTGGTGAGATTTGTGATGCGTGGGTAGTTCAGATAGAGGCCTCGGAGGAACTCGGAGAGGTCTTTGTAAGGGCGGTATCGGTAAGGAGAGACATCCCCCGAGGAGGTAAGCAGGAGGCGCTCCAGGCCATTCTCAGCAGAGAGGTCTTTGATTAGGGTCTCAAACTCCTTCTCGTTGGGGTCACTGGTGTCTGGGGTGTTCAAGACCGGCATCCTCCCCTCCTCCACTTTGATGTCTGTCCGTGAAAGAGTGAAGTTGACTTGCACCCCACCTTTGCTGCCAACTTCCACTGTCTTAGTGACTGGATCGTACCTACCCAGGGAAGAGAAGGCAAAAGGAAACGTCAGGGGTTCAAGGCCTCACACAAGTCACCCCACTTCCTGACTAAGACACTCACGTGGGACTGCTACTGCTCCCCAGCCAAAAGGGAGAAGCATAAAAACAAAAGAGCAAGAACATTTCAAAGGGACATGGGAATGGCAGGAGGACAGGGAGCAGCTCAGGGCCCAACACAGCGCTGAGCCACTTTTGGCTCAGGTGTTGCAGGGTGACGTGGCAGACTGGCAGGACAACAAGTCAGGCTGCTTTAACACAAAGGTTTTGGCAGTGGTTAAAGTGATGAAGTAATTTCTGCGGGCAGCTGCCTGCAAGAGAATTTCCCCTAAAGACACCAAGTTATCAACTCCTGCCCCAAAAAAAGAGAAGATTTGGATTGTACACCGGCACCAGATGAGTAGTCTTTGACATCAGGGTAGCATCACGTTGCTAACTTGGCACAGGCCAGAGGACAGAAGAAACACCCATGCCTACATCTGCTGTAGGCCAAGGCGATGAGACTACTCCTGACTGGGAGGTCAGTCATGCAGCTGTTTGCTCCCTGTGCCACGGCTCGCTCACCCTCGGGCAGATGCTGTGATTTTGTACGTCCCCTGGACCAAGAGGCGCCAGTAGTCTCCATCCCTGTAGGTGGTCACCGGGTGGTTGATGTTGGCAACGCTGATGGTGGCGTTGAGAATGCCCCTTCCGTCCGTAGCATCCAGCACAAATCCCCAGACGCCACGGTGAACCTGAGCACAGACCCGGAGCCCTGCTGAGTGCCAGCCCTCGCTCCGCCTCCCACCATCACTGACACCCAGAGCCCACCAGCTCCCAGCCCAAGAGGTTCAGCGTTCCCAGAGGAGCAATGTGTTCCAAAAGGGTTCATGTTAGACTCGCCAGCAGCTGGCATGGACAGAGATCACCTAATGAGTACAGTGAGCAATTGTTTGGCTCAGTGTGCCACCACAGCACTCTCTGCTCCACACCTTTGTTTGCACACCCCAGGTGCGCAGCACTACCACCAGCCCCGACTCAGACTGGAATGGCACATAAGGGCCACTCCAGGGAAAACCAAGGCAGTAGTAAATAAAAAGCCCACACCTGCGTCGCCTGGCTGCTGCTTCCATACAGATTTCTGGTATGTTGAGAAGGAGGGGAAAGGGGAAGTCAAGACATGTTCTGCTGGGGACAACTTCTGTGGAGCAAGTACCCAGTCTGGCCAGGAAGCAGCACTTGCGTCAGCCCAAAGATTAGCCTGGCACATCCAATGCAAAACCCAGAGGCAGCTCACACAAGTGTCTCACCTGTTTCATGAACTGGAGGAGAGAGCGGCGGTTCTGCTCCCAGTATTTTGGCAGCTCCTCAGCTTTTGGGTATTTCACACAGCCCAACTCAATGGTCACTTCAAAGCAGTTTGTATGTAAGTAATTCCAGTCTTGCATCCCACCTACAACAGGAATGTTAAAAAGTTTTGACAAGGTAATTGTACCACAGCTCAAAAAAAAAAACAAAAAACAAAAAACCAAAAACAACAAACAAACAGATAGTAGAGACAGATGAAGTACAAACTACAGCGTGCATTTTACAGCTGAAGAGAGAAGGCTTTTACACAGGGCAAGATTCAAGCTTCAAAGGGACGCCAAAATAACAGACAAACAACCACCCTTCTTGCAAATACCTTTCATGCTAATATACTGCTGTAAAATTTTATGAAACCATTTTGCTAATAGCCAGAAAAACTACACTATAAATTCCTTTCCTCAGGAACACCTTTATCTGGGTACATTATTTAAGATGTTGTAAAAGAAACCTGAGCCCCAGTGACCTGGGCTGGCCAAGGCAGAATTTGTGAGTGATCAGACTAAGTTCTTCGCGCTGCACATGCATCAACTTGAAGGTAGACAGTGCAAGAGACTTAGGGTCTGCTTTACCTGGAACGTTGTACCACTGAGCCCCGTTAGTGATGCCATGCGGGAAGTATTCCGTGGGGTACATATCCTTACAAGGGCTTCCCTGATACATCTTTGTATTTTCCTAAAAAACAAGATGCAACACGTGAAGCTGAGTCTCCGCACTCTACAGCCACTGGCACTTTTTCTAACATTAGTCACACGCTTGGAGTTACCAAACAGAGGTTCACGTAGGCAAGCATTTGTACGGCTACAGCGCAAACAGACTGCAGCACCCACACCCAATCCCAACCCACAGACATCTTGATCTTCTCCCGATTCAAGTTTTCAGCATATTCTTCCACCCTTCAGCGCACATGGCCCCTGTGCCCGCACCGAGCGCTCCTCCTACAGCGCCTGCAGACAGAACGTGCTGGGCATCCACCTGTGAAATGACAGCCTCCCACAAGACCCTTCTGCTGTGCCTGCAACACCAGATGCCCACAGTACCCATGCTCTCCTCTACCAGCCGCTCAGGACGCTCCCGACAGCATCAGCGGCTCACCCCGCAGGATGTGCCTGTTTTCCTGTTAGAGCTTTACCTTGGAGTAGGAAAGCGCCAGTTGTTGAAACACAGCATCGTCTGGGGATTTACTGTATATGGCTATTCCTTGTTCGTCATCGTCAAAGGGGTAATTAACCACCAGAGAACCTGCAGGGGAAACAAGCTTTGACTTGTACGTGCATGCTTTCCAAGCGACCCCTCAGCCTAATACGGGGAGTTTTTCTTTTTCTCCAAAGGGTGACAAGTCTTCCGTTTCTCAAGACCTGGCATTAAACAAAGCATTAAGCCCAGCGGCTAGAAGAGGCAACAAAAGCACAGGAACACACACAACCACACCCAGCTGGGAAGGTGAACCCAAGCCACCACACATCAAAGGTCTGGCTCTTACACGCAGGAGGGATGAGCACAACAATAATTGCTTTCACAGAGAACAAAAATCAAGGGGAAGAACTTCCTAGAATGTGCCTGGTGCCCTCGGCCCAACTGCTAGAGTTGTTCAGCTCTCTGGAGCTCTCCCTAAGCACGTTGCACTAACAGCACCACGCAACCCCAGGCACCGCTGCTGCTGGAGACCTGCCAGCTCCCTCGTACCCACACGCAGTACTGCTGCACTACGAAACTAAACGTGCTAGCACAAAGCAACCACCGGCAAGCTACCACAGCTACAAGCCAGCAGACAAACTGTCTAGGGAATAAGCTGTAATATAGAGACTTAATTTAGATCTCTCCAAAAAGATAATTAAATTACAGTAAATTTCATAGCTCCGCCACGCAATTCAAGGCGGGGAACTATCAGGATTGCATCTCGTTCCCTTCATTTTATAAATACTACGTAGCCTCCAACAGCCACAGCACTGTATCACATTCCCAGATCCAGCTGCTGAAGAGTCCATTCCCATCTCCCAACGGACAACGAGCTAGCTACCTCCCAACGCATGTGCTCCCTTCAGAGAAGTGGTTCTGATCCTCCCACCAGCCTCTTCAACTCCCTACAAATGTGCTTGGGGACAAGGTTTTCACCCTCTGTCTCCAGCTTCTGATCTATCTTCCAGCAGCAGGACCAACAGGTTTGGTTTACTCTGTGTAGGCCCTTTGGAAATGGCCTTTTCACAGCAATGCCGAGGGCAGAGAGCTCTCTGCGACAGCTCCTCGGTTCACGCCCAGAACACCATGGACACAGCCCTGCAAACTCTCATCCCTTGAACCTCAGGGCAAAGGAAGGAGCTCGGTTTGGCTGCAGTACCTCCATGCAGGTTCGCTGAGAGCACAAACGGGTAAGACTTTAACCAGGTCATGACAGCGAGAGTTTCTGGCTGCAGAGGGTCTGCCACGTGGAAGAACTGATCTGGGAAGTTCCGGTTCAGGTCGTAGTTGTTGCTGTTGTTTCTGCCAACAGTACCTCCTCTGTCTCCTGAAAATTAAAACACAAGTTCAAGCTTGTGCCCTACGCAAGTTCCCACTCCAGTGCAGAGGCTCCATCCTGTTACTACTAACAATTAATGGAAAAGAGCAAAGAGCACAACATTGCTGGCTTCCCACACCCCGGAGAGAGGGGACCCGCACACTCTCCTTCAGCGACAGGCCTGCTCTGCGCACAGAAGTGTCCCAGGGCCCTTGCAGCAGCTGTTTGCACAGGGTGCCAGTCAGACCACAGCCAGCAGAAAGGCAGTGAACCATGAACAATCCCAGCAGCCGGATGTCACGACCGCAAAAACCTCAGAGCTCACCTTCTCAAACCAGCTGGACAAGTTCTTTGTTAAACACAAGCAGAGCTCTGCTTCCAGAAAATCATTCTGGATTGGACATTCATTGGACAGACTTTGTTCTGCCAATCGCAAGAGCTCCGCAGTTTTAAGGACTTCCCTGAGGGATGTTTTTGCCAATTTCAACATCACGATAAAAGTTTCTATTATCCTTGGACAAGTGCTCTGCAGACAGACTGGCTCCTACGTCACATGTTACTTAGAGCATGGACTGAAGCACAGCAAGAGTGAGCTGCGCCAAAGGAATGTCTTTTTTTTTAAATAATCCTTGAGATGGCCACAAACCATGAGGGGACCCAAACAGGGGCAGCATATAGCACTGCTGAAGCATAAGAGCTCTCCCCAACAGCTTCAAACATCAGTCGACCGCCCACATTCTGCAGCGCGGGGTCCACCCACCCATCCCACAGCACGTACCACGTCCCTCCCTGTGCAGAGAGCACTTCTGCTCCAGCAAGGCCTCCAAATTTCCCAGAGAGGTACCACAAACCCAAAGGCTTGTTCTCAGAGCTAGAAACCCCACTACTGTTTCAGCGCAGACAGCAATACCTTCCTGGGACTTCTCATAGCCGTCGGGGTTCATGGACGGCATGATGTGGATCCGTGTGCTCTGGACCAAGTCAGTCACTTCAGGATCAGTGCCAAAGTTCTTGCAGAGGTACTCAATGAGGTTCAGGAGAAGCTCTCGCCCCACAACTTCATTCCCATGCATGTTACCGATGTACTTGAACTCCGGCTCACCTGCAGACACGCGGTCATGCCGAAGAGACATTTGCAACCAGCACATTAAAGCTTGGAGACCTCTCACCACCCCAAGCATTGCTCTTTCAGGCCTTTCTGCAGGTCTGGAGAGCTTTTACCTAAAATTTACCCTTCTGCTCCTACAACATGAAAAAGGATGAACATTGTTGCAGGGAAGCCCCTTGGTTCTTCTGTCCCCAGAGCCCCAAACCAGTGCAGATGTCCCCAGCAGTGCTCTAACTCACACTAGTGCCACACGCTTCACCTGGTCTTTTTAGAAAGGGTACTGCAAGCAGCAGCACAGTCTCTCTTCAGACAGGTGCCAGCTCTACGCTCCTTTTTGCTCTGCCCACAGAGTCTCCCAACACAAAGGGTCTGTCACTTGCATTCCTGTTTCACTAAAAAGGATTTCCCATGTTACCTGCTTCATGGATGCCAGGGTTGTCCGAGATCTCCATTACATAGAGCTCCCGCAGCTCCACCGACTTGCCCGCGGAGTAGAGCCGGGTGATGTTGGGGTACTCGTTGGCGTACCGCCGCAGAAAGATCTCCATGTCTGAGAAGTGATGGTGGCGGAAGTCCACGGGTTGGATGGGTTGATGGCCAGAGGTTGGGCTTGGGGCCTCTTCCTGCGCAGGGGTGGGGGTAACGGTAGAGACAGGAGCAGGCGTTGCTGTGAACTGCGTGACATTAGGAGCTGGTGGCATTACAGTGGGCTGCAAGGAAAAATCCACTTCCGTTGCAGCTCCCTCCTTCACCTCAATGTTCTCTGTGGTCACTGGTGCATAACTGTGAAAAAAAAAAAAACAGCTGGCTTCAGCAAGGAGGCTCTGCAGAACAGAGGCCAAACCCCCCTGCAGCCTTCTCCACCGCTCCCGTCTGCTCCTCCCAGCCTGAGCACACTGGGATGTTAACGGCTGCGTGAGAGATTCACTAGCGAACAGGACCCATCCCACTGCCACCAGACCCAGCCACGCTGCTGTCCTTGCTGCGTCACAGGGGCACGAATTCCTGTTTAGAGACTCACCGGAGAAGCAGCCACTTCACAGGGCAGCCTAGGGGCGAGCTACGCATTTACATCCAGACTTGGGACAATACAAACTCTTACTGGGGTGGCCTTACTCCACTTTCTCCCTTTGCCCGGAAAGTAAGATGCAGGTTGACACAAACAATCAAACAAAGGTGACAGAAATGCTGTGCACTCAACAGCACCCCGCTGTAGCGGGGCATGGAGTGAACAAACACAGCTGGAGCTCTAAGCTGACGTCCTTTACTCCTGCAGCTTCCAGCCAAGCCCCTTAAATACACAACAAGCTTTGGAGGAAGAAATCAAGTGAAGGAACATGAGCAGCTGGCAACGTGGATACAGGCTGCCACAGAGACATTACCCCATTACAACTGCAGTCACGTTGTAGGTCCCAGGCACAAGCAGCCGGTGGTAATCGCCAAATTTGCCTGCTGTGATGTTATGAGCAATACCAGCAACAGCAATGGTCGCGTTCTCCAGGCCAGCTCCAGTGACTCCATCCCTGACAAAGCCCTTCACACCAATGTGGACCTGAGGAAAACAAGGCAAGAGCCTGGCTGAAGACAGGCAACATCAGGGGAACCACGTCCTCACCCAGCCCTGCACTTCCCCAAACGCAGGCAAAGACACCCAAGGGCCCATGATCCAGACAGTGCTTGGCCAGATGGCAAGGACAGGAACTCCAGCATGCACTGGGAAGGCAGTAAGATCTCAGAACTGGCCCTCCCTAAAAAAAATCCTCTATTTCATCGACATGGGCACACAACAGTATGTACAGAGCAGGGTTACAGGCCATACTGGGGGACAAAATGCAGCTGCCTCCGTTTCCAGCCTCAACTCATACATGGAGACAGCCTGGCAGAGGAGTCTACAAGTCAAGGTCCCAGTGCTTTTGAATATCACTGGAGGCTCATGACACTGAGGCCAAACAGGTACTCTGCTTTACTTAGAGAGATCTGCACTGATCCCTCTGATGCTGCTCCTCACAAGGCCCCTCTCAGCGGAGCTCTGCGATCACGGAGGATGTGGGAATTGCGGCGGAACCACAGAGAAACACAGCAGATTTGTAGCCACCAACCTCTGCACAGCAACTGCAGCAGTTGTGTTACCACATGCAGCAAAGAAAGCCACAAGAGCAACGGAACACGGTGCTTTCAGCCCACTACAGCCACGTGGGTTTCACAGCTGCTGCCCTCGCGCCCCAGCCCAGCCCACTCTACCTTCTCAATGAAAGCAAGGAGGGACTCCCGGTTGTTCTCCCACTCCTGCTGAAGCTCGGAGGTCGGTGGGTATTTGCAGCAGGATAGCTCCAACGTGATCTCAAAGCAGTTGGCCCACACGTAGTTGTAATCCTGCATCCCACCTGAGAAAATGAGACAGAGACATGTCCTTGAAAGCAACGCACAGACATCTCTCCACAGGATGTAGAGTTTTTCCTGTCCTTCAGCTCCCCACGGCGTCTCACCACAATGCCACCCTAGCTCTGGAGTGAACACCCTAAGGAGAAAAGTCAGGTCGGATCATCGTGAGAGTCTGTGCTGGGGGAGACTGTGTTCTGTTTCTCCCAGTAACCAGCACACGAGGCCACCCAAATCAGCCACAGGCAGTTCAAAGATGCCAGTCCCTTCAGTTTCACTGCTCTGTCAGCCGAACTCAGCAGTGCAGCGCTTGGAAAATCACACAGGTTCGTTTCACTGTGAAGACATCTTCCAGACACTACCAATCCTGGGTGTCAGGGCAGGCACACCGGAGTTTGAACGCTACTGCTGCCGGGTCCTTTGCTAAGCGCTCCAAGCCACCTTCAGATTTGTGAGGTTTTCCTGCAAGAGCCATTACTCTACCCGAAATGAGTTTCAGGCCTCTGATACAAAAGAACACACCAGATTGTCAATGTGGGAAGCGGCAGCTCGAATCTGCAAGTTGAAAGTTTCAAAGATCACACAATTCTCCCCCAAAAAAGTTAGCAAAACTTGAGACAGGAGTGATGCTTCCCCTTCTCTACTTCCTCAGGCTGCTCTTCCCCTCCAGCTCCTCATCTGAAGGTCTCCATTTACTTCATATTTAGAGCAGCCCTAGCAGAAAGCCTGGCAGGGTCTGAACGGTGACAGCACGCAGTGAGCTGCAGCAAGTCACCTTCAGGAAACTCTCCTCTTGATCTGGGAGGGCAGTGATGCCTCCCTCTCTTCTGAGGACTCTTGTGACCCCACAACAGCCAAGTCCTGCAAGAGGAGAACAGGATGCAGACTTGTCCACCTGGAAAACTCCAACTGGGAAATTTGGTCTCATCCCTGAGATCTGCAGCCAAATCACCAGCCTCCTCCCACATTTCCTCTTTAAGGCAGCAGCCTCAACTAATTTAAGGATATTGCAGCACCTGGGGACAGCTTGCTCCTTTAGTGTTAAACCAGCCAAACCTCCATGAGCACCAGAAAACAGAAGTGCACAGAGCTTTTTCCCAGTGTTAAGCTCATGTTACTACTTTTGCCCTTCAGAGAAACCACAGGCACTGCAACGAATGAAAAAGGTCACCTTGTTCCAGCAAGTGTCCTGACTCCATTCGCTGGAGTTTACGTTCAACCTTCAGCAAGCAAACCTGTTTCTCAAACAGGAATGAATCACGTACCAGCAGGACTCGACGTCGACAGGTATCAACACTCACAATCTGGAGCTCAGAGTTCAGCCCACTGCTGAAGACTGCAAATGTTCAGCCCTCTAAGCACTCCTGGGAGTCTTCAGCAGCAAAAAGGACATTCCAAAACCACAACTCTGTGAAACAGGTTTCAGAGTCACCCTGACAAATCCCACCACATGACTGTAGCCAGACGTCTTGGCCACATGAGAGGATCGTTCCCACCACCACCAAATCAGGCAGTTGTGCCAGTATGGAAAACACACCACAGCAAGTTTTACATGTGCAGAAGACAGCCAGTGGCACGTGTCGTGGCAGCAGCCTGCAGCACCCCAGCAGGCAAGTCTGTAAGAAACCCATACTTCATGCTCCCATCCTTTGCTTTGCCCAAAGCGCTACGTTAGCGCTACGCTAACAAACCTCACTCGCTTTGTCTGAGCAGTTTCCTAAGCATTATTCACAAGCGAGGGACCCTCGGGATCCTGGCCAATTAACCAGCCAGAATGGATCAATACCACCATGCAAATGCACTACCTGGAATTTGCACAGCCTGTGTTAATGCACGGCCAGGAAAAGCCACCAGCAGCGCTTTATCAAGCAGAGGAGCCTTAGGAGAAATGTGACAGCTGTGAGCATTTACTGTCCCAAAAGGTCAGGGACTGCCGCTCTGAATTCTGTAGCCCCACTGCACTCGGGTAACGTAGAGATGGACCAACAGCATAAAGCAGGATTTAGAAGAGCAGGCCCCTGGGAAGATGTGTGAGACGGTACCAGACCAAAGATGTCCCAGTTCCTCTCAATTCTTCCGCGAGCCTGCTGCTAAGAGAACACAAAGTTTTTACGGTAACAGATCTAGTGTCATTCGCCACCAGGAAGAGAGCACCGCAGCTTGTGAGATCAAAACAGGAAAGAGACTTTTCTGTCCAGCACAAGGGGCCAAAAACTGTTTGAGGACTTTAAAACACTCAAACTCAGTTCAAGGGGTTAGAGGAACAAGGCCAGAAAATCTGATACGTCCTCAGTTTTATCCGGCTCCCGTTACCGGGCGCAGAAAAGTAACCCACAGCGGGCTGCTCTCTCGCCAGTAAACACCACGCAGAGCGAAACAATTTGCCAGCCTATAACCATCTGCTCATAGCAGGACGCTAATGCATTTGAAAACATCCATACGTAAACCAGAGCCATTACGAAGCATATTTAGTGCTTCATCTGCCATTCAAACAAATTTAGGACAGATGCTCACCCAGAAGAGAGCAGCGACAGACTAAATTAGAGCTTGCTGCATCAATTTCAGTAAAACTGTCTCTTTGAGAAAGTAGTCCATTGTATGCTTGAAAATTTGGATTGTGCCTGCTGCACATATTTGGCCTTCACGCGCCCCCGTGGTAGAGCAGGACAGTTATTTTTACAGCATATGGAATTACGTATTTTTCCACATACCATCTGCACAGCCTTTCCCGGCTACGCAGAAGAGCTGAGGGTGCAAAGAAAGACACAGCCTATGTCTCAGGGAGCAGAGCAGGAAAAGTACACCCAAGGCAGCGGACTGTCAGACTACTCTGCTGCTTCTACTCTGCCTGTTTGGGTAATATCTAGGGTAACTTGCTGGATTTATTCCAGCATTTTTCATCACAGAGTGTCATTTAGCCCACACCGCGCAAAGCTTCAGCCTCCCAGTGAAGCGTCATACCTATTTCACCAGCGACAAAAGCAAAAGCGAGCAGCTTACAGCCACAGCACGTCAGTCCCTGGCTGGCATCAGGCCACAAAAATGCTCAGGACAAACGTCTCCCCTGCTCTGTCCCGCTCCTCGAGCGCCAGGACTGCACTTCAGGAGGGGATCCCAGGCCTCCTGCAGCACAAGCGCTGCGGAGTTCACGCTGACAAGCGTGCCTTTGCTCCCTGCCAAGCTCCGCACCAGGCAGGCACGCGGGAGAATGCAGCTCTCTAGAGTCCAGCCCGGGGACCCAGATTCCAGAAATACACCACGTGCCAGGAGAAGCCTTCCAGGCCAGCCAGGAAGGACTCAGCTTTCAAACTGCACTGTGCAGAAACCTCTCTAATTCCAGCTCTCGCTGGAGCAGACATGAGGAGATGAGAGACCTGCAGCTAAGGCAAAGCAGAGAAATGGCCCTGTCTGCCCTGCAGAGAGAGCAGACGGCACAAAGCAAGCCAGAGATGTGATTAAATACGTGGCACAAGTTGCTCGCTCAGTGGACAGAACCAACTGTCTCATAGCAGGAGACCAGGCGAGGACCAACAGCACTGAACAGGCAGAGGAACGTTTTGGTCCGTTAATCTGAAATCATTAAACCTCAGAGGAGGTGAGGTCCCAGCCTCCGACTCCAGCAGCCGCACCACGCAGCCCAGGGCAGCACAGCCCTGCCGCCTTCCCGGCGCTCTCCCGAAGAGGAGGGCAGCTCCTGGGAGCAGCTCTGCCCCACCACAGCACAGCCCAGCAGTTCACCTCGGATGTGAAAAGAGGCATCGGACCCTCGGACCATCAAGCCAATGCTTTTGTCAAGAAAAAAGAAAAATCTGAGTAAGAATTTTATGAAAACACAAACACATCAGGGCAGCTAATTGTGCGCATCCCAGAAAGACGTGGCTGGAAACTTCTACCAGAGCTCACGCTGTGCAACGCTTTCCGCCGTGCCCAGGAAAGAGGCCACCACAGTGATGCCATGAGCACCCACTGTTCTCAGTACTCATTTTCACTGCTCTGAGCTTGATGCCAGTAAAAGCTGCTCGGAAGCTCGGTGCGGCTAGTAACCACAGTGAAAACAGCCCAGTCAGCACGCGCTAAATCCACTTTCAACCCAAGAGGCATCTTCCGATAGAGACCAGGAACGCCTCAAACACTTGGACACCAGAAAGTCAAACTAGCAAGCAAAATAACTTCCAGGAAGAGATTGCAAATAACAAGATCTTTGAAGGTTGCCCACAAAATATCCTGTTGAACTGAATTCAGTTTCTGAATTGGGCTCTTCATGAAAATAAAAACAAGCAGGTCCTTCCCACAGATAAGACTTAAACGGTTTCCTAACCGCTTTCCAAGCATCACCTGGACCACACACCAGCCCAGACTTGCCTGTATTTTCTTGATCTGAATCATCCACTTGGTTTTTAACCACCAGAGGTTAAAAAGGAAGGAAGGGTAAGAGCATGTAGAACAGAGATAGCCTCCAAAAAACGTCCCCGTCACAGACACGCTTATCTACAGCGGCTGGAATGCAGAAGCCAAATTCAGCCGTCTGGCGGAGAGCCATCTTCCTCTGCACACACTTGACCTTAACAATTACTGCAACGGTTTCTGCTCACCACCTCAGTTTGACACACATAAGAGGTTGTTTGCAAACTCAAATGAAAGTTAATGGGGTCTGGCACCAGCATAAACCTGAACTGGTAACTCTGGGACAATGAATCCCATAGCAGTTGACTTTCCGGCATGTTTGATTTCACATGATAAAATGTAGCAGGAGAATTTCCACCTGTTGAGACATTATGTTCTCATTTCTTTGTTTTTCCTGGCCTTAGCTCACCTGGAGCCTGCAGTCTCTCCTGGCACAACCTGATCCGCCGGCCACAAGCATGTGCCCCGCACCATTCACAGAACCATGTGCTCTGGTTCTCTCTAGAGCTCAGCCCAGCGAGCTCCCGCAGGGTACTGGGATTTCCCCAGCCTCGTTGTACCGCACATTTCAATTCTGCCGTCACTGGGAAAGGGCTCCCAGTCCGAGTACGAGCCTCAGCAGTCCTTGGCACAGAGCTGAGCGAGTCAGATGACTCAATACAGCCGCTGTGGTGGTTTTGCTGCTTCTGTCACGCACAGTGCACAATTGGCACCGCTTTACCTGCTCTTCAGCCACCACTAGAAATAAATGTTAACACCTAAAATCCCAAAGGGACACATTAACTTCACACAACATCAAAATACATGTGTACTGGCCTTTGTGGTATCTGTTAGCTCACCCATGCTCTTCCCTGGATCGCAGCTCCTGTGGGTTACACTTTAGGTGAACTCCTCAGCCTGGGAGGTGCTCCAAGAGCTGCCATCACCCTCGTGTACACCTTCAACAGCGACAAGAGACAAATCACCGCCTCAGGGAGAAACGGCACAGGTCTGCCAGCCTCAGCAATGCTCCACTCTGGGAGCCAGTGTCAGTGCACCCTCCCTGTAATCTCTGCCCATGAATCGCCTACGGGCACCAGTGCTGAACCCGAGACTGTGGCTTGTCACAGCAAGAGGGTTTGTTTCCGCAGAGGCTGGATGCTGGAGGATATAAACCACAGCGATGGCAGCACAGAGCGCGCAGGTCCTCAGTTCACACCTTGCCACTTCCTGTGAAATGAAAGTAGGTGAAACCTCTGCTCGCTGACACGGCAAAGGCAGCCCCAAAGGCTTGCGCACCAGTGCCACGGCCACCAGCCGGGTGTCTCACATCCTAACAGGAGGATGAAGAAGTTAACGCTGCAGCAAAAAAATGCTGCTCGCTGAGGGAACCCAAGCCCAAAGCTCTGGAACCACCCTCCCTTCAGAGCACATCCATCCCGCTTCACTGCAAGGGCAGAAAGCCTTAGAGCTGCAGCTACCAAACCTCCCGACCGAGATGTTTGCCGATACCGACTGCCACCAGAACAAGGCAGCACAGATCATCCAGGATATCCTGTTCCCTCGTAAGCAAATTCACCAGATTACACAAACCTTCCTCCCGCTGGACTTTTCACAGCAGTAGAGTGAACCTTGAGCCAGCAAACACCAGGGCTGGTGTGCTCAGCAGGGTGGAGGGAAGGAGACAGCTGCTAAAGAGGTAAAACCGCAGCTTTAACACGACACTTTATCTGACCAGTGAAATCCTGGGGAATGATTCAGCCACTGCTGAAATCAAGACTTCCTCTTCCAGCACAGAGGTGATGTCTTCAGGCCCATACTGGATCCCTCTCCCTCTTTCCCAAGCAAGGTGGATGCAGGGTTAAGACAGGACTCAGCTTGGAAGCCCATGTTTTGGAAAGACTGTTTTATCAGAATCTGTTAAGCTGTAAGCTCTGAAGGATAAACAATTCCCGATTCCACTGCTTGCTCAGCACTCCTGCCATCATCCCTCAGCCTCAGCGTGAGGGAAAGCAGAGCAGTCCAGGCGCAGCAAAGTAACGGAACTTCTTCAGAGGCAAGGTTTTGGTGTGTCCTCACCACAGAAGTTTCCACACTGTCTGGTGAGGTCATGGTTGTACAACATCCGCTGAGAGAGCACGGCAATCGCGCACCTTCTTCTAGTGACACAGCTAAGATTTCTCTTCCCGCCAGCCCACAGAGCCTTTTCCACGAGAGCAACTCATCACAGCAACTATCATTTAAATCTTATTTTCAGCAAAACTGACGCACGCAGAGCAGCCTACTGCGTGGCTGAGCCAGGCCAGCCACCTCCACACAAGCAGAGTGGCGGCATCGGGAGGCAATTTGCTCATATTCAGGTCACCTCCAAAGCAGCTGCCTGATGGAGAGAACAGGAGCAATCCTAGAAGCTCTACCAGACCAAATTTCGGATCCCTTCTAGATCCTGCTGCTCTGCCGGAGGAGAACAGGCCGTGCTGGTTGTCACCCTCTGCATAAGTCTAATAGCAGAGCAGCTCACAGAAGAGCTCCCTACCCCACTTCCAGCGGGAGCAGCTAGGCTAGCTCAGCTCAGACCATGCATTTTACATAGTCTTACAGCAGGCTATTCCATAATAATTTACAAAATTAAAATTTGGAGGTTTAAAAAACCTCATAGAACATTAGCATTGGTTTAATACCTTTAACAATAGCTTCCTCTTTCCTGTATCAATATTTAGTAACGGTCTGGACACCTAATGACAGTTCCTTTGGCAAATAGAATCACAGAATGGTTTGGGTTGGAAGGGACCTTCAAAGGTCATCCAGTCCATCCCCCCTGCAAGGAGCAGGGACATCCCCAACCAGATCAGGTTGCTCAGAGCCTCATCCAGCCTGGCCTGGAATGTTTCCAGGGATGGAGCTTCCACCACCTCTCTGGGCAACCTGTTCCAGTGTTCTACAAGTCGCATTGTAAAAAATTTTTTCCTAATATCCAATCTAAATCTACCTAAATGAAGCCTCCTGCATGCAGCATAACTCTCCAGCATCTAACAGGGTCAGGACGAACCCTCCAGTTTGCTGCGATTTCTTCCCTACAAACATCTCCCAAGCTGTGATTCATCAAGCACCTACTGGTGTGCCTGTGATGCCACTTCCCTGCATTTCAAGCTGCCAGAACACATTCAAAGTTAAAAATATTACTTCACCCATCATCCTCTCCTCTGGGATAACCACCACCGGTGTGGATGTCAGTTCTCAACGGCAGCAAGGAATTATTTCTGCAAGACTGCTCACTCTGTTAGGTGAGCTAGCAGAGTCAGACCCATTCACCAGCACAGCTTACCTTCTATGTCATACCACTGGGCGCCGTTTGTGATACCATCTTGGAAGGTCTCCTCCTCCTCGCCAGGGCAATTGGGTTTGCCAGTTCTCATTATGGGGTGATGTGACGCGTAAGCTTTTGCCAAATATTTGAACACTTCATCATCAGCCGATTTACTGTAGACTCCGGTGAGCTTATGCATGGGAGAGTCATCGTAGGGATAGCTTGCGACCACTGAGCCACCGTGGAGATTGCCAGAGAGCAGAAACCTGGGGTTGGGAAGGAGAAGAAAAAGAAGGAGTCATACTGGAACAATTTAAACAGGAAGCCAGCTACAGCCACCCAACCAGTTATTCTACTACCTTCCCACCAAAACTGTGTCCTCAGGAGCCTCCAAACTCTATTTGGGATCAATGAGGCAAATCACGCCCACGGCACGAGCTGCCCAGCAGTAACGCTACTTTGCAAGAGGAAGTGGTCAGACCATGCTCCACCAGCCCTGTGCATGGAGAACGCCTGTGGAGCTGCAGCTACACACCAAGGCTACGCTAACGGGTACGCACTTGTCTGACACTGAGTAGGCTACCGCTGGACAAAAAGATACGCTGTCCCAAGAGACTTATCCCCTCGGATCAAGGGCAGCCTCCAACACAGCAAACAGGATTGTCCGTGGGTCTGAACAGCGTCCAAGTGGGAGCACGGTGGGGAAGTCAGCCGATATTTGCGACAAACCAACTCTCAGGTCTGGTCTGTTCACTCCCCAGACTGACAACTGGCATTACTGGAGATGAAACAAGTTTCTTGCTTCAGCCCAAGACAGAGTCCTCAAACTCAGCAGTGCCCTGCGCATAAAGCGATGTACACAGCTCCTTGTCAAGCTTTGAACAACGCTTGGTACGTACAACAGAACTGACTGGCAGAAATAAAACCTGGATTTGTGACAGAGCTGCTAAAACCCCAAGTCACAAAACATAGCACGGCATGCCCTATATCACACTTTAATTTGGTCACAGGCAGCGTAAGCTTTTCAATGGATCCCAAAGGTAATTGTCTCTTTTCTTCCTCTTCCCACTAAATAGAGCACTGAGGAGAAAAGAGCTCTCCTCCTCGTTCTGTCCAACTGGAATTAGTTCCTGAGCAGAGGTAACATGACCAATACCTTTGCCTTGCTTAAAATAGCGCACATGAATTGCATTACACCCACTCTCTCTTTTTTTTTTTTAAATCAAACAGTTCTGTTTACCCATTCATTTTTCTATCAGCGGTTATGTTAGTCCAGCAATTGTACCAGCATTAACCAGTGCTGCCAGGCAGAGGGATGCACAAAGCACCGTGTTCTTCCTGTTTCACCCTGGCTTACATGCAAATCCCACCTCTAACACTCGCAAAAAATGAAAACAAAAAGCACAAGGTATTTTCAAAATGGTATTAAGAACAAGCATGAGTTTCCCTAGTAACTAATTTTGAGTTGCACGAAGCATGGAGGGATTTTTGGTGCAAACTGCGGCGCCAGACTGTCCTAAAGAATCCTTAGGACAAGCAACTACTGGTGCAGCTCACGAAATTCCTCTAGAGCACTAATCCCTACGGCCACCACCACCCACTAAGTCTTAATAATTAAGATATTTTGTCCAAGAAAATTCTGTTCCCTGAAACCAAGCAAAGATTATATGATGCTGAACGTTGTGTGCGTTGGTTGGATCCAACCGACAGCTCTACGGCACGCCATTGCCATCAGCCATCCCCTCTCCGTTTCTCTCTCTGTCCCCACTTTCAAAGAGAACCACATTTTGTTTCAGTCCATTGCTTGTATCTGGTCAGACTTTGCATTCTGGCTTTCTCCGCACAACTTCAAACGGCTGGTTACGCTGATCTTAGTGGTTTGGACCTTATACAGTTCTCTAAAGAAGAACACACTGCAAATGAAGAAATAGTGTCCAGCCTTGCCACTGCGCTTTCCAGGGCTGCCCCAGGCCCCAAACCAGAGCTTCACAGGCACCGTCTCCCCTCCCGGGCTGCCCCACTCCGGGCACAGCAGCTTCCCAGCATTCACCCCCTCGGAAGGTGAGCGCCTAACAGGACAGCGTGGGCGCTTAAGGATCAGTCCTGCATGCTTTGATGGGACGACAGATGGGGAAGAGGGCCACAGAAGCAGGGGCTGTATTTGGAAATGCTGCTGCCCAGAGCATTATTGCTAAATCCAGGGAATTTTCCATGAAATACAAAGATGGGGAAAGCCCTGGTCAATGCAACTCACTGTTAACGTGTTTGTACACAGACTAGTCATACACTTAACCCCAAATATTTTAAGTATCCAACAGCTCATGGTGAAAGCATTACCAGCCCCAAGAGCAAGACCCACAGGCAGGCTCTACACGAAGCGGACAAGAAGTTTCCAGCTGCGGGCTCGCAGAGAAGGGAGACACACGGAGGGTCACGGAGGCCAGGAGGGCCCAGGTGCACGCAAGGGGGCTCTTTGGCAAGTGCACGCCAAACTGCGGCCACCAAACCGCTCTCCCACACAAGGGTTAGCCCGGTCCTCAGGCTGCCAAAAAGGAAACAGCTGGGGAAATGTTTTTTTTTTTTCCCCCCTGAAGCCCTGCTAGGAAGCACTGGGAAAGGCTGAAAGCAAGCTGAATCCCCAGGGAGCAGAGCCTTTCCCGGGAGCACGGCGCCAGGAGCACGAGGCCGGCCACGCCAGCCAACGGTGAACGGGGCCGCACTCACTTGTTGCGCCGCATCCAAGCGATGAGGGCTCGCACCTCGGGCACGGGCTCCAGGTCGGGTTCGGTGGTCCCGAACTGGTCGGGGAAGCTGCGGTTGAGGTCGCGGCCCCGGCTGTTCTCCCGGCCGCCCTCCGCGCTCCCGCCGCAGTCGCCCTCGCGGGCCCGCTCGAAGCCGTCGGGGTTGAGGCTGGGCAGCAGGTAGAGGTCGGTGGTGTTGAGCAGCCGGACGATACGGGCCTCGCCGCCCTCCCAGCCCCGCACCAGCTCCTGGGCCAGGCGGAGCAGCAGCGGCCGCGCCAGCGGCTCGTCCCCGTGCATGTTCCCCACCAGCTTCACCTGCGGCCGGCCGGGCAGGGCCGAACCGCCGGGCTCCTCGCCTGCCCGCTCCGGTCCCAGCCCCGCCGTCAGGCGCAGCACCCACAGCGGCCGCCCTTCCACCGATTCGCCGATGCTGAAGAGCCGCGCCAGGCCCGGGGGGGCCGCGGCCGCCAGCGCCCGCAACGCCTCGCCCAGCTCGGCCGAGTGCAGGTACCGGAGCGCCTCGCCGGGCGCCGCCGCCTCCGCTTTCTTGATGTGGGCGGCTCGGGCCGGACCCGGCGGCAGCAGCGCGCAGAGCAGCGGGAGCAGCAGCGGCAACGACCCCCGCACCGCGCTCGCCATGGCCCCGCCACACGCCCGGCCCCGCCGCTCCGCCGGGCAACGGGAGGAGGCGGCGGCGACGGCGCTGGCCCCGCCCACGGGCGGGCGCTCCTGCAGCCGCCCGCCAATGAGAGGCGACCGGGGAGGGAGGAGTCGCTAGGGCGAGGCGGCGAGGGACCAATGAGAGGCGGTAGGGAGCTCTGCGTCACTGCGGGGTAGAGAGCCGGGGAGCACTGCGGCGCCCCCTGCAGGCCGCGCCGCTGCTGTGGGCCGCGCTGTCGCCGGCCGGTGCCCCGGCCCCCGCGGGAAGGGGCGGGCAGGGCGCGGGGGCTGCGCGGGGAGCGGGAGGCGAGAGCCGATGAACTGTTTTTATCTGTTTTTATCCTCCTCCCTGGGGAGAAAGCGGCCTGTGGCTTTCCGCGCGGTTTCCGGCGCACGGCGCTGACCGGTGCAGCAGATATCAATGATAATCCAAGACCGAGTTGTTGCGTCCGGGGGGACGAGCACCAGCGCACGGCGATGCTCCCCGTACCTCGGCGCGGTGTCACGACACGCTGTTGCAACAGAATCCCCTCCAACGGCTAAAGCCTAAACACAAACCACAAAGGTGGCTGGAGGTGGAAGGCGCGGGGCGGCCTCCTGCCTTGGCACGGGGACAAATGCGGCTCACAGGGGCCAAAGTGCCATTCCTGGTGCCTGGATTCCTGGAGGGAAGCATGCACGTGGCCTGCCCTGACTGCTGCCGGCTCAGACAGGACCTCCGGGGGATTAAAGACGTTTTAACACCGGTGGATGTTTTGTATTGCACGTTGCCGTATTGCGAGCTACTGCAGAACTGCGTGCCTGAGAAGATACATAAACAATACTTCGGGGTTTCCTCCTTTTAGATCTTTGCTAATTCCCTTTTTGAGGCAGGCGAGATGAAAGGAATAACAAGCAGAACAGCTTACTCTGCAAAAAGTGCGTTGCGGCCCATAAAATGTTGAAAGCGGCCATCTCCGACAGCAGGTCTTGTCAATTCCTGTTTCATTTTCAGCGGTATCTCACGTACACATCTGCTTTCCAGCTCTGGCATTTCCTGTTGGAGACACGAGCTCCGAGCCCAGCACATGAAACTGATCTTCACTTTTATGGGGTCCTTTGCATGAGAGATCAGATGATGCAAACTTTTGTGTGAGCTGAGCATGGTACAGCATCAAAAGGGCCCTGAGAAAAGGGAGAGTAAATTGGCTTCTCTTTCCTGGGGCTCATGTGTGCTGTGCAGCCGTTAGGAGAGGGACGAGCAGGGAACAGGGATTATCTATCAAAAAGATGCCCCAGATCTAATTAAACTGGAAAAGCCAAAAGATCTTGGCCATCAGGATGTTCTTAAACCAAAAGGGAGAAGGAACATCAAGAGGGAATTTGGCTGTCTCAAATATGATTACCGTTGCATAGGTTTAAGTCCTCAGTCTACAAATAAATTGCTCTGGATTTACACGGAGTAACTGAGCTCATTTCCCTTTTTAGCTGATAAAAGCCCAGTTGTCTGGAATTTCAACAAACCAATTGTAAAAGCAGCATGTGGCAGAAGACTGATGAGTCACCCACTTGTTTTCTCAGCAGCCAGTAACAACAAAACCTTCTCATTTCCTTGGGCCAACCTAAGAGAGTTCTGCCTTCCGGATCCCTGCCTGAGCAAGTCCACAGATGAGGGACCAACCTGCAAGAAATCTCCATCTTCTCCTCTTCCTCCCCCTCTTCCTCAGCTCTGCCCTGTGCTTGCTGAGAGCTTCAGCCCTGGCACTCCAGAAGGTGATTACTGAGGGGCTGTGGCTTTTGCCTTACGAAACTCTCTGCAGTGGTTCTAGCCGCAGAGAAGGAATGAGGTTTCCTCCTGAAGATTGTCAGCAAATGGTTCCCCATGAACTGGAAAGATGGAGCAGCTCAGTCTTTGCAGATTCCTCGCAGAGGGAGTGAGGGATGACTGCCCAGCAGGGAAGTTTAAACTGCTAATATTGTTTGGCAGCATTTCACAAGACCAAATCAGCACTTGGTTTTCCAGCAGAGCACTTCCAAGAAATCCCACTGGTGATGAAAGTTCCTAGGTAGACAAAAGTATCTGAGGTCCAGGCTGTAGAGCAGCCACAGCAGAATCCAGTTTTGAAAGAGAAGCAGATGTGGGAATACTGCTAGGAAATGTCCCGTACTGGCCATCAGAGAGCATCTGAACAAGGCAAGGGACAGGCAGCCAGCTTAGCATCCTCAGTCATTTTCATTTCCCAGAGGAAACAAAACCGCCTCGAAGTCCAACCCATTGGTGGCAGAGGCATGTTTTCTGTCCAGAAAAAAAAAAGAACAAAGTCATAGGAACCTGGCAGACAGTCTCTGCTGCGATACAGCCTTACCCTGGGCTGAGGCAGGAGATCGCCTTGCAAATTGGTTTGATCAGGTAGAAAATGGAGTGTCATGAGTGGATGATGCGAAGCAAAGAGTAATAGTAGTGATTTCCCTGAGCGCTGTTAGGTGTGAAAGCTGCAAGCTGCTAAACAGGACTCCCTAGATGGGAAACTAGACGGGCCAAGATTTAAGTGGAATTTAACACAGATAAGTCACTTTTATCTCCTGCAGGGGACCTATATTGCTAATTTAATGCCAAGCTCTTTTCACATTTCCTTTTCTTTGGGACCATATTTCTCAGCATAGGACAGCAATGGCCACACTAGTGTGCTATTTTTAGTCTTCTGAGTCAAGATTGGTGACTGTAGGCACTCACCAGTGCTGAATAACCCAGAGCAGCTAGGAAAGGGGGGTCCCGCGCTGACCGCTGGTAACAGACAGCCGTGCCTACTGCACTGCAGCAATTTGGTGAGGCTTTCATGCACAGCCCTAAGAGTTTCTGCAGTCCCTGGCTGCTTGCTTCCCCGCACAGGAAACATTGGCGAGTGCCTCGATGCCCTTGACTAAAGGTTAAACTTGCCCTCCTGGAACGTGGTTCCATTTCTTGCACTCACTTCAAAGAGGCAGAGTTTTCAAGATCCAGAAGCAATCATTTAAAGTGATGACTGAGGTTCTCTAAGCCCAATTTACTCACACTTCTGAAAGAGAAATATGAGTACAGCAATACCAGTAAAAGCCCAGGATATGGTTCCTTCTTGCATCACTAGGAACGCAGGTGCCACAGGGGACTTCCCACAGCGCAGGTGAAAAAGCACGAGGGGAATTACCATCTCAGAAACGCATCCTGCTCCCGCTCTGAGCCCAAAGGTTTCGCAGACCTGTCCACGAGTGTGATGCTGCTTTACTCTCCCGCAGGATGTACTGTCTCTGAGCTCCTACCGTGGTGATCACAGGGATCTCATCCCGTTTCCAGGGCTCCCAGAAGGTGACCTTCCTTCCTCCCGGACACTCGCCTGCAGGGCTAGCAGCTCCCGTACCCAGTAGATGGCATCCACGTCCAACACTTGGGCTGGAGCTTCACCTTCCTGAAGGCTTCTCTTGTGCTTTGTCTGTCTCAGGCTCTGTTTCTTCATTAATGCCTATTTTTCATTTGAATGTTCAACACCCTCTAAGCAATTTATTTTAAAATTTTGAAATATTAACTAGTTTAGTGCTCTTTTCACTATTCTTATTCCTTCCCAAGAATAAAAATCACTTATCATTCCTCTGCGTTCAATGGCATAGTGGGAGACCTTTTAGAGAAGGACCATCAGAAAACAGAATTATTAACAAAATTATGAAAAAAACCCTTCAGATCTGTCCATCTCAACAGTGGAAAAATTGTGTGGTATGGGCTTCATGGGCATCTGAGAAATCAGGGCACATCGCATCTCCATAATCTTTATGCTTGGGGAAAAACAGGTTTTGTGGGAGGGAACAGGAGTGCTGAGTAAGTTCAAACAGCATCCCCTGACCGCCTCCCTTACCAGCCCAGATATCTGGCAAGCGGAGGCAGCGGGTTTGGGTGTTACAGTCATTCTCCAACAATGGAAGTGTTGCAAAATATGTAGCACCGCATATTAAGAAGGGATTAGGAGTGGAGAACCACAATGAGTAGGAAGACAGGAGCAGCCTTTGAGCAGAGCCTCAGGCACTGTTGCAGAAACATGTTTTCTGGAGCGGGATTACAGTCATGGTACAGGCATTGTTTGCCTGACAAACCAACCTATAGCTATGATCCTCAGCTTCCACACAGCTGTGCAGATCCTGCTATGCCCCGGACTCCGAGAGCAACCGTCAGCCTCCACAACACTGCTGGATATAAATGGAGTTCTCGTCTGTCAGTGAAAACACAGGGGATGTGTGGTGCCCCCTGCCCCTGCAGGCACTGAGGACAACCAAGAGGAACCCAAACCACTGTGAAGCTTGGAGTCAGAGGTTGAGACCCAGTGGAAAACTTCTGCCCAATCTCTATCATGTTCTAAATCTTCTCTTCTCAGGTTTCTAAGGCTTGGATTACACCCAGGAATAGACTGGTGTTTATTAATTAATTCCCTTTGGGGCTGTTCAGAGTCATATTTAACAACAGTCTTATTCTGGGTTTGTTGGTCCACTGTTGCCATAAGGATGACAAGCAGGAACCGGTGTGGTGGGCTGCTCTGGCTCTAGCGCGTGGTCTGTCTAATCCAGCCTTTACGCTGCCTGATCCAAATACCTCTATGAGAGGGCTGGATCCTTTGCCGTGGAGAGTTACGGAGCATCTGCCTCACTGAAGAGGTTCGTCCCAGTCTGAGTCATTAGTGGCTGCTTTACATTCTGGAACTTGAGGTTTATATCCTGCCTAAACGTAATGGAAAGGTGGATAACACAACCCCCAAAACCTCAGTAATTAGACACCCACATAATAATTACGCCCTATATGAAAATAAAACTGTAGAAAGTCATTGCGAAAGTAACACTTATCAGTTTTAAAATGCTGCCTTTCAGTGCCTCTGGCCAAGAAACACCTTGCTGTTCCAGTCTCTCTTCCTTCAGCAGGTCTCAAAGCCCATTGCAAAACAGGACGCTGCTGTTGCCTTCATTTAAAAAACGTAAACCAGAGGAACCTGAGCTCACCTTGCTGTGGATCACACAGATCTGCTGCAAACCTGGGACAGAATTTTTCCCAGGTCCCACTTGATGCTGTGCTTTGCACCATGACAACCCCCCCACAGAACAGCTGCTGTCCGACAATCTTTTCCCTTACTCTCATTCCTAGACTAAAAAAAAAATACCACAGAACTCCATACTTTCATTCTTTTCATCCTCACTTACTCTAAACACCTTCTTCTTCTCCTGGAGTATCATTGCTCCCCAGAGGGAGCGCGGACATCCCGGCACTCTCCTGCCTTTGTCCTGGCAGGAGCGCACGAGCCATTTCCAGGCCCGTTCCTTTGCCTCCCTCTCTGTTTCAACTCAGCTTAACACCAAATGACAAAGAACACTTTTCAAAAGAGCTTTTTGATTGAAGTTTGTATTGGACTGTAAGCCAACATTTAGTCAAATGCTGCAAGGACAGGACATAGGACTTCCTAAAAACGGTGGAAGAAGCTAAATTTATTTCTTAAAATTTCTTAAATTGAGTTTGAAGGTAAAAAGTGAGTTAAAGGCTGGACACTAATTTCTAAACCAGCAGTTTTCTAGAAGGCAGGATGAGTACTGTCTCTTTAAGGGACTTTGTACACGTATTTTTTTTTAACGGAAAATTACTCCCTGTTAGCTTTAAGGGTAAACCAATGAACACAGAAAAAGTTATATTAAGAAACACTCAGAGGTGACCCATGTTTGCACCAGCCTCACAAATAAATAGTGCTGTATGCTCGTGTGCTCTCTGCCCATCTCGGCACTGCTGAGCTGGGCCACCGCGTCTACAGGCGAAGAAAACGCTGTGGACGTGTCCCAGGCTCCTCCTGCTCATGAAATGCACTTTATGGCTCTGCTGAGCCAGTTCCTGCTGAGTGACGTGCCCTGTGCCTGCGCGGACACTGACAGCGGTGAGAACACGTTCTGGAGGCTGCGAGGACCTCATCGTTTGCCACCACATCACCGTCATCCGGCTGAAGCACAAGCAGGCGGTTGCAGACAGCGTTTTCCCCATAGCCAAGTGCTTCACTTGTGCCCTCCGCAGACACGCGGCCCGTGCACGCAGCTGTCCTGGCAGTGGGGGTACCCTCATTCTATGCCAGGGGGTGCCCAGGGGCTGAGCTAACCACAGGAGCACCCTGTGGGTCCTCACCGGTGAGCAGGAGAGTGTCTCTGCTCTCTCCTCTGCCAACAAGCAGTTCAAAGTCTGAATTGGTGCATTTTCTCATTTTCCACTCAAAGGAGGACATGGTGAGAGAGCTTTGGGCAGGAAGGGGAAAATTGGAGTCTAGTCCTGCTCTGGCATAATCTAGGATAAACTTTTACAGCTTGAAACGGTGTCATGAACACCCAGAACACTGAGAGGGAAAAGGTATTCTTTTTGGCTGAAGGTCTTTATAGCTGATGCAGGAACTCTCTCATTAGTTACTCATTGCTCAGCAAGTCTCATAAAACAGCCAGCAGAGCCCAGCAAGTACTGTCCTTCAGTGTTCTGGGAGCTCAGAAATCCAGGAATTGAACAAGGCCTTCAACCCCGTTTTATAGGCTCACTCCTTACTGAGCTACCATAAAATATTAAAATTCAGACCTTATAAATAAGGAGGGGAAAGAGTTGTGCATTTCTTAGCAGAAGCGGCCTCTCCAGAGACGCTTCCCAAGGTAAGTCCGGTGCTACATGTCCCAGAGACGTGCTCCCCTGATAGGTGACTGGTGACAACGAACTCACACAACAGAGATCAGCGACGTAAACCTCCTGGACTCGGCTCTGCACTGGAAAAGGTCCTGCAACAAATCGACTCAGTTTACTCCCTGGTGACCCTGTCTGCGAGGGCTCTCCCCAGGGTCTCTGATGGCAGCAAGCAGCTAAACCCCTGCGAGCCCCGAGCAGAGGCAGCAATGCTGTGACCCTCTCTCCAACAGACACCAGCTGGGCTCCTCCGAGATGGCACAGAGAAGTGGCCTCCCAGTCCTCTACGAGGTGCCTGTCCTTGCTGTTTGCTTTTTGGCATGCGTAGTCACAGGTAAGCAATGGAAAAAATCCATCACGGCTCTGTCCAAGCCCATCATGCCGACGTTGTGAAACTGTCCGGGGTTGGGCAGTGCCCGGGGTGTTGTGCCACACCAACCTCCCAGCCTTCAGATGTTCTGGAGGTCATCTCCAGAGGACTGTCTGAAAACTGGCCTCTGGTTTTGAGAGTAGCAGAGAAGGGAATGGGGGAGTTTCAGCGTTTTCCAACGTTATTGCAGCAGCTGCACAGGGATGACGAGGCCACCGTTTTCAAACCTGCTCCAAGAATTGACAAGTGTGGTAGAGTTGGGCACCTGGGAACAGCAGGGAGGAGGCAGGGAGCTTCAGTTTTTTATATTCAAAGGACTAGAGTGCCTTTATATTCGGAGCTGTATTTTAAGTTCATTAATCTATGACACAGGCCACAACAGTGAGTTCCAGCCCATTACAAAAATTTATTTCCCATACTGGTTCTTCATCTAGCATGTCCTGATGTTTCTGTTAGACAAACTGCAACTCTCCAACAGACTGGCCAGGGTACAGCTGAAGAGCTGATTAACTAAATTATATTCTCAAATGCATTTAGTTCTAACAAAAAAAAACCAGAGTATGAAACCCTGGGCACAAAACTGGAGGGCACAGGTATGTTGCACGGTGATTAGCAGCAAGAGGGTGAGCAAGACTGGCAGGATGAGGATGGTCTTTTGCTGCGTGTGCTACACGGTCACTGCTGGTTTTCACACCTTTACCTGTTACAGGTCAGGCTTTGGCATTCTTGCAGTCAGTTGCAAAAGCCTGACTTTGATTTTAAATAACTGTGAAGGCCGCTTTGTGGTGAAGACAACTTCTTGTCTCCAAAACAGAAGTCCCACCTGAAAACATCTGTGAGACTGAAGCCTGAAACTCAGTCGCTCCTCCAGGGTCGAGGCCTGGAGAAGCAAGCAGGGCAGCTTTTGTGGGAAGGGTACAGTTTAGGATGCTTAGTGCCCTCGTTCTCCTTCTTTTGCAGGGTTGCAACTGTCTGTAAATAACCACGGTGCTGACTTCTCCCTGTCTACATTGCCTGGCCCTTCTGTCTCCCTCTCCTGCCAAGTTCAGAACATCAGCCAGGCTGAGGAGCTGCTCTGGTACAGAGGAGATGGGAAAGTGGATCTGAAAGATGGGAATAAAGTGAACGTCAGTAACATCTGTGTGTCCCCAGTCACCGAGTCTGACAACGGAGTCACCTTCACGTGCAGGCTGGCACGGGACCAGTCTGTCCAGGTGTCTGTGGTCCTGGATGTCCAGTGTGAGTTGCAGCGGTGGTTATCTGCGCAGAGGGGCTGGGGTGGGACGAAATTATGGGCTGAGCACCTCGGCGTCTGGGTGCTAGCTGAAGGCGGGGTGTTTTGCACCCTTGTACGCTGTCTTCACCAAGAAAAAATGCATTTAGGAGGAGATAAATCACATGATAAGACACTCCCTTTCCGCAGTGGTGCTGATGGCCTGATTTAATGCCTATTTTATAGGGAGTGGGTGGGCCCTTAAGTAAGATGTTCTGGGTATGTCCCTGCCCCCACCTAGGAGACAAGTCAGGGCAGAGGAGTCACGGGAGTGACCGTCTCTGCCACTGATTGCCCTGCTGATTCCCGGGAACTGTGAAAGGCTGCACAACTGTGATGTGTTACGCCACTGAACAAGGTGCACAGGGGATGCGTAGAGGGAACTTATTCTGTCTTAAATGGTGAGCAGCATCGTTAATGGCCTGTTGAACTGCATCACTGTGAACAGTTCCTCCCCAGCTGACTGGAGAAGAGTCCCTCCAAGTTGAAGAAGACAAAGATGTCACCATGTCCTGCAATGCCAAATCCAACCCTCAAGCCCAAACAGCTTGGTACAAGAACAACACTATCCTGACCCTACAGCAAAACCGTTACCGGCTGTACCAGACTAGCGAGGTCTTTCAGCTCTCTATCAGAAAAGTGCAGAAGTCTGACAACGGGACCTACACCTGCATGGTGAAATCTTCTTTGGGAGAGGGGAGAAAGGATTTCCACCTGATAGTTGAAGGTAACAAGGCTGCTGCTAAACAATAAGCTTTACAAATAACTCTCCATTCTCTTTTATAATGTCAGCAATCCATTTATATGAAGAAGTGTAAGTGGAATGTGGTAAATTCCCCGTGTTAACTTCCGAGGGCAGAGCAAGGAGCTCTCCTTGTTCCTGTTCCTGGGACCGCAGCACCAGGAAGGGCCTTTCCTGCTCTACTTGTTATTCAAAGGCATTTGGCAAGCATGACCTGAGGCGGGCTCATCCCACTGCCTCACTTCCCACGCTGACAGGCCACATCCAAGCGCGGTTTAAAGCACCTTAGGTCTTGCTTGAAGCTTCTTACTCCGACCCTAGTATCCTGTCACGCCGGAAGAGCTGCTTAAGGCAAGAGAGAGCAGCTGTCCTCCAGAAGTGACCATAGCCCTGTGGACAACAGGGAGGGGGAGGCCTTGCTGGGGCTGGATGCTCAGGTCTCACACAGGTGAGGTGGCCCACCAGACCCACCAAACATCCATTTCCCACCCACTGTCTGGGCCCCTTTCATTTCTGCACTCTCGGAACAGGGGGGAAAGCAGCATTAGCTGTGTCAGTGATACAGCTGGGCACCCTTATTTCCATGTGTAAGAATGCCTTGGGGATCTTCTCCAGAGACCAACGTTTCAATTCTTCCTTCAGTTCACTAAAATATGGGCTTGGTTCCCTGCTTTCCAGGGGATTAATCCACACGGTCAGTCCGCAGACAGCAGAGAAAGCAGCAGTTCAAATAAGCAGTGACAGCCATGGGAAAAGAAATCTGTATTTCTGCAGTTCTGTGAAACGTTCTGCTCTATGTGACTGTACCAATCTATCACATACTCAACCTCCTCTTCCTCTTGACAGATAAGAAACCTGTTTTTCCCAAGGAGGCTGTTATTGCTGCTGTCGTGGTGGTTACACTCACCGTACTTTTTGGAATTGTGGCTCGAAAAGATAAAATTTTTAAGGTATGGAAAGCTTTAGTTTCTTAGGAAAAAAAAATAGTGTTGTTTTGCTGCAATCTCCTGGGGTTTTTTTAGCCTTTTCTACGCTACTTTGTAGTGTTGCTTTCCCCTGTTAGAGAGCTGCTATGCACCACCTCCTGCTTTAGAATTACCAGTAGATAAATCAAATAGTAGATATTTTAAGGTGGAAGTCATTACACACTTAGAAGATATTAATAGATATTAATATCCCTATGGCCAGGAAATACAAAAGATAACAAGACTGTTTCTTTATTTTCAGTGCTTCAAAAAATCAAGCGAAACAGCACTGTAAGTATTTGACTGCTTATTCACGCAGCTTCCAAACGAACCCCCACCTTTACACCTTAGCAGAACCTGGACACAAAAGAGCACTCAGCACCCTAAACCCAGCCAGGCTGAGTTAGCGAGCTCTTGTTCTGGCTGGCTAACATAAGCATGCACCTTCTCTCCCAGCGGAGAGGGGACCACGGGAACACGGCAGGACACACGCAGATCCCAACCCAGGCAGGGCACGGCTCTTGCTCTTGTCCTGGCCATCCCAGGGTCCTGGCTACTCCTGTATGGAAGCAGTGGGGAACAAACATAACGGCATATCCCCAGCCTGCTGAAAGCTTTCTGCAGCTGAATGCAGCCCGGGTGAATGCAACTCACTTTTTTTTTTTTCCGTAACAGGTGATTTTGTGTTTCTTCTTTTCATTTTACTGCAGGTGAAGACCAAAAGATTCCCATGCATATCCAGAAAATATCATTTCTGGTGATGGAACATAAGACCTTGTGGGAGATGATGAGATAAAGCACTGAAACAAGTTTTTTTTTGGGTCACGTTTATATGGTTGTTTCAAAATATATGTGGTTCTTTCCATCTGTTTATTCTAACCTGCTGCTTAGAGCACTGCCATGGGGGTGGGCTGCCCGAGCTGTTGCCAGATCTTGCCCTCTACATTTATTCCTAAAAGGTGTGCACGTGCAGTCAGGCATCGATCGGACCACAGAGAAATCCGCACCGGGTTGCCACAGATCACAATGTCGCTGTACAAATAAAACGAGCTGGTGTTGAGCTGGCGGCTGCTTTCTTGGCCCTGTCCTACAGCGCCATTCCACAGGGTGCTAGGGGTGGCGGCCACCCAACCCGCTGTCCCTTCACGGTAATCCTGCGGGCATCTCGGCTTCCCTGAAAGCTGCTGGGCGCTTAGCGCTGCCCTTGCACCTCCCGTCTGCTGGGCTGAGAGCTGACCTCGCGGCTCGGGGCAGCCCCAGGCGCTGCGGAAATTTCAGTGTGAGCACTCCAGCACCACGATGGCACCATCTCAATGCCTCCCCACAACAAATCCGCCACTCAAGCATTTTTCTCAAGGTCCTGGCAAGCTTTCAAGGCCTCATCGTGTGCCCGTCAGGCGCAGAGCAGGGGGTGGCGGGATGGGGATGCTCCAAGGGTGCCTCCCGTGACCCAGGGACGCACCGGCCCCGAGGGAACGCGGCTGCCGGGAGCCGCAGGGCCGGGCCTGGCCCACACGCAGCCGCCGGTACTGCAGCTCCTCGGGGTGGGGAGGCCGCGGTCCCCGGGATCGCGGGGCGCTGCCTCAGGCGGTGCCGCCGAACGTTCTGGAACCGAGGGGCGAAGCGGGGGGGCGAACGGAGACCCCCGGCGCCCCCGCGTGGCCGGAGCGGCGCGCGCAACAGCGGCAAGCTTGTCCCTCGCGGCGCGCCGTCCGTCCGCCCCCCGCCCCGGACCAAGCCCCCTGCCCCAGCCGGTGCGGGGGGGGGGAGGGGGGGGCTCTTCCTGCTTCCGGTGCCGGGGCTATAAGAGCCGCTTCCGCCTCAGCGCGCGCCCGGCCGTTGAGCGGTGCTTTCTGTTCCGGCAGCTTGCGCCGCCTGTGCCATGAACGCCCGCGGTGAGAGGCGGGGCCCGGCCGTTACCGGGGCAACGGGCTGGGGGGGGGGGGGGGGTCCGGGGCGGGGGTGTAGGGGGGGTATCACTGCAACGACCCCGGGGAGGTGGGGGGCGGTGGCGGGAGACACGCCGTTACCGGAGGGGACGCTACCGGCGTAACGGCTGCCCTGGGGAGGGGGTTACCGGACGGGGGGGTGCCGGTGGAGGGGCCTGCGGGCCCGGCGGTGACCGTTATCCCTTGGCCCCCAGGGCTGAGCACGGAGAAGGCCGCCGCCTTCACCCGGCGGTTGCGGGCCGAGCCCCGGTTCCTGCTGGCCCAGAACGTGGCGACGTGTAACGACCCGCTGGAGGTGTGCTTGCAGCGGCAGGTGGTGCAGGACACGGTGCAGGTGTTCCAGCACGCCGTCCCCGCCGAGGGCAAGCCCGTCACCAACCAGAAGAACTCGGGTAAGGGGCTCGGGGTTCGGGGGGGCTCCCTCGGCGGCTCTGTGCAGGATGTGATGCTGACAATGCGCCCGGGAGCCGTGGCTGCCTCTGGAGTCCGTTTGTCGGGCGCTGAGCAAGACTGGGTCCCTGCAGCATCCTCTTGAGTGAATAACAGTCTTCAGACTTGCCGCGTTTGCCTATTTCCCTGTCTGTGTGGTGTAAGATAAAATCAGGTGAGACACCGCCATTTGCAGTAAAAGACTTCTGAACTTCTCTTTTTTGATATTTTACAGTCTCAGACAGAGCAGTGGCCAAAGGTTTCAGGCGGAATGGTGTCATCCATCCTATACTTTAGAAAAAAAAAAATCTTACACAGTTCTTAAACGTTCCAGTTTAATTCTTGTTCCTTTGATCTCCCAGGGAGATGTTGGATCTTTTCCTGTCTCAATGCAATGCGTCTTCCTTTCATGAAGAAATACAACATCGAAGAGTTTGAATTCAGCCAGTCATACCTCTTTTTCTGGGATAAGGTACAGTAGCGCAGGTCGCGGGTTGTGCTAGGGCGCCTTATGCAATCAGTAGTAGTGTTGGGACAGAATTTCTTTTAGGCTGGACTGTCTTAACAATCCCAGTGGAAAATATATATGAGAAGAAACTTCAAAAGTTCTTGAAATATGTATTTTAAATGTGAGTTGAGCAAAGTGGGACTTTCAGCTTGAGGATGAAAGTTGTCGGGATGTTCACGTTCTGGAATAGTGAAAGTCTTCTTTCAGGTGTTGTATTTCAAAAGGTCCTTGTCGAAGGCTCGGGAGAAACATGAGTGTACCTTTCTGTTGAGCTTTCAGTCGTGCTTGTGACCTACTGATCTGCAAGCTGTGTTCCTGCTTTTTTCCCCTAAGGGAAATGGAGACAATCTAGTACTCCTTTGGACCAGGCTTCATTGCGTAACTTCTGTTTTGCATTTCCTGTTCCCCTGCCCTCAAGCTCTGTGCTAACTCACTCCCAAATATTTGGTCTGTGACAGAAAGAAGTTTATAGGATAAACCCTGGAATGCTAGAGGGAAAATAAGAATGTCAGTAGACGAGCAGAAGGTGGCTTCATCTAGTTAGGACTTCCAAAGAACTTGAGACTCGGGAATGGGTTAATGCATAATATGTCACACTTAAAATATCCATATTTCCTGCCTGTCCATTCCAGGTGGAACGTTGTTACTACTTTTTAAATGCCTTTGTGGAAACAGCTCAGAAAAACGAGCCTGTGGAAGGAAGACTGATACAGTTCCTGCTCTCCAACCCCACGAATGATGGTGGACAGTGGGATATGTTGGTTAATATTATTGGTAAGAGAACTGGTCCCTAGGAGCCCTTCCTGAAATTGCACTCTGGTTTGAGAGATGGGGAATGAAATAGAAGAAGAAATTGAGTTTGCGGAACATGATGCCATTAGCCACTACTGCTTCTTAATCAAAGACCCTTTTCACACCAGCTTATAACTATTAGACTTAATTCTTCTCTGGGATCTTCACTCTTGCATATTGCTGCTCATGACAGGAGCTCAGAAGATCAACAGAAATAATCAGAAATCTCAGACTTCCCATTTAGTAAAAACGTTCAATCCCCTTTTACTTCAGTCATCAACCTGACATCTTTTGTTTATATACGTGTTTACAATTTTTAGGGCACATGGTAAGGGAAAAACATTGCCAGACCAGGGTGTGTCTACAAGGCAGAAGCAAAACTACTTAGGGAGTTGCAGCCTGAAGAAAAGTGGCATGGAGAGTAGTGAGGGAAATGATGTGGAATGTGGCAGTGCTGGTCTTACAAAGATGCTGTTTAATTGAGATCCTCCTTACACTGATTAAGGAGACTACTTCTGAGTTACACTATCATTTGCTTTTTGTATTGTGAAACAGTGTAAGAGATTTGTAAATCAACAGGCCAATAATGTAAGCTTAGAATCACAAAAGAAATTTGTTTCTTTGAGACCTGGAGGTTACTTTTTTCCTCATCCAATTGTTATAAATATTTAATCAGGGAGGAGAAGACTTTGGATGCTGCTGTTACATCCAGAGCCTTGCATGGTGTGATCTTTGATTGGTACCATAATGTAGGAAGGGATTGAGCTGTTGTTGGTGTTTTATAAATGTTGAGGAGGAAAGGAGCCAGGGAATGTAGTCACTTAACTTTAGATAACATACATGTAGCAGTTTGTAAGAGGCCCAGTTCTTTACAAGATATTTCAGGAGCTTAATTTTCAAGTAATCAGAGTCTTTTTCTGGTGAAAATAGCTGCTTAAAAAGCACTAATTAGTTTAGAACTTTTAAGTGTTGAACTAAATGACTGAGCAGTTCAGGGATTCCACCTTCTGGGACCTTGGAATGCAGATCAGAGGTCAAGATTCAGTCGCAAATTAAAATGTAAACTTTGAATACTTGTAACCTTTAAATAAGGGACTTTCCCTTATAATATCTGCACAAAACCTGACTATATTTAGCTTTTACGTGGATATAAGTGGAAGTGCTAGCATCTGCTGTGTGGAAAAGGCCATTGTTAACGCATAGCTTTGTTACTTTCTTCTAGAAAAGTATGGTGTTGTCCCCAAGAAACACTTCCCGGAGTCTCATACCACAGAGGCTACTAGAAGGATGAATGAGATCTTGAATCATAAGGTAAAATTGATTTAGATGATAGAATTAAGGAGAGGGGATGGGAATGAACCTGCTCCCAGTGTTTCTAGCCACCTTAGTTTCTCTTTATTGACCAAAGTGCATTCCAGCAACTATTCAAAAAGCAGCCTGAAGTCTCAGCAAAGTCTGATGTTAATCTTGAAACACAGAGCAGGAAGGTGTGTTTATGGAAGACGGGCGCTTCCAGGCTTCAGGAGCTTGAAAGTACCCCACCTGTTTTTAGCAGCAATTGTTCCTAATTCTCAGATTTCCGAAAAGGTAATTCCTGATGTGTGGCTGATTGTCTATTTCTGCAAAACTAGCACTGGTGGCTAGGTGACTTTTTTCCACCTCCTCAATGTCATCTGCCAGTATGCCAAGGTTTCTAGAGATTACTGCCAAATTTGATGAAGAAGATTAAGAAGTATTTTCAAAACACTGAATCTTAAAAATCAGCTTTCAGTGTAGAAGTGTGCAGCTTTGTCTGAAGGAATGTGTAGGCTTGCTCCCTGAACTCCAGAAACGAATTAATTTGGGAAGATGCCAGTGTAGGTAGCTAGGTAAAAAGCAAAAAAAGCTTTTTTACAGTGAGCTTCGATGTGAGCTTCGATTCCTCTCCCCCTGCCCCCCCGTTCATATGCTACATGCTCAGGGAAAATTGCCTCTGAAATCCACAGAAAAATGTAAAATCTGTGCTGAAATGTGCTTAGACATAATGAACAGTGTTAATGTTATTCCAGTCTTGAACACTGCAAACCAGCTGGTCTTGTGGGAGCCCCAGTCACTGTTCCTGGCCTTATGGATGGTGACAGTAATGGGAAGCATGTGCTCTTCTTGCTGCAATTCTGCATGCAGTGGGGAAATACTCCTTTCGTTTTATCAACCAAGAGATCAATTATGCATTAGAATTGCAAAATAAATTTTACAGTATGAAGCCAGTCTGTCTTCTGTGAGTCACAGAGGTGGTAATGTGTGTGGATGTTGCAGCACCAGTTAAGGAACCAAGAGAAATCAAGCCTTAAGAAAAGCTGATGGCTGTAAGCTTCAGATCAGTGGCTGGAAAATAGTAATTGAGTTGCAACTACTTGTTAATTTCTGATCAGTTTTTTGTGACCTTTTAAATCATTCGATTTATATTTATTAAAGAATCAATATCTAACAAAGCCTCCTGAAAGGGATTTTCTTTTCATTTTGAAAATGTTATGAAGAGTAAAATAGGTGCCTGAAACAACCAGATAGAAAGTCCTAAAACCTGATTAGGTAGCATGTTTCATACCATTTTAATAAAATTACTTTCTCTTTAAACAGATGAGAGAATATTGTTTGCGGCTAAGAAATATGGTGGAAAGTGGAACAATGAAGGGAGAACTTTGTGCTTCAATGGACACTATGATAGAAGAGGTAAACATACTTGTGTGACATGAATCTTCTTGGAACACAAGGCTAGAATGGAAGAGATCTCTTGCTTACTCTTCTTCTATAGCTCTCAGGATCAGGCAAAACAAGTGCTTTTGCCTAATTAGGAATGTTTCGTATGGCAGTGCACTTGGAGGTGTTCAAGTGATTTTTTTGAAGTGGCTTATTGCTTATCTCACTTCGAATTTTTCTAATACTTCCAGACAAATATCTTGAATTTATAGATTTCAGAATGATGACATTTTAGAGACACCTGCCCCTTTCTGTAGGAAAGCAGCATTTTGTATCTTAAAAGAGATCAAAATAGTGGCCTATCAAGATTTTATAAACAGTAGGAAAGAGGCAGGTTGAAAATTGTGTTCTGATGGCTTTGAATGCAAGATCCTACAGCACAAGTGTTGTTGTTGCAGAAATTCCCCACAAGAGAGCAGGAAAGAACAACAAAAGGGAATCCTGCATTATGGAAAATATGTGAGCTGAACACAAGGCTGAATCCAGCTGTGGTCTGATACTGGGGGCAGCAGAGGAAGGAATCACAGCATCTGTTTCTGGCTGTGTGAATTAACTCAAAATCAAATCAATCGGCAAGTCTGTAGCATGCAGGGTGTGTGTAGTGGCTGCACCTCTATCTGGTCACACTGAATATGACGGTGGCACTTGCCATTTTTCTTACTCAGTAGTCCTCATACTTGATACTTAAATTGCCAAAAGTAATTTTAAAAGTTCAGGCTGTTTTAGTTTGACCAAGTGCCTGCATTTTAAAAAGTATATATTTAATTTGTTTCTCAAACATACAGTACAAAGTGACTGAATGGTTTTAATGTCTGTCACTAGATGACTCAAGAAATCAAATGTTTTGGTTGTGTGTGTGTTTCTCTGCAATCCAGTAAACAGCAGTGTGAGGCAGAACCTACCTTAGGCTATTTCAGTAAAGCTTCAGGCAGTTGTACTAATATGCAAGTATTGATCAGTGTGTTGGTTTGGTTTTTGTAGATTCATCTTTGCACTTCATGTAAACCTGTAGCTTCTTTTTTATCTAATTTCAAGGTTAGATTAAAAAGAACACTGATTTGTATTCTTTGTTGTATAATTGAAACTAAAACTTTACTGAAATGTATGCCTTAAGATCAAGAGTAATGCTGGGCTTTGAGCTTACCCTGGTATGTTGCCAATCAGCACTTAGTTCAAAAAGTGAGTTAATGTAACTTGCATCCAGTGTGTGTCCAAAAGCCCTGGGAGGATTTTAGAGCAGACATCAAAAGCTTCCTAGAGATATTCATTTTTAGGGCAGTGACATACAGTTCACAGCACAATGTCTTTTCATTTGTTTAGAGCCTCTTGACCTCTGACAAGGGATCCTGGAACCAGCATTAAAGGCTCATTAATTGATTGCAATTAATCTGTTCTGTAAAAAGGCTGTGCTTAATTCTCTGAAGTTAACACAGTATCTCCTCTTGCAGTGGTGAATGAGATTTGCAATTTAAGTGGATTTACTTTCAATGAACATTGTAGTTGAAATGTGCAATTGCACCTATCTTGTATATTTAAAACTACTTAAAGATATGAGACCGCTCTTTTATTTCATGTGTTTATATGTATATAAGTGGCATTGCATCTGGTTTTGTAGTTGGCAAAGCAGAACTTGGTTTTGTTCTGTGAAGTTCTATTTGCATAGCAAATCTTGGTTTGCTCATGCTGGGAGGTGGTGCTCTAGCTAAAATGGGGCAGTTGTACTGGAACACAAGATTAAATATTCACTCCAGAACTGGATAAACATTCTTCTTATCAAACCAGTGCACAGCAGGTCAGAAATTGAAATCAGTGTGGTGCATGTGATTGAATTTTTCTTCCTTTACTGTTCTCCTTTGTAGACTCTTCCTTATCAGGAGTGTCCTTCTTTTCTCCTCCTCACTCATTTTGTTTTTTAGCACAAGCCACTATATCTTTGCCTTATCTTGGTTCTAGTTGTTGCTAGGAGTGATAGAAGTCACCTTTTAGTTCAAATATGCTGGCTTATTTATTGAGAGAGGAAGCTTGTGAGATACTAAGAGATGGCCTGTGATGGGTGTGGTGGCAAAACAATTGAGGGAGGCTATTCGCAGGCTCCACTGCCTCTGTTAACTTGAGACTTCTGTTTCCTTCATTTTCCTTCCTCTGGCTGGAGCCCACTTGCTCGTTGCTCTCCTTTTAGGCATTTTTCTTGCTCATTTTGTTCCCATAGCCTCCTCTCTCACCGCTTGGGGTTATCTGAGGCAATGTGGGTGTATCCACAGCAAATGCTACCTTTTGTTCTGTCTGCAAAAATAAATATTTATAGTAGTTTAGGGATTTGCATTTGCTCTTTAACATATTTATTGAGAAATAAATGTGTGAGTTCCTCTGGTGAAAACATGAAGCCCACACCCTTGTTTCAACCCATAATTAGTCTCTCAATTTGTTTTCTTAAATTGCTTGGAGCAAGAACACCTTCATTTGTATCTTGTACACAGCCAAATTGTGTTACTTAGCATGAGTATTGCACTCCTCTTGCCATCAGCACAAAGTGCACGCTCGCAGAAAGCTAGTTCTTACGGAGCCATGGGATGCATATAAATCAGCTCAACTGGCTCCAGAAAGATAATTCAGCTTTGGGAAAGGTATTCTGTCTCCTCTCCTGTGAAAAGCTGGTGAGAGGAAAGTGAGAAGACTGACAGCCTAGGAAAGCTGGCACAAAGCACAGGCATTGGATCCTAGTGCAGAAGGTGCCATTGAGATTTGATTCCCCTTTCTCTTTTTTAAAATAAACTGTTGGCTCCTTGCAAGGAAAAGACTTGTGCTCAAGACATGGACAGAGCTGAAGCAGACCAGTGTCAGCTGAAGTAAAAGATTCAAACCTATTTAAATAAGATTGACTTCTCTGTCCCCATAGTACCTATGGCAGGTCCTGCTAAATATCCCTGACGACAGTAATCTGGTTACGCTGCCTGCAAGTTAGCACGTTTTACATAAGCCCTGTGAGAAAGTACAGTAGTGATTCTTAAGCGCAGTTTCATATTCTGATTTATAGGGAGGGTGATGACTTGAAATCTGGTCAACTTTTTGTGCTAAAAATCAATAGAAAGCTGCCAGCTGTGAAGGATGTCGCAGCAGACAGGGATCTTGAATTAAATTACATAACCTGCCAGCTCAACCCTAAACGGAGGCATTGTTAAATCTGTTAAAACAGACGAAGACTATGGTGGGATTTTGAAAAGAAGCAAAGGCCCATCTTTGAAATCCAAATGAACGTTACAGGAAAAAAAGGATTAGTATTGGGGAAACACTGCGATAAAATGTTTTGCCGTATGCATGTCAGTCAATTCTTTTTCTCTGTGTGGGGCAAACCACCTGGTGGAACAGGTGATGCTGAATGCTTAAGCTTTTTTATCAGTTTGATAAAGTTTCTCTTGTACTGGGGAAGTATCTTGTCGGAGGAGCTTCAGAATTACTTACAAAATGTTGGAATGAGACTGGGCATGTATTGGCTTTTGCTTTTGGCTGCTGCATCCCTAGGATAACCTGGAATCGTATGTTCAGCCTTAAGCTTCTGTTTTGCCTAATGGTTTCCCTGCGAAGGTAGAGTGTGAGAATGGGGAGAGATTCTGTTGATTCTCCTGTAGTCTGTCAGATTGGTTTTGAACTGTTGAAACACCTAGATTTCCAGAGTAATGTAAATACTTAGTGTGTATGCTTATTCATGTTCTTCAAAGGTGATCATTAAGATCCCATTTCTTCAGTTGGCTCTCACATGGAGAAATCCATTCATCAATGGCATTGCTTTGGTAGGAGAGGCAGACCTGCATGTTTCAGCAAGTTCACAGCTGTTTGCTTCTCTGGGCAGGTATTCAGAATAGTGAGTACTTGCTTGGGCAGCCCTCCGGAGACCTTCTGCTGGGAGTTCCGGGATAAGGAGAAGAACTACCACAAATATGGCCCCATGACACCGGTGCAGTTCTACAATGAGCATGTGAAGCCTTACTTCAACATGGAGGACAAGGTTGGGGATGCTGAAAGGCAGATGTTTCCCGAGACCTTTTTTTGCTGCTAAGCCACTTATTTTTCACTGTTGCAAGTGTACTGTCTGCTACTGTAACAGCACCATATGGGCTGGGTACTGCTCCCACAAATCAAAGATCGGTCCTGTGTTTATTCTCCACATCCTCCTGTTTGTGTTCTACCCCTCCATTAGCTGTAATCTCACGCTGCACTTCCATGATGTTTTTGTAATGATAAAATATGATCTAATCAGTCATTAAATGCCATAAGACAGCGATAATGTGTAAAACTGCTATGCCACAGTTAGGAGGTGAACTTATAAAATAAAAACCAACCAAACAAAACCTTAAAAAACCTGATATTTCAGCAAAGTGACTTGCTTACTAATGGGACAGACAGCTAGGTGGAAGGAAAGCAATTCCCTGAAATCCATTTAGGTTCACTTCTTAAAGATTTCAGTTACGTTGCACCTTAATTTATGACATTGTGGTTTTTGGCAGATTTGTCTAGTGAATGATCCTCGACCTCAGAATCCATACAACAGGCTGTATACAGTGGAGTACCTGGGCAACATGGTAGGAGGGAAGAAGACGCTCTATAACAACCAACCCATTGATGTCTTGAAAAAATTAGCTGCAGCCTCTATTAAGGATGGCGAGGTTTGTTTAATTTTTCTCTTCACGGATGGCATGGTGCAACTCTTGTAATGTAAAACTCGCTGAGATATGGCCTAGATGTGACTTTCACATCTCTTTGTAGGCTGTGTGGTTTGGCTGCGATGTTGCAAAGCACTTCTATGGCAAGCTGGGAATCAATGACATGAATATGTAAGTAGAAAATGAAAACAGAATACCATTTGGGATACTTGGCTAGCACATAAAGTTCTTTAGCTGTTTAAGAAACGGATTTGTACATACTTTGGATTATATACCACAAAAGAGTGTATTTAAGTAATTCAGCAGCAAGAGAAATTTTTTCACTTTTTAGCTGAAATCTGAATCTTTTAAAGATACGATACAAGTGGTTGTTAAATATTCTTACTGATTTCAATTTGCTAGTATCTGGTGAGAGAAACTCCTAAAGAGATTGGTTTTTCCATATATTCTGAGACTAAAAATAGGTGAACTTGTATGCCTGTGCACTGGTTCCTGGGACAGTGCAGCCTACTGATTCCCTGATTTACTAGGGAGAATTCTCCCTGCATCCTTTTTGATTCCGCTTATGTGGCTTTCTAATAGATATAACCACGAGCTGGTGTTCGGTGTCTCCATCAAGAACATGAACAAAGCAGAACGGTTAGTCTTTGGAGAATCAATGATGACCCATGCCATGGTCCTGACAGCTGTCACCGAGAAGGTACGGTTTCCCTCCTGAAGTTCCGATACTTGCACAGATGTATTTGAATGTTCTGGCCGTGTATTTGTTCTGGGCTCATCCACAGTGTATAAGCTGTTCAGCATGTGTGCCACAACACGTTGGTGCACAAGGCCTAGGTTGTCTGTTCTCCTGGGTTTACGTCTGAGTGTTCAGAACTATAAATATTTAACAGGGAGGGAAGAATTTTAGACAAGTTGAGGGCTTCTTTCCTTCTGCCCGTGGACTTCTAATGGTGAAAGGGAAAAGAAAGTCAGCTTCTATTTTTAAGATACTAGAAAACCTATATTAACTGACTTTTAAACACAGATTCTGATGTAGCTTGCTGAGCAAGAAGTCTGGTATGATGGCAAGTATTTCCCGCTGCGTGGGTTAGGCCAGTCTGTTTTACAGCATGAAGGTCCTTCTGTTAAAATGCCAGTTAGGAGGCACTTAACCTCCTGCAGCTCACTGGCATGTGACCTCTCTGACCTACTCATAATTAGGGAAGAAAATGGTGTCCAAAATATCTCTGTGGCAGACAGGAGGCTGAGATGAATCCACAGCTAAATCTACTCCTGGCAGTATAACAAAGCACATATGAAGTAGAAAGAACCATGTGAAAATTTACAACTCGGGGCTATCTGCAATGTTGATGTTTTCCATTTATTTCCAGAAGTTGTCATTATTAAAGTTTCTTTGAAGTGATCTCTTCCTGTCCAACATGACCTTGGCTTGAGAAATAACAGCTTTCATGTAACTGAAGAAGTTTGAGCTCTGGCAGGACTTGAGATGGGAGTGCTGAGTCATAAGAATTTTTGAGTTACTTTTTACAACTCAGTATAATTTTTCCTGTTGTATTCTGAGCTCTTAACACTTCTATTTTGTGTATCAGGTTGCATGAACACATCTTTAAAAAAATGTTCATTGTTTTCCAGTTAGATACTAAAAATGATACTTTTCTAGTGTTCAAAACCTTTTTCTCTTCACAGCTGGAGTATATATGTGTGTACTTACTGTACCGAGTTACTGGCTGTGCTTCATTGGCAGCTATAGTCTATGCTCTGTATTTTTACATTCAGACATCCAGAAGTATGAATTTATAGTTGCATAAAATGTGATCAAATGTGACCTGATTTCTTTAAGAAAAGGATGTGTATAAGATCAGTATATGATAGATGGTATCTCTAAAATCAAAAGATAGTTTAAAATAAATTATCCTAGAACAAGTTCAGCATTTTTAGGCTTTTCCACATTCAAAATGGACTAAGTTTTTCTAGCTTTTGTGTGAACATGTTGTCTTATATTAAACCTTAACTTAATCTAAAGGAGCTTTGATAAACTGAGTTGTAAAATGTAATACCTTGGATTTACGTACTTTAAAGGGCTTTGAAGATTTAAAAAATCCTATTACAATTTTACAACATAAAAAATTGTGGATTAAATGCACCTTTTGGTTAAAATTTAGTGTACATAAATGTGTTTATCCCAGTTTCTATCCCATAGCATCAAGAGTTTACTCTCTGGTGTCTCACTTTAAGGACTGTCCTATCTTTTTTTTTCAAGTGAGAATAGAAGCAATACAGAAATACTCCTTTGAATATTAAAATTTGGTTTGTGGGGTGTTTTCCAGGTTAGTTTTTTGTATTAAAAGAAATATTTCAGTAGTGAAAGAGAAGCTGTGCTTTGGTTCCTCAAGGGACCTGCTGTTTCCTCATAGGAGGCTGCACGAAGGAAGCAACAGTTCACTTTGTGGCACCATAAGCCTATGAAGTTTTTGGTGTTTTTATCTACTTGGTAGATTTGTACTTGGTTCAGATGTACACAATGCAGGCTAGGATACTGCATGCTTCTGAACATGATGTCAGATGTACTTCATGCTCGTTAGGAGCTTTGCATATCTCAAAGCAGTAGACTTGGAGCTGTATCCTTCAGCTAGATTCAAGTGTTTGCACTTGCTCTTACTAATACTGTTCTAAATAATTGCAGTTGTTTCATTGTCCTTGTTCCTTTCCTCTGATTCCTAGTTCCAGCAAGTTGTGCACTCTGTGTTTCAGAAGGTCCCCATGCCCTGACAGGTCATAGGGAGGGCTGCTTAAATTCTGTCAGTCAGTTAAGTCCAAACTTGAATTTAGTTCAATTTAAATTTTCTGGTTAAAATAAATATTTATTGCAGGCTCCCTTCTTGACCACGTTTCCTCATATTTTATGTAAGTGGATAGACAATATTTTAGAAAATTACGTTTCTCCAACCATTAGCAAGAAGCCATTGTCTGAAACTTGCCAATACCTGTAGGCTTTTGGGAGTGGAGCTCTGTGGTTTGCTGGTGCTGGATTTAGACTTGGAAGGGTTGGCTGCTATAAACTCACGTGGTTCTTCACTGCTGAATAGCCACCGACTTGTTTTGTCACAGGATGGGCAAGAAGAGGCATTTGAAAAATGGAGAGTGGAAAACTCCTGGGGTGAAGACCGTGGTAATAAAGGTAAAGTAATTTGTAGTCATGGGAACAGAAAGCTGAATGTAATGTTTGGAAATAAGGAGGTGGAAGGGGGAAAGTGATGTATTGCATGTCCTTCGCCAGGACATGCATGAAACAAGCCTGCAAACAGCATGTAGATCACTTGAGTTATGGCACTGTATTCCTGGAAGATAAACATTCTGCACTTAAATGTGATTTACATCTAAGTAATCCAAATGTAAACATTGAATAGAGAAGCAGGAAATGTCAGTGGATAAACTTGACACCGGCTGTAAGTTCAACTGTAGAGGCAATTGTGTTTTTTGGGAGATGGCCATAAGTGATTGCTGACACTTCTTGACAGACAGGGCATGTGGATCCCAAGGGTAGGAGGACAAAGTTGACAGAAGCCCCTACAGAGGCTGGAACTGGAACTCTGAGTACAGCTCAATGATATGGGGCTTATCTTTTCTTTTCACTGCAGCTTTTCACAATCTAGTAACCGCACCGTTTATTTAGTGTATGGAATGTAGCAAGAAGATGCTGGGAGACTTCCATCATCAGATCGAATGGATTCAAACTGTCTAGCTTTCAAGTAATCTGGCTAATAATGGTTACCTTCTCACTTTCTCTGCAAGAGCTTGAGTGACACCCTGTCAGGTGACATGAATATCAGTATTTGTAGAGGGTACCATGAAGAGTGCAGGGCCGTTGGGAGTGGTAGGGCTTACTAAAGGATTTCTAAAAAAAAAGTATCTAAAGTTCCCATAATTAAGTATTTTAAATAAACTTTGATAAAAACCTTTAAGGTTGATTAGTTTATTGTTGTAAAGCTGCTTGTTTTCCTAAGCACTGTATACCAGTTTGCTGTTGATCACAAATTGCCAGCTCTTATCCCTGTCAAAAAACCAGCAGCTGTAGGAGTTTGACAAGTGTGGTAGGGGGAGAGCAGAACCTTTGCTATTTTGTGGCTCATAATCCTTTAGTGCAGAACACAAGTCTGAAAAATCTGGTAGTATTAGTCTGAAAATATGGTAGTGCTGCTCTTCTGAAATAGCAGGAATTCCAACAGGCACGTAAGCCAATCTTTTAATAAAGGGACAACAGATGAGAAACACTTTGCAGTATCAGAGAAGATGGGATCACTTCCAAGAAATGCACTATATAAAAATGCTTTCTCCTTCTAGTATGAAAGCAGAAATAAAGACTTCACTGCAGTACTTTTAAGTGTACTGAAGTTGTTGGTAGCAGATCTAAGCTTGAATCTATACATTAGAGCTGTTTCATCTTTAGGAGCTTATGCTGGCTGTGCAGCTGTGGCTGATATTGCTTAAATAATCTTCCTGAGTCATGTGTGAAACCTAAGTGGTTTATTTTCTTTTAAAGCACTGTTTATCAATCACTGCAAGCTTTTACTTTAGAGATTTTGGAAATGAGGAAATGAGGGTATGGCTGGTTCCAGCTTATGCTGTGAAAGCTGCAATGTAAACTGTTTCTAGCTCCAACACCTGTCTGTAACAAAAACCAAAACTAACATAATTGTGGTTGCCTTCCTAAAGCTGTGCTGGAAACATGACCTGCAGCATCCTTGCAGTGTTCGTCTCTGGTATGACAAGCACTAACAACAACAAAATCCACAGTTAACGTGCAGTTCTGCTCATGCCAAGTTTTCTGTGTGAACTTGCTTTCCTGTTGATGACTGTCTCAGCCTGCACTATTTTTTTAAAAAGGATTTGTAAGCCCTGTAGTGGGGTGGATGCACCAGCCTGGCATGGCACAGGGACAGGCAGTGTAGACAGAATGGTGAGTCACTGCTGAGTGCTGGTTTATGAAATTGCTTCTTGTTGCTTCCTTGCTCAGCCTGGGAATGACTGGAGTGAGTGGGGCTGATGGCGAGAGCATTTCTACTTTGCTCTGCCAAGGCCTGCAGTCAGTCAGCTTTTCCTAAATGGAGTGGAGGGAAACTCCATTATTTTTGTCATCTCCTATCTGAGACAGGCCGGATGTGGATTCGGGCATGGCACGATAAGCTGGCTCACTGCTCAGCGTGCCAAGCCAGACTTCACTGTGTCCCAGGGCATAATGCAATAGTCATTGCTGACCACAGTTTGGTTGCACATCAATCCCAAATTACTAACAACATTTGATATGGCTGAAGTTTCCCAAGATGTCTGTTTTCTTCTGGGAATAGACTATTTCCAGAAAACTCTGGTTTAGGATGTGGTCTTATTCAGAAGCTTTTGATGTCTTACACATGAACAGCTAAGTAAAATATAGAATATTCTTGGAACAGTTTCTTAATTTATATTCTGGCACCTTGGTCTTAGCTGTATACATTCACAACAAAATATTCCAATAAAAATCTTTAGTCTTGACAAAACAATGAAACTATGTTGATGTTTGGCCTTCAAGGCTCATCAGTGTGACAGCAGTAAGATGTACTTTGGAATGTTGGATTCAGTAAAGAAACCAAATCAATACTAAAAAGTAAAATCAAAACTTTTCTTATCTCCAAATACAAACTATTTTAAGCACTTTTATAATAGAGAATATAAAATATAACAATGCCTGGGAAGATGTGCTCTTACTGTCAAACACTTTGTTTTGAGACACTCCAGATCGTTGGTTTGTGATGTTAGATGGTACTAGTGTTAGAGGAACACTTCCAGGAAGGAAGGGCCTTACTCAGCTTGCTTTACAACTCTTCGGCGCGGACACTGGTTAGTACTCCAAACATTCTGAAGTTAATAGGTGTCTGTCAGCAACTTTGTGCTAGCCATACATGCTCTTTGGCAAAGGTTCAGAGTTCTTTATTGGAACAGGGACTGAGAGACTAGGCTCAATTTGAGGATGTTGGCTATTACTCCCAAACCACAGTGCAGTAAGACAAGCCTGACACTACTAGTAAAAGTTGTACCTGTTGAGCTGTTACTCAACAGTAGGAGCTCTGTGCTGCAGCAGAGCAGTGAATGCTCTGACAGAGCTGCGGAGGCTGTTGTCGATGTGTGTGGAGAGCTGCCTGCATTTTTGGCTTTCGTCACTGTGAACATATAATCTAAAATAAAAACTACAGCTAGTAGAAATGAAAGAAGTGTAGTGCCTCAGACTTTAAGTTAGAAATAACACTAAATTAACCCAGTTATCTAGTTGGCTTTGAGTATTACTTTGAACTTGTTTGCCCGCTTTGTAAGTTTAATTTGCTACTTGGTTTGCAGTAACAGTTTACCCTCCTTAAACATTCTCTTTTCCAAGTACAGATTTACTTTTCAATCTGTCAGTAAGTTCTAGAGCCATTTAAGAGAAGCTAGTTGTTCCTTTGAAATATAATAGCACCCCAGAGTGACTTGACTAAACCCTGCATGTACCTTGTATGCATGTATTGTATGCGTGCCATCCATGTGAATTTTCCTGGGTGAGTCACTCATTTATCTGTTTTGTACTGGTAGAGACCACAGTCTCTGGAAAGTCTTGCTCACTGTCTATATTTTGTTTTGGTTAGGGAGTTGCCTGGAAAAGTGCCTTGACAGAAAATCCCGTCAGAACTATGAAGCTTGACTTTTATTTCAGATTACTTTTTTTCAGGGAGGTGAATCTCTGAACGATTTTCTTACATCTGACCAAATGACCTGCTGTTGAGCAAAAGGCAATGGGACATGCTCTTCAGAGCTTGTTCTCAAGCATTAGAAGAGAGAACTTGACAGTTTCCTCCTCTTCTCTTCCTCACGCCCTGCCTTTCTACTCTCCAGTGTCCAGGAGGGTGAGGATTTGTAGTCTGTCCTAGCTCTCTTGCTATGCCACTGAGTGAATCTGGCAGTGATTTTTTTCCTCTTATCTGCCTTGTTAAGGAATTGGGATGCTGTGCTTGGATAAGTTCAGTGCAGAGAACCAGAATCCACATCAGTAAAGGGGCAGCCAAGAATGATGTTAAACTTGGCACATCTCAGTTGAGGCCCAGTTGGGTGTGGGGGATACAAGCAAGCCCCAACTCCATTATTTGTTGGACAGGGTGATAAAGGGTATGGCACGCAACAAAACATCAGAGACTAGACCTTGAGTCATTAAAAAACAAGCAAACAAATGACTTGTCCTTGGTAGGAAATGGAAGTGTTTTTTTCACGTGGGTCCTTCTTTGCCCTGAGCACAGTCTAAGGTGCCAGGTAACACCTGTTTCCTCAGACTTGCATGGTGCAGGACTGGAAAGGCTGTGACTGCTGGTGTCATGGGATGAAGTTATTTATATGCTCACACTCTGGAGTGGGCAGAACTGAATTCTTGGGCAGCACTTGTCCTGGAGAAAGGGAAGCCCTGGGAACAGCCTAGCATTGCCTCTCCTAAATATTTAGTAATTACATCCATATCTGTTGTAAAAGTGTTTCTTGGAATCCTGTCTGTTTTTCCTCAAGGAATGAACACAGCTGCTGACAAACACTGCTTGTTTTTTGAGGTAAAAAAGTCACTTCCCAGTCAAATATTTCCTTTCTGTGTTTTACTGGCATTTTGTCAGCCATACAGGCAAGTTTAATTATTCTGCTTACTCTTTGTTCTGGAGACACAGTACATTATTACCTAACTTTGAACCCAGCTTATCCCATTGGATATCTTTTTTCTTTTTTTTTTTTAAAGTAAGAAAGAGGGGAACACTAAATCACACTATCACATCCATTTGGTAGGGGTCCATCTGCTTGTTTTGGCATGAAAAGAACTTTCTTGTGATACATCTCCAGTTAAAAGTCAGCTTCCTTTTGACTTTTTAATCTCTGTACTTATTGTTGCATACATAATCTTCTGCATAAAGACATTTTAAGGATTTAACTGTAGACATTTAGTGTCTGTACTTGTATATGTGTATGTATGTCATCCCATAACTACACTACGGCAAAAAGGCTGTTAGTTTGTTTTCCCTGTGGAGGAGTTACAGCACGAGCACAAAGTGGCTTGTACTAGCTCCTTTGGGAACTTTCAAGGGCTTTATTTTCAGGTGCCCAAATCCTAGGTTACACAATAACTCACTGGCCATTCATCCTCAGCTGACCTCTCCCTGGCCAGCAGCTTGTCAGTTTTGAAATGTTGCGTCTTTCCTTTGGGTAAGTTAGAGATGTGGACCAGCCTCATACTGAGTACACTTTCACAGTCAGATGCTGTGCTTGTTACAAGATGATGATGCTGTTCTTCTTTTCTGCATTCTGGCATTAACATACAAACAGTCTGAGTAGAAGCAATAGATTAATTACCTGAGGTAACACTCCATTGTGTACCCTGCTCAGAAATGCAAGAAACTTTTCTGGTTTTTTGCTTCTGCCTGTTACCTGGATGGAACGCAGAGCTCAGGGTTGCCTTAGGCAGGCTCTGAGGTATATGTATTGCTGCGTATAAAGTACGTCTCCTTTTAATGAAGAAACTGATAATGGCTTTCATTGTGACACCGGGCACAGGCCTTCTCAAAGAGTGACCTTCCTTATTTGCATGTTCTGAAGTTCTGCTTGACGTTTCCTTCTTGTTCAGACACTGTGATCCTAATCAGCACTGTCAAGCTTTGAGATACAGGATGTCAGAAGCAGAGTTCATTATCCTCGCAGGGTGCAATTACTTGTTGGCTCTTGGGAGTGAGAGGTTTTTGTGTGTCCCAAGAACTCATATCCTGAAGAGAGAATAATCAAGGCAGCTCCCTTTGGCAGTGTTTCCAAAATGGTTTCTAGCTCGGATTACAATTGATAGGGTTTTTAATTTATGGGAATTATCTGATCTCTTGCTTTAGAAACAAGATGGTGTAGATAGATGCATTTATTGTCCATATTCTTTGGACATTTTCTTGTTTCATTTGATTGTGTGATGATACTGTATAAGGACACGAGGAACTTTATTACATAAAACCTTCTCATCTGTCTTCTAAATGCTTTCTTTCTCCCAGCCACTCTTATTTTCAGTTCACCTTGAACAGTTTGTTTCCAATGGTAGCTTTCTGCTAAAACCTGTGATATTCTAAATGTGCCTCTTTTTTTCCCTCCAGTTCGAAGGCTGTTGACTGAAAATCTCAGTAAGAATTATATTAAGGGAGATAATTAAGATTTAGTTCAGCTGAAGTGTGATTTAGATAGCTTTTTTTTTTTGAAGAAAGCAGGTGGCCCCTTCTTACTGCAAGAACTGAATCAGCAAAACTTTCTTAAGCCAAAGATGGTTTGGATATACACCTGGAAAATTTCCCTTTTCTTAACAATTCTGAAAACTTCTAAAGCCAGAGACTGATAATTTTACATTCTGCTTTAAATGCCTTTTTTTTAAGGCATTGTAATTCACTTGAGTATTCTCAATGCCTGTTTTAACAGAGGAAGCATGCATGATGAATATTCCAGGTCTTGTTTTTCCTAGCAGGCTTCTTGGTTGGTCTTTCAGTGCACATGAAGTACATCTGGTTAGCCTGTATGTTAATTTCTTTGATTTTTTTTTTTTTTGCCTTGAGAGTATGACTAGGTCCTGTTTGAAATGCATCATTCATAGGTGAAACTTCTCTATGTGACTTCACTGTATTGGTAATAGTTCTCTGTTGTAATGAACTGTTTCCATCTCCAGGTTACCTGATCATGACTGATGACTGGTTTTCTGAGTACGTGTACGAAGTTGTGGTGGATAAGAAGCATGTACCAGAAGACATCTTGGCAGTGATGGAGCAGGAACCAATTGTTTTGCCAGCCTGGGACCCTATGGGGGCTTTAGCCAAGTGAACTACAGAATATTTGCCTCTCAATGGTCAACCAGAAGTAGATGCAATAGAGAATTCCAGTGGTTGGAAGCCATAGCCAAATGATAATGTGACCAAACACTCAGCATGGTCCATATTCTTGAAATATAAGTTAAGGATTTTTGAGAAATAGCGCTTTACTGACTTGGCTGAATAAAGCTCTCAGGCTACTCTGCAAAACTAAAAAGGGAAAAGGAAAAAAACTCGTAATGAAAATGTATTAAAGTGCTGTCAATGGCAGTTTGATTTTACCTTAAATTTTTAATAAAAATCAGCATAGTAACTTAGAATTATTTTGACCGATGTTTTCCCTAGAAGAGATGGCCATAAAAGACCCTTTAGAATTAATAGCTAGATGATTGTTAGAAGAAATAAATCAAGATACTTATAAATTAACCATCCATGGTCTGACTTGTACCATAAAAGAATGCCCAAAATATTTTATATTTACATTTTTAGCTTTGCTGAAGTTTTGGAGGAGACACAAGAATAGAAACTGCTAAAAATTACCTGTAGAAAACTTAATCTTCCAGCAGAATTAGGGGGGAAAAAAGTTTCCTTGACGTTTCCAGTTTCATTTGTTTTTATTCTTCCATTATTGAGCTAGAACTGGATATCCCATATCAAGGCCCAGTGCTGTGTCTGTGTGCACAGGAGCGCTATTTTTCAGTTATTTGCAAGAACAACTGTAAGTATATTCACAGGTGGAGTTAGTGTCATGCTCAACAGAAAAAAGTTTTAATTGCTGCATTTTATTTGGATGTTTTAAAAAACAAGATGGTGCTATGAAGCTTTTGAATAAACACTTTCTAAAGTGACTGGTACAGTTCTGTTTCCTTTTTTAAGTAAGCCTCATGTAACTAATGAAATGGAAAGATATTGGTGACCTACAAACAAATGTGAGTCAGAATGTGAACGTATCAGGAAAACATGCTGCTTTTCTCTGTAGTCAAAGATGCTCCTCTCACTGAACAAAGAAACATGAACACAGTATCTCACAGGCACTCAAATAATTTGATGAGCACAGTATTAATCCTTTGATTTAAATTGTGCCAAAACGATGGGCTGTCTCTGTGTGTACCCTCACAGTTTTCCTGTTCCGTACTGGGTTTAGTCAAGGGCAAATCAGAGGGTAAGTAAGGATAAAGAACCACACTGTTACACAACTGCCAGCTACCATGGGTAGCAGAAGGATGTTGCTTAAGTCAAGTGCAAGCAAAAAAAAGAATGCTTGGTATGGCTATGGTACTCTACAATTTGGTTTGACTTCTCTTCCATTTGGACAACAGAGGTAGAAAGTTATTAAATGATTACAAAAGTGTATCTTGTGCTAGCAATACAAATATGTATGTGTGTGTATGTAAAATTAAAAATGCCAAGCTGAATCATGTCTGCATGTTGCCTGCTAAACTAAATCCAGATTAAGGTTTGTCTAGGAGTCATCCAAGATGATTTAACCTGCTGTGATTAACATTTCCTGGTGTGGGCAGGAGTTAGATAACAGAATTTGGTGTGGAACAGCAGCAGGAGGTTATTGTTACTGTCATTGAATAATGTGTTTTAAGAGTCTGTGCTCTTGCAGTATTTTCTGCTGTTCTGGAGATGTACAGAATGTATCTTGGCAGTACGGTGATATTATAATTTGATTCCCTTCTAGCAAAATTCAGCTGTTAACCTGGGCTTATGTAAAAAAGTTTTCTGTCATCAAGATCTATGAGGGGATAGGTGCAAATGGCTAATTGCTCTCAGCTTGCCTTTTTTAGTAGCAACAGTCATGAGCAATAACAAAGCTACACCTTTGCAGTAGATATTCCTACTCTCGAAGACTCCCAAGTTCAATGCTCAGATCTTTTTCTGTATCTCAGGACAGGAAGATGACCTTTCTTGCTTTTTACAGTGTTGACTGGTGGAAGTGGGCATCACATGCCATTATCTTTGTGGAATTTTGGATGTACTTTTTATTTATCAGGATACTGTTGAATCATTCATTTTTGCAAATATATTTAATTTTCAGGTTATTGTCAAATATTTTGCCACTATTTCTGATTTATACTCTATGCTCACCAAAATGTGATTTCTGTCAAACCATGCAAATGTTTATCATACAAGGAACAGTGCCTAGCCAGGAGTAACTGGATACGCAAATAGAGCGGGCAGAACAAGTGTGAACTGAGTTTGAGTGGTGTGGAAAGAAAAATATAGACATGTCATGATTGATCATATACTCTGGTAGAAAAAAGGAATGTAATATTAGGGTGTATAAACAGAGAAATAGATTCGAATGAATGTAGAGTTATCCAGCTCTTCCTAAGACTGTTGGGGAGTGAGCTGGAGTGCAGTATCTAGTTTAGGGTGCTGCACCTCAGGGAAGATGCAAACCAAAGTGAGTGTAGAGAACAACGGTAAGAATGATCAGAAGACTTGATACTGTGACTAGTAGGAGGCAGAACAACTATGGTGTTTAGTCAGAGAAAAGAGGAGACGTGCTCTTTTAATTTGTAAATGGATGCTTTAAAGAAGGGAATTTTGTTCCCACTGCTCATGATAAATTGATCAAAAAGTCATGGGCTTCAACTGCAGCAAGATTTAGTGAGATTAGGAAAAGCTTTCTAGTGAAAAACATAGTGAAGATCTGGAATAGATATTGAGGATGTGTAGATGCCTCTATTGTTAGAAATCTTTAAGAACAGGTTACAGAAGAACATGTCAGAAATGGCCTTGGTAGAGTTGATGGAGCAGACAATCTCTTGAAGTCCCTTTTGGCTTTATGGGTCTGCGATGCACAATCTCTACCTCATGCTGTGTTACTTGCATCAAGGCGAGTAAACAGCCTTGTACTTGATGCTGAACCCTGGTGGCTCTGAAACAAAGCCAAATCTCTTGGGAAGCTGTATTATGCACAATATTTTGATTATGACTAATGCATGTGGTGTTTGGGGTTTTTTTTCTTCCAAAAGGTCAGTATTTTAGTCTTTGAAAATTTTTCTGCTTATGACATTACACCAGTTCTATTTCCTTTATGCTATCTATGAGAGGGGGATAGCAGCCAAAAAGAGTTAACTTTTTCTCTGGAGTTTAACTGACATTTTTGTTGCCCATGGCAGCACTAATGAGGATTGAGTTTGACAAATTAAAAACTGTTTCCAAGCCAGTTTTTGTTAATTTGAGTATTTAAAAGTATTGTCCAGCATGTGCTTATCTCTGCAGCTCTTGCCCAGATATTTCCCTGTACAGCTTATACAATAGTACAGTTTTTTTTCCCTTTCCTTCAAATAAGCACAAAAAATTCTACATGGCTAAAACACATTATAGGAAATGAAGCCAATCTGGCACAAACAGTTTTGCCTTTATGCCCAGCGATTTTAGAAGTTCTTTGTAAGAAGGAACGGGGAAGAGGAGGGGAAATACAAATGTCAAAGCGAGAACTGTATTTCTTCTACTCTGAGGAGTCTAAGGGCAGTTGAACAAACTCTTTTAAGGTTCACGCTAATAACACTCTAATTCAAGGCTGGCACAGCATTAGGTAGGATATTTTCTGTTTTGCTAATGAGTGATAACAGCCTATGAAAACCAGTCCTGTGCCTGTGGTAAGAATCAAAAGCTGTGCACCCTTGCTAAGTAGCTGTCTTTGTTACCCATAAATCAGACCATTCTATCTTAAGAGCAAGTTGGCTTGTTTTTAAACAATAGTTTGAAACATGAATAAAATGAATAAAATGTGTATGTATAAAATGATTTCCTGTTACAGCTCTTCTTGCTGTGATGTTTACTGGGCCACTCTGCCTTTTTATTGTGAAGGAAAAATCACTAATGTGATCAGCAGACCTTAACTTGGGGATTAAGAATCACAATAGTTGAGCAGATGATTGAGAGGCTGTACGCTCCCTATGGAGGCTGAGGAATTTGTGTCCTATGTAGCATGAGGTGTGGCTGGACCCAGAAGAACCTCAGTCTCCTCTCAGGCGCCTGGAAGTTAGAGCACAGCCTGGAGATGCCAATGCATTACAGATTTGTCCCAGCACCTCTCTGGCAGGGTAGTATGGGAGCACCGAACAAGGAACAGACTACTTAACTCCTGTCAGTTCACAGGCAGTGGTTCAGAGATGAGAAAATTAAACTGTTTCCAATTGATGGAATGGAAATAATGGTGGGAATAAGCCTAGCGTGCTACAGGTTTAGTCTCTCAGCAAAGAAAGCTCAATGCCTTATGAACTGCAAACTCAGATTACAAAAAAAAAAAAAATCACATCTAACTGATAAAAAGATGTTTAGGTTAGAATTTAAAAACCAAAGCAAATTAATCCCCTCCATGCTTCAGTGTTGTTTCTTTCTTTAGTTTATATCCTTTGCAAATCCTTAAAGAGACTTTTGGATTGTTGAGGAACCAGCAAAATACTAGTTTCCTTTTCCAGCTTGCCAACAAAACCATGTAGTTTTCATGTGGTAATTCAAAGACAGTTCCTCTGATAGATGGAAAATATTGACAGATAATGTTATGAGTAACCTATTTCAGATTTAATCAAAAGTAAGAAAATAACTACTGCTAACTAAGAAAAGGAAGAGGCAGGAGGAGAGGTTATGTGTAGTGGCAGCTTGTTGGTGTTCAAATCAGATTTCTCCACCCAAAGGCTCTCTCAAAATAGTTGTAGTGGAAACAGCAAAACCTCTCCAAAACCCGTCTAACTCCCAGATGTATATTCCAGCGGTCAGCTTAGAAAATAGCAGGGAAGGACAATCAATTTCTTTTATCCCAAAGCCAATCTTAATAGGTTCTAAATGTCATCTCATTCCGAACTAAGCAAGAGATGGGAACAAATAAATATTTTTTGGATTTTTGTTTTGTGTTATTTGGAAGATTGTTCCTATCCTCTTATTGGCAGTGAATCAGAGACATGCTTGCAGAATTATTATTAATCTCTTCTTAGTACAGCTGGTACTATTGTTATTTAGGTAATTTGATTGATGCTTCCCATTCTTGTGCTGGCATTGGTAACTGGAATCTACAGCTGCTTTATCAGTGGAAAACTGTGGAAGTGTTTGAAGTTATGTTTTGTGTAAAGTCCATTTTCTTCCTCCTGTTTTTCACACTTTCCCTGAATCATTAGGTTTTTGCCCACCAATCCACAGAAGATTTCATGAAATTTTGGAACTGACTCTATACAGGGCCCGCAAGTTTTTCACATATGGGGTAAATAAATGTCATAAAGCAGAGGGGTCTGCCTGAAATCTCAAGTCTTGTTGTTTGTATTATGCCCCAAAGGCTCCAGACTGTTTGGCAAGAAATTAAAAAAAACCAAACATGCTGCTGCAGAAGACATTAATGAAAAAAAAAAAAAAGTAAAAGGCCAGGATAAGTCATGAAAGGTGGTTTTGTGTTCTTAATATGCTGGTTTTTACATTACAGCTTTATATGCCATACACAATAACTAAACACTGACATCGAGTGCCACTGATGTGAACAGATGAAAGCAATTTAACTGCAAGTATTGACCAAGATGAATGGTGTGCAACAGTGTTTCAGAATTTGTTAAAAGAACCTAATCTAAGCAGAGACTAAGATGGAGAAAAACCTTGGACAAAGGTCATGATGCCCCTAAAACTTTGAAAACCCCATATAATTACGTAGAGAGCAGAGGGACATAAAGCCTCAAGTAAAGAGAATCTATTTCTTGTCAGAGTAGAAAAGGTGAGTTTGGAAAATCCATTCCAGTCTCCCAGCAGTGGTGAACTGGAAATCTGTATGAAAGGGAAGGCACAACTTCTTCATACTATCTGTCCTCCTACCTTCGAAGAAAGAAAAAGCCTGCTATCCAATGCATGGAGTCTAATCCGCAGTTGGATACTTATGCATGAAAACGTTGTACTCCAACCTTCGTAAAGGTTTAGTGAGTGAGGCGCAATGGTGTCTGTCCTTGCAAACCCTTCAGAATAGGACAAAACAGGGGAAAGGCTGTGAATTATTACAATGTGCAAGGACACTTAACTTGTAGGGTTTTTTCCCATCTGCAGCTAAACAGAGATTAATGTGACCAAACTGTTTATTTTGGAAAGAAGAGTACAGGAGGGGAGTTCAGCACAGCAGACAGATGAGTGATATTGCTATTTTCACTAAAAGAACAATGAATGTCTAATACAACTGAAGGCAACAAGCTTAATTTGACAAAATGTTTTTAATATACTGCCCACAAGAATTAATGAAAAAGCAAAAATTATTTTAACCCACGTCTCCTTAATGTTTGCAATTGCAATACCTGAGCTATCCTTGAGATGGTGCAAACGACACGCTGCTGCCTGACCGCTCCTATCACTGAGGGACCAGAAGACAGAAAAAGGAAAGTGCTAATTATATCCCTATGCTTTTCAGTGTTCAGAGTTTGTTTTCTTTTCAATTGTTTGGAACAAGCCTCTGAAAACTGGCAACCGCTTACAGCAAAACTGCTGTTGCTCTAACAATTAGCTATTCTTAATTGTCCCCATTCTGGTTTTCCACTTTTTTTTTTTTTTTAATTCCAAATCCACTACATAAACTATGGCACTATGTTGTTGAGCTGTAATTTATGACTTTTTATAAACAAATTGTAAAGTATAGGAGTGAAGAAATCTTGGGTTAAAGAAGCTGGAGAAAAAAGCATGTGTCAGAGGTTGAGTAACCTATTTTGAGGAGTAATAGGAAGAAAGGAAATTACTTGGTGAGTTTACTGAAGCAGCAAAATGCTTTTTAAAGAATTTGTGCTTAGTGCTTTAAAACTAAATCTTATTTCTTTATTAAAATAATGTAAATGCTCTGCAATAGAAATAATTGTTTACCAGCCCTTTTATTGTGATAATGTCCTAGTCTGTCCTGACTTTCTGCAATCTACAGACCCACCTGCGAACTTGCAATTTACTGACTCCCTCAAAACTTCTTTTTTGTTTGTTGTCTCCATCCTCATCATCATCCTGTTATTTATAGCTGCAATAACGGCCAGCAAAACTGTCCCTTACCAGAAAAGCTTCCCTCCTTCTCACTCTGCCTTCATTGGATCCTGCTCTTTTGAACTGATCAGAACAGACAAATGTAGCCACCCACCTCTAGGAGGAAAACTGAGCTGCAGCCCTGGTGAACCATAAAGTTTATTTGACTAAAGTGACGCAAAAATTCTTAAAGAGCTCTTTGGCAGCAGATTATCTGGAAATCAGACCATGTGAGGGGGACTGGCGTACAAAAACCTCACCAAGATGCTGAGTTGCCCACAGGCTGAGTTCCCGAGACTCTGAAGTAAATGTGGCTGAAGGTTACTCCAGCTTGGATAACTCCAAGGAAAGCGCTTCAAACCCATCCGAAAGACAGGTACTTTTTAAATTTTGTTTTTAACACACTGCTACCTAAAGTACTTTATGAACTCGAGAAAGACTCCTAGACAGCTGTCTTCAGAGCCTACCTCCTGAAGCAAGCAGATACTGAAGATTCATTAACTTTTTCTCCTTACTGCCTTTTTCAGCTTTGGTTATAAAATTTGAAATACTAATGATAGTCTAGAATATGTATGCTATATTTTGTTTCATTTTAAATTAACTTTTAAGGTCTTAGAGTAATTTCTAAGACATTAGGAAAATGTACACCTAACAAAGCTTTGGGGGGAAAAAACATACATTAATTTTTTGTGAAAGTTTGCTTTGATTTTTCAAACTTTCAATGCTTTTTCTTGCTTTTCTGCTGTTACATGCTCTACTCTGTCTTGTTCAGGTGCTTGTCCAGCAATTTTGAATGCTGGGAGTCAAATGCCTGCAGCAGAATATGTTATGGCAATCTGAAATCAGAGTTTTGGCAGTCCACATAATCGCATTACAAATGTAAAGTTTCCTTAAAATTTACAAAAAAGCATTAAAATATAAGGAAAAGTAAAGGAAAGAAGCAGAATCTAAAAAAAAAAATATGCAAACTGTTATTTTAAAAGTGTAAAGTAAGCTTTATTAACCATATTAAGTTATATTTTACAAGGTAAACTGTTCCAGCACAGTAAATTATCTAACTCAATGGGACAGTTTTATTATAAATAATAAATCTGAAGAGTATGTTGTATATAAATTTATAGTCAATCATGTTTACTGCTGAAACCCACTGACTTGCTGGGTAAGCTTGCTAAGTAATCTGGAAGTTTAATTGAGGAATGCGATGTAACTGCATACATAAATAGTCTTGGAAAACGTGTTGGATGTGTTAAGAAAGCCTGGAGAGAAAAGGATTGTGCATTTAATGGATCTGGATTCTTGGAAACTTTGTAGAGGTTTTGTTTTTTTTTTTACGTAGATTGTTAGCTGTCAGGCATTTTCCCAGGGCAGGTCTCATACTTAGGCTTCATCTTCTGGTGCTTTTGATGAGTGAAATAACTATAATTTTCTTGGAGAGTACTTTGTAAACTTGGCACATAGCAAATGACTGTTGTGGATCCGTTTTCCAATCGGACAGGGTGTGATGAATTTCAGATGGTTATACAAATTAAGAAAAGCTGCCTCCAAACTGGAATTTAATAAAACTCCTAAATTATTCCCATGCATGGAAATGTGCAGTGTATTCAAGCTCCTTCCTGCTTTCCTTCTTAGAAACACAAACTGCTGAGTTTCCATTAGGAACAGTATTAAGAGCCTAAAGAATTGTTCATCCTGTATTCTGGTGTCATTTCTGATGCTAATATTTTACCTCTTTTCCAAAACTCTATTTCTGTAGTTCCGTTGAGCTGGTAGTCTCTAGAACTTACACAACACAGGGATACCCATCTATGGGAAAAGCATTTCATAAAGAACTGAAGTAGAACTTGGAGCCTAAATAAAGGGGCTGTAATTTGGAGAGAGCCATTAACAAGTCTCCTTCAAAGAAACATCATCTGGAAGCAATAGCGACTGTTTCTTTACTTTCTATAGATAAAAACGTTACAAACCTAAGTATATGCTTGCTGGCATATGTGTGCAGCCAGTCTTTGACTTGAGTCTGCAAACAGGTCTTGCAACACCACGCCCATTAATTTGCCTGTGCAAAGTTATATTAAGGAACAGTGGTCTATTTCTTTGGTGATATTTGCTGTGTTATGACTCTTCCTTCAAACTTATATAAATAATTTGAGGAAGAATACAAAAGGAATATCATTCACTCTAAGCTTATCTGTTTCCTTGCACTACATATGGACGCTCTCAAGGCATGAAATGCATTGTCTTCCCCTCCCTTTCTTTCCTGCTGACTTTTTAATTTCAGACTGAAACATGGACAAGATTCTGACATAAATCCCAGAGTACAGGTTCATATTCCCCCGATCCTATTGCTTTCAGAAGCACTATTTTCACACCTCACCTATATTTAGCCTTATCTGGGAATACACAAGTTAAATGGAGAGAGCTCACTACTGAGGCAATTCTTACTTTGGTAAGCAGCCTTTTATTCTCCCAGAAGGGCCATTGTCTCAGTGGGACTACTTGTTGAGTACAGTTTTACTCTGTTTTAAAAAGAATGTGAGCAAGCCCTTGGAGAACTGCAAATAGTCATATCCAGTATCTATTTTGTAATCTATGTACTGCAAGTTTCTTATAAAATTCTCACACATTACAGTGATGTGCAGAAGTACTCAATCCAGTTACATTAAAAATCACTGGGATCAGATCTGCTCTGTATGAAAATAATTCACTGCACCCATTAATTTAAGTCAGTTTTGAGTCTCTTAAACTAGACTAGAGAAGCATAGCTAAAAAACAATCCAGACGAAATCAATTTTCAGTTGTTGAGGGGTGGTCTAGATATGAGCTCAGATCTGCTTTGCACCTAATGCCTCTGGTTCTGTGGTGACCCGCAGCCCTACCAAAGCTGCGACTCTGTATGATCTTACTGTGTATTTCTGAATATCAGTTTTTAAAATCTGAAATACAATCTGTCACACATGCTATCAGCTCATCTAATGGAAACAAGTTAATAGAAAAGGATATTCTAGGTACTAATTTTTTAATTAAATCAGTATATGTGAACACGGTCAAGAACAAAAGCATTAATTTTTGTGTTTATGAACTCTAAATGTGACTCATGTGTGACAAATAGCAAGTAAAATTCATCATAATCTAGTTTCAAGATTTAATTGGCTGAAATTTTTGTCTTACAACAACTCCTCACAGTATGGCAGCATCTGAGGTATCCCATAATATCTTTGATTAAAGGGTTACTCCTGGCCTGTACAAAATTAGAGGAAAAATATGAAGCCTCTATCCTCCTTCACACCACACACGCAGCAAAACAGGAACGCACTAGCCCACAAAAGCCTGTCAAAAGGAATAATCTTTGAGGTTTTCACTGTCATCCAGGTCACGTACCTCCCCTCCTGTGCAAAAAGAGAGACTAAGACTGTGTGAGGAGATATGGGTGAAGACCAGAAATGTTCACTGCTGTAGTTATCAGAGTCCGGTACCTGGAAACACTCAGGTATGTGGCTGTCAGAGGGTCACAGTTGATATTGTGGCTCAGAGGTGAGAACAGTTGTGGATAAACATCACAGCCCTTTCCAGTGTGGGATACATGATTTCTATCTTGTCATACCAACGTCTTGCTTGATTTTCTAGATAAAAGATAATTTTCTCGGACTCTTTCCATAGACATACAACTACCTTTGTGAACTGCATCTTTATTGCAACGTGTAATATGCAGTCAAGCAGCTACAAAATTTTTACAATCTTAAATACTTTGTGATAAAAGTGAGATTTGGGTCAAGAGAACACAAGTCATCTTAATGTTTGATTCTGTTTGCCAGCACTGTAAGCTAACTTTTTGTCTTAGAGTTCAAAGTACTTTAATTCTTTACAAGTGCTAGCATGTAAATGGACAGAAACAAGGCACATGGAGGAGCAGTGTGAGCAACAGTGAATGTGAATTTTGCTACAACAATGCAGTGGTAACCCCGTAAGCGGCTGGTACTTCAGCAAGCAGGGGTTTACAAAATTAGCACATGAAAAAAGAACATAATTTGTACAAAGTGAAATACATGCAAATATACAAATTTTGCAACTGTGTGAGTTAAACTGTATTTGATCATTTGGAGATGAATGATGACTTCTGTAGTCATACACAGTGAAGCAGAACAAGCTTTGTGCTGGGGAATTCAGGAAGTCAGTCAGTGCTGCCCCACCTCAGATAAAGTGTTTTCCAGGTGACTTGAGGCATTAAGATTTGCCTCTCCTGAAGCATTTGGTATTTGCTGCACCTCAACCTGTTTTATTCTCCTAGACACATTGGAAGTCAGTTTTCTCCTTTAAAAAATACAGAGAACAGTAAATTAAGTGCTGGAAAGGTTTGTTTTACTACATGGCAGAGCATTAACGGAAAGGGATTCCCACACTGCCACGAGAGGTCAGTGCATGCCTCAAGAAATAAACAAAGCGATGATCCATGAGCTGTGCAGCTCCCTGCTCAGGAAGGAAGGGGTTCCCAGGACAGGGAAGCTCCCTGAGGATTGCTTTGATAGAGGCAAAGAAGTTGCGTTTACGCATCAAGGGAACGTACAGGGCTTTTACATCTGCTGGGCTGGCTGAAGTTTAGCTCTGTGGGGGAGTAACAAAACCCTATAATTTAATTAGTATTTGGCTTATGTGAACTGCGCTGGTGGCTTCAGCCAAGCTTGCAGAAACACGTCCTCAATGGTCTATCCTAGTGTTTTCAAGAAATAAGCAAAGCAAGGAACAGTTGTGGAGGACACAGTGCTTGTTACAGGCTGCTTCTCTGGAGCAGAGCCGAGGGTCACTCCTCTTGAGTCACTCTTCGCGTAAGGAGGAGCGCAATTTACAGGGCTGGCAGCACGGCGCCTGCCACGTGCTCCTGGACAGCACAGCATTACGGAGATGAGAACTGCCCTTTAGAATAATCTCAGTTTAGAGCTACCAGAGAGAGAAAAGGCGCAGACGCTTAGGGCCTCACAAAGGAGCAAAGTCATGTCTACAAAACACAGATCAAAATGAAAGTAAAGGCACAGCTATCTTTCTTCTTCTTTTTCTTCTGTAGCTAATAACGTTGGTGATAACAAGCCAATGTATTTATGTAAGCGCAACCTTTGCAACAGCTGGGTAATTTTCCTCTTGTGGTCCCAGCATACTTCTCAATGCCTAGAGCTCTAGTTCTGCGGCTGTTTACTCTGTTTGTAGCAGTTACAGTTCCTTCAGGTTTTTTTTCTTTTCTTGAATTGTAACAAGAGGGGGGGGAAAGTACATTCTCCCACAGTTTTTTTTACAGTGTAATAAAATGTTCTGATTCTGTAACTGTTCTGTTTTCACATGCCAACTATGCCACTGTGAACAGCACTGCACAGCTGTAGAGTCTCACTCCAGAGATTTCCCAGGGTAGCCGACGAGCTGTAATTCTCTTTCAGAAAGGAATAGTTCAAATCCCAGCCAAAGCCCCTGAAAGTTCACACATAATTTTGCATATTTGAAGACCAAACTACTGGAAATGCTACAAAAATATAAAATAATTTGGTATTTCTTTACTGTGGTCTGCAGAAGACCAGAAGGAGCTTAGATCTGGATAAGACAACTATCTTGACTGTCACAGATCTGGGAAATCAAAAATACATTCAGCGACCTCTCCTCAGTAAAGAAAGCGCCGAGAAGTATCTATGTGCAGAAATAAAGTGGTTTAGAAATACAGTAAGAGTTTAAGTCTCAGATATGGAAAATTCAGTCTCATGAGATAATGCAGGTAAATCAACATCCTTTACTGCTTTCCCATTTATGAGTAAGAGGTGTAAAGTCCAGGAGGGCTCAGGTTACTTTTCCATATTCCTACCTTATATTTAACATTCTCTACACAAGGGGAGGACTGGCTCTGGCCTTTCCTAGGATTTTTATGTTGTCACCAGTGGTGGTAGGACTGTTTTCACCTAAACAAGCTCTTTTGGGACATTTGGAAGGTTTCGGACTCCAAAGACATTCAGGTTTTATAGTACTGCAGGTAAAACAGAAACTTGTGTTCTTTGGCGCAGTATTTCTTTCTGGAACTCAGAAGATGTTTCGGTCTTTGTGGATGATTAACTAATGGTAGCAAAGTATTGCTCATGTAAGAATTCAGCATTAATGATGCACTGCTTGCTATATGATGAAAAAAAACATTATCTGGGTAAAGACAGAACATAAGCCTGAAGAACCAGAGATTTCTGAAAGTTAAAAACAACATCTCCAAGAGACTTTTATCTCGAGAACACCCTCCTGTTTGCTCTGCAGCTTGATAACTTTCCTTCTCTTTCTGCTTGCACTGATAAATGTTTAGGAAGAGGTTTAACAAACTGTCTCAGCACAAGGCTGAAAGCTGGGAGAAACTTGAGTTTTAATCGCTCTGGCAACAAGCAGATTCTAGCAATGAGCAAATAATATCCCCTCTCTGCTTTAGTTTTGCCAACAGTTAAAAGTGAAAAAATGCTTATTCTTCTGCTAGGATGTGACAATGATATTTACTGTGGCAAAATGCTTTGAAAAGGAACAAAAGAGTTGTAATTATAATAATTTAATCTGAGGTGGCATCGTGTAGATTGTCTAATGCCTTGCTAGCTATAAAGCAAGGTTACTACCCCAACAAGTTTACAGCACAGAGAATCAGCCTCTGTTTCAAGATTTTGTTGACTAAAGCAGCTGGGTATTTACATTATCTGATCAAACGAGCAGAAAACAAAACATGACCCACTGAATCACAATTCTTTTTCTGTTCTGAAGGAAACATTAATTGGTTTATACTTTTATCTATTTTTGTAAAAAATTTGGGGATAGTTTATTTCCTCTGGCTTACATTTCTAGCATGTATGAAGGGGGCAGGCAAAGCCAGGGATTCCCACAAGGCTTGTTTTTTTTTTTTGCTGGCTGTGCACAGCAGCACAGGAGCAGTGCCCAGTACACTTCCTGGGGCTGGAACCACAGTGTTGGCAGATCCACACAGAATGATGCCTTTGTTTCCCCAAGGACTTAAAACTGGGGACAAATTTTGTCCTTTAGATCCACATGTTGAGTTCTGACTCAAAACAATCAAATTGAAGTTTCCTGATCTTTTTTTCCTTGTTATTAGTGTTGACTAAGCCTCAAAAGTTAGGTAATGCAAAAACACTGAGATTTAAATACTTTTCTCAACTTTTGTTTAAGCCTTCTAGGTCTGCTGCTAAGCATAGAGAACACTTGGATTTCTGAAGAAAGGTGATTGTGAAATGTAATTTGTATATCCATTGTTATCTCATATTTGTTTAATTAACTATTTTCCCTTCACACTGGGTGAATCCAGAATTGCCAGTAGAAGTCACAGGATGAACTTACGAAAATGAAAATACAAGCCACACTAAACTCTGCCCTCACTGTTGCAAACTGGGAGTCCCACAACCTCCCTGGGTGTGAAACCAGTGTTCAGAGGGAGAACGTGGTACCAGAAGACAGCAGGACTGTGACTGCCTGTGTCCAACAATGCACAAAGGCCAGCAAATCTGTCTGAGAGGTTATAAGCCAGGTACACTGACTTCTGCTGTAGAAGAGGATGACTGCTTCCTTCCTTTCTCTGTACAAAATCCTGAACGGTTTATCTGCTAAATGATTCACGTTGCATGCTGTGATGGTTAATTACTTCCAAAAGTACTTTAATCACAGAATCTATCAGTTTTAACTTGGAAGTTACCAGTATCAGAAAGCCCTGTAATGGATTTTTAACTATTTTTCTATTACTTAGATGGTGTTTGTGCCTTCAGTCTGATGGATTTAAATATGGAGGAGGAATTCTAAAAGTGCTGGGAATAAAAGCTTGGGAAGACAAACCACAAGGGGACTCTGTGCTGCTGTCCATCTGCAAGTGATCAGAACAAATCTCAGAAAAAAAATGGAAAAAAAGGCAAGAAGCAATGAGACGGAGCCGCTGACTTCCAAGAAAGATGTCTCAGACTGTAATGAAGGGGAAGACTGTAAAGAGAACGGACTTCTGGTCAGGAATCCTAAATCTGCCTCACACATAGTGGAGGATGGCAATAAAGTCCATCCCAGCCAGGGAGAGAAAGGGGAGGCAGCTCAGATCTCCAACGGTTTTTCAGGGGTTCAGAGCTCTGGTCCCCGCAATGGGATGGGAGAGGTGGAAGATGCCCAGTGCACTGCCCTAGCAGCCACAACCACCACTTCTACCACCTGCGGAGCAGAAGGCCAGCAGCAGCTGATGGAGCTAGGAGATAGAGAGACCTGGAGTAAAAAAATTGACTTTCTACTCTCTGTCATTGGATATGCAGTGGATCTGGGAAACGTGTGGAGATTTCCTTATATATGCTATCAAAACGGAGGAGGTCAGTGACTAGTTCCTTAATGCTGAACTTCCTTGCTTATAAATGGATGATTTAGTGGCTTATTTTAAGATTACATATAAAAAATGACCAAGGGGAAATTACTTTTCAAGCAGACTGGAAAACCTAAATACTGGAATAGGATAACTAGACACATTAAGATGGAAGAAAAACTATTTAGTGAGATCTAAAAAACCAGTACAACTAGAAGGTGAGAGCCAGTGAAGTACAGAATCACCTTCCAAGTGAAAAGGCTCAATCCCTGTCCCAAGGAGTATTTCAAAATCAGATAAACCAACATGTCAAAACCAGCTCCTCAGGAATGCTAGGTCTTAGACTCCCTGCCATAACAGCCAAAATATAAATCTCTCCAAGGACATCTTGGAAATAACTTTTCTCTCTGATGTAACAAAGGCATTTTAATGAAGAAATTAATTATTTTATCTACAGCCCATCTCACAGTTGTAGCCAGTACAGTCTTGGTGAACCCTGTGTATACTTATTACAGAAATGTGAAAAGCTTGGCCTCAGTGTTGCTTCATATTCACACTGCTATATTTTCTTATGAGAAATTCCATGGTAATTGTGTGCCACACTGGCTAGGGAGGGGATATGCATTTCCCCTGTGGGATAAAAGCAACTGTTGTTTACGGAGTGCAGGTACTGTTGGAAGAGCAGTCCTATGAAGAGCTGTAATCATCTGTTTGCTTTATTGCAGGAGCATTCCTCATTCCTTACACAATTATGGCCATCTTTGGAGGGATTCCTCTCTTCTATATGGAACTAGCACTAGGACAGTACCACAGGAATGGATGCATTTCAATCTGGAGAAAAATATGTCCTATATTCAAAGGTAAAGAAGAGAAATTGAAAATTACTAAGAACTTTCTGAATAACTGAAAGATTTTCCTATAAAGGTGAAATTTCTGAAAAAAAAAAAAAAGAAAATCTCATCAAACAAAGTAAGGCTTGTTCTACACAAGATATTGGCTTTAACAAAGAAAGCTTTCATAAAAATTTGTGTTATTTATGTGTTGCAGATGTGTATGTGTACCCTTGTATACATGTATGATGTGCAACTCTCAAAATGACTAGATAGAGGCCAGTCCACTTTCCCTGACACAAGCCTGAAAATATTAAAAAAAACCCCAAAAATGTAATTAATAAAGTAAGTGCGACATTACTGAATCCAAGGCAAAATTAAAACCAGGAAAGAGTGAAAATCTACTATTTCTATTACAAAGATATTACAAATAAATAATTTCCTATCTTCAGCCTGCTCTGTCAATTGCTATCCCACCACAGAGTGCCCTAGAGCAACAGGACCTGTTCTATAACTTCATTTACTCTTGTTCCCAGTGTTACAGCTCTGGTCTTGTCTTTTTTTTTATTTACCGAGAGCGTAAGATGCCTCTTTCTAAACTAGGAATTTAGGATAAGATGAAAAAAACTACATAAGCATGTTCTGTCTTGATTAAGGATGCTTTATTGGAATTGGAGCCTGAGTGTTTCCGAAGCCACAAGAAATTCCAGAGTTGTAAACACTTGAGAGGGTACGTGTACCTCCTGCAGAGCTGCCTTAGCCAGTTACTAATTGTAGTTGCTGTGATAACCAATTCCTTCCTTTTTTTTTTTTTGGCCTAAAACTTACACTCACTTCATGTAATTATTTCCTGCCTTACTAGGAATTGGCTTTGCCATCTGTGTAATAGATCTTTATGTAGCCTCCTACTACAACACCATTATGGCTTGGGCCTTTTACTACCTCGTATCCTCCTTCACGGCGGAGCTGCCGTGGACTAGCTGCACAAATGCTTGGAACACAGGCAACTGCACTAACTACTTCAGCAAGGACAATGTCAGCTGGTCCCTGCACTCCATCTCTCCCGCAGAAGAATTTTATACGTAAGTGCATGTAAGTGAGGACAGTAATATTAGACAGAATGGTGGAACACGTAGCAAGCTTTTCTTTGGAGGGGGAGCAGGGCTGTTTATTAATGGAACCCTTTTCTGAACTATTCAAATAACTGAATACTCGCAGGGGTATGTAAGTTTATGGCGTATGGGAGGGTTCTCTATATTTTAGATCAGATGTTCCCTGCCTTTTGTCAGCTGTCATCACTTATCATTTATCATCACTGGTGTACCATTAATATCAAACTTCTAATAAAACAAAAATTCCAAAGTGACATGACTCCAAAGGCTAATTATCAAGGCCTCAGGACTACTTGTAATGCTCAGACCACAGTATGGGACTGTTCAAAGCATACTTAACATAAGCATTTGTTTAAAAAAAAAAATCTACACTGTGTGTTGTTTTTTTTTTCCTTCTTTCAGCCGCCAAGTTCTACAGGTGCACAGGTCCAATGGGCTCGATGACCTGGGGGGCATTAGCTGGCAACTGACCCTCTGTTTGTTGTTAATCTTCACCATTGTATACTTCAGCATCTGGAAAGGGGTCAAAACATCTGGCAAGGTGAATGCAAAAGCAAAGACAAATCAACTTGGTACAGTATAGACTAGCAGCAGTTCTAAATGAGCCAATTAACTTCACAGAGAATTATCTCAGATTGTCTTTGTGACAGGGATTATAGGCTCATGTATTTGGGAAGCACTTACTGCAAACTTTCACCCAAGTAATATATAACAACAGTGAGTTACGCCACTGTTCTCTGGACAGGAACAACCCTGCCAAGAGAAAGTGCGGGTATAGATGTGCAAACTGCCTGTTTATAGACCTTCTGAGAAGCTCACAGAGAGATGTTATAAATGCTAAGAGCTATAATAACTCATTCTTATTATCACCTGTTAACTTTCTACCCATGGCAAATGCTATCTTACTGTTTTCCCTCACAGGTGGTATGGGTGACTGCCACATTCCCTTACATCATACTTTTCATCCTGCTGGTGAGAGGTGCAACTTTGCCTGGGGCTTGGAGAGGTGTCCTCTACTACTTGAAACCTGACTGGCAGAAACTCCTGGCCACTGAGGTAAGAAACATTACAAAATGGTAGCCGTTCACTTCTAGCCTATCAGCATGTCTATACTTCAATGTCCAGTTTCAGCATAAAGCATGATTAAACAGATGCCTTAGCACACGGACTTACAAGCCCGAATGCATGCTCTTGTTTAAACAGTCATGCTATTCTTTCCATAATTATAAAGATTTTTTAAGAGATTAAGGACCACCATCAATTTAGCTTGAACTAGTAGTAGAATTCCCATATAGTGGTTGAATAGAAATTAGTTATATGATTAGAAAGCAAACGAGTGACCATTTTTTTTTGCCAGGAAAATAGTGAACAGTCTGACACTGAGTGAGAAGCTATGATTGCTGCTACACTGCAACAAAATCCTTTACCTATGCCAGTCACACTGAGCTAAATAAATTTTCTAAGCCCTAAGAACTGGTTTAGGTGCAGGTTTTTTGGCTGTGAGAGGATCATTACACACTTGAGCAGGCTTTTCCACAACCCAGCGGTGTCCACAGTTGCCCGTATTTAAATAGTGCAGGTTACTAGAGTTGAAACTTCAGTTCTCCATCCTGTGACGAGCTTTGGCAGATAACCCCAAGGAGAGTCTCTGTAGCCACCAACTAAACCATGACTCACTAATGCATGCAAGTGCATATGGAGAAGGAATAAATCAGTTAGGCCTGCATGCAGCACCAAGATTTAAAAAGAAAGGAGGAATGAGGACAAGGCTGAGCTAACCAACAAACCCCAACCATCCCAGGATCTGATTCAGCTTTGAACTCTGTGGATGACAAGTAGTCCATCGGGCTCAAGGTTGCACTTACTTCACTGCCTACGAAAGTGTCTAGTGAGGAGGGTGATGGAAAAACCCCAAATAAATACTACAAATACAAAGATTAAAAATTCTAATGTTTGCAAGTCTGCTGCAGCCCAGGCTGATAGGGAGAGTTTTGAATGAAGAGGAAATGAAAAGACACCAGTCTCTGATAAAGCAGCATCTCCAATAAGGGACCACATCTTCTGAAAACGCAATAAAGGGCACTGATATTGTATTGGATGTATCTGAAGTGAGGACAGCAGATTGCAATCTGTCTGCTGGATGATGACAGACCTCTGTCTGTGGGTGATACAGGATGGCCTCACATGATGGAAGAGAATATTAGAAATGAGTTGCACTGAACTCCATGTTTCAATCAAAACAGGATAAATGAATGAGGACTTTCACCTTCAGAAAGAGAACTGATATTGTACTTTAGGAACACGACTCATTAAGGCTGTGGCCACTTTTCAAGTACAACAGGCTTTTCATAACAAGATCATCACACTTGCATCTGTCATGACTACAACAAAGCCAAATTGAGTCCTAAGGACTAGAACTCCGTCCACACTCTCATGTATTTCCATTAACTCTAGGAAAAACCTGAGCAGCAATTATCTACTGCTTAGCCCAGAGGACACACAAACACAGGACTATTCCACAGCACACATGGTTTGGAGGAAGATGGGCCAAGCCCACTGCAAAATCATGGACAGAATGCTCTCTATAGATACCAAACCTTGTGTTGAAGTGATTACAGGGAAATCACAGTGAATTGATCTAAGATGCTGTCAGAAGTGAAACTGCCAGTGGGTACTTAAAATAGTGTAAAGAGATCCAATAAGCACAGCATAGGCACTACAATTATAGTGGATATTTACAGCTCTCACAGCTCTATAATAAATATTTGTATTTCAGCATGCTCTCTTAATAAAATGTTTGTTAGACCAGGACTAGAATATAGGCAGAATAGTGAAACATGGTTTTGTAGGGCTATGTGATATTCTGAATATGCCAAACTCATTCTATCTGTTTCATGGCATTTTTTCTTGATCTATCATTTTCAGGTTTGGGTGGATGCAGCAGCTCAGATTTTTTTCTCCCTTGGTCCAGGTTTTGGGGTCCTATTGGCTTATGCCAGCTACAACAAATTCCACAACAACTGCTACCAGTGAGTTCTACCTTATTCTATATGTAAAATTTAGTTCAAAAAAGTAACTGTGGGTATTTACAAAAAAGAAACATGGTGCTAGTGAAAGGCACTGAATTGTCAGACCTGTGTACATACAAATCAGGCAGAAGCATAATAGAACAAAACTCCATATTGAAAGAACCTGCAATTTAAAAACTACTTCTCTGTTGTGCCTGTCCTAAAGAGAGATAATCTCTACCAGTTAGAGCAAGGAGTTTAAGATGTAGAAACCTGCCACAACAGAATGGACTAAACCCCTGTGAAATAATCACATTATAATAATTTAATATCAGCAGTCAGTTAGGAAATTATTTTAGTTTTGAGCTGAAAGATAATTTATAGTTGTTTGTTATCTTAAAAAATTCTAACTTATAAAATAAAATTCTCAATTCTTTAATATTCCTATAGCGATTCCTATTTTTTAAAACACCAGTATACATACAGTGTTCAATCCAGTGTCAGACTAATTTTACAGCATCCATTTGACGTTGACGAAGAAAAAGTAGTTGGTTTTGGTTTTGTTTTGTTGGTTTTTTTTCCTTTCAAATCAGCTGCTTGTTCTTTTCACTGTATGACCCCAGTTTTTGTAGGAGTCTATCCAGATCAGTAACTTACTCCATCTGGTGGTAAAGTGTCCTTTCTAGCAGATGCTGATTCCCTGATACGAGTTAGGTCTTCTGTTGCAGAGATGCTCTGGTTACCAGTACCGTGAACTGTGTGACTAGTTTTGTGTCTGGATTTGTCATCTTCACTGTGCTGGGTTACATGGCTGAGATGAGGAAGGAAGATGTATCAGAGGTTGCCAAAGACGCTGGTAGGCTCATTTTTTGTACACATCTCAAACTGCTTCTAAGATAGAATATATTTGTATATTATCTTCTGGATTGAGAACAGCCCAAATTATGCAAAATATTTAGTATATAATTCAGAATACTGAATTGCTTTATGATACATTACAGCCAAAAATTCAGTCCATTAAGACAGCATACGGAAGCCATGTTGCATGCAGCTTCACAGACGTGGTGGTAACTGCATACTGCAAAATAGCCCAGGGGGGAAAGTTTTCCCCTTGAAGACAACATGGTACAGTGAAAGAGCCTGTCCTCCTTGCTGCAGTACTGTGCTAACATTTATCCTTAATTCTCCATTCCAATATCAGGACCCAGCCTTCTCTTCATTACGTATGCTGAGGCCATTGCAAACATGCCTGCTTCCACTTTCTTTGCCATCATCTTCTTCCTGATGTTACTCACGCTGGGATTAGACAGCACGGTGAGTAGCCAGTATGCAAGACAGAGCGCCTCTCAGACACTTGGTGTATGGCCCTACCCTCGCAAACATCAGAAGAAACAGAATTACAAATGTTGCACTGTCACTAAAGGGTTTAAAGCAGGACTGGCATCTCTGTGTGCCTCCTGTAAGACTCTGGTTTAGGCTTGACCTAAAGAGACCTAAATAAAGTTAAATTATTTGTCAGTGTCATACTGTGACAATTAGTAGCAGACTTGGAAACACAACCAAAGCACTCGATTGATAAACACCTGGTTGAATGCAGCCTTCCAGGTTCCTTCTCCCTTGTACTTGTAAACTTTAAAAGCAATTATTCAATTCTGGACTTCTTTTCACACTAATTTGATTTTACAAGTGCGAACTGGAGGTGGCCTTCTCAACAGCACTGCGAAAAGGAGAAGTTCTAAAAACTTGCCATGTAAGCCTGTTTTTACAAGCTGAGAATCAGCTCCTTCCAGGAAGGCTCAACTCAGCTGGTTTCACAATCTTGGTTCTACTGAGCCACTTATTAGCAACCTATTACTTGTAATAGAGTACTTCCTCTGGATAACAGCCACTTCCTAGAGATATATGATGACTAAATTCCCAGCTAAAAGTTTAACAGTTCTAAAGAAACAGTGTCTAAACAACAGTCACATCAACTCTACAAGCAGAGTAAAGCACCAGTGTTCAATGCTTTGAAGCTTCTTTAAGCACTGAAATATACTTTGAAGCAGGTAAACTGCCCTCTGTTTTCCAGTGATTTTTCCATGCTTTTCAGTTTGCAGGACTGGAGGGAGTGATTACTGGAGTACTGGACGAATTCCCACACGTCTGGAGCAAACGCAGGGAGCTGTTTGTCCTTGGTCTGACCATCATTTGCTTTTTGGGGTCATTAGCAACCCTGACATTTGTAAGTGTTTTACCCATTCCTTGGCTCTCCTTACTGGCAGTTTCCTGCAAATGACATCGTGGAGAGGGTAGTAATTTTGGAAGAGAGTTTCAAGAAATCAGATTAAATTGTTTTCATTATGCATAAGAAATCTATATTTGAAATGAACGTGAACAGTATCTCTCACTAGGAAATGTGTTGCAAAATGATCCTGTTGCAATTTATCACAACTCTACTGTGTTACACATTACAAATGATGCAGCCGCTCCTCCAAATGCTGAATCAGTAAGCAGACAACCTTCCACATTTTGTATGTGGTTTACTTTCTCAAAAGCTCCATGTTTAAAAATAATACAAATTGTTTATTTTAATTTTCACGATGTCTGAAATATATTTTGACTTTAACAAAGAATGATAAAAAAATTATCCGCTAGAAAATGACGTAATTGATTGTTGCTGTTCTCAAAAAAATTCTAGCAATGAATTTCCTGGATCTTCCTCATCAAATCAGGCCAGAAATCATGACCAGTCACACCAAACAGTCTTTGTGGGGCTTATGAGATTTCATTTTTCACAACAAGCAACAATTTGAATAATGAGTGTAATGATCATAAGGGACAAGGAAAAATACTTGGCTTTCCTGTCATGTTTCATTCCACTTGCTCATTTATGTGAAAACTTCCTTCTCAATTAAAGCATTTGCTGTAAAAGGAGACTCGGTTCCTCTCCAAGACATAATGCTCTCCTCCTTCAAGATTTCCCAAACGGAAAGAAAGCAAAGTAACACCTTTATTATTTCCTATGCAGTAACTATGACTCATGTTGGAGAAGGAAGGTGCCATCACAGAAGGCACGCAAAAAGCCATCCCATCAACCACCACCAAATCTAATTTGTTCATTAATATCCAGCTAGAACTGCCAGCAGATTCAGTTCTAGCTTTTTTGCATGGCAGGCCCACTGCTGAAACACGTTCACAGAGAGTGAGCAGATCAGCAGCACGCTCAGGGACTTCACTGGCAGGAACAGTGACCGAATGACCCATCTGTGAATGTTCTGGTCCAGATGAAGGCAATAATAAACAGTGTTACAGGATTTCCACCACTGGATCTTTGGTTCACTGATAAGATGATCTTTTTAGGGAGGCGCGTATGTGGTAAAGCTGTTTGAAGAATACGCCACCGGTCCAGCTGTCCTAACAGTCGTGTTTCTGGAAGCAGTTGCTGTGGCCTGGTTCTACGGTACGTCTACTGCCATGTTGACAACCAATGCTAACCCAAACTCCGGAGCTTCTGTAGCGTAGCATTTCCTCTGAAGATCACTGATGTCTCCAGAAAAAAGTTGACAAAATCTTTTACAAACTCACTGATTACCAAATCCATGACAATTATTGTTCTCCAACAGAAGTACATCTAAAAGTAACAAGAGCTATAATTCAGAATAATTAAAGATTCAATATAATTAAAGAGTTATTGAAGCAAAACAGTCTTTCATGATAGATTCTGAATTTATTTGCTCTGCATACAAAATGCCGGGCATCTAGTTACGAAAAACTTTTATCTGTTGTCACCACTCTTCTCCCACTTGTTTCCACAGGCATCACCCAGTTTTGCAATGATGTGAAAGAAATGCTAGGCTTTACCCCAGGCTGGTACTGGCGAGTTTGCTGGGTAGCAATTAGTCCCATCTTCCTTCTGGTGAGTTTTCTTTATAGCTTTTTCTTTCCAGCACAAGAAAATTACCACTGAACAATGCAGCTACTTAGACTTCTCAAAGGTTAATTACAGAATTACTGAAATTATTATTGAAAAATCCAATACAATGCTGCAAGGTCTTGTTACTAAATCGCTATTTCAAGGATTTTTGTAGATGAGCTAGCTAAATAAGACTGGGTTCTGAATAATCCACTCCTTCCCTCTGCTGAACAAAGTGACTTTGTTTTGTATCTTTATATTTACCTCAGCAAAATGAAGCAATGAAAGATGATAATGACACATAGTGTCTGGGGAGGAAAACAAAGATAAGTAAATATACTGTCTCAGCAACCGCTGACAGACCGCTTTAGAATATTCCACTTAAAATTTACAGCAGTTAATTGCAACTTTTATAAATCTACAATTCAGAATTGGAAATACTGTCCCAATGTTTGACTTGGCAGTATTATTGATAACGTTTTAACATAGAGTGTTCATTTCCTGATCCAAAATTAGTTCACGCTATCTTTTATTGTTACTAGCCTTAGTGGGAGCAGAGGAGGTAAAGATGAATGCACAGAATGTAGATTTAAGACCTACAGAGTGAACTCAAAACACTTGTCATGATCAATGTGTAATTAACAGATTTTCATTTTATTACCCCTAGGAAAAGAAGGGAAGAAAAGGCTATAAATAGAAGTGTGACACCACAAATAATTTTTATACTACTGTCCTCTTTGTGATCCTAAAACAGTAAAATAAACAGAGAGCAATACAGCTCTGCTGCTGTGGTTACTAGGCGGAGTTATTTGTATTCCCTGTGGAAACTAAACTAAACTAAGGAAAGCCCAGAAGGTAGTATGTTATTTCTGTAGGGAAATTTTGCTGGTAATCCTCATCTTCTGATGATGTTCTGGAAAAAAACAGAGACACTTCCAAGGATAGTCACAAATATTATTCCTGTAATATTCAATTAAAAGTATTTGTTGTTTCACAAGAAAGTTTTCAGTCATGAAGGATATGCACGGGAAAGTGATCTAACAGCATTAATTGAGCTGATGCTAGACTACTACATCCAAAACAGTATTACCATTTGTAAAAGCTACTGAAGAACTGAAATGCTATGGAAAAATATCAGAGAAAACATAAAACATGTATAAAATAAGTAACAGTGAAAAAAAAAATCTGTATAGCTTATCACAGAGAAAACTGAAAGCTGATGTGATTTCCACAGGTAAGTACTTTAAGAGTATTTGAAAGAGGATTAAAAGTGTCTACAACCCAATAAAAACCACCACCACAGTGGCTGTGCGTTAAATTCAGACAAAGCAGAATTAAGACTGATCATGATTAAATATGGGACAAGTCACTAAGTGAAACTATACACTTCCCATTTCTGGTGGCTTAAAATTAAGATGATGCCTTTCTGGAAGGGATGCTTTAGCTGGAATCAAGTGATAGGGCTCAATACAAGGGTAACTGGGTAAAACTCTGCACACTGGATTCAGTCAGTCTGATTTGGTCCATCTAACATCTTGTTATCCTTTAAATGTACAAGTGTGGTCCTGAACTTTCTTTCTAATGCTTCTTAGGCAAGAAACACCACCACGTGTATTTATGGAATAGGCAACCCGTATGAGAATTTTTAACTAGTTCCTTTCAGTTACTGGTTGGACTACACCCTAAGGCACCTGAGCTCTTTTTAAACTTCCTGAAGGGAAGTCTGGATATCCTGAAGCAGTTTTGGAGGTTGCCATTTAGGATTTTTTGTGTCAACATATGTTTAATCCTTCTTGAGTCCTACTCTTTTTTTTTTGTTTGTGTTTTTTTTTGTTTTGTTTTGGTTTGGGTTTTTTTGTTGTTTTTTTTTTTTAGTTCAATGCTACACTGGGACACTGAGTTCCCTAAAAGAAGCGTGTGCCATCAAAACATATGTGATCATATTTTCCTCTTTTTCAGTTTGTCACTTGCAGCTTTCTGTCCAACCCTCCTGAACTACGGCTTTTTGATTATCATTATCCCTACTGGACCACGGTAGTGGGTTACTGCATAGGAACCTCTTCTGTCATCTGTATTCCAATCTACATGGTTTATCGGTTGATCGTCACTCCCGGAACACTCAAAGAGGTATCCATGATGCTCTGTTGCTTTTATTTGACTGTTAGGAAGGAGGCAATTCCTATAAATACTAATTGTAGATTTTTCTAGAGTCTGATGACCTGGGACTTGAGGATTACTGCTGTTGTGTTCCTAGCTAGCTAATTGTCTTCTGCCTGCTCAGAGTGATTCACTAACCCACCCAGGTCTTACTGAGGCTGCTGACATATTCATATAAAATGTTAAATCAAGTGAATTTTTTTAACCTCTGGTGAACTGAAGGTTTTTTCTAGAAACCATAGAAGACACAGTATCAGGGGAATGAGAAAGTGAAAGATTGGTTCCCTTGGGTAAATCTGCAACAAGTTTTTTTTTCTCTCCCACACTTAATAAGATTTCTCTGCCATAAATTTGTGGCAGCTTGTGATGACATTTTTGGGATTTCTTTTAAGTTCACATAAATACCAGTTCAGAAAGAATATGTTCAGTTGGCTCAGGGAATCCAAGTAAACTGCAAAGTCCTAAAGCATTAATACGACATCTGTCAAGCTTTGATTAAAATTATATGTTACAGATAATTAATAACTAATGCTGTGCACTTCTATAGCACCTTACATCTTCATAGTGCTGAGATAACAGAAGCTTGAAACATCCTTGTTTTGTAGTTCAAGAGGTGTACCTCAAACAAAAGTAATTTTTTTTATTAGAAATCTCTTCTCAAATGGCTGTCATGTTATGTATTACCTCTAAAATTAATAGATTTCTAATACTGATTTCTTTCCAACAGCGTATTCTGAAAAGCATTACTCCAGAAACAGCTACAGAAATTCCTTTCGGAGACATCCGCATGAATGCAGTATAAGCTAACCTGTTTTCTGGGGGGAGAGAGGGGAGCATAAAATGTAACTTTCCTCATACTCTCCCCCCTGAAGAATCACATTTCCAGCTGAGACAACAAATGGAGGAGTTTACTGTGGAGGCTACATCACTGACAAAGGGCATTTGGAAACACGATGCCTCCAGCACATTTATCCAAGCAATTCAATGAAATCTACTGTGCACTTCTAACCAGACTGAACTGACCGAGAACTAATTCATTCTGGAAAGACGAGGATGCCCGTGTGCATGAGAATACCATGCGTGGGCAGTGGGGCTGTTTGACCATGTGCATGATTGCATAAGCCACTATAGGATGAGTATCAGCGGGTAGGATTAGGTGTAGAATCCCACGTCTGTGGCAGTACTCCTGTATCTTCCTCAACGTGATCGTTTGTACTGGGCAATGTCGTATTCGCTTCTAAGGTTCTAACTGCTTAAACTATATTGAAAAATACTAAAATATTTCTGATGGCCGTACATTACTCAAGTTACACAGGGTTTTATAAACTAGGAAAAAAATTAGTAAATTCTTCAATCCCTAGGTTTGTAGTAGAGTAGACAGAGGAAGGGGAAACAATCCTGAGCAGCACTATATTATCCTCCTATTGATTTCCTGCATTTTGTAGATGGTAAAAGTTTCTATGAATTGTTGCTTGCACAACAAATACTGCACAAGCATTTTTTGTAGTGTTGTAGTCTTAATTTTCCTTTAGGCCCAGTCAAGCCACAAAAACTCATCATGGCTTAACAAGTTCCTAAATTCCGAGCACTTACCATAGTGTGTCCATAACTAAGCTAGATATTCACAAAATCATTGTCCTGACAGACTTAACACACCCAAAGTACAGACCAATTTTTTTTTTTTTTGTTGTTCCAATGCTAAGAAGTGGAATCTTAAAAGATCTGCTTCTCTGATTTGCCTCTTTTTTTAAAAAACAATTCATTTCACACGTGAAATTTGCTGGAGCCTGTGGCTTTTTCTATCCTTTCTTAGTACAGAACTAAAGTTTAGAATAATCCTTTTGGCTGGCTGACAAAAGCATGTTTAAGAAACTACACAAACGTACTGTGAAGATGGTACATTAGTTCATATTCTAATGTGAATGTATTTGGTTTTCACTCTGAAGAAGAAAGGGAGGGGATTTTTATTTTTTTAACAAGAAGTTGAGTAGAGTTCAGCAGGATTGATTCTCATCAGAACATATTTATATTAAATTTCAAGGCACCAATATGCAAATTTACATCCATGCACATACTACCCTCTTTATATTATATGCATACACACACTCTCCTAAGATAACTGCCCGTCACACTGACTGTAAGGCCAAGTCAGCTGGAGGACAATAGTTCTGCTGCAGCCATGTGGAAGTTTAGATAAACCTAAGTAGGCATAATTTATATAAAAACTTGCATTGTCTTTTTACTCTATCACTTAGATTATAACGAAAGTAAAATAAAATAGCGGATAGAAGTCTCTTTTGTATCTCATGGTCTGCTTAGGTAACACACTACTAAAATTAACAAGGTTATGTATTCATAGCAGCAGGCATTAAGAAACCTATTGAAAAGTTTACATCAGTACGAAGAACTTACCAGATTAGAGGAAAGCAGTGATGGTGTGTTTGCCTTTTGAAAACATTTTCATTACTTCTGCCAAGGTTTTCCTCCCCTAGGTGTGTACACAGCTCTTACACTTCAGCTGTTGACTTGAGTTCACTTAACGACTTCCAATGAGGAAATAACTTAAAGGGACAAGGACTGCTCTTTCGGCACTACAAATGAAAGACTCCTCAACTATGTTTAAAAAAAGGGAATATGCTCTTTCATTGCCACCAGAAAAAAACATCATAAATCTGTCTTACTGGACAGCTATTCATAATAAATAGTTTTGTGGCTTAGCCCTTAAGTATATTTGAAAACTACTTCCAAAACTGGCTTCATTGTTTCATTATGTGGAAAAGAGGAACAGTCTGGGAATTCTTTTAACATTGGAAAGCCATTTAGTTATTAAGTTACCAACCAGAAAATTACTGATTTTTTAAAAAAGAAATTTTTCTGTTATTAATTCATTAATTTAAAAAATACATATTAAATGTCAATGTAAGAGGAATGCAGTACACTGATGTATCCAGTATCAAGTCTGGGAAATAAAGCAGAAAACTCTACCCAGCTTCTCCATTCTTCAGACTGGTGTTCAATGAATGCTCCCAAATTGTTAAGTATTTAAACAGATAGACCTTACAAATGCAATTCCTTGCCAAACTTGATACTGGTTCACGCTAGGCTCATTAAAAAAACAAAACAAAATTAAAAAAAAAAACCCTGACGCCCCAGCCCCCCAAAACTTACAGTTCTGATTTTTGGTCTTTTACGTATACCCACTTGCAAAAGCTTCTTTAAACAGACATTCTGCTGCCTTTATTAGGAAGGGCGAAGGTGAGGACATATGGTTGAGTTAAATACAAGCATTATCGGCATCAAAGCCAAAGTTTCTCTTTCAGCCCTTGCAAACAAACTGAAACTGGAAACATTATTTCTAATGGAATAATTTGCAGAGTAATAATTGTAGGAATGACTTCTACTTAGTGTGCAATACTACTGGTGTTAATCTTTTGTAACAGCATTTGTAATAACCAAAGATGCATCTTTAATTTGGATTTTTTAAGACACTAGTATACGACAGACATTGTCTCTCTGGATGGCTGTAGCAAAGAGCGCTGAGCAGCTTCCCAAGAAATGCCACTGTTTGCTAGTGGATTAAAAGTCAGCCAAGAAGCCCTGATATTAATACAAGCCCTGCAACAGTCATAATGCAAAACAGGGAAAGGTCTCTCAGACTTCTCAGTTAAGAATGAGAATAATGCACTCTGAGCACAGATGTACTGAGAGAGGGTGAAAGTTTTTTAAATTATTTGAAGACATAAAAAGCAATGGAGACATGCAAATCACAGGAAAAATATTTTTAGAAACAGACAGTCCAGAAGATAATTTGTGATGTTAGATCTCTGCTCTCTTTTCACTAGGATAATCCAGTCTGAGGCAAGGAAGCCCTTCAGAAGTGGATTTAAAAGGCTCCTCTTCTCCTGAACAATACAAAGACAAAATACATCCATATTTTCATCCTATAAAAGCTGAACTAGCAAGGCAGTTTAGTTCCTTTATTTTTTTTTTTTGTTATATGGCATATTGGTTTGAAGTTTTCTAAATCTTTGTGTAAGTCCATTTTTTAGTATCTCTATTTAGCTTAGTGGTTGAAATATTGATAAATTTATTTCATTTATTTTCATCATTGATTCTTTTTCCTTCCTTCTACATATCCATCTGTATTTATCAGGCAGCTCAATAAGGAGCCATACATTAAACATTGTTTTGTACAAAAACTAGTTATACTGATACCTAATGGGCTGCACTGCAATTAAAAGTGTTCTGAGGCAAACAAACAAATTCCTTCTCTTACCTATCTACCTGAGTGTATCCTACCCTCTATTCTGAACCGTGAAAAGGAAGCTATGAAACATATAAATTAGGACCATGTTTGCCTTTTAAGCAAAGAGAATTAAACTGGAGTTTTAGCTGTACAGAACTAAGTATTCCCTTCAACTCGTACATGACGCTCCTGTATTAATTTATGCGGCTGTTTAGTTACAAGTGTTGCAAGCTGACTGTAAGTCATCAGTATGTGCCTTGTACCGTAAACTGTTATTGTAATAAATTTAATATTCATAATCCATTCGTAGATGTCTCTTGTGTCTCTCTCTTATGGGAAATCAAAGATAAAACTCAATTCCAAGAAAAAGCAGACTATCTAGTCCAGTTTACTACACCAACAAGGCCTCTTTAACAAAAAGCAGAGGATTTCCTTCAGTGTTTGAACCTAGGCCCACTGCTAAATACTTTTTCATTCTATTCCAACAGAAGAACCAATGCATATTACATTTGTTTAGACGGAACAGCAAAACCAAACTGATCCACACTTGGAGTAAGTGCTTAGCCACTCAATCAGCTCACATATGAAACTCGTTCCATTTCAATTCTTTGTAAACTAGCAGGCTTAGCATTTAATTTTACTCCCATTCTGTCTCATTACTAACTCTGCTGAACAAAATATTAGAGAAACACCAATCTCAAAATACTTTTTTTTATATTAATTCACCTTACTGGAGTATAGAAGTGATAAATTTACTACAAAACAAAGTTAAAGAAAGCATTGTGAAAAGTGTTGGAAAGGTATTCTAAAAACGGTGACCACTGTCAGATACCCTAACTACCAAGTTAGAGTTGGGAGATAACTTTAGTCTTGATTATGAACCTTTGAACAGACAGACTGACAAATCTCAAATACTATCTCCAGCAGAACATGCAGATGTGACTGTAATAACATGAAAAAAACCTCATATACTGTATTTCACACACAAAAAAAGATGCAGTAAAATAAAATAAGCATTAAAGAAGAGCCACACATTAGATCCAATATGTATCTTACACTTTACTTGTTTCTGTACATCAGGTCCCCAAAACCAAAGCCCACACATAAATACAAAATTCATACATCAATACGCATGTAGCTTACAAAACGCCATACTACATACAGAAATCTCCCAGATTATTATTCAGGCTGTTTTTCTTGCTTTTTTTCCCGACTTTTACAGATCTGTTTCTCATTTCTGACAGCATCACTGGGCAACAATGACTCCTGCTAAGGCCTGAGAACACCTTTGTTTCAGCAGAGCTCACTGTTTCAGCTGGTGAAAGGAGTACGGGCTGCCAGAGGGAAGCAGTCTCACTCCTAGGTCTGTCCCAGAATCTCCAAGTACCTACAGTGAAGGCAGGGTGGACAGAGTCATCCAAATTTAGTATTTTAACTGTATAAACAGACTAAGAATGTGTATCAAGTGATCCATTAATCCATTTCCAAAGTTATTCTTCTATTACAGCACACACAACTTCTTAAATGAAAGTCAGGAACAAATAGCTAGAATACACTTTTATTTCTGTACAAGAGTCCATGCAGCAGTGGCTTTTCCTCTTGGTTGACAGGCCAACTGTTTCTGTCCCCCACAGGGACATTAATCTTCTTCCTTCTCAATGTACGATTTAGTACCAACACGTGCCATTTGCCTTGCCAAATAGCGGTCCCTTGCTGACATGACTGTCTCTTCATTGCTCCGTTTGGCAAATTTGCTCATGCTCTCAGTTGGTTTCTGTGCTTGTTCTTTCTCCTCTTTCTCCCCTTCTTCTCCAGCTTTATGTTTCTGCTCAGACAAAATTCCAGAGCTGGATCTTCCTTTCTCATCCAACCCTTGCTCTTTTCCCTTTCTCTCTTTTTCCAGATCACCCTCTCCATCTTTTTCAAAAGATGCAGGAGTACTTTCCCTCCTCTCCCTGTATTTCTTTTCATCACTACTGTATTTCTCTCTCCTCTCCTTCACATGATCTTCCTTTTCTCTGCATTTCTCTCCTCTCTCCTTCTCTCTGTCATTATACCTATCTTTACCATTTCTTATTCTTTCTTTCTCGTGTTCCTTTTCTGAGTCCTTCTCGTCTCTCTCCTTTACCTTCCTCCATTCTCTGCCATGTCCCTCCCTCTCTTTTCTTTCCTTCCCCCTTTGTTTATCATCTTGCTCTTCCCTCCTTCTGTAATTATCTTTACTAGTGTGATCCCCATATCTATGTCGCTCTTCCTTTTCCCTCTGGCGATCCTTTTCGTGGGTCCTACTTCTCTCATGATCTTTTTCCCTGTACTGTTCATCATTTCCCCTTCTGCCTTGTCTGCTCTCTCCCCTCTTTGCAAGATGATCTGTTTGGGCTTTTGTGCGCAGCTCTTCCTCCACACTGGATGAGCTTGGAGACCTGGAACGCCTCTGGCTCTTGTGACGTTTAGGCTCCTCTTCACTGCTTGCAGAGCTCTCTCTCCTTTTCTTCTTTTTCAAATTTACTTTACTATTTTTCTGTCTCTTATCATCATCACTACTATCAGTTCCTAAGTCGGTATCAGCATCTGGATTATTCTCTTTCTTAACAGAGGGCTTCAGTCTTTGTCTTTCATATGGGCATTTGTTCCTTTGGTTGGATTCATCATAACAACTGTCAGATTTTTCTTCCTTTATCCTATATTTTTTTATGTCAAAAAAGAAAAAACAACATTACACAGCCTGAAATCTCAGACTTTTCTACAAACTGACTTCTGGCCAGGACTTAAGCAAAAGATGCTGCTGAAAAGTCTAAGAAAGCAAATCTATCTGTGGCTCAGGTGCCAGGAATCCAGCGCAAAGGATTTCTATTAAGTATCTGTATCTGCTCCATTGGTGAATGCGAGCTGATGAACTTATCTAAAAGAATGACTACGGTTAGAGTATCTGTAGCCTCCATCTAAAGAAAAAGACATAGATTTGTATTCTTGCGTAAGCTTTTTGGGAAGCTACACATTTTTTCCTATGTGTTTATTCCTCTATTCACGTCAAATAATTATTCAGAGAAGAAGCAGGTTGTATGTTTTGTTGACAGAGGTAGGAAAGTAGCTTCCATTAGTAGTAGTAGATTTTTTTACTCCAGTATTTCTGAAAATCTCACTCTTGTGGCTAGATAGAAATTAGTATCTTTTAACAGCTCATGGATTCTTAAATACAAAAAGCTGACCTACAGAGGACCAATTTGGGCAGTAGAAGGAAAGGTTATGCGTTGTCATTCTGTTCCGACTGATAAGGAAAGCCACACAAGCCACAAGTATCTTTTTAAACATACAGTTACAGTAACAGTCTGTGGTGAATTCTTAGGAATCAGCACACCATATAGTTAGATTGAGTGTTTGATGCATGCTTGAAAGCATGGTTAGTCTATGAACAACAACTAAAAATTATGCTGAAATACTTGATAATTTATTTAGTAAACCAGTTATTTAAGGTGGATCACTTTAAGGACAAGTGGTGAGAATTCTGAGATCTAAAAATTGAGCTGTTTTCTCTCTGTATCCTATTGTACCACCATAAGGAAGAATAAAACGAAAATATACACCTGAGCTTATTTGAAAGCCTTGCTGGGAGCACCATCGACAGCACTACTTGTTTTCCCCTGAATTAATTTTATACACAATTCACGAAAGGAACATTTCCCTAATAAGCCATCATTTCAAATGACCTCTACACAGTACGAAACTACATCTTCCTGAAGACCCTCTGAAAGAAGAATTATTAAAGCAAATGGACAACCAAGGGGCTGACTACTCTGCTACTGTTTTATGAAGAGATGCAACCAAGTAATTTAGATTTCACCGATAAAAAGAAACCATAAAATGCAAAATCCATTTAACCACCTCAGTAGCAAGCTTTGTGCGCCACTGAAACCAAGCCGGTATTCCTCTTCGGTGAAAGCCTGAGACAGCATGTTTTTTCCAAACACATAGGTATACTTGTACTCAACTGAGTCTCAAATGACAAAACTGTGGCCTCAAATTCCCCATTTTCTGCTTAAATTCTGGAAGTTGTTCAGCTTTTCGTCCAGTCGGTAATTCTTACTTCTTATTTCTTTCACACTATTTTTCCCTATTTATTTCCAACAGTGGTATATCCTTACCACTAAAGACATAACTGATAATTCCCTGATTTCAGAGAGCTGAGTAACTTCACCGTCATCACATTCTTCATTTAAGGTAAGTTTACTTTCTAATAACCCAATCTCAGATCTAGAAGATCCCTTGGTGAAAGCTGCATTTTCTTTGTGATGACAAGCATTTAACTAGTGACATCCACGTTCAAGGCCTATGTCAAGTGATGTTTAACCTGAACTAATAATTTCAAATGATCAGTTGTTGCATATAAGAAATATATCCCATTCACCATATTTATTCACAGGGCAGAATTTCACCATCTCAACTACGCAAGTAATTCAGCCTCATCTCATTACTTTGCTTTGGAATGTGCGTATATTAAGATTTTAAAATATTCCCACTGGATTTCCTATATGTTTGATTAATTTCCTTTTACCAGAACATCAACAGTCAATTAATTTACTTTTTTACGGAGGTGTAAATGTGGAATAAGTATAAAGTTAGAGAGTCACATGCATTTCAGGAAATTTGTATCACAACATCAATTCCTATGACTTACCTCTTTGTGCATTATTTTACCTCTTGTCTCCTTCATGATTCAAAACATGTAATTTAAGGCAGATTGCCAAATATTATGTAAATCAAAGTAAATACAAGTTACAATAATACCAAGTAGTATTATAAGTATGACTGTCCTCTTGATACTTTATAAACAGCATCCCTCTCCTGCTTGTTTCTTATAGTCTATACCACTGATGATCATTAGACATTTTCCAAATAATTACGTTAATCAGCTGTACAAAGTATCCAGCTTACCCTACTGGTGTTTTGGTACTCTCTGTCTAATTCTTACAGTGTTTCAGTGAGTCGGGAATCACAAACAGCCAGAAGCTGGTTTGTATCTGAAAGCCTTTTGGAATCGCATCCTACCTGGCTTCACGGAAGCTGCATTTAGGCATCTCTTCTTCCCCTACCGTTTGGTTTAAAAGGTGTCTGTAAAATCCACTGAGATCCTTCTGCTTGGTTACATCCATGTATGCTACGAGAAAAAAAGTAAGGTTGGATTTACTGTGCCACAAACACTCATCGGAAACAACTCACAATCGGTAGACACCACCAAGACTGCAATCTCTGACCTGGAGGTTTTCAAGATCAGAGTGGAAAAAGCTCAGAACAACCTGATCTGACCTCATAGCAGAACACGCTTTAAGCAAAAGGCTGGAATAAATTATCTCCAGAGGTCCACTCCAGCAGGATTTATCTTATGATCCTGTATCCTGTTTTTTACACCTATTCCTGGGACACGGTCCAGAATGCCTGAAGTAAAGAGTACAAGCATCATTGTACCCCAAGCTTACAAGTCCTTCTTCAACAACTGACCCCTCCTCCAAAATTAAAAGTAGCAACCCAAATAGTACTGACTCACAAACAAAGGAGCCTCCTTTAGTAATACGCACAACGGAAAACAACAGACAAAGTGGGATCTGATTCAGTATCTGCTATCTGGTCCTTTTTGATTTTAATTATCTCAAGCCTCACAGGCTGGATGACAACGCTGTAAATCATGCACAAGGCCATACTTGTTAAGGGGAATTACTTCAGTGTGAACCTTACCCTCAAGAGCTGCCTCTCTTCTTTCTCTTTCCTCCTCCTCAGCCCTTTCTTGCAGCTTCTTCTTATAGGCTGAAGTCACAAAAGCCTCTTTGTGAGCAAACTCTTCTCCTTCCATTTCACGCTCTTTCTGAATTTTTCTTTCCATTCTTTTTTCTTGCTCTTTCTTTCTAATCTCAGCTGCCTTGAGAATATTTTGGATGTATCTGGGCTAAAATAGGAGGGAAAAAAGGTACCATGCTGAGATGTAATTGAGGTGGCTAAGAAAACAGAAATTTGGATTGATGGAGATCTTGAAGTTGGTAATGGAAGAAAATTGACAGAAGCTAGTCTAACATATTCTCAGTGTTTGATAGCTATCTGAAAGAAACTGTCATTCCCTTTCAGATCACTAACATGGCATGCTTCCCAGTAACAAAAGAGGTTTCTGTATTTAATGAAAGCATTCAGCCCATCTTTGACTAGGATGATTTTTGCTCAGTGACATTACATGTTTTTTCATTTCTCACCCCCCTGTCTCCTGTCTTGTAACAGTCTTGCCTTTCTGTTGCTGTAAAGGAGTGGGAAGCTTCCTTTTACAGGCACATAACCTGACAAGAGCTTTCAAATGAAACAGAGTAAGTAGCAATGAAAATATCACATGTCAGGATAATTCAGCAATGTTTTGAAACAGGCATCGGGCTGTGGAAATTGGCTCGCATTTCACCAATGGAAGTTAATTACTTTACTCTTCTGACAGTCCTCCAGTAAGCACGCTAGTGAGTGAGGAGGGATGATTTATGTTCCTTGGCTTAATAACGAAAGAACCTTTATTATCAGAAGTAGTATTGTTGCAGGGCCCACTGCCTCTAATCCTAGTATCCGATTGTAACATTCTCTTCAGAAATACACAGAAAGATATGCTGTATGCACATCATAAATTGGGTGGGAAAGTTGTACTTAGCTGCCTTCCAGAATTCCACTGGATCAGGACTCTGAAGTACTGGATGAACTAACAGTTCTGCCAAAATTCTTGCAAATTACTACTTTATGTAGCAGGATTTGAGCACAATACTTGCATGCCCCATGAGAAAATGCATTTGACAAAGTTTAAAAGTTAAGCAGAGTTATTCCAAGCATAAAGAGATAAGACAGACAGCATACATCTTCAGGTATCAACCTTTTTGTCATCTTTTCCAGATAACAGACTGGCATTACTTTCTTTCTTCTTCTGCTGCATTTCATCATAAATACTGTCATATTCGTACACCGTAGCATCTTCTTCCAAAGCCTTCTGAATCTCCAATTTAGTCTAAAAGAAAAAAGGGGAGAAAAAGATACCAAAACATGAAGCATGATTTTTCTTACTATTTTCAAATATTTTATTCCTATATTGCAATTTAAACAGATCTACAGTATAAACCTATCTGTCAGAACACTGAGTGTAAATCAGAAACAGTCTGATTTACAAACTTCTTGAAATATTTACCAGGATTGGAAAGATGAACAACCAAATCATGACCAGTAATTGCAATTAGAGGAAATATATGAAGCAAAGCAAAACAGCCAAAACAATACCGGAAACTTCTTAATGAGCAAACTGTGACATCAAATAACATAATTAGCTTTTTTTAAAGTAAACAGTAAAAACATTTCAATAAATGTTACTGTTTTCATCTATAGTTTATCCCTCTTCCTGAAAGTTCCAAGTAATGTGTACCAATATAATTCAGGATATGATTCCATATTTCACAGTTCTATCTTCTGTTTGTTCAGTTAAGCTGGAAGTAAGAACTGTGAAACATTCAGGTTTTAAAAGCCCTACCAGAAAAAAAACTAACTACTAGGAGAGCTCTTAGATCAGATCTCCTGACAACAGAAGAGGAATGCCGAACGGTAATCATTACCTCCAACAAAAAACAGCAATGTGTTAAATGTATGACAGATAAATTTCTTCTAGCTATGTATTTTATTGGTCTGGAACTTTTATAAATGTAAAAGTAGTGTTTCCTCTGTACAATTTATTCCTCAATTACAGTAAAAAGGCTCACTGTTGGTCTACATTTAAATATTTAAGACACCAATACTTTGTAACATTACATTCCAAAAACGAAACAAACTGAGAAACTCTAGAAACATCAATGCATTCCATGCCACAAAAAAAAACTTCAACATCTTGTGTATTTAAATACTTGCATTGAGTAAACAGACTCTTTATCGTGTTTTGAATTATGACCAGCTCTGTGTTAAACCTCACTCACGCAGCTTTCATTGGGCAGTTTTTCAGCTACTCTGATCATAGCCAGAAGAATTTCAGAGTAAAATCTTGCCCAGAAAAGTGAAACAAAATCTTCGCTAGAGGAAAAGCTCTGAGAATTTCAAGTCAAGTTTACTGCAAAGAACAATGCACAAAATCACAAAATTATGTGGAATTTTTAAAAGGGTAACTCTAACTCTGAAGCTGCACGATTATGTTTCTACAATTATTTAATAAAAGAGCATGGATGTAGTAATTTCCTAACTTGCCATAGGCATGAAGAGTCCTCACTGCATCTTACCTGCTTCATTGCTTGTTTTTTCAATGCTTCTTTCTGAAGGCTTTCACCAACAGATGGCTATAAGAAGGAAGCATCACAGAAATAAAATTAATTACATTGACAGCTCATATTATTTTTCTACCATTCTAATGAACAGTTATATAATAGTCCCATTACATAAGTCAATCTCTCACTTCAAGAGTATTTTTCTATAAGCAAGAAAAACTAAAAGTTCACTCACAAGCATACGACGAATCGGCCTTTTCCATGAGCAAAACACTGCAGTACCTCAACATACATATATATAATTTTTCAATTAAAATTGCGATAAGTTTAAGAACACTATTTCAATGGCGTGTGTACCTCAACAGCTGCATAAAATTTCATGCCATTTCACAAAACAAGCAATATCTGTCCAAGAAATGGTCAGAGACAGAGAAAGTCTGCAAAAACTGTTTAGTTGCAATGCCTTCCTCCAACCACTGCCAAAAAACTGGTAGAAAAAGACATACCCCTCCACTACGGCAAGGGTCAGTCTGCTGGTGCAAGAAGCTAGCACATCAGCAAGCAAAACATCTAGCACAGGACAGCTAAAGCCAGTACTGAAACAAATTCCTAAGAGAAGGACACTTGTAAAACATCTACTCACTCCCAAACACTAGATTGGGAGTGAGTAGAATGTTCTTTCAGGTTTTTCTATTAAAAAGAAAAAAAAGGAAAACACAGAAAACAAACCGCTCAAATCAACATAAATTGGAATTATACTCTCCTACGAATTTATGTATCAAAAGCATTTTAATGTTCTTGGGAATTATATGTTTGCGAATAAAGAAGAATAAATATTCTCAACGATTTTTTAAATTATGTTTCTAATAGTCTGTGAAACAGGTAGGTGCTATTCAGAATGTACATACACTTCTCCCAGCATGTAAAAGTCATCAGAGATGTAGCAGTCACAAGTAGACATTCTTATGAGAATCACATGAAAAAAAACTGTATGCATAATAAAAACCCAAATACCTGAAAGCACCTGGCACTTACTTGAAGTTTGATCTGTATCACTAGTTCCGCGTTTTTAGAAATAAGAATACTGCTGATTTGAACAGCACGTACTTCAAACATTAATGTTTAATTTCTCAAGATGAATATGCTAGAAAATAGTAACACTAATCTTCCCTAAGAAAAGATATAACCACTACTGAACATGTTCTCTAACCATACTGTCTTCAAAAAAAAACCAAAAACTTTGCATTTTATTTACTTTTGTCTTTTAATTAGTGTTGAACTAAACTACTTATCTCTCTTTTCTCAACCAATAGATAATACTGCTTATTGAACAGATTCACTATACACGACTGGACTCATATCCTCGCTTATGTAATTAAATACCTCTTAATCTTAAAAAGCAGAAATAGGAAGGAAAAATTCTTCTGCAGTTTGGCAGCTTCCCAAGTTTTGCAACTTTAACTAACAGGTGCTCTACATCACATTTTAAAAAGACAAAGAGATTGTTTAATCAGCTCTTAATAAAATTAAAAAACGGAGAACAGCTAGCAGAGAGCTTGGCAGAGGGACTAGGATCTTCTGAAATCAAACAGAACTAGCATCATGTAAATTCAAACAGATCCCCTGAACGAGGTGGCTTTTGACTTCATTTTAAAATAAAATAATAATGTGTGGTGATCCCTCTTTCTTACGCTATTAAAATTTTAACAGATGCATCAACAAGGAAAAAAAAACAAGTGCTTTTCCGCAATTTTCTACAAGACAAACTGTAAACACTCCAAATATTTTTTCACTAGTTAATTTCAGAAACAGGGAACAAGTTGTGCCATGAGGAGCAGAATCAATGGAGTTTCATTATACGTGACTTTGTGCCCTCTGCCTCTATTTCCCCTATCATCTCCTCAGACACCCTGCCTGCTTGATTTGGCAGGTGGGCAACACTGTGTGTGACCAAAGCCAGCCCCACGCTGAGCAGTCAGTCAATGGTTCCTCCTCAACACAGAGAAAGGTTACTATTTTCTCCCTTTACCCAGCTGCCACTGTTCATAAAGACCACAGGAACACCAACCACATCTTTGGGACCTCTGCCACCCAGCAAGGAGAGTTAAAATCTTTAGTGAGATCACAAGTCGCATGGGCCTAACAGGTACACACAGCGATCATCTCCAAGGCATCTTTTTCCGCAATGCAAACCACAAATACCCAAAAGGCTTGCAAGTTTCTGTGCAGCGCTTTTTAAAAAAAAAAAAAAATTAAAAAAGTAGAAAGGTAGTATCTCAGAGGAGCATCAAGCAATTTTAAACTCAGCAAGAGAAGGTGCCAAGACCACACTGTCAATATTTGGAGAAGTACATATAGTATCACATAACAGCATCCACGGAATTCTAGACACTCAGAACTTTGCTCGCTTCCCAAAAACATGCTAGGACTTACCTTTATAAGTAATACAATCAGAAAAAATTGAGACACAGAGTATTCAGAATACTTCTTTCTAGCCCACTCCAAGTGAGAGACTCATAGACAAGTAAAAACAGGAACTTGAAAGAGCATATATTCCAACTTTTTCTGGTGCTTTAATTGCTACATGCAGACTTAGATAAAATCCACCTCTGCTTTCAAAATGTTAAACCTTGTGGTTAAACTACAGTAATAAAGGGAAAACAAGATGTGTACTTTCACGGGAGAAAACCCCTGCAGTGATTCAGTTATGCGCATCGCTAGAAAGCGGCCTCTCTCCCTCACCCAGCTGCCGATAACCAGGTAAGGAAGCAGACCATGCTTCAGGCTTTAGGAAGCCAAGCGTGGCAGACATTAGCAACACGCTCACAAAGAGTCCACTGTGGTACCAGGGACTACACCCAGTACCCAGCAGCTTGCTGATTATTTGGATTAGAATTGGATATAGTCTCTTATTTATTTATGTAGCTGCCTGGCTGGGGGAAGTAGATAGTGGATTATTTAGTTTAAAACAACCTACAAGAATCCTGGCTTCATACATCTAGTATTTACTTCTGGCTTTCAAGATTGAAGAGCTTATGTTGAGAAATATTTAAAATACTGTACTTAATTTTTACGTCCTTTGCTTTCTTCTAAAAATGCTATATATGAGTAAGTAAAAACTTTTTAACAGAAGCAAGTATTTTAAATTGACAGTGGAACACACATTAGCATTACAGAGAAAACCCAGACTTCCTTCTGGTTCGTGGGAAAGATAATCCTCTGCTAAGGATTATCTCTGATCACTGAAGGATTCCTTTATCAGACACTCTTACACTGGTTTTACAGAAAGGTACCTGAACAGTAAGGTATCTCCCTTGCATTACGCCAGAAAGCAAGGGCTCAGGAAAATACAAAACAGATTCTGCAGTTATATTTACAGAATAAGCTTTATTCCACCTATTTGAAATACTGCTTAGAATGTTTTCCTTGCCTGCCTACATGAAATAAACACATTGACCTACAAAGATTACATAAACACAAATGCAATATACAATCCTCCTTATTGTACATGTAATTGTAAAGAAGTCCACCTGCGATTTGTTTGTCTAGAGTGGCAGTAGGTTTACAGAAAACAAACACCTTCCCTAATGGTTTATGGTTGACAATTTCCTGTTGTGCTATGAGCTCTGATAGATGAGAACTTCCCGTTCTTTTGTATTGTTTTTACTTATCAACTGCCCATTTATTAAAGGCCCTATAAGCTCCACAATCTGTCTCATACTTTCTCTTTCCCTGCAATTGAACCATTCTTCTGAAGCACAAAGCTTATAGTTTAATATGATCTGCAAGGAGAAAATGTTTCCTGTGAAACTACATAAAACCCATGCAAATCAAGAAACTCTTAGAAATGAGACTGCAGAGTCCACCAGCCCTAGGAGGCCACGGAAGACAGGTTGCACACAATGGAAAAGGTTAAAACAAACTAAAAAAAAAAAAAAAAAAAAAAAAAAAAAAAAAAAAAAAAAAGTAATAAAATAAATGATCCTAATCTACTAACATTTCTCACTGTCCTTTCCCATTTCTTAATTCCTTCAGGTATCTATAAACTTCTTTCAGGTTCTTAAGTGCTGAGCTACCTCCTTATTTTTATCCTGCAGGTAAGCACCCCTTGTAAGTTACTTCTTCAAATGTCTTCTTTACATCGCTCCTGCATAAGTGAAGAAGAACATTCAAACTACTGACCAATGTTTTTGTTTTTTTCTCAGCTATGCCCAAATCACGACAGAGCATCTAAACAATTTACAGCTTTATACTAAAAGCTCAATTCAAAGTTAAAACCAAATACCTAAAAAGGCAATTCCACAAATGAGAGAACTAAAATTTCATTTTCTTACAAGTTTTACTTCTCTGGCTTCCCTTCAGAACGTCCCAGTCTTCCCACATCTTAAGTCCCCACTGCAGTTCCTCAGTTTCCTTCTGCAGGTCCTGCTTCCTCCCGTCTCACGTAGCCTAGGCAGCCAGCCCTCAGCTTCTAGGCCAGCCACACAGAGCAGAGGAGGGCTGAGATCATCTTGTCTTTCTCCTCATCGGGGCATTACCAGGGTCTTTGTTCTGCAGCTGGAGACCTCTAATCTTGTCAAATTCACTTGAAATTGGCCAGTACATTCAGAAACCTACTACGGGCATATGTTAGACAATGAAGTACCAAGCTCTTTTTAGAAAACCAGACCAAAAGGAGGATAGCAAATTTACCTGAACGTGCCTAGTTTGAAGAACATGCAGGCTCTGTTTATCCTCCCAAGTTGCTACTCATTCGTCTCATTTGTTCTTGGGGACAAAAAGCCAGTTGCTGACATTGGGTTTTTAAAAGAAATTCCTCCTAAACTGCTGCTGTAAATGACATAATTTCCAGAGCAGAGGGTGCAGCACCATTCAAGCAGTCTCAGAAAATGAATCTTAGTCTGTGACTGTTATCATTTTCAGTGCTGAAGCTGGTTTCTAGGAAGTTGCAACCTTAAATCTGAAGCTGAGAATGTCTTGTAAAAAATATCACAATTATTTTAATAGATGCTCTCAAAGTATATGTTTGATACCTGACTTGTTTTTCCCCACTGACTGCCACAAAAAGTACGAGACCAACAAATTCTGACATAACAGCTATTATTAATGGAGTATCTCACATTAGCTGCATAGCCCGCCTCCTAAGAAAAAGCCTTTACGGCTGCTACCAAAACCCCAGGCATGGTACTTACTGACAGACAACATAAACCACCACTCCATTCCTTTTTTTAAAGCCAAAAGACGCTTCTGCTCTAATATGTTATGAAAGGCCCATGAGGGAGCTTTGGCCTTTAACACTGACCTTCTGAATTCTCTACGTGTTGCTTTGCAATAGACACATATAATAAATCACCTTTGTTTAAAGTGAAATACATTTTAAAGGGAAATTAAATGCTTCAGTGACATCAGGCAGATTATATGTAGTAACCTCCCTACAACCATCTAGTTTTAATGCGCACAAAAATATTTGACCAAACAGCAACAGCAGGATAATTCGGAGCTCTATTTGATTGGCAAGTGAAAGAAGCACAGATAATCAGTCAGTTCACAAAAACCAAAGCCTACATTTATACCGAGCTAGCCAGTCCAAGAACACTTTATTGCTAAAGACTAAGAAACGGACTTTCAAAGCAAAATTCATCTCACTGATTTTAGATGTCTCCTTTAGAATGAGATAACTTGTGCCCCAAGTTTGTACCTACATCTCTACTGTCTGTACAGGCAGCTCAGGGAACTCAAGTGCAGATACCTGCATGTGTTTCTACGGAACTTGCCCCAAGTTTGTGGCCCCGTGTGGCTACGTCTCTGAAAGGCTGAGATCTGACTCTGCTCACTTCATTCTTCTCACATCAGGTAAGGAATCTCAGACTGCAAGATCTTTGGATTCACGACACTTTGGTATCAAAACATCTGAAAATGAGCTACTTACACTCTCATGTATATGTATTTAGCAGTGAATTGTTAAGGCTTGCCCTCATAGAGACCTTTATTACAACCTGCACATGGATGATCGCTAAATGTACATGAGACTCAAGTCCTCAAGGGAAAAAAAAATAAAATAAAATTTAAAAAAAAAAAAAAAAATCAAGTCAGGCAACAGATTCATCTCAATTCATACACTATATGAGCCATGGGTACTAGTGGAAGATTAAGAGAAAGAACATGAAAAACAAGTCACGTACAGAATTAGCTTTCCTCGCCATTCCCTCTTAGCTTCCAGAAACCAGGAGGTTAGGGACTTCCTGAACTGGAGGATGCACCTGGACCATTGTTTGACAACAAGAGCATCCCTGAATTTGACTAATCATTTCTGAATCCATTTATATTTTTGGCCATGCCACAATGTCCTGTGGCAATGAGTTCCACAACTTAATTATACATTGTATGAAAAAAAAACGCCCAACTTCCTTTTGTTTAGATTAAATCAGTTACTTGGTAATTCCACAATATACTCTATTGCTCATATTATGAGAAATGGCAAAATCCTTTCACTTTGTCTGAATCATTCTTGATTTTACATACACCCTCTCAAGTTATTCCTCTCCATTTCCTTCTCCTCAGTAATCTCTTTTCTAAGAGCCCTTTAGTATACTTAGTCTTAATTTGCATGAAAACTGTTGCATAAACTCTGGTCATCATCAACACTCCTTACTTCGCCAATCTTTCTTCTAGTCATACTGTATCCTTTGCAAAGCTGCAAAGTGAATGGAAGGATCTTTAAGCAAAATAAAAAATCTAAGTCTACAACAGGATAGTGTTCTGCTTGTTTTCAGTTTCTTCCTTTGTGCCTGCTTAAACACGCCATTTATCTTTTAGATGGTCACTAAAAAAACCACCAAATCAAGCTGATACATTCACAGAGCTATCCACACTGACTCCACAATCTCTCTGGAATCGAGCATCTACTGTGATCTATGTACAGTTATTTTTTCAGCTACGCTTTACATCCTGTAGCAACAAATCAGTTTTGAAAGGCTGGTAATGCACAGGAATGTATGTTGCATAATTCTCACACAATCAAGAAACAGAAGTTTTATCTGCTGTACCACAGAGATACCTTCAACTAAATTGACAAGCCATCTCTGAAAACATAATGCATGAAAAAAGGAATAATACTTTTGGAGAAAATGGATATATCACAAATAACAGTAAGCCAGAATGGAAACTTATTTCTATTTCTAACCTGTCATAGTTTGTTGCCATAACATCTGCTCTCTACAACAGGCTTTCCTAGGGGTAACAACCTTCCCCTCAGTTTTTAAAGACAGCAACAACTTCTCATTATGAAGGCAAATAATTCAGAACAGAAGTAACTGTGATTGCACAGTTTACTTTTTCCCAGTCAACACTGTATTTCAAGAAAACTTCCATCCCAGATGTTTTGTTTCTTACGAATTAACCCAAAGATCATCTTCATCAACAACTAACATCCATTAATGTATTGGGCCACAACAAAACCTTTCAAATTCCTTCAGCAAGGGTACAGGCAAAATCTTAATGAAATATGCATACTAACATTTTTTTAAAAACGGAGCAAAAGTTTGGTATCTAATATATAATCACAGAACAAGTCAGGTGTGCAGATTTCCCAGCACAAACTTTATTAGAGTTCAGTTAAAAATACGTAAGCTCCAGACATTTGAGATGTAGTTCTGACTGATAAGGCAGCAGACAGGAAATGAAACCCCTCCCAAATGCTGCTCCTTATCTTGAAAAGCTCTGAAATTATTATTGAACTAATAAAGTAATTCTGCTTTTTTAAAAAATGATCTTCTTTGATAAAGGCAGTTATGAGATTATTACTTTTTGCTGGGCATGTACCTTACTGATGAGCATGACAACTTTTAAGAGCTTTTATAGCAGACTCTGGTAGTGAATCTGTCAGCTTTTCTGAAAGGGAGGATCCTTGATCTGTTAAGCTAAAAATTAGTAGACAGCACCATACAGTATTATTATTAGAATTATAATTATTTTGCTTTAATTACTAGATATTAAGAGAAAATGGAGAAGTGAAAAAACACAAGATAGCCCCATACTCCTACCCTGTAACGTTTAATGACAATAGATTAATTCAAGCTCATTCTTGGGATCTGGAAAATGTCAGGTCAGTCCTCCAATGTAAAGAAAGACACCAAATCCCAAACTGACAGGGACAGCGCTGCTGCCATTGAGGACAGAGGATCCACTGTCATCTCCATTAGCTGTACTTAAAGGAAAGCCCCTCTTTAGAATCACAGTGCCAGCTATGAGCTCAAGTGGAGGAATGCACCTCCTGAGAGCGCTGAGGACAGCAGGTAAACGAGGAAAGAGATGAGATTTAAGACATGTTCCTGTCCTCTCTGTTTCCTGTAAGTCCTATAAGCTGCACTGAGGCGGTTTCATGTTGAGGGCTGAGTGGATGAAAGGCCCTCGGCCCTTTCATGCCCTGTGCAAAGGCAGCTCAGACACCTCTGACAGCAGCATTCTGGATTCTGTAACGGCACCAGGCACGCAGAGACTAGGAAAGCTAGGTTCAGGCTTCCTATGACATAAAAATAACAACTACTAGTTCATTAAAAAAAAAAAATGTTTGATAACAGGAGTCAGAGGCTGACAAAGATTATTTAACGCTTTATTAGCACTGTTTTTTTTCAACCACACAAAAGAAAGAGCATTGAGTGAAGCTCTAGAGCAATAAGAACATTTTTTGTAGCACAGGTTCTGTTTCCAAATTTCAACTGAATCTAAATTTGAACTTCTTAAGTGTTAACATTCTAGACTATGGGTATATGTAAAGTTTGTTTTCTGGGTTTTGTGGAAAAAAAAGTTAAATATGTACATAATGACACTACGATTAAATTATCATAAGTAACTCCAGATTGCTAAAACCCAGTAAAATGTAAAATTATGTCCAGAAAGCTCCACCCATGTGAACAGTTCATTGCCACAATTCTGAGTTTCTACTTTTAACCTGTAAACTATGAAGCTACCGGCTGTAAATCTAAGTTGGGTTTCTGTAAGGTATCCAAATCAGCCTGGACAGCACATCAGTTCCTGGATGCCCCCCATACCCAGAGCAGTACATCCAGAAGTGTAATTTTTACAGTGTGTAGCACCCTCTACTGGGGCAGGTAAAAGCTATTATTCTGAACGCAGCACTTAAAAAATAATTAAAAGAGTATAGAAAAGAACACTATCAACATTGTACAATATAGTCATATATCGGAGTATCAATAAAGTCTTTGATCACAGAAAAGCAATCTAATATTACAAGTATTGCAAGCACTTCCAGAATTTGGGTGGAGGATAAGGATAAAATACACTTAACTACAAGGTGGATACTGTTAACTCCTGCAAACAGGTCCCCCCGTGTGATGAACTTTTGGAAGAGCTGACAGGAAGTAACTAACAATCAACTCAGCACTTCCATGTAACTTAAGAAAACACACATCATACTTCACGCATAAATGCAAAATTATGACACGTATCTTAGTGACACTGCCACAAACTGACACAGGCATTAAGGGTTGTAAACAAATAATTTGCAGAACATGAGGCAAATTTCAGAAGAAAATTGTTGAACTGACCTCTTCATCAGAGTCATCTGCAAACACCGAGAGTTTTTTTGAAACGAGATTTTTCTGCGGCAATTTTTTGGGCATAATGAGCCCATATCTAGAGAAAAAAAAAGTAAAAGTTACCTTTAACATTACTTACAACAAAACACACAGCAAGTTCCAAAATGAAAATCTACTGTTCACCATTGTAAAAACAAAAAATCAGCATCAACATAATGTATGAAGCATAGATCTGAGCAGCATTGGCAGCCACGCACTCAGCCTTGCCACACGCTTGTCAGCTTCTCCCATAGCTGTCCCTGTCTTTCCCTATGCAAAGTTTCGAGATGCAATGATCTTCCTAAATAGGCCACAAATCTCTCTTGTCTAGAGTTCTCTAAGTGATTTTTTTTTTCTCCCTCAGAGAAGTAACAAACTACTACCACTGAACCTACAGATTCAGTTTTAATCCACACTAGACACTATTCCATAACTGCACTTGCTGGGGCAGTAAGAAGTTCACCTATTTTGCACGGCAACATAAACCACCAACCCACAGATACAGCTACGGCAAAAGACAAGATTTACAGTCAGCTTATGTCACGCAGAGACTGATTAACTCCGTGCACAGAACTCTCCTGCCGACACAGCCAATCCCTGTGCTCAGAAACACTTCCCGTGTATTTGGGAATGATCTTGAAATCTGGAAGTTCTCCCCCACCTGCCTTTCCCTGAGTCCATTCCTGAGTAAATACTTCGTCACAGCTTGTAGCGCTGAGCTGGAGAGCTCCACGATATCGTAGGTACTACGTCATCATTGTGACGAAAGAGCTGCTTCTGATTTGCACCCGCGGGCCCCCCCAGCTCCCTCTGACCCCGCCGGACCTCGGCCACGCCAGGCCGGTGCTTGGGGGGTGTGGGAGGCGGCAGCCGCACAGCGGGTTGTGCGGAACCCTGAGGGGATTCTGCTTCGTCAGAACAGACATCACCCCCGGCCACACCGCAGCAGCCTCCGATGACTTCCCACTGTTTGGGTTTTTTTTTAAACACAGTTTTAAATTCAGGCCAACACAGCAAGGTTACACGGCAGACACAAGCCGACCGGGACGAGCGAGCCCCTTTCCTGTGGCCCAGGCCGGGGGTTCCGTCAGAGCTCGCCCTGGCCCGAGGCAGGGCCCCCCTGCGCTCGCCCTCAGTGGTGGCCCCAAGCCCCCTCCCACCAGCCGCTGCCCCGCGGAGGAAGGCCCGCTCGGACCCTCTGCCCCGAGGAGCTCGGTGGCGGAGCCCCGCAGCCCCAGCTCCACCGTCACTCACTGCTTGCTCAACGCCGCCATCTTGTCCCGGCCGCTGCCGCCGCCACGCAGAGCCGCCTTCCGCTCCGCGGCCGCAGATTCCTCACGGCCGAGACCCCACCTTCCCCGCCCGCCCCGGGGACTTCCGCCGTACCCCGCTTCCAGAGCGGAAACAGAGATCGAGCGGAGAGGGGCGGAAGCGGGGGATGATTTTTTTTTAAGGGCTCACTGGCGAGTGGCGAAAATGCCACGGTACGGGAAGGGCTGAGCGGGCGGCCCGAGCTGAGGGCGCCGGCAGCTCCGCACGGCAGGGGCTGCTGCTGCTCGCGGCCGAGCGCGAGGGCCCCCCGAGGCGGGAAAGGGCCCCCCGAGGCGGGAAAGGGCCCCCTGAGGCGGGAAGGCCCCTGAGGCGCCCTCCCCGCGGCAGCCGGTGGCCGCCGCTCCCTCGCAGGGGTGAGAAGCGGCCCTGGCCTCCCCCCCCCCCCAGTTATCACCTGCCTGGAGACGTCGCTTTTTGTCGACTAAAGAAAGAAAGAGGAGTTTAATTTCCCAAAATTGTATTTTTAAAAGTGATTCTGCCAAAAGAAGCGTTATTGGAAAGATAAAATCTTGCTGCCAACAGTGCAGTTGGCTGTAATCTCAAGCTTTATCCCAATAAGCAAGCTATTTTTTTTCTATATTAAAAGTGTAGGGCTTTTCTGCAACACGTTGAGAACTTGACAAAATGCCGATTAATAAACTTTACTTAAAATTATTTCTAAAAAGTAATTTAAAGAGACTGAATCTTAAACATTTTTGCTGTATCATTTATGAGCAATTGTAGCTTGGTAGTCATAAACTCATCCCTGTCTCGCTTTTTCCCATCAGAATTAATAAAAAAAAAAAAACAAAACCAAAAAACCTGTAATCAAGCTTTTAAAATTTAGTAGGTAAACTAGCAAAATTGCTTCCTTTAATGTTTGTATTGCTATTTTCTTAATAATTCCTAACAGACTTCCTACCATCTTAACAAAAAATACTTAGTGGCTATACATAAAAAAGCAAAAACGACCCCACCAGTTAATTAATAAAAGATGTCAAATACCAGAATCACTAAGGTTAGATGAGGAATTAAGAGACTGAATTGGAGGCGCACTAGAACTGGATGCCAAAACGGGCTGCAGATGGGGGTTGTGACCGCGCAGGCTGCGCGTGATCTCCGCCAGCGCCAGGCAGGTGTGTACCCAGTGGAACAGGCACTGTGCTGGAGCCGAGCCCTGCTGCCATACCGCCGCTCCAGGTACACCTGAAACACAGAAAAGAGGTAACTCCAAAAGCCAAGTCAAAACCATGACCAGTGTTGCCACAAGACTGAACAGAGAAGATCATCCCTTCAGTGGAGCTTTTCCCCGACTCCAGTAATTCCACCCTGGAAAATGGTGATGCTTTGAGAAGCACACAGCATTTTTGGGACAGTGAATGGTCAAGCACAGAAGTGCTGCCTTTTTATTAGAATTTCTTTTGTATTGTGGTAGATCCCCTGTTGTACAAAGCGCTTTGCTACATTTTAATGCTAAACATTTGATAATTAAAAATGTAAAGAGAAAAGTGTTTTTTTTTTTCCAAGCTCAGATTTGATTTAAGAGCAATATCCTTCAAAGCTCTTTCACCAAATACTACTAAAGGTGACAACAGAATCATACCATTAAAATTTGCTCTGTCAATAAAGCATAGGTTGTTTTATGCCCTGTTCTATATTACAACACACGTATATGGAACATACAGGCATTATCCAACATAAACCATGTGTAAACAATGATGGTCCTTTTAAAGGAATTCCTATAATTCTGACTTATACCTGTATTCACAGCACTGATCTGTCACTACTCTCTCTGAGTAAGTTCCATCCTGGAAAACCAACCTTTTGTAGCATACCAGCAGTTTGACAAAGCTTTATTCTTTGTAGTTACATGCCTAAGTGGAGGAAGACTGGATGCTCTAGGCCTGCTTCATTCTTTCCAATGAATTAGTTTAATATATATGAGGAGAACACATGAAAAAGAACTATGACCGCATGAAGTGTTCACTGTTCATCAGTAAGCAGGGTACAGTTGATAAACATCCCCAGCTAAATTAACAAGTCTTGTCCGCATTTGATTTTTAATAGGCCGCTCACTCTGGCATTAGATCATCAAGGGAGAGATCTCAACGAGAACAACAGTCATTTCTCTTGCAGAGATATTACAAATAATAATAGCCTCTTGACAGCTCTGGCACTAAAAAAGCTCACATTCATTAAAAGAGAGAAGGACAGACTGAAACCCAGCTCCTGTCTATGGTCAGTGAGCATATTAAGTACCTGGCAGATGGTGTTTACAAAGAGGAGCGCTCACACTGTCCTCCCGCAGTCGCGTTGCTGTTTGGAGCTGGGTCAGTCCCTCGGGCAGGGCAGCGTGGTCTGAGGTAGATTTACTTGCCAAAAGAACCATCATTCTTAGTATGTTTATCTGGGAGTTTACAATGAGATCACTTGTTCTGGTAGGTTTCAAAGCTGATCTGCTCCCCTTTCCTTAAGGCAGTGCATTTTGATTCTAAATTTAACAGGTTGACTTTTATTGACCAAAAAAGACTGCAGATATTTAGGACCCTTTATCTGCTCTTTAATCGATTGTGAAATCAAAGTTAATTTCTGAAGTAAGGACCTTAAAAGCACTCAGCTGAAGGTTGGCATTGACACTGTTTCGTTCCTGAGCCGTGTCTGGTAATTTCACAATTAGTTTAAGGTATTTACCAGTGATGCAGTCCAGCAGCAGCTCTGCTTGCACTTGCTCAGATGCAGCAGTTGGATCAAAGCAATAAATCTCCTGAATCAAATTGTCATCAAGTTTCTGCAATGCAGAGAACAAAAAGAGTCAGGTGGTGGTGAAAGAACTTAAGAGAGGGTTCCAGAATTAAAGATGACTAAGTCAAGCATACAGGAAATCTGTAGGTAATGAATTATTTCACTGCCAATTCATCCCTGGCAAATTCCACTATATCTTCCTGGGGGAGGAAGAATATGAAACAAAGCCTCAACATTTTGAAGTCTCACCAGTATACACTGACTCCAGTTCTCAGTCTTCTCTGAGCCCTTCCAGTTTGGATGGAGAAGCAACAGCACAGCCTTAACTATGTTATGTACCAGAGCTGGCGGTTTTACATAGCTCTTTATTTCAGCAAAGCTCTCAGCATTGAGTTTCTGGATGCACTCACGCAGGTCCTGCAGCATGAACCGGTGGAAGAGAATCCCTGCATGCCTCAAATCTGCCCTGTGTTCTGCCTCTGGAATCAAAAGCAAACCTTTCAAGAAGTTTCTCAGAAACATCCGGTACTTGAGACTTGTGTTACTGACTGAAAGGCTCTGCCCTCTTTATGATTAACTCTTTGCCTCTTTGACTAAGTGATGGATTTGTATACAGCTCAATTCTCCTATCAAACTTTTAAAAATGAATATGTGCTTGAGAAGGAGATAAAACTTGCCTCAGGGGCAAGCAGAGGTCCTCAGACCACGAAATGTTCAGGCATGCAAATAATTCACTGTGACATTCACATTCTTTTGATCTTAGTTGGGGCATGTGAGGTCCCTGATAGAACAAAGCACCTCGCTTCACATCTTTGATTTCAGTGGGACTTGGGCACAAAATTCCTGTGGACTAGTCAAAATCTAAACATTCTGTTTAACTGTACTCTGCTAAGCAGTTAGGCTTGCTCAGGAGTAGTTTACATGTACCAAAGGTTTATATTTGTCTTTCTATACTTACAGGAATGATACTTTAGATATGGTTTTACTGAAATTTCTCATTTTACCCCTTAAAAAAAATTATCTTGGCTCTGTATGCACAATACCCAGTACACAGGTTGGTTCCGTTTCCTCTGAAGATCTCTTCAGTATCTCAGAGCAGGCAGCTTGGGCTATCTTTAGCATTTTCTGCAGGTCTTTGTGTTCGTGAGGTGGTAATTTCTGGTGATGTCCAATGCTGATATCAAATATCTCAAGTGCTTGTCCTGATAGGTCACGGAGAGGTACTGCAATGTGGAATTCTCCACAGACAGAAGTGCAAATGACCGCTGAACTGTCTATGCACTTAAACAGGTAATCTCTGAAATGAGAGTAGAGAGAGGAAAATAGACTTTAACGTTCTAGTTTCCTTCGGTAATTTATTTAGCATATTTTAGTAAGATGCCATTCATCTCTTGTTGTTAAAACAAAGCTATTACATTACTAAATCACTGTTTATTTCCTTGAACTGAAATATGCACAGCTTTAAGCTTCAAGCCGTATACAAAAAGGAGAAAATAGCATAGCCTAGCCAATGCAATTGCTGAAAATCATAAGAATTTAACAAAATTTGCTTTAAAAACAGTTTCCTGTTTATAACCATGTTCACATTTGTTCTGTAGAGTTTTATAAAAAGTAAGAACATCTGCTGGAACACCAAATGGCCGTTCAACCAACTTTGACAACAAGAATGATAAGCTTAAAAGACAAGTCTGTGAGGATCTTGGCAGAGGAATGAAACAGATAGTTGAAGGAAATGAGACTAATATGGCCAGGAAAAAGGACAGATTATTCTAAAAAGCAAACGGGTTCAGTGTAGGCTGCAAACCTTTCACAGCTGATGTAGAGCTTGCTCGGCAGCTCAGCTAGTAAGCATTAAGTTGGAAGTTGAGTTTTTGCAGGCCTAAACTCAGAGAGAAAATACTCCTCAGCCCTTCATAATTCAGTATCACATGCATGTGCACCAGAAGCCTTGATAGTGAGAGAGCTACAGACACTCTTGCAGGCGCTGGAGCCTACCTTAAGAGGTTTTCTTTTCTGAGGAGAAGAACAGGAGAGCTATGAATTTCTTTTTGTCCTGTGTTATCGGTAGTAATCATCTTGCGCAGAGCGTAGTCACATGTCTGCCAGAGAGAAAAGGGAGGTTTAGCCACATCTGAGAAAGGAACAGCCATTTGGAAGCTTGGAGAGGGAGGAAACTGTTTATTAAACTCCTATGTACAGTCAAGTGCAAAGGGATGGTTTAAAGACATCTCCCAACAATGCTTGGTTTTATTCCCAGAGTGTATTGCTCAAGATGCATGAAGAATGTGCCCTGGACCTCCTCAGCCAGACTATTTAATCCATCCCCAGGCTCCACAGGAGGAACACCCACAGGCCAAGAAGAGATTTCCTTTCTTTTTCCCATCCCCTAGCAGTCCTCTTTCTCATGTCATGTTTGTGTCAGTGTGCTTTGACATGGAAAAAGCACAGAGGGGAGCAAATGACCTGGCTATCAGGCAGCTAACAAGGGAACAGAGCAGAGCCTGGAATGACAACAGAAAGCTGCCAACATAAACCATGCTTATCAGAGGAAGCAGCTGAATTATGGCTACAGCAGATGTCATACCGACTTTGCGATGACACAGGATCAGTCCTAAATATTGTATACACTTTTTGTCTTCTTAACTCACTTGTAGGTGAAGTCACAAGCTTCCCAGAGCCTGAGTGCCTGCTGAACAACTGGAACATTATCTGCAGGGAGGGGGGCTGCCTTTGCAAGGTAACTAATTGGGAGCAGCCACTTGCTAAGTTGTATTTACATCCTGGCTGCTGACATTAGTTCAGAATATAGAGCTAATACTTAGCTAGGACATTGGTTTTTTTTCTATAAAATACCATAATTTTTACACACACAGAATCTCCACAGAAGAGAGGCTCCCTTTGTGGAGGTCCCAAACAGCAAAGCTTTAGCAGGGATTTGCAGTGTTGGCTAACCTAGGGATGGATGGATAGATAGGTGTGGGGTTTTGCTCTGTTGGTTGCTATGCAGCTGTGAGCACTGAAGTAGGAGAATATTCCCTTTTCTTATGGAGAAAGGGCTACAGTAGCAGTGCTATTGACTTGTTTTACATGGGAGGATGAAAAGAATGAAGAGTGGCCTCCTTTACAGAGGGAACTTTCGCTCTCTACCTTTGTAGTCCTTTTGTTGCACAGGCAGTCACAAGAATCTCAGGCAGGCTTCAGTTTTTATTATAAAACTACTGGGAAATCACAGGCAGCTAGAAATGGCAGGTTCTCACTGAAGTAGCCTTGTCAGCCCCTGACTATTACAGACCTTTTCACTGAGTAATCTCCGTACCTCGTCTTTGCCGGGCTCCACCAGGTACGTAACAACAGTGTGGATGCTGGGTGCCTCGGGATACAGCCAGTCCAGAGCAGTAACACTCATTTGTAGAACATTCTCCAGTGTGCAGATATGGTGGTAGGCTTTGCTGAACGCATGAGAAACTCCCTGTGAAAGCAGAATCCTCCAAATGAGCCAGACAGTTCCCATATGATTTGGGGAAAAAACTGGGGAAACGTTCATGTGGTAAAATGAAGCAAAATTGTTGTAACAAGTTACTTTAATCAGAACTTGTAAAGCTGAAAAGTGACTGAGAAATGTCTTTTATCAAATAAGGCTCTAAGGCTCCAGAACACGCGGGTCACAGCCACATCCTAAACTTAGACAAAGTTGGGTTTTAGTGGAGAGAGCCAAATTGACTGATAATATTGGCGTGCTGCGCTCCCTGCTGCCCAGATGATGCATCCGCAACGAGGCCGATTCTAAAGAGCATCCCAAAGAAATCCGGACTGCTCTTGCTTATAATTAGTCCACCATGTAAAAAGTAAGGTTTCATGCCACTTTATGGAAATAAACACCAGAGGTTCAGAGCCTCAGGGAAAAAAAAAGCTACTATATTTGGGCTTTGCACAGAAGTGCAATTAATTTACTAGTCAGGACAAGCTTAAATAAATTATTGATTAAGTGATACCTCCTAATCAATTACATAGAAGTTGCTGATCAGCAAGATATTGACAAGATTTTCTGCTTTTTTTACACCATATACAGTAAAAAGACGGCCCACAGTTATTTTCTTAGTTGTACATTTTATGTTTACTCAGAATGAACATGTAAAATTCATGTGGTCCCTAAACAGTTTTTTGAAGAGTGGTCTAACAAACGGCTTTCTGATGGTGCCCACCTGATAGAAACTGATCTCACGGGTCAGAAAGATGGTTTTCTCACATTGGTCCCGAAGAGTGTCAATTCCTAGAATGCCAAAGACTCTCCAGCGAGCATCATGCAACGGCAGTACCAGGAGTGAACCTTTTCTCTCCTCCACTGGACGGTCATTGTTCCAGAAATGGATATTTCCGTGGAGCTGAACTCTTGGAACATGGATTGGCTTTCCCTCTTCAACAGCTGCGAAGCTAAAAAATAAACTTATGAGGAGGTTTGTTAAGAGTAGCAGAAAACCTTTAGCAAAGCAATAAATACTGCAGCTTTGATCTCTCCCTGTTAGCTCCTTACTCTGACCACACCCAGAAATACCACATTTACCACTTGCATCCCAAAGACAGTGGTAATAAATAAGGCACTTTTCACCCTTAGGATATTTTTAAAACATCAATTAATGAATGTAATGAAAGGGAATACAGAAGTGAGCACCAGTTATATTTAATAGGTTAGAAGGAGCAATACCTAACAGACAAATACATCTCGCTTTTGGAAAGGAGAAGAGGCATGAAAGCTGTTTATAGTGTAAACACTAGGGAAGGAAAGGCATTGTTCTCAAAAAATATCCTGTGGATGTAAACTGGTGTTACAGAATTAATTTTTAAAGAAGAAAATGTAGGCCCAATATAATAGACTTTTGCTAAAGGATGAGATTTATTAGACTGTGAGCTAATCTCCCCAGGGAAAGGACTGAAATCCCAAACAGAGCAGTTGTAAGTATAAGGGCATGTATATGATAATGAATCATTCTCGTTCCACAGCAGCTCCTGAGGGGATGTCCTTTCCGGATTACTATATCAGCCTCTGTTTCCAGTGCACTCCAAACACTGCATGGTACTCCTACATTCCAAATATTTTTGAGAAAAAGGAAGAGTTATTTGCAGCTTTTCTTACCTTACTCCTTTCATGTCTCTGTAAAGTATCTGGTTTAGAACATATGGAGCATCAGCTGTGGTACATGCCACATAGTGTAGGAGAATCTGTCCCCGCTCTGGTGAGAGATGGTTCTCTTCCAAAAGGGCAATATATGCACTGATCTTCTTGTTATCCCCATGGGCTTCTGCATCCTAGCAACCAAATGTTTCCCATTACATTATGTACACTAGCCATTGGCTATTACACTTATTTCACATCCTTAGCACTTGTCTCATTTTTGCTGAGATGCTCTTCTGGGTCACTGATTTTGTACGTCATGCACCAACTGCACGACGTGTGTCTATGATGTGATCACATCTGACTGCTACGCCCTGTTACAAGCAAAAACACTTGGTATGTTTGATTGGCAAGGCAAATGGATTTCTTTTTTTCCTGCTGCTGATGGGTAGCAGTTCATATAAAAATAATCCCTAATTATAACCTGTGCCTAAGCAAAACTCCCATGGATTTCTTCTCCAATAGGAGGTTCCTTCGGAACAATCAGACAAACAAGTGCCAGAGTTGCTATTACAAATCTAGACAATATTGTAAGAACATTTCAGCTACCATGAGAGAAGTTTGGCTTTGATGGGGGCTTTAATGGTGAGGACAAACATCTAAAGTTGCAGCCACAAGTCAAAAATGTAACTATCATCTCCACTACAAATTAACCATCTTCGTCCCAAACTGAGTCTGCTGTGTTTCATTTCAGAAGTTCCAAAATTAGAACTCTGGATTTCCCAATTTGATCTAAGCAGCCCTTCAAAAAGTGAGACCTAAGTATCCATGTAATGCATTCTGTATTGGCAGAGCATGGACAAGAATACTTGTATTGCAGAGCTGACCTGTGACTCTTTCTGTGCGTAACCACTGGCTCTCCTGAACATCAGCTAAGTGCAGAAAAGCCCAAGGAAACCAGTCTCGGGCCAGCTTCCCATGCTACCTGTGAGTTCCACTCAAATGCATCAGGGTTTGAAGTTGGTGTCACAATCCCAACACAAATGATTCTTGTGCTCCCTGGGATGCATACCTGGGAGAGGGCCTTAAACACTGCTTTGTAAACTGGTTCCATGCTTGCTCCGCTGGTCTCTGCTGCTTGCTGGATATTGTGCAGCCATTTCCTCCTGGTTAAGCTTTGCAGGCACTCCATGCGACTTCGTTCCACACGTGTGGTCAGAAATTCCACCAAGTAATCAATAGCTTCATCCTCATCACCAGTGAGCTCGGAAGCAAATAACTCAAGGAAAGTCTGGAATGCCTGGGGGGATAGCTTCCCCACTCTGCTGAGCTTTGGGTAACGGGAGCAAAGGTGTTTCTTTGCTAGTAGGAGAAACAGAAAATAAGACAGGGACAGTCTATTTGAATAAAATGTTCAGCTTTTCTTGTGCAAAATATGAATCAAGCCCTAAGCTGGCTTTGGGTGGGGTGCTCCAGTCCATCATTCTGTGTTTCTTCCAGCCATCTCCTAAATGCAAGTTGTCATCCTGGCAGGTAATCTCCAGCTTCAAGACTGGATGCACCTTTTCCACTAGATGCCTACGTTCTCACCTGCTGAGAAAGAAACGTGCAAGGCATTTCTCCTGTGCCCCTTTTGTACCTCTGCAACACACTTCAAGAGTAAAGGTCAATGGAAAACAGGAAAGCTCCTTGGAGTTATCAAAAATTAGAGGTATCCTCACATCAGAACCAAGTTTTATGGGCACTTGAGGGGCTGGTGGGACTGGGCTGCGGGAAGCCATTCTGCATACAGTAACAGTAGTTGAGACCTTACAGAAAAACTATTCACCAATGCCATTAAAAATGTGAAGGCCAAAGTCTGCAGATGATTTCACAGATCACTTATATTCCTGGATTTTCCATTATACAACATTTGTGCAGACATTATATTTTTCTTTGAAGCCTTCCAAAGTAACTATCATTCTTAATTACCCTTCTTTAGGTGCCTTTGATGAATTATTGAAATAACATTTGTTTGTATCTGATAAACAAAGAGCAAAGAAAACGAAAGCTCTATTGAAGTCATACAGAGGTTGGACAATGGTGCTCTGGAATCACCTGTACTGCACCAAGAAGTGTAGATGTGGAACCAAAGGAGCAAGAGAGCTTTTATAAGAAAAACAGGGTTTAGAAGAATAAATTAGTATGAAAAACATCTAAACCAATGAGGTGCTGCGTGTTAGCTCCCAGCGGAGTGAAGGAGTAAAGACGACTGTGCAGAGGCTGCTCCTTCCCATCTTCCGCAAGGCTGGGGAGCAGAGCCATGCCTCTGTCCCCGTTTTCATGTCCCAGAGATTGCAGCTGAGCCAGCCCAAATACCGGCAAATAAGCTGCAGTGGAAAGGTCTGGCAGAGTTTCCTTTTGCCTGGAGGAAGGAGGAATGAGGAATGCCACAAGGGTTAGATGATGATTCCCAAGAATCGCTTTCCTGTATCTACTCACAAAACTTCCAGTTTGCCCAGAAGACAACCAGGACTCATCTCAGACTTGTAATTCTTACAGATTGAGCATGCAAACGTAAATTTACCCCATGGGTTTCTCTTCAGACGTTACTTAAATCAGCAGCCAGCCCACCGGAGCCGTTCGGGCCCTGTGCCCGTTCCGCCACGCCGCAGCTCCGGGCTCACGGGGGTGCTCTTGCACAGCCGCTGGAACTCGCAGGCAGGTTCCTGGCTTCGGAAACCCGGGATTCTCCGGCTGCTCGGCCCCAGCTCCGCTTGCCTGATCGTGCTCCTGGCACTGCCATGACGAACACTTTCATCTTTTTTTTTTCCTGCATCCTGATTTCAAGCCCTGTTGGACCCGAAGAAGTAAAGCAAAGGAAAGGGAGCTACACGTCAAGCCTCTTCTTGCTAGCAAACAAAGCAAGCGGTGATATATAGGTAGAAATGTGACTTTGCTGGTAAGCAGGGAGTATTTTGTGATCAATACACAACGGGCTCTAAGGAACAGTGTAATAGAAATGGCTGTGATTAATGATGCACAGGAACTGCCCTGATTGCCTCCCAGCGCACCCAAGGCACGCATGTTTATAGGGGCTGAGAGCCTCCTCCTTCCCCCACCGAAGTCAGGGGCATTTTATCACTGATTTTAGCTGCAGAAGTAGCAAGTACTAACTGGCCCCAACCATGGTGGAGCTGACTGTTAATGCTCTCTTATCTTGCTCATCATCTAAAGAACATTCAGCATTTTTTAAATTTAATTTCTAATTTTCTGACAGAGGATGGAGAATTTTTTGATGCTATAAAAATGTTTGGATTTTCACCTCCACTTTTCCCTCTCTTTGAAGAAAGAGATAAAGAAAGAAATAAACATTAAATTGAACATGGCATTCATTACTGAGCCACAGCATAATGAATTATTTTCCCTGTTGTATCTGTAACATTATGCTTTTCTCTTATAAAGAAAATAAAATAATTCTGTTTTTAACCAGAAGGAGTGCAATGTCTATGAACCCTTCCCCCAAACCTGCTTGTTCCACAATGTCTTTGAGAGATTAGGCTGAAGATGCTAGAAATAGTTTTATGTTGCTTGTAGGTGGTATTGATTTTGCTATGCTATCTTACTATTTATTTGTCCTTTAGTTTATGAGCCCTTCGTGGAAGGGAGTATGTCCTCCCATATTTCTGTAGTATGTTCTGGCAAGCTTTGAATGCAAGAGAGCTGTAAATTGCCAGTTTCTTCTGTGCTGTGGAGCCTGGAGATACCGGTGTGCTCCCCACCACACGAGCTGCCTCAAGTGAGCTAAAGGATAAAGAGATTTTGGTGGTTGCCAAAATGAGCTGGTTTTAGTAATGTGCAGCAGAACAAGCAATGTGAAGATGAGCATGGAGATGAATAAACCAGTCCACTCCACCCAAGCACACATGTAAACATGTTCTTAATTGCTAATACAGAATTTCAGGGCACCTGATGCCCACGCGTTAATATGTATGAGGCTGCCAGACAGGTCCAGGTGAACCTGCAGCACTTCTCTCTGACCCAAGTCTTTTCTGTCAAGCACCAAATTTGCTAAGTTCACTCAGAGAAATGAACCAACAAAGAAGTGAGAACAAAGTTGCTATCTAATTCATGAGAGGATTACTAAAGGCTATTTGAGACCCATAAGGAAAGCTGTTCTTCTCTCTTATGAGATACATTTCTGCAGATAGCACAGTAAAATGTACCTTTAAAAATAGCTGGGTAACACAGATGGGCTAGACTAAAAGTACAAACATGTCCTCAGGCTTTATGTGTGTTTTTCACTGCCATATCACAACTATACATTGCATGTTACAGCTGAAATAGTTTTTCAACACATCACAATGTCATGAAAGCATTCGGCTGCCTCTCTGACTGGGAATCTGTCACAGGAGGAGGGGATGAAGCTATGCAGTAACAAGTAGGTCTGGAGAACTGTTCCTTTTCATTTTAGACATCATACTGTGCGTGCTTAAGGCTGCTTGGAAAACCAAAAAATGACTGGTGCTTGCCAACAACTTGATTAGCGCTGTCGTTGAATGGTTTAAGGCCTACTGTGTTGGCATTGTTCTCTCAGAGCAGAGCTGTTTCCTTACCCTTCCTCAAGGCCTCTTTTTCCGTCCCTTCCTTGAATGTGCTTAGAACGGCATCCACCTCTTCCAGGTTCAGAAACCCAGATGCATTGCTGTCCCACTTTTCAAAAAGTGCCTCCAGAAGCAGTTTCCGTTGGGCCAAGCAGGAAATGCGGTGAACCTACAACAGAGGAACAGCAAGTCTGATAATTCCTGAACACTGGTGCTCAGTGTCTACACAAATACGGAAAATGCAGTATATCCCGTGGCTCAGGACAAATCTGTAAATACACAGCTCAGACCTGGAGATAAATCATGAAACCTGGGAGATATCTGGAAACATTAAACACAAGTGACAGTTCAGTTTTACCAGGCAGAATCAGCACTGCAGAGGGTTATTTCCCAGTGAACAAATTAAGTCTGTGCTGGATCTAAGATGAGAGTAACTCAGGTAAGTGCAAGTTTCCCAGAATACAAATGTCTTCCCAGCAGAAACTAACCACAGCCTTGTTAGTAACACCCAAAGACGTGACGGTTTGTATTTCTGCACATTGTTATTTTGCTGGTGCTGCCCTGAAGTGCGTGGGCTCCAAGCAAATAATGTAAAATTTGTCCTTTAAACCCAGTCTTTCACAGCATACAGTGATAAATGGCTGGAGTGGACTTCTTTCAAAGGCCAAAATACTGGCAGTGTGTGTTGTGTTCAGCATGAGGACAGCAGAGCCGTCAGATCCAATATCTCATCCAAATTAGGTCAGCAGCACAGAGGGAAACTAGACAGAGGTCTGAGGAAAATGCAGCTAAAGAGGCTACTATGGACAGACCCACCACAAAACATATCTGTATTCTGAAGTGGTACGGGGCACCCTGATGCTATCCATGAGGATATTGCTGAAGGGGAATATATTTTTTCAACACATGGTAAGAGCACCTTGTAACTTAAAGGCAAAGAAGCATGTGCCCATTCACATACAGCCCTGCACAGAGCAAAACCAAACGACCCTTGTTTTAAAATCCTCCCCAAAACATCCACAACCTCACATGTACATGCCAGTGCAGTAGGTCAGAGATCAGGCTCTTGGCTATTATCAATGTGAATAAGCAGAATGGAATGTTTTGAGCTCTTTCACAATTAAATATCAACCTGCTGTATCACCGAGTCCAGCTGTGGAACTGACAGACAACCTCTTACAGGATGAGCCTGTCATCACTTCTAGAGCTAAGGGCTAGGGAGGGAGGATCCATATGAAAACAAAGAGGTAAAAGATTTATTGAAGAAACAGGGAATGCAAGGCTGCAAGTGAATAGCTCTGCCAGCTTGAGATTAAAAGTTGACTGTCAGTATCTGTAGGCATTTTCTTGTTTTTTTGTTTGGACATGGGATCAGCAAAACTTATCAATATTTACTTTTTCTAGTTGTTCCATTTTTTCCTCTTCTGTCTGTTTGTATTCTTCTTTGATAAATGCAATAAGCCTCTTCACAGTAGGCAGAGAAATGTCTTCACCAACAAATGTCTCCATGAGCTGTACAAACTGTGGCAGATTGAGGCAGCTTTCATCAAAGGCACTCCTAGTACGAGAAGCCCAACGGTTCTGAATCTCTGCCATGATGGGATGTAAGTCTGAAAGGCAGAAAACACAGTGTGTCACAGGAAACCAAATGCTGCCCTAAAATCAGCCACGTGGCAGATATCAAAGCAGTCCTGAATACTGCACTTGCTATCCAGTGAAGTTACGGCTGAATATGGACTGACTCCATGCTGACTAAAGGCCTTCTCTGCTTATACTTTTCTAATAGTCACTCTTCAGATTTATGCTGCAGTCTGGCATGGATGCTATCATACAACCTGATCAAACAACTGAATACAGGTGAGCTGAAATTACTGTTAGACAGCAAGTGATTGTCCGAGACAAAGAGTACGCTGCTCTTCTCTTGCAGTCACCTTCAGGAATTAGTGTTGATATTCTTGCCCAGACTTTCAGCTCACAGTACTGGCATGTCTGCAGACACTACCAGCTGCTATGTGCCCGAGTGAACACACAACTTAGTGACCAAATACCTGGAAATCTAGTGTTCTCACACTTCCAGTCCTCTGGAATTCTCGCTCCATTTCTGCAACTTAGGTCAGAAGTTGGAAGGTCACCTGATGAAAGATAAAATATACTTTGTAATGATATAAGCTTTCAAAAAAAGACACAAGATACAGCTTTTATAGAAGCCTTTAAATACATATATCCAAACTAGAGTTTCTAAAGCAGATGAAAATAGCTGACATGAGCAGTCACCTGACCATGGCACTTCAAACTCCTGGCTAGCTTCAGCTGGAGAATCCTGTCTGTCTGAGGGTGCTGTACCTGCAATTTTAAAAATAAATCTTCTGTGAGCCAGAGCTTACTAGTCTGAGCATCCTCCTGATTAATATGTAAAATCTACCTCTGTGTTTCTGGAGTCACCCTTGTTATCAGTAGCTATTTATTTTTACTGTCTGCAGATACTGCTTCCTGAAATTCACCTGGTGAATGTTACATTTCTTAAGCCCAGCTACAAATATCCATTTTAGCAAGAACAATAAGATAACTTTTTTTCCAAGATAGGTTCAAAATTATATTCAGACTTCTTGTTTCCATCCACCTTTCTCTCAAAGAGCATCATACCATCACATCATTGTTTCTGCAAGAATAGGGTGGGAATCCGCTCTGAAGATGGAAGTACTGCGTGCCCCAAGCAATGTGAGATCTGTGCATCCAGGGACTGGCTGAATGGCAGTGCGGAGTACTGGAAGTTAATCACAGACAGCTGTAGGTACCACTGGGCTGTACCATCAGCTTTACAGCTCTTTATGTAATAAGCCTGTCACTAGACTGCTCTGGCAATGTAGATGCAGTTCTTGCAGTGATTTAAACTGTGAGACACAAGAGTATATTCACAGAGCACTAGCAAGAAAGTTGGTCCTTCTAGCATGTTTAAGAAAGTTCCTCTTATGAAACATACAGTGCCTGACCACAGCCTTCCTACAATGTGGGCCTTTGTATGCAGTAAGTATGATATTCCTTTGGAAACACAGTGAGAGATTAAAAGAAAAGGTTCCTGATATATGACCCCATAATTTATCTCCCTACGGGCGATCATAGCCTAAAAATTATTAAAAGTCATTTCTATATTTAATGTGCTCAAGGTCCTGTCTTGCTATTACTATTACAGAGTGAAACAGAACATGAAGTTTCTCATTATTACAAAAATGCTGCTGCTTCAGAAAGTCCCTCAGTGCCGTGAATAAAGATCACCGGCAAAGTGACTCACCTGCCATCCTGTGAGAGGAACACGCTCTGAAACCTCGGCAGAAAACATCATGCTTTCGCATGGCTTATCATTTTGTGTATTCAGAATTCACTCATATGCTTTCAATAATTTTGAAATTGATTAAAAACACACCTATAGCTAAACCAGTGCAAATGTATATGTTGAGAAAGATTAATGTCTGCCAGAATAAAGGAGAATGCTTTACCTTTACCCTGCTCTTGCAGAAGGTCCTCATCCTGCAGTCTTGACTCTAAGCTTGTCTCTTGGTCAAGCTGGCTGCCATGCTGCCTAGAATAACTCTCTTTTTGTGCAGGAGTTTCTTTCACAACCTCTGCAACTGGAGCATCCTGTTTGGAATCAATGATGTCCATGTCAGCCACAGCTCTGTCTTCTAAAGTCATGGTTGTAGCTTCAGGTGTTGGTCCTGAAATTGTGTTGGTTGCCTCTGCAATCCGATTGTCCTTCTCCTGACTAATTTGCCCTTCTGAGCCAGGTTCTCTGTCCAATATATGATAATCTTCTCTATTTTTTTCTGTATCAGGCTTTCTATCCAGACTAAATTCCTCTTCCTCCACCTGTTCTTCAGATCCTGGTTCTCCACCTCTACTGAGACTGTACCCAGTAGAGGCTGATCCTGGGGAAGCTTCCTCCTGTCTGTCTGCCCTTGCAGACTCAGTTTGCACCTCAGTTTCGATGTCTTCATGGAAACTGGATTTCTCACTATGTATTGTATCTCCATCCAAATCACTGGCTTCAAAATCAGTGCTTTGCACTGCTGACACAGCATCCTCATCTTCCTTGCTCACTTCAGCATCACTTGATTCTGCTGCTTGGTTTTCTTCCTTAGAAATTCCTCCAGTCTCAGCTTCACTTATGCCCATTTGTTCAGAAAAACCTTCGCTGACACTAGGTCTTATTCGAGATGTGCCTTGTCTATTATCATCTTCAGGATCATATGCTAAAATCTCTCCCTCAGAAATTCCTGTTTGACGCAAGACTAACTTTTCACTGAGCTCCTCACAAACTTCCTGGTCATCAAAGCCTCCCCATAAATCCACAAGTTCAATCTCTTGCAGCTCAATTATCGGCCCTAAAATAGAAGATATATTGAAAAGTTGATAGTTTGCATTGGTTTTATGTTCTCCAGTATTGCATAAGAAAATTTAAAGAGTAAGAAAAAAAGTTATTCCCTAAGCAAATACAAACTATCAGAACTACCTTCTGCAACCATGCATCTCAGAAACACAAAAATTCAGAATAATGTCTTTGCCTGGAGAGAACAGCACTTGTTATTGGGTATTACACCATATTTCTTTCAAAATAAATGTTTCATAATTCTCCATACTAAGAAGGAAAGCTATTTGCCTTGCATTTGATCTTAGCAATTAATTAATGTCCAATGTCTTAAAAACCATTTTACTTTCATGTAGATAATTCTCTGAGTTTTTTCTTTATCCTTCCATGTTTCTGGAGAAATTTTAGTGTAAACATGAAATTAACTTCTAATATTGCCCAGTAAGAAAGAACAATTGTTTCAGGAAAAGTAGTCTTTCTTTAATCCTACTTCCAAAAAGTACTTCAGAATCTTGTAGGAAGGAAAAGTTTTGGATGCAGAAGTATTGCTGAACATTGCATCACAGTTTGCAAAACATGTTTGCAAATTATGGTGTATAGGTCACAGCATTCATTTGGGTCCTTTTTTAGGCTCTGTCCGTTTCTGGTAACTCTACTAAAATACATATTAACTACACAGCCTCATGTGAGCTGCTGATGATTTCATCACAACTGAAACATCCCGTGTACTTACACCGTCTTGGGTTACAGAATCCACTCTTAGCAATCACCGGGCTTCTGTCATAGAAGTCTGCCAGTAGGGCCACGATTTTTTGTCTATCTAAGAGACCAACCTAGACAAAAAGATTACAATTATTGGGTTTTTCCAATTGGGACATACATCAACATTTGCAGCACTACAAAGGCACCATTAGCTACGAATTACCTGTGACTGAAAATGATCCATTACCAGAACAGCAGTACAAGTATCAAAGAAGTGAATTTTTTTCATAGGGGCAAAAATTTCTTCTCTGGGCTTAGCTGGAACTCTTCATACATATCACTTTGCAGGCACACCCTCTTGCATATTCTTGAGAAATTACAGTTGGATGATTGTAACCGCTTCTGCCAAAGTAGTTCTTCATGTAAAGATCAAAGCTTCAGCATTTCACGCTTTGAGGACAGCTATTGATTGCCTGACAGTCCTGCAGAAGGATTTTCACATATTGTGGGCTGTGCTGTATTATGTTAGCAAAGGCACCTTGTGGTTTGATTTTGTGCCCCATCATTTCCTTTGAAGTATTATGTATTGGCAACTGCCTGGGAAAATAATTAGTCCAAAATTCTGACCTATTACGACAACCTCCATAATTTCCTTTAAAAATTCATACGCATTTGACCACAGGTATCCGTATTCCAGTGCAGAGGAACATGCACAGTTTATTAAGTCCTTGTTGCTCGGGGTGAGTGTATACAGACAATAAAACCAGGAAAAGACAATTAAATGGGTAATTTCCAATCAGGAAATTGTGAGTATAAAAAGCAAAGCAAATTTAAGTGATTACAAGTTTTCCATTTGATTATGAATTCCTGTTGTCATTATTTAAGTCCTGCCACCTTTGTAATCTCCCTCCCATTAGTGAAATACAGTAGTTAATTAGAGAACAGATTTACTTAAGTTCATTATTTGTAGCAGTAGCTCTCCAACTGAATTATTGATTCCCCTTTCACATTTTGCTCTTAGAGTAAAGACTGCAAAATGTAAAATTCACTGAGTTTTTAATTCCTTATGAACTTTTCCTGCCCTTAGGCTGAAGAAATAAAGGAAGAAGTTTGCTGCTCTTTTCTGGAAATGAGCTCAAGATGACTGCATTGTTTATAAACTAAAACCTTAATTAATGACATTGATATGAGGAACAGAGGATTTGAAAACAACTGAGAGTACTCCTCACTTACTGGTGAAGTGCCTCCCAAGGAGGCTAATACTGAAAACTAAGAGAATACGTCCCATTTCCTGCTACTGCAGCACCTTTCCTGTACAGGGAATTGAAAGCTTTTTGCAAATTCTGAGGGAAGGATCAGAACTGCAATGTAACCTATTGTTCCGTCTGGTTTTAGTCTTTCAGACTTCTGTAACTTAATTCCTGCTGGTAAAAACATGCTGGAAATTACAGCTGAATTACAGCCATGTGTGGGTTTGGAACAACAAATATCACATAGTTCTGTCCCTAAACTTACAAAATATAGGCCTTCATTCCCAGTATCTTCATCTTCTTGACATTAATGTACAAATATCTTGCACACTCACATGCAAACATTTATTTATGCCGTTCGTTTTTCAGTTGAAAATATCAGATCGGATTCTGCATCCATTTAGTAGAGATACAAACACAGGACATGTTTCTGAAGCTGTTACCACACCACTGCGTAATATTTGGATTCTCCATTCAGTATTTCCATTACACACACTTAATTTTCCCTTTAAATTTCCTCAGCTGTTCCTTGTCACAATCATCTACTGGTTGCCGTGAAGTTGGCAGCACTAATGCAAAGCTTTGTTTTATTAAAAAGGTAAATTAATGACTGAAATATTGTTTAAAATTAAATAAAAATATTGGTTTGGGATTTAGATACTTTTTTTCCATGTTAAAATAATATGCTTGGAGGGTTTAGATAACACATTCTAGAAGAGTTTTTTTGTTATTTAGATTAAATAATTTTATTTTTATATATTGTTAAAAATAGTAAATCCTTTTAAGAAATTACTGAACATAAATTAAGGGTATATTTTTCCACCTTGTTTTAACATTTACAATTTATACAGATTTGCTCTTCTGACAGAGGTCTCTGTTATTTCACTTTTCCTTACCTTGGGAGGAACGTGTGACAGTAGAGCTGTCTATAGAACTATGAGAGGAGCATTACAACAGTAAAACCAGTTCCAAGGCCCTATACCCAGTTACGCTATCTTCCTGGGTTCCTAAATTTACTAGAAAAGGTTGCATTTCTTTGTGCTTTGTGTGTGACTGGGGAGGCTGATGAAAGATTCTTGCCCATCAGCCCTTCATACCGAGTCTTGCTGGCAGGACAGGTACAGCATCCGCTATAAATAACAGCCGGCCATCTGTGTTTGTACAACCGCCCAAAACTTGTCTCCACTTTTAACTGGTGCCAACTTTAGTGGCTGGAGAGTTGAAACATGTTGACCCAATTTTCTTGTCACCTAGATATTGGCAGGTGATGATTCTCAGTTGTTTTCAGCAATGTTCTGGGATCTATGAGTAATTCCTTTAGCAACACAGACTGAACCAGACTTGCCATTTAATCAGTGATAGGTCAGCGTTTAACCGCTTGATTGTTTTTCTGGAAATGTGATGTGCGTATCTTGAACACCACAGTGTGCTTCTTAGCGAGCAAGATGGGAAGAACAGACAGAAAAGGTCATGAGAAAGCAGACTTTGTTGTTGCTGTGCTGCAAGAAAGGTAATCAGAAGTGTCTCACACTTAGTTACTTTGAAAATGAATCTCTGACTAAATTCAGTTACATGTAAAGATCTCAGGCTTAAAATATCCCTGAAAATTGGTGCAGATTCTGTTATAATGTATAAAAGAAACTATACTTGATACACATGAGCACAGAGAGACAATAAGCTTAAAATCCACACAGCTATTGCCTTTTGGGGCATTCAAGCAGTGATTCAGCTGTGTTCTGGTATTGTCTTGGGAAGTTTCTGCTTCACTGTATAGTCCAGGCTGCTCTTACTGAGCTGCCATCCTTCTGGATGCATGCATTTGGAATTACAATAATGATCATGAGGGTACCTTCTAATTTGACTGTAATTCAAACACTGCTTTCTCAGCTCCCTGGCCCTAATTGCAGCTCACTGAGGCAGCCAGCCACACTCACCATGCAGACTGGAATAACTGCCTGCTACCAAACAAATGTAAATTAAGAACTGAAACAACTGCTTTGCTGCGCTTTGCAGAATGAGTACTACAGGTGATGGGTCACATTCAAGTGGTAGAAGTCCTTGGGTTAGTTTGCATCTTTTCTCTTCCCTGTGGGTACATTACAGCAGGACTTATTAGACTTATTAGGTCAGGTTTAAAAGAACTGCATGGTCCACGCTACAGTTTCGTGAACTCAGTTTGCAGAGCAAGGCTACCTCGGAAACAGCAACCACGTTTGTGCTCTGATCATTTTTTTTTTCTGGGCAGCGATGGCGTCTGTGCTGACAGCTGCGCACTCTTGTTATGTTGTGCTAGCATTTTTGGCTCTTTGCCTCTGAGATTCCACTGGGATTAGTAGCATGGAGATGGTGATTACTGCCACAGAAATAATAGGAAGAAAGTCACATTAAAACATAAAAGGGAAAGAAGGGATCCTTTCAAAATGTATGGCAAAGATAGGACTCAGCTTTAATACTACTCTGCCCAGAAGGATCCATCATAGCTCTTCTTGACAGAGCAATAGGAAAATGAAATTTCTTCTAACTGAGAAGTCGACACATTTCTTTCCTCATCCCTGAAACAGCAGCTTGCCTGCTATTCTCCAACACACACCATTGGTGTTGAAAAGTGCTGTGTAATTCCATTCTCTTAGAGGTAATGACATTATTAGCATGACATTGTAGAGCACAGTTCATTCTGGGTAGGCATGCTGCAAACATCACTAGAGGAGTGCTGGATGGAATATATAATTTATGTAGGGGAGAAAACTGTACGCTTATGGCAAGCATTTGCTGTGTAGTAGTCAGCAACTGGCTAACTGAGGCTACTCAGACTAAGTACCACACTTTTTGGATGAAGCCCAAGTTTTTAGCAATGGCTTATGCCATTGATTCTTCAACTTTTACTATTTACTGATTTTCTAACAATTGTACCTTTTTTTTTTTTTCCAATAGGGATGAAGGTGTATTCAGAGGCCGATAGAGTTTAGAGCTGCTGAAAACCAAATTATGGCTTTTGAGTTCCAGTTCCAGCTCTGTAACTGACTCGTATTTTAATTTCCTGCCCATAAACTGCGGGTGAGGTTCACAGTACTATTCTCAGAGAGGCTGTAAAGATAGATTATTTTGCATTTTAAATTTAAACTATTATGAGATTTATTGATAGAAGCCCTAAAGCTGTGTAAATTAATGCACCATAATTAGCACAATGTATGTTATTATTGTAGTAATGTGCACATTTGTTAAGGTCAATCTGTATCAGGTTGTCTTTTCTGAAGCGCAGCTGAATAGACAAATTGGCACCCAAACATTCTGAATGTGCTGTGGGAACAGATACTGACCAGAAGTAGTAAAGTTCATGGTTAATTTCTTCTCTGGAATCACCAAACTTCAGCCTCGAGTCATCACATCAGGTCAGTCAGTTTCTAATTAGCCCTCAGCTTATAGGCTATTGGCTATTTCTGTGTCTAAGAACTATGAATTTGAAGACAATGCAGCAGCTATTGCCCCCTAAAATAATGCTGAGTAAGCAGAAAGAGAGTATCCGGAGTCATGAAGAATAAAAAGAAGGCAGTGACCCTGACCCAGAAAAATACCAAACGGGAAGCATCACCATATTGAAATCAAGTTGAGAGCTGCTTTGCCTACCTTTCCATAATCACAATCTAGGAAGAGATCAGTAAACATTTGCCTCCACGTATCACGTCTTGCTGCTTCTTGGAAGTCATCAGCACACTGACAGAGATGCTTCAGGATTTCTTGGAACATTTCTTTTGAAAAGTGTTCAGTGTAGGAATGGATGTACTGTGGAGACAAAGCAGCAGTGTAAATGGCTAGCTTGCTTTGAGTGTTTTCACCTTTATCTGAATGCTTAAAAATCTATTGCATGCAAAGAAATGTGTGTGAATTTGTAGTTTAATCTGCTAACGTAATGCAAACTTGGTGCACGGATGCTGCACTGTCTACTTTGTTCTTTGGAAGCAGCAATATTCTCCAAGCAAGCTCAGGACACTGCTGTGCCAGGCACTGCACAGATGCGTATTGAGCAGCTCCTTTCCTGGCCCAGAGGTCACTTATCCTGTTCAGTGGTTCAGAGATGCTGGACCAGAGTCCCTCCTATGAAATGTCATTGCTTAAGCTCAGTTATCTCAGGGAGGATATAAGTACTCCATGGTTTTCTGCAGCATTTAGTATTCCGGACTTTATTCCCAAGGAGGCATTTGGAGCCATCAGTTTTTGGAGAACTGACAGTCACTCAACTCACTAATACCACAAAATGACCACTGCCCACAGTTTCCGTGTTTAGAGAACCAGTCTGGATACAATAAAAAAAAAAAAAAGGAAAGAACCTTTTGAAAATGTGCCTGCTGTCACCCAAGTCCTCTGACACTGGGACTACTACTGGGTCGAGATTTATTTTAAGTTCTAGCCTTGGAGACACTTTAACACTTTGGATTTATAGGCATGTGGTTTTTATGAGCAAAAGCAATATGGTTCTAAAAATGTGGTGTGCATGACATAAATAATAATGGTCATTGGAACAAACCACAATCCCAAAGCCTGTGCTGAATTATTACAGCAGGTTTCTGGAGGCAGCCACCATAACAGGGAGCCCATGCAGTTAAAAGGAGGAATTTGCAAAACACAGAATGTTTCTCATTATCCCATTTTTAGAGTATGGGTACCTGACATTAATGCTGGAACATCTGGGACTTGTTGAAATGCAGCACAGGCATTAATGAACTGAAATATTAATAGATGTTATTATTATTCATGCCTATATTGCATAATTTCCAAGTACATGGGACAAGTGGAGAAGAGAGGAAGAGCAGAAAAGCAGCAGCCAATGACCCGGGGGGTGGCTGGTGGCAAAGAAGAACTCCTAACGCAATGTATGTTTTTCCTGCATTTCAGCATAAAAAGAGAGGATGTAGGTGGGTTGGAGAGAGGGTGGCAGATCTGGGGCTGCAAGTATCTACTAGCTTTCCAGAGCTATTACGGCCTGGCGCCCGGTGACAGATGAACCTTAGAGACGACAGCAGTTGGGAGGAGGCAGGCTGGACAAGCAGCTTGTTATTTTGCGTGTCATCTTGATGACACATCCACAGGCTGGTGTATTAATACTGCTGTCTAACAGCTCCGCAGAAAATTTTTCAGAAGCGTATGTTCGGCTATGTGGGCAGGAGGAACTACTGTAGAGGCATAAGCTTTTCTTAGCTGATGTGTGTAAAGCACTCTACTGTGTCAAGTACTGCACACATAATAAGCACACACTTATTTATTATTAACCAAGAGATTTTGACACCCATCCGAAGGAAGCTGGCACACTTCCTTCTTGCTATCCCGTGTAAGACTTCGCTGTAGTCTGTGAACACGTTATCATCAATACCAACGGATCTTTGCGTTTTGTTCCTGCTGATCTCAATAGAAATCGAGGAAGCCACATGCAATCATGACAAATAATCTCACCTTTAAAGCCTGATTCTGACCCTACAAAGGCAATGTGAGCATTTCCCTTGGTGTCAATAGCTTTGTGTCAGGCTGCTGGGGGTTCTGCATGTTAGAGTGCAGAAAAAGAACTGTGAAAAAGCTTGTGAAATAAACTATTAAGGACTGGTCTCTGGGATTTAAATACTTTTAATATAAACAACCCCATGAGCTTGTCATGAAGGATGTAAAAATTCAACAGCCACTGTTTTGCATGTCTGAAAAACCCCCTGAAACTCAGCAACAACAATGTGTGAGGTCTCTTGAGTTTCTAACAGCCTTTAGGTAACCCAGAGCTGCACTGAATTCAAGGGAGGGGGAGGAAAAAGCACCATTTAATTTTAAGGTCCATTAAAAAGCAATGTTTTCCACATGTGAAAGAGCCTGGACCAGTGTGGAGAAAGATCATCTCCCTGGTTTTGGTGGATGATGCAAACTGATGAACAAAGGTAAATTGTAGCTGAGGATTAGAAACAACCCTTCCTGAGACCGAGGCCTGTGATTATGGAGCAGTTCCCAAGGGAAGTGATGAAAGCCCCATCATTTGATTCAATTAAAACCAGAGTGGAAAAAGCATCAGAGAATCTATTCTGAGAACAACACTGCACTGGCTGGTAAATCAGACAGCTTGATAGCCCGTATCTTGTGTACTCCTGATCTCTGTTGTCATATTTTTAACTACACTAAAACAAAGAGCACATAAAATATATTTTAAAACATTTTTCTAATGCTAATGAAGCATAAATTCATTCAGTGCTTACACATATACCGTAGGGGTTATGGATTGTTGCTTCATTTCAGTGACAAAAGCAATTCTCTGGGCTGCCATTATCCACAATAGTTTTCTTAATTAAACGCAGTTATTCTGAGGTTAAATTTAAAAATACCTCATTTCATGCTTAAAAAAGCCTACAAGTTATCATAAAAATGCATCTCTGTGCAAAATACCAGACATGTGAGTCTCCTGAGAGTGAAGAAGGCACAAAAATCACACATGGTTGCTTGAAATTAGGCTCTGCACAGCTGCTTTATGCTCTGTTTTTAATTATCGTAACAGCACCCACTAGCACTGCTGCAATTGAGGATCTGTCATTATTTCTATTCTAAACATCCCTTTTCACAGGTTTAATTACCCAGCCATAAAATTTAGCTTTGTCTTAGGTAGAAATGGCTGGCAAAGTCTTGGCCTAGAGAGTTTTTCAGTAAATTTAGTTTGAACTGATTTGGTTGTTTTCAAATTGATGAAGAGCAGAGTAATGGGGTGAAACTTCCAACTATATTTTGTGATTTTGGTGAGCTAAAACCACACTTCTGATGTTTCTCAATGACAGCTTTCGATTTTAAAACTGTGTATTTTTCAGCCTAGTTATGCTTCACAAGCATTTATGATATTTGTTGCAGTTTGGTTATGGTTCAGGCCAGTAATAGTTCAGGGCAAAAATGATAGAGCTTCTTATCCCAGTTAATCACTTGTTAGGTTTTTCTACAGTTCATGGAATTTCATCAGAAATAACAATACTTTGGGGACAGTATTATTACCTCATGCTAATGGTTATACTGGGACACCGACCCTCCCTTGAACAGCCAATGCAAAATCAGAATTCGTAAGTGATTCCAGATTTCTCTCCTTGCAATGTCTTGGTGACAGAGGGCTTTGGCATTCTGGAAAGGGACTGAGAGGGATGTCCTAAACCCCACTGCTTCTAGAGCAGCTTCTCAGAGAGCAGCGTAGGCTGCAGCTCTGAGGAAAGCAAAATACTTGTCCCTTGCTGGCCAGAATGGAAGTGTTGTAACAGCAGAGGAGGGGTATGGAGATGGAACGTGAAATGTCCTGATACAACCAGTTACCTGGGATGCTGGAGAAGTGAAGCCCTTCACTTACTCATCTTAGCTGTCCCCAGGGAAATGCTACCACTTTGCGATAAACATCATCTTCTGAATCAGATGCTCTTATTTCATTTCTCACCTCTATGAATTCATCAATGGTTACTTTTTTTTCCAGTGTGTCTACGATTTCCAGCTTCTTGTCAGAGACTGCTAGTAAAAAAATGAAGGGATATTGGTTTAGAAAGCAAACAGTTGTAGTTTCCCATATTGCACACATTTTTTTTCCACACTGTATGTTACATTAACGTTTTTCTCATGTTGGATTACATTTATTGGAGGCTATCCTGTTTCTTCTGCTGAGAATTCGCACTTACCTATTCAGAACTGTATGGTCGTATTTGTTCTTGACATATGTTGCTGCAAATTGCAATGATTTTAATGGAACTTACAACTAATTATCTGAGAAAATTATTATTTTTTAATTAATAAACAGATAAAACAACCTTAAAATTCTGAGGACATGAATTCTGCTTTGCAAGACTGGAATCTGAAAGTCAGTAATTTTCCCAAGAAGCTCTGTGGGAATATTTTTATTGATTGTAATGTTCAAAACTATATTTTGGTCAGCTTCGGGGCTGCTACAATGGAACTGAGAAGGTATGTCAAACATCTACACAGATTTCTGAATGAGGTCTTTGATCACAGGCACACTATTTCTGTTGGGATTATCTTTCTGTTCTTTCGTCTAGAATACATCAGGAATTAAGAGAAAATTCCATTATTGCATTTACAATATGCAATGCACCATACAATGCATTTATCTCGTGTTGGTTAAGACATTCCAAAACTGTACATTATCTTTATTAAACGATAAAACAAAGCTTAATGTTCATTAATCTGTATTGGATGCTATTAAACAAAATACATTAAGAAATGGAGATGTGCTATATGACGTAAAGCACCTCCAGCATGTGGAGAGCAAACATCTGGACAGAAACTTCCTTCTCAATCTCACGTCCCAGTATCTATTCGCACTGGAGAAGCACAGCCAGCACAGTAGGAGCACCAGGGCTGTGTTTGCCATTCGTACAACGTCCTACCAATATAGGACGATTACTCAGAGGAACAGTTCTGTAATACAGAAAGGGCTGAGCAAGGGCAAGCTCTCGACAGAGGTGATGCCAGCAGCAAGCAGAAATGCACTCCGGAGGTTCCCTGCTTATCATCCCATCTTCCCGCAAAGGCAGATTTGTTATTATTGATGATCATTGCAGGCTATCGATGTAAAGGGCTGGCAGCAGGCTGTATGTTGCCACTTCCATGTTCCTGGCTCTATCTATTAAATTATCATTATTCAGGGAGGTCAAGTGTAAGCTATGTAAAGTGGACAGGAATTATGGAAATCTTTCTGTGCTGAGTGCTCTGATACAGAGGTCCTTGTGCTGTGTATGCCTGGGCCTGGCGAAGGGAACGGCTAGGCAAGATGTGGGATTTAGTGAAGCGTTAAGTAAGCTTCAGCATTTTCCCTGACACCATAAAAGGTAAAAACACTGTCAGACTTTAATTTTCTAGACCCTACCTTTCTTCCATACCTCCCAGTATGCCAAGCTGGCGTGGGATTTCCAAGACCTCCCATTAGACAAGGAGAACCATGGGACAGAGTAAATGAAGGTTCTTACAGGGATTCTTAAAAACTGTGACATGTCACATGTCTCTAGAAGATTTTTTAAACTTATTCCATACTTTTCAAGATCATATTAACGAACCACGTGGCGGTTCAGTCTCTTTCCAGTCTGTCTGAACTGGGGTTCATACCCTAGCTGGTGAACTGCCCTTAGAGATCCTCTCTCTATTTTCAAACCCATTTGCTGTTTGCTCACCATTTGCATCAGAATTCAGGTCACAGAACTAAAACTAAAGGAGACACATAAAAAACTTACCTTTTCTCACATCTATGGGAGCAGAAGCAATGACATCTGAAAAAGCCCTCAAGGCACTCTGGACCTACAAATCAAAGTAATAGCCAAAGGCCTGTTTCATGCAGACAACAGTAGGCAATTATTAAAATAAATCACCTAGGATAATCAGTCGCATGGGCCAGCAATGCTTCTTACCACACATAGGTGGGCCCTGTTAAATGTAGACCTTGTCTATGTTGTGCTCCGCGTAACCACAGGACTATTTCCTAGGGGCCTTGTGTAACTTGAAAGAAAGATGCTTGTACCAAGAGATGTATTACAATTACTGCAAATCTCATCTTTTATGAGCTGCAGTCACAGGGACAGACAGAAGATTGAATGGAGGGCACAGGAGAGCAAAAGTGGCTGCCCCAGACCTTTTTAAGGGGATTCTGAGGGATAACCAGCTGCAGAGCAGGACATGCAGTGATGAGGTATGTATCCAACAACCTCAGGAGCCTCTGAGTACCTCTCAGGGCATTTAGCTTCTCAGGATCTCTGTGGAGATTGCATTGCAATCCTTCCATGTGCTGGAGGGAGATGAGGGCTTGGTGAGGCTGAGTGGTAGACAGCGACCTGCACCCCAGCCCCAAGGGATGCCCGAGCCATTACCCATCCTTGTGCTGCATGCTGCCATGCCAGGGCAGACTGCGCTCTCACAATCTTCCTTTTCCTCCCGTGTGGAACAATTACAGCTGTGTGTTAACAAAGATCATCCCTAGTTACCAGTGCAAGCGGTATTCTGCCACGGACATCCGCTGCCCACTCTTTGAACTGAGTTGCCAGCGCCTCCTTTCTCATCTCTTTCTCCTGAGACTTCATATTGTCCACCTGCTCCCTTTCCTTCCAATTGTTCTTTGCCTCAGCCTTCATCCTGGCCAGCCTGGAGGACATGGGAATATGGTTTAGAAAGATACCATCATAAACATATTTAAGATAGATTAAGCCTACCCTGAAGAACAAAAGGAAAGGAAATAACTTCTTACTGAAATTCTTATACTTCTACTACAAGCAGATTTTTCTCCAAAGAAATACTTGATGTTTGGGACACAAAATTACTAGTGTGACTATTGGACTAGATAGAAGTAATCTGTGTTTTCAGAGGGCAGCTGCAAGGAGGTAAGAGTATTTATATTCTGACATTTATCATCTCTTGAAATCTACAGTAAGTATGAATCTGAAGAAATAACCTCTGACTGTCAGATACGTGCATGCGGAGAGAACCTCTTGTAGAGTATTTGGTAGACATAAGGGGAAATTATCTGTACAGCTCTCCTAGTTTCTGTAGTTTCAGCAGTGATAAATTTTACCTTCACATTTATAATGGCATTAATCATTTCTTGTGTAGATGTCCTTCAATTTCCTTTCAATTTCAGCAGGAATAGAGGTACCTAACTTTGCTACACTTGATTTACTAACAAAATTACATCAGTATACATTTGTCTCAAAGCCTAAGTACCATTTCACACAAGCACTTCACTGGCAAAGAACAAAGTTTAATGAAATTTCTTAAGCAGTCTCACACAATAAAGTCCTTACTGCCTTAGGACCAGGGATAATACAACAACCTCACCATCATTTTGAACACATAAAGTTTGCAAGCTTGGACTAAATGTTCCTCCCATGTTCTTCCCAATCCTCCATTTCACACAACAAAAGAACTGAATAAAATTGATCATGTAAAACTGATATGCTTTGGTTTTGATTTTGTTCATTTATGAAATGGGAAAAAAGCCTTTAGGAAGTTCAAAATGCTTAAAGCCAAAGGATCATTTCATATGGGGAGAACAGTTCCTGCTCACGGAGGCTGCTGGAATCTCTCGGCGTTGCGACAGCTGCCCTGCTTACCCTGCAGCCATTCGAGGGAGGGGAACTGCTCCTCTCTTGTACCTGGGAACACACTAGCCAGAAACTATATTTTAACTAACAATTTCTGCTCCCTTCTTCCCCCTGTGTTCCATATATTGTGAAGATGAGCTGATCCTGTCCTTGCTTTCTTGTGTTGCTATGGGGTCATCCTAGAAATTATAAAACAATGATATTTTCTTTAATGAATGGAAAAGTTGTTTAACATGTTACAGCAATACACTGTGATCACGGTGAGTTTGGTCAGTAGGAACTTGTTCTTCATGGCCACTGATCACAGAGGTTTCTTAGTGAATGACTGGGTTCCTTAATCAGTCGTGGGCACTGCAGCAGTGCCTGCTGAGGCAGTCCAGCCTCTGGCACTCTGACAGCAGGGGAAAAGTAAAATAATTTCGTACCTTCTGTCTCCTTCAAAGACACAGCAAAGAGGAGGTATGCGGCAGGTACCAAGCTAAATGGACTAACAGATTTTTCTCCAATGCATGCTGCAGACAGAAAGAGAAAACCAGACCATTTATAGCTGCAGCTCCTCCTGAGGAGCGGGTGGCAGCAGAGCTAGGGCCATGCTGGGAGTTCCCAAGGTGCTCTGGCGATTAACTTGGGCAGTGCCCAGCACAAGTTACATCCATGCTGCACCTGCACTGTGCTGCAGTTTTGCATTTATTTCCAGGGCCCTAAAACACCAGGCAGCTGCATCCTCTGCCTGGTGACCCAAGTGTGGGACAAAATGTCTCCTCTCTAGACAATAACAGCAAAACAGGTATAAGAGTGCTGGACACCCGACTCAAAGTGAGCTCATTTCGGTATTCGACATTTCCAGAAAGGATGAGATGGCACTGAGGGTGACTTCTCCCTGGAGAACGAAACATGTTTCTTCAGGAAGACAGCCGCCTGACTCCCACACAGGGATGGGTGACTCAGACTGAAGGGCTACCATCCCTGGACAAATAAAGTCTCCGTTTCAGGTATCAATCCATTTGGATAAGGCATTTCTCCCATCTGTTCTCCTGCATGCCTTGACTCCCAGTCAGGTGGCAGTTCAGGAGGAAGCCTGAAAGAGCTCACTGAGGGCTGCTATGCTTTAGATAAGAACCTGTGGTGAGACCCTGCCCTTCCTGAAGGTAAAGTCAAGGTTCTCAGGAGCTTTACTGGGGCCAGAATTTCACTCCTCATCTTTCTGGTGCTTATGTGAGGGCTTTTGCGCACAGACTGGCATTTCTCTTGTAATATTTATTTTTCCTGTTTAGAAAGCCAGGGACTCTCATTAGGAGTCTCAGTGCTACATGGTGTCGGTAAAATCCTCTGTGCTGCTGTGGTTTAAGAATTCTATGCAAATCCCACAATACAGCCATCACAAATATGTAAATCCTCAGCTGCTGTGAATGCAAATCCCATGATAGTACTACCAGCGGATATGCAAAACCTGCTACAGCTATGGCTACATAAGCCCCCGTGGCAGCACTGTCTACAGAGAGATTGATCTCTGCAAATCTTGATAGTCACTTCCTTTGCATCAGCTCTGATAGCTACAAATTGAGAACCTGTCTCCAAATGTAAACATGGACTTAACAGCCAAGGCCAAGATAACATGTCACTGGTAGCCAACACTTTGCATTCTACAGGAAAATCTGACCTCTTCAGAAATAAGCTCTGATTCACAATGAAAGCTAACAGTATTTTAGCAGAAAAAAAAACCCAAACCAAAGACAAGCAAAAAACCAACCCGAAACCCCAGGAAATTTTATGTATTTTAATTTGATTTCTTTTGGGAAATAAAAACTACATATGGTTCTGAACTTCCTGCATCCAAATGTTCTTCTGTGATGCAATATGAATGGCGAAACAGTCCCCAAAACAAAGGTGTGGCAACATTGGCATCCTAAACATTCCCCCAGAACAGTCTGTGCTTGAGTGAAAGCTCACTGAAAAAGAAGATGTTTCCCCAGATCGTTAGTTTCAGTGGATCAGCATTTAAAAAATAAAAATAAAATTGAAAATCTTTTACCAGCTCTGGTTGTACTACTGTATGTCTGCTTATGAAGAAAAACCAAAAAGCTGAGCTCTAACACACTGGCCACGATCAGTCAGTTATAATTATTTTTATCTGTGGGAAAAAAGGAGGTAAGTGACTGTACGAAATTCATGTACCACTCTGCTTTAGTTGTATTCACACAAGACGTTCCTATGAACTGTAACATTACGTGGACTAGAAATGTAGAGAGACAGAAACTCAGAGCAATAGAGAGAGATTTAACATATTATTTTATTAATTATAATATTGGGAACTTCAATTATCTTCATTTAGAGTTTATGCATAAGGCATGTCAACATTTTACTTCCCTAATTCCTGACACTGAAACCCAGAATCCAATTTTCAAGCTGGATGTACTATTTATGCAAATAGAAGAGACAGCCATTCAAATAGAAGTTATTATTCTATGAAGACAGATATAGAATAAAGAGATCTAGTAGTGAATGAGTAATTTTGACATCATTCACAATCACCTCTGGGTCATTTATAAGCACGAATGTTCACTTCTGTATTTTTCTGAATAGAGCAATGAAAATGAAAGCATTATTGCTCACCTAATGCACTCACCTTCTAACCTTAGCATATTGTAAGATGCTATGGAACCCCCTTCTGATATTCATTAAATATTATACTAAAGCAAGCAGCCTAGAACACACCTCAGAAATAAGCAACATAATAAAATACAAACCAGTTTTGACTTTAGAGAGAAAAAAAAGAATCTGAAAGGAAAGCCTAAGCAAAAATCCCAGGAGAAGGAGTTTCTACAATCTGCCATGACAATATTGTTGTTGGTTTGGTCAAAAGAAATCATCCTGAAGGAGGAAAAAAAAGGTTATCTTTTTATTAAGTTTGGAAGACTATAGAAGAAAAGATCTGAAGAATCCATAGACCTTTGATACTAACACCTGTCCTAAAGAACTGCTCTCACTAGCCTCAACCAGTTTGAAAGCAACTTGCACTCCACATATGTAATTATGATAGAGTCTAAAGAGGAATTATATACTTGTGAAGGGCAGAATATTGCCTTAAACAGGAATAACTAGTGTTCCATTTTGTGTGACATGTTCTGGCATTTGTCCCGCTTGTCAAGTTTTTATGAGAGACAGCTACCATCTCTGGCACTGCACTCCACAAGGTTAATTTGGTTCAACACTTTGCCAGGCAGGCTGCAGTCACACCATTCCTTTTGTAAAACACAGACCAAGACACCAGCTCGAGTCTTGTGACCAGCCACAACTCTCTCACCTCTCTGATGTTGTACCTGGTATCCCAGTTTTCAGCTCCTCTGTGACCATCTTCATTCCTCTCAGGTACGGACCTGGTGTTGGAGAAATACCATACTGAGGGTTATGTCTCATCAGATATTCTCCAAGAAAATTAATGGGGTTAAATTTGGTTGCTTCTTTGTCTGATGTAAGCACATCCTTTCTTTCCACTTCCATTAACAGTTTTTCCACTCCTGGGATTAATGTAGGTAAGAGTTTGTCAAGCAAATAGATGCGAGTATCTAGTGACTCTTTATCTTCACTGAACCACTCTTTGGACAGCCAGTCACAGGGTTCTCTCTTCTTTAACTTTTCTTCTTCTGCCTTTTGTGTGTGAATCATCTTCACCTTTGTCTCTTGCAGTCTCAGACACCTCTGCTGTACTTTGTCATAAAAACAGGCTTTCCACGGAGCGTGATTACTAAGACATGGCAGCTCATCACTCCCTTGATTTCTCTTCATTCCTGTGGCAGTCGTACTCTTACCTCCAAGTTTGGGACGTTTTAGACCTGCAGTTTTTGCTGCTTCTTCTGGCTGAGCAGCCATACTTCAATCACTGTGACACAGAACAAAAGCAGCATATTATTTAATGCCCAAAGATGCAGCAGTGTCCTAGCAGATGACACGGGAAGAAAGTCTATTATTAGGAATTAACTAATATTCTTTTTCGATGTCCTTTTCTATTCTGTTACTGCTGCTTTGTACTCTTAAATAAATACAGCTCCTTTACTTCAAAGATCAGTAAATGATTTATAAAGATTAATTATGTATCACAACAGCCCTTGAAGACAGAGCAACTAAATAAGCGTGTTCCTTTCTTACGGGAAGAAACTGAGACACAGAAAAGAAGTGATTAATTCCAGGTCACTCAAAGACTCAGAAACCAAGCAGTGAACAGTGCTGGGCAGTCTTGTCCCCCAGTTCTAACCAGTGGATTCCTCTTATCATTATTTCTGTCTAGGTCCCATTCCATGCCTCCAGGAAATTCAGTGGATATGAGACGAAGCAAATAATGGCAAATACCAGATGCCTAGGAGCAAGATTTCTGTACATGCTGCCTTCTGCTTCATCTTTTCTGTAGCTGTGGAAAACAGTGAGGAAGCTTGTCCCATAGACTACTTAATTTCAACTTTGGCAACTATTTTTAACTCCGGACGTTTTGTTACAGTAACGAGGACACAGGTGTACGGGTCAGCAGAGCTCCTACAGAAAGGGAAACTCTATACCATGAACTCTGTAATTAAGCTGTTCACAAGCACTTAATCGTGTAGATTATTCTGTAAAAGACAGACCTACAGAGACTTGCAGATATCTCCCTTTACAATTTCCTAAACTCTACAGTTTCCTTCTCAAAATGTAAATTCTGAAGAAACTGAGTTGCTCACAAGGCACAAGTTGAAAACTATTGCTGTGTCTCCACAAATAACTGCATCTGTAATGGGACTCACACATACAGAACGGAGAAGAATGTTGCCTACTTGATTCGAAGCATGAAAAATCACCACCATACTGCAAAAACCCAACTCAGTGTTAAACAACAGCAAGGGAATTGTGATATTAACAATGAGAACCTAATGCCTTTCCAAATTAAAGATGAAACTCCACTCTGAACTGGCTGCCAGACTATCCTTCTCAAGCTCTTATTTAAAAGTGCTTTTCACTAAGGCCTTTCAGTATCCATAGCAATGCTGTTGCTTTTGATACGTTTTGCTCTTCATGTTTAGCATTTGTAACTGTTCTGAAGAGTTCAGCCTTCCAGGAAGTGCACAAAAGTGATCTACAGCCCTTCTGGTACACAAATGTAATTACTAATGTGCTGACCTTCTGGTTCACAACCATTGTTTGAGTCCAAATACTCTTGCATAGGTGGGATGCTTCACAGCGCTAAATTTCTATGTCTGTTTTCTTGATGGGCTTGTTGGCACCTTCTGGTAATTAGACGGCAAAGATGATTAGCTGCTGTGGAATGAGATGGATTTATGGATCAAGCTGCCTGCCTGACCCACACAGAGGATTTTAAGATAGTAGCTGGTTTTGCCACTGAAGGACATGAGCTGTAACAGAGTCCAGATTTATAATAATAGAAAGGGAAACTTGTCAACCTGTCAAATTGTTCCTTGCTTAGGTGAGTTTCTTTCAATAAGCTGTAAAACCAGACTCTTTCTGGTTCAAAGCAGGGTGTTAACCAAATGTTTTGGTCACAATCCAAATCAGCTGGTTTTGTTGTGCCAAAATAAACTGTTCTTGCCATTTCAAATTCTTATGTTATTTTTTAACATCCTTTATGGAACTGCAGTTTCTGTACAATGTTAAGGGACAACTGCACTCTGCTTTATGAGGTGGCTGACTCTGAATGATGATGAATATATTTTCTACACTGCGCTCAACCATTTGTTAGGATGATTTTGAGGATTAGTGAATGTTCATAAAGTATCTCTATGTCTCTGAACAAACCAAAACAAAACAAAAAACAACTCAGTGCGGCTGTTCTGTCTCGATTCCATGGCACTCGCATAACTTGCAGGATGGAAGCAGGGCATGGAGAACTATGCCCACTGCTTTAATGCAGGACAGATAAAGACTGAGAGAGTATGAAAGAACATACAAACAGCATATAAGTGTACAAACAACTAAGGAGTGCTAAAATCAGGCCCTGAAACTTGGAATTTGTCAAGGATTACAGGGACACACCTCCAGTTTGTGTAAGACACCACAGCTCATAAACTTCAGTGCTGATTAACGTTAGTTGAGAATTTGGCCCATCATACATAGAGCTCCCGAGGCCTATGGCATTCCCAAGTGGAGGCCTGATTGTCCAAATAATAGTAAGCATGCTGCACAGAGGCAAGCTTTAGGAACACCCAGCACATTTGAAATGTGATATAAAGTTTCCTGTAAGCCTTTGTTCAAGCTGAAGGCAAGATAAGCTTTTCATTATTTAGTAGGATGCCACTTTCCTGGCTCCTTTTCTGTGAGAGAAATATTTTTGCTGGAATCCTTGCAGGTACAAAAAGATGATCTCTCAGTTTTCGGTACAAAACCCAAATTTGCTCATAAATAAGATTTTTATAGTTTCATCATTATTCTGATAGGGGATTTTGATGGGTGGGATGGGGCCAGGAAAGGCTAAAGTTTGTCTAGGAGACATTTGAGTTACAAAAATCCTTTCAAAAACAGTCTCCAATCTCTTTGACGCTCTATCGCTCAGAAGTAGTTTTGCCTTTCCCTAGCGTGCTTCATAGAGCATGTTTATCTCACCAATCACAAAGAGCCCGATACCCTTTTCATACATGACCCTCTTTTCAAGAACAACTAAAATTTTAAAAGACTTTCTGTTTTGCTTTCTGAAGCTTTGAAGAACTGTTTTTCTTACCTTTGGAGCAGGTATCAAAATAGATCTTATTCCTCCTGCTTTGAAAGTGGCTTTGCAAATGAACAGGAATTTAATATATGCCCATCTGTTCTCAACCATTAAAATCTTAAAGTGAATTAGGAATTTCTCAGACCTGCTGTGGAGCTGGGCTGTGAATTTTACTCCTCTCTCTGTTTGCAGTTGCTAAGCAATAATCCCAAAGGTTGCTATGTCTCTTCCACGACTCAGAATTGCTGTAGGTTGTCTTTTGGCTTTGGCAGCCCAACAGACTCTTCTGTACTGAACTTAGATGACTGCATCACAGGACTGCAAATAAAATAAAATAAAAAGAGTATGAATAGCAACAGACAACATGAAAGGCACAAATAGTCAGAGAGAGAATCCACAGGTGCCTGGTGACAGGAGGTTTACCTTCACATTCAAAACTTGAAATAGAAGATTTAATATAAATAACAGGGTTTTTTTTAAATCTGATACAGTTACCGTCAGGGTCACATTTGTTCTCTACTTTAAGAACTCTGAAGTTTTAATCGTGGACTCAAAAATACCATTCTCTAAAATCTTCATCAGGTCACTTGTTATTTATTATAGCACCCACCACACCAAAGTAAATAATTAATTTGTAAAACTCTGAGACTGGAAATAGCTCTAAGTGACATGCACCCAGAATCCCAACATAAACCCAGTACAACGTTTATACTGCCCTTAAAAAAAGGTTCAGTTTTGTTCCTAAGACCTGCCATATAATTTAGAAAGTGTGCATGCTATGCACAGATTTTTTACAATGAGGAAATTTGCTCAGAAATTACAATAACAATTGCACTTTAGTGGACAGTCAAAAGCTTCAATTTTCTTTGATTTTCTTTTATTTCTGCCACTTTCTTTTCTGGAAAGGAGGACGCTGTAGAAATTTCTGGTGTTTGTACCCAGCAACATTTATTTTCCTCTATGTAGTCCTGTACGTATTTAAAAAAAGAAATAATTATTGTAACAACTTCTATAGATACCTTTGGCCATTTGTGCTAAGCATCTCTCTGAAATAACGTTTCTTCTGGCTACTCAGAAATACCACTGGAATGCCCAGCTTGCGCCATAGACACTACAATAGTGACTTGATTTTACAATTCAGTATTTGCTTACAGAGAGGAAACACAGCACAAAAAACCCCACAAAAACATGTAAGTCAACTTTCATGTGAAAAATACGCCATAATAGATTATCTTTTCTTTGCCATTTATTTGAAAAAACATCTATCAGAAGGAAATATGCTCATTGCAGTGTACTTCCAAGATGTGTTGAAATATAGCATCGATTATGTCAATAAAATGAAGTAGAAAATTAGCGCACAGGAATAATTTAAAACGAGGCTTTAAACTGGATTGTGCTCTTTTTCCCTCAAAGCAGTTTGCACATGATGAGCTCCTGTTATCTCTTCTCCCAGGTGGGTTTGATTGTTCCCCTTTGCAATACAGAATTCTGTTGCTATTACGATTAACTTAGCAAACTTTTCCCTTTTTTTTTTTTTTTGGTATGAAACATAAATTTAAAAAATACTCTCCCTTTTCTTAAAGTGTTTTTTTTTTACCCCCAAATAAGAGCATACAAATAGAACACGGAAGGAGGGATAAAGACAGCTGTATTTTTATTTTTCTGGAAGTGAAATCCCTTGGGTTAAGCAAACCTTTAATCGCACCCTGTTTAACTTGGCTGTTATCCCTTAGTGTTTTTGCTAAGCATATATATATATAAAAAAGTGTATCCTTTTATTATGCCATCAAATACTTGCACTGTTGACAAAATAATGGGCTGACTATGTCATCACAGATGTTTCGCTGCAATTGCCTCTCCATCTTTTTTTATTTTTCTGGGTAAGACACATTTTGGGAGCACTCTGTTGCCTTTTGCAGCTGATGCCAAGATTACGCAATAAAAGCCTCGACATGTAGTAATAATAACTTGTGTTAGCCAGAGAAATGTTTGCAGTGTATTAAGAAAAGAAAATCATCAGTTTTGGAAATGTGTACAAAACCAGCTCGTGTACAGCTTCACATCCTTTAAACGACACATTGGGCTAAAGCTGCAGGTGCTGACCACAGTGCTTTCAGCACAGGGAAGAATAAGGCCACAGGCTTCCAGTCTCTTTTTTTTTGTACCAGCCATGATGCTGTGACCACAGGCTGCCCTCTAATTGCTCTTTTCAATCAGAATACATCTGTCTTATAGCATCCTCCTCCACATTTAAATTCTGCTGCTAAAAAACATTGCAGATGCAAATTGTACCTTTCTAATGACTTGGAAAACCATTGCAATCTGGGATCATTGTAGTTAACAACTGATATGTTGGACCTTTAGCTAACTGTAAATAGCAACTCCATTATTTACTTGTGGTAAATGTTTTTTAAAAGTATTTGCTGTTCAATACCTGGAAGAGCTACCGGATATATGAAAATTACACAAAAGCGTATTTTGGAAGCTGGCTTGAATAATCATTTCTTGATAGTAATCCATGCATGACTTGCCCAAACTTCAGAATGAAACACCAGTCCCAGGTGAGGAAACTGCTAGAATACTCCGGGAAATTGTAGTCCTCCATCTATCGTCTGCATCAACGCAGAGGTATCTGAACAGAAGCTACATGCCTTGAAGCAGTCCTGCATTTGCAGGAATTCATTTGAGTGAAATAAAACAATAACCTAGATATTATGCTTTAGAGAAAGGTGAAGAGCATTAAGATTCCTATCATATGCCAGAGAAGGAAAAACTTTCCCATCTTCAAATGTGACTCCTGCCTTCACTGAAAATCATGGCAAAAACTTCACAGCAGCATGGCCTTATATCTGGCTACCACCTCAACACGGTGGCTAGTAACCACAAAGCACCTCTTTCTGCTAAACTTCACGATACTTTGTACAACCAATATGTAGCAAACGCCAAGCACCTGAATCCACGCTACTTAGGTTCCCAAAATCTTCTCCAAGGGATTACTGACGTGATGCAGGATCATTTTTACCTGAAAGGAAGAAATGCTTTGCCAGGAGACAAAGCACTCTTTCAGCTTCACAGAAAATAAGACAGAAAAATGTAGTTAGGAAAACAAACACCATATCTGAATAAAATACAACAAAAAAGCATCTATAATGAATATAGCAGCAAACCTAAAGAGTCTTTAAAGTTACTGAAAACAAAAAGGTTCCCATGTGCTCCATTATGCTGTTGATCCATGACAGTTTTAGTTAACGTTTTACTTCTGTTCTTTCCTGAACTGGGTATGAACTAAATAAAACATTGAATAATATGAAAAATATATGTTATACAGTTCAGTTATACAGCTGGAATAAATAGCAAACAAGTAGCACACCTAACAGCCTTACTGTCTGACTATGTCATCTGACAGTGTGAAAAAATCTGGTACGTGCAACTCACAAGCACAGAGCAGTCCTTTTGCTCCCAAAACTTGCAGCACGCTTTACCTATAATGATAAAAGGATGTCAGTATTTGCCACAGTCTTTGCCAATTTGTATCCACTGTACAGCTACACCAAAACCACATCTGTATTGCAGATTTGCCCACAAAAAAAAAGTTAAGGCATTTAATAAATAAATGGGAGGGAGGGACCAGACAAGAGGCTGCTCAGAAAAAGACATTGTTTTATTGGGAACTTGTGGAATATTCAAAACTTGGGGGATACTAATTTAAAAGGGGTCTGGAAGGCATTTTCTTGACCTCTATGCCTATGCCATAAATCAGAGCATGCTGCTAGCACACTTTCCATAAATATTGTGTTTCAAAATAACAACATGATGGCTGTAAAAGGCAGGACAATAACTCTTTGTTTACCTATGGATTTTGGTTATTCTCCCCGTGTGCTTGAATCCCACTGGGGGCTCTTTTGGCCTCTGTCATGTGCAAGATCCCAGCTTGCTGTGCAGTGCACTCTGTAAGCTCAGCTTTAATCCAGTTTAGGGAGCCTGTCCTTCATCCTCTCTTGTCTCTTAGGAGGCAAAATGCCTCCTTAGCGAGCCTGACTTCTTCGTTGCAGTGAAGCCCAGTTACCAGAGCCTCCTTGCTATTATTTTGACTGCAGGGCACTGAGGAATAGCCTAAAGAGCTACCATGTGGCTTCTGTGGCGCTTAGATTTACAGGGGAAAAAAAATCCCATACAGCCCTGTCAGTCTGCGGAGCAGATGAAAGCAGTATGAACCACGCGCTTAAAAGTAATCTATGGGTTAATACGCAGTCTTGACAAAGAAGTTTGCTCTGTTTCATATTTAGAATGGCTTCTGTTTATCCTATGTAGTGTCATTAGATGCCCAAGACAATTCTTGATCCCAATTGCCTCCTTGCCAAGAGTCCCACAAGCTGGATAACTCCAGCCTGAAACTGGGAAGCAAATGAAGCTTAACAGTGTTTGGCCCTTTGTCTCAGAACCCAAACTGTCAAGCAGCATTGCATTCTGGGCATGTTTGCATGCCTAAAATGTCATGTAGACTTACTAGACTGCTTTTTGGTGTTTGGGCTTGCACATTGATGTATAAATAGGTGTTATATGCTGTTTTCATTACAGAAAGAGTAAGCAGAAGCTAGTGTGTGAGCATTAAGGCCAAGAGTCACGGAGTACGGTGCCATACACAGTCACAGCTCCCAGCAGGATGGGAATCCCGAATACCACCGCTTTCACATACCAGAGCGCCCTGCCAGGAGCCACGTTCTGGGCGCCCGCAGCCGAGGCGGCACACATTACTAAATCCCATCCCTCGGGCTGAGGGGCCGGAGTGGGAACGACCAGATCCACCCCGCCTCCCAAGCCAGGCCCGCAGGCGGTGCCGGCCGGGGCAGAGCCGCAGCGCGGGAGCCCGCCGGCGCGGCAGGGGTTAACCCGCCGCCTGCGCCCGGGAGGCGGTCCCGCGCTGACAGGTGGCGCATGCGCCCTGGCGCCTTATTGTGCCCGGCCGGCCCAGCCCCAGCGCGCCTCAGTCGGCGAGAGGCCGTTGGCGCGCGTGGAGCTGCTGCCCCCTGCGGCCGGCGCCGCGCCACCTCCGCTGCCTTCCCCGCCCTCCCGCCACCGGCACTCGCCATGGAGTGAGGTTCCCGCCGGCCCGGCCGGACGGGGTGGGGGGGGGTCCCCGCCGCGCCTCGATGGCTCTGGTCACGGTGCAGCGCTCGCCTACTCCCAGCGCCACCTCCAGCCCTTGCGCTTCGGTGAGTCCGCCCGCCGGCCGCCCGCCCGGCGCTGAGGGGAGCGCGGCGGTTGGCGGCCGTTAAGGGTCCGGCGCGCGGCGGTGCGCATGCGTGCGCCAGACCGCTCGCGCGCTCCCCCCCCCCCCCCCCCCCTTTCCCGCCTCCTTCCCGCCGGTGGCAGGGCCCTGACAGCTCCGTGTGGGCAGCGGCGGGCGGGTCCCTGGAAACGGGGTCAGACCCCCCCCCCCCGTCCCTCTACGGGGCCCCCGCGTCGGGCTTGCGTCGCTGTGGCCTGGTGACAAGCGAAGGGAGAGGCCGGGGTGTCCCCCGCCTCCCCGCCCCCGGTGGTGCCCCTCAGCAGGCCCGGTGGGGCTCCGCGCTCCCGGCCCTCAGGCTGCGGGAGGGCCCTCGGGTACCGCAGCCCGGAGTGGTTCCCGCAGGGTCCTGGGCAAGAGCCCGGCCCGAGCCTCAGCCCCCGGGTGAAGGTGCTGCTGGCCCTATCTGCAGCGCGGATCTGTCTAAATAAAGCAGCCGGCTTGAATTTTGTTTGCATTGTATGTGGTGGGGGAGAGGCGGGAAGCGTGCGTGGAAGCCAACTGACATTGTTTGGGCTATGGCTGTTTTAAGATAATTTAGTCTGACAGTACCCTCTGGGTATCTCCTGTACCTGGCCTTTCCTTTGCGAATAGCTAAGATACATTTTTTTTCTCCCTTTTTTTTTGAACGTTGCATGTAATCTTCAAGAGGCTGTGTCAAGCCCAAGACAGGCACAGAAAGGCCAGATCTCAGATCTCCGGGTGAGATGTGCAGGATGAGCAGATGTTCTCCTCGCCGCCCTGAATCAGGAAGTGAGGCAGCCGGCTATAAAGATTTCTGGCTTTCCGTGCTCTTTAAACTTGGGATGGGCTGTTGTTTTAGTATTTCTGTATTGTAAAATCTCGCGCATTAACCCCTTAAACTGCTACCTACCGATTATGTGGCTTGTTTCCAATGTTATCACTAAGGATGAGAATTAACATAGTCAGCTTGTTTCCACTATCTGTGTGCTTAGTTCTCAGTTAGCGTTTTTTTTTCCTTAAAAAACCTCATGCGTTATCACACTGGTGTCATGTCTGGTTTGCAAATGTTTAGGGGGAGGCAGGGAGAGTTGAAATCCCAGTTGCTTCCACCATGGCGGGGGGGGGGGCAGAATGAAAAAGCCAACTACTCTGAAAATGTTTCTTGTTATGTTAGGTAACATCTTCTGAAACTAGATCAGCCACTTGACAGGTCCTGCCTGCCCCGACAGCATATCTATTTAGCAACATCAATTAATTTCACTTATATTTCCCTAGTATAAATATTAATGTACTGCATTACTTCAGACATTGTTTCTCCGTTTCAACTTCTTTACCCTTTCCACTATTCCTTTTCCCATACGTTTTTTGCTTTTAGGACATTTTGTGAGAATAGGTAGGTCTTTCTTGACTTCTTCCTTCTTTCTCCCACTTGGATGCATAAGGCCTTCCCTCATTAAATATTTGTTATATATGAACAATTAGTTGTACTCTGTAAGGCTTTCCCATCTGGAACAGGCAGTCTGTTTCCCAACCAATTAAATTAAATTGAAACTGTACTGATTTTTGAGCACCACTGAGTTTTTAAATACATAAACAACTCCCCCCAGAGCCTGATAAATCCAGATAATGCAGCTTTTGGTGTATTTATCTACATTCTCTTTTTTCAGCCTCATAATACTGAGGTGTATTCTGTACCAGTGGTCTTTGTAAATCCTTGCTCTCCTATGCAAAAATAAGTATGTGACTATGCCATGGCCTGGTTTTGGTTCTCATAATTACTTCTACTTTCTCAGACCTTTTTTGCAGTCTGAAGTGGAAATGATATTCATCATATTCTGCCCTTCACTGCTCTTATTTGAGTACTTATGCATTTCCTGTTGTAACTTCCTAACCACACTTTAGGGGCTTGACTGCCCTTTTAGCCTCTTGGTAGACAGTTCGGATTGGTTGTTTCTCCATCCTACTGTCAGGATTTTGTTGAGCTTGTGTGTGTTCTTCCTCTGTCACAAAGTTGTTGTTTCTTAATAAAAAACTTTCAGTATCATTTCAGATTATGATCCTTCCTAGACAGCCTGAAACCTGGCTGTTTCTGAACAAAGATGATCTGGTAACTACTGGCAGTTTGCTGTTCCAGCTTGTGGGCAAGAAAGAAGCATATCAGTACGCAAGCATATGGCTGTGCCTGATTCTGTTTCCAGGTCACTAAGAGTTTTGAGGACAGAAATGGATTCTCTCTTAAAATGCCTCATGTCTTTTTGCTTTAGAGATAAACTTCTCAGGCAAGGAGAAAGGGTGAAATTGATGTCCTCAAACTGAATTTCTGCATTAAGTATGCCCTATAAACAGTTATAATTGGCTCTTACGGGTTCAGGGGAATAGCTGATCTGAATCACGCTGAAATTGGATGGCTTTTATTTATAGGTTTTTATCTTGTTCTCATTGCCATAAGAGCATCTCATGAGCATTCATTTCAGGGTAGCTCATGCAAAGTGTCGATTATACCCTCTGGTGGCTTGATGACTTGTAAAATTCCCTTAATTGTCTGTCCAGACTTCTGCTATCTGTTTGTTTTGGCCTTTGGTTATGCAGCCACTTTTGAGAAATAAGACTGCAATCTTCACGTCTGTACAGCAGAGCAGTTGTCTTCTGACATGCCATGTTAGCAGAAAATGGTAGAAGCAGGACTGTACTCCAGTAAAAGATCTAGCCTGTTGCTTTTTTTTCTTGGCACCCCACATCCTTTGACCCTACTTCCCAACATCTATGCGGTATTTCCTGTCTTGCAGGACCGTGTCTTGTCAAGTGGTGGGGCTTTCCCATCCTTCCCTTCTAGCATCTTCATCTCAGTGGAAAAAAAAATGAGAGCTTATTTTCTCTGGGTTCTTTCTTGACAACTGTAAGATAGTGAAGAGAAAGAAACCTGAATGAATTCAACTTGCTATATCCTTTGATTTGGGGGTTTAAATAGTAATTTAAAATTGCTTACTGTTGTTAACCAAAATAAAACATATTAAAAGAGAGTAAGTTATTTTGCTCGGGCTGTTAGTGTGCGTGCGTTGTTGTTAAAGGCAGTTGTTAGGCCTGTCTTTGTTTACACATCAGTTTTAAGTTACTTTTGCTGCTTGTATCTCTGAGCAATGGACTGTCTCTCCGTCTCCTGTCAGTGTTAAACCGCAGGTGCCCTACGCTGTCTGACAAGCATGGAATAGCTCTATTGCTTGCTCCATCACAACCTATGAGCACACAGCCATGTGGTCAAGTCTAGGGAAAAGCTGCAAGTAAGAATTCTAGCTAAAGCAGAGAAGAGCTAGTAAAAGGTGCCTGCCTCAAAATCCTTTGGGAGCCTTGTTATCTGAGGCACTGGAAGTTGTTGGGTAACTTCAGTCACCAGGCTAGCATCAAATCCCTGTCTATGTGACCATGGGAGCAGTAGAAAACTGCTCTTTGTAGCTTTCCAAAAGACTTTTGTTAATTATCTATATTGGGAAATAATCTATTGAAACTTGCCCTCTAAAATTATTTTTATGTGTAGTTCTGCAGAAAAGGAAAAAAAAAAAAAGGGTAATTTATTTTAAGTGCTGTTTTTCCTTTGTCTATTGCATCGCTTTCCTGAGAAGTGAAGAAGCTGGGCAGGCAATCTGGCCTTGGCTGCTCTCGCAGTTCACTTGTCTTCCCTCCCCTGAGGGAGACAATATGCTTTTATTGGAAGGGAGCGACTGACCCAGAAAGAGAGGATATGCTGCATATATTGTTCTAAAATGCACAGTTTAAAAAAAAAAGTTTAAAGCAAATGAAAACCTAAGTCATTTGACTTCCCCTCCTTAATCCCAGGAGAACAGATTGAGCAGGAAGCAGTCCCGCGAATGTATTTGGGAGTCTCTGTCATGTTTTGCTTGAGAGCTCCTTGCTGGTAGAACATACAGGAAATATTTTCCCACTTATTTATGGGGAAGCTAAATATAACATTTCTCTACCCCTGGTCCTGCAGTTGCTATTAAACAATGTAGTAATTAAGAGTTTACTTAATTATTGATAAATCCAATCTATCTTATGTAGAACTTTTTTTTAATTTTATTTTAATTTTATTTTTTTAATTAGTTAAGATTTTGACAGCTGCTGATTGTATAGAGTTGGGGAGCGCTGATTTTTGGAGGGGAGTACAATGTAGCTAGGAGAACAGAATCTTCTTATGAAATATTTAGTAGACTTAGAAATGCCTAATATTTAAAGACGCTATCATCTTTATTTGTTATTACTTGTTAGTTTTCTTCAGCTGATATTTTCCTGGTATAGCTGTAGCTCACTCTGAAAACTGAAGTTTTCAGAGGCATTGGACTGGAAGAATGTGCTGATTCCTGCTTTAGGCAAACTTCTTAGGGTGCCTTACAGATACCTCCATTTCCTTTGTTGCCAGCTGTCACCATTCAGGAGATAAAACAAAAGTGTTCTAGTGAGGTGATTTGTAACTTCCTCCCTATCTTTCAGACCTCTCTTGGAAGCTCTGCAAGGAAAACAGGAGGTCTCTACCTCTTGTATTTCACCAGTACAGCATCACACCCAGCAAAGGTTTCTGTCCAGCTGTACAAGGCCAGGCTCTTGCATTGCGGAGAACTTCTGTGTGTGTAAATGCATTCGTATGTGGTGAGACTCTCCTCTTCCTGAGGCAGCTTGATGGTTACAGTGAAGCTACTTAGTGACGAAAGACTTTCTCTTGAAGATTTGTTGTCCATTGTATAGGAACATACCAGATCTCTAGGCTTTTCTAGAGATCTGCATGAGATCCAAGGTCCTTTTTTAGGTTGAGAAGAGCGTTTGGAGCTGAGGAGGTGGATGATGACAGTTGAATGGGAATCTCACTGAAGATCATATAGACTCTTCCTCGTACTCTGAAAGTTTTAAGAATGTTTCTATCTTTTTTTTTTTTTTTTTAAGGGATCTAACTGTCCTTTTGTAGGATATGTCAATGACAGCTTGATTTTTTATTTTTTTTTTTTTCAAACAGCCAACGCTTTTTTCACTTTTCCCCTATACATTTCCAGTTTTTCTGAGCACTCTTGCCTTATAGCCACACTGATGATGATTAGGTTTGATTTGTGTATTGGAGTGGGTTAGTTTTTGCTGGCTTTTTTAAATTTAATTTGTGAGGAGTGTAAGTTTGGACCTGGCTGTGACTTTGACTATCAGGTCTAATATGCTGTACTGTTTGTTACTGTGCTTATTGAGCTAAAGGATGTACTGAATATAAAATACCTCTTTCATATTGTGCTTTACTCTAGATCACTCAGTCTAAGGTTTTTTTTTTTTCAAAGTTGGTGGCTACTTCTCCCATATCCTTCCTCTTCTTTTTGTTTTGTTTACTGGGGCATTGCATTACAGGTTGTCAGTTTTGGAGTATTTGTGCCTTGACTAGTGAAGTCCGGCCAGAAGAAGCTCTGTAGCTGGCCTAGAAGCTGAAGACTGCTTTTCTTGGGGAAAGTCAGGCTTCTTGTAGTACTTTGTCAGTGTTGACCTAAAATGGCCATTTTTAGGTTAAGAGGGAAATTTTGTCTTTGTACTTATTTTACCTTTTTTTTTTTTTTTTAATTCAACTGAATATTATGCCATTTATGGCATTTTAGATAAATCAGCTATACAGCTCAGTTGCATCTTTCAAAATGCAAACATACGTTGAAAGAAACTGAGTGAAAAATACACTGAAGTTGTCAGGTCTTGAGTTCCAGTGGTACGTAAATTCTTGTGTTTTGAAAAGGAGCTTGTAATTTGAAAATGCAAATAGCTTGTGATGCTGTAATGAGTCGTTGTCTGACCAATATTGATCTTGCTCTTTAAGCAATGAAAGAAGGTTGAAAAGGGCAGGGTACTGTAATAGCTACAGTTATTGTGAGATTCAGTGACACATTTACTTAAGTGGAGAACGTTGTTTTGCATGGAGGCTGCCGTTCAGAAAGCAGGCTGCTGGAAGTATTTTAGTGTAATGTAGGGGTAATGCCTGAGGATTTCCAGTTACTGGAAAAAATCCTGAAAGAGCTATAGCTGCAACTATTCTGTCTTGGGAAATGGAGAGAAAAAAAAATAGCCTTTGGGCAGCTTAGCTCAGTGTAGCTGCTCCCTGATCACAGCCTGCAGCTCGAGGTTTCGTTCTTCAGTCACAACAAACCACATCCTCCCAGTGCCACGGTGCAACGCCACTCTGCTGAAGCGAGAAGGCTGTTTTGCGGACTGGCTCTCAGGAACATCTGTACACTGGAAGCTCTTGCTGTCCTTGCAAGAATGTACTGGATGGAAAAACTTGAAAAATGCAATGCTTTTGTACTTTTAGAGTTCGACTGACTTGAAGCTTCTCCTGTCTTCATAGCTGACTCTTGCTGATGCCATCAGCAAGAAGTATGTACTAAGCAGCTGGTCTTCCGTGACTGATACTTCCTTTTACACTGGCCCTGCAACTTGAGAGCACTAGGCTTGTCAACTGCCTGCTCCATGTCTTTGACTTGTTTAGTTCAGCCTGTGAATTTAAGAAGAATCTCCTCTCTGTTGCATTTATTGCCTCGGCATCCCTTTAATTTGTTTATTAGGTAGTGACAGTGAAGCCCATATCTTTTGTATAAAGGTTGGGGGAATCTTGGAAGCAAGAGAAGAAACAGGTGATGCCTATTGGAAATAGTGATTTAAACAAGGCAGACAGGGTTTCTTACCTTTTGTCTGGAAGCTGTTTCTCCAGGGTGCTCTGTTTAAAGGGATAAAAAATTATGAAGGCTAAAAATCATTTCTGCATTTCTGAGTGGGGCTGTATAAATTGATTAAATCACTGTCAACTATCTGCAAAATGCCTTACTGCAATAGTATAATACGGCTCTGTGTGTGTATGTTACGTGTTCTAGCATTTGGGCAGGTTTCTCTGCATACAGTTTTGAATGTGTCAATAGCTTTTTGCCCAAATAGAATTGCTCTGAATATGCATCTTATCAGTGTTGGCTCACTGCAGGCTGATCTCCTCGCGGAAGGCATAAAACGTTGCTGGAAGATGACTCACACAGTTAAACAGCTTGTTGCTTCCATGGTGAGACGCACCCTTGCTGTGTATGCCAGCAATCATGAAACTGCTGGCAAATACCCTGTGACGTGAACTTCTTATGGCCTTGGTAAATGAAACGCCTGTGGCACTCACTGAAACGCATTTTTCTTGTGGCTGCTCGCCACTTTTGGGTACGCTAGTCCTACTTCTCCCAAGGAACTCCTCAACTGAGGCTTCACAGAAATAATGAAGTTACTGCATCAATGTGGGCTGTTTCAGGGTGAGATTAGTGGGGAACTTAAGGCCACACTGTAAACTTCTTGTATGGAAGTAATCGAAGGCATTAGAATATTTAATCTGTCCTATTTTGAAAGAACTGTTTTGTCACAGCTCATGCTGTCCCTGTGCTAAGCTCGTACCAGAGCTCAGAAGGTGGCTTGGATGCTTGTGCTTTCCACTGTTTTGCAAGTAGAGCAGTGCAGGGGATCTCCAGGAAGTGAATTCCAGAGGTGTCATCTCAGGAGTTGCGTGAGTCTGGGACTTGTGATGCCAGGCTCCTTGTTGCATAGGTTACTCCCTGCCCACACCCCAGTGAGGTGAGCCACAAACAAGTCTGAGGCGAGATAAAGCAGGCTCTGGAAGGCAGAAGACCCCTACCTGACTCTTGCATACTGTGGGACCGCTGAGTCACGTATTTTCTCTGTTTCTCAGGCTTTAACACACCGGCTGTAGCAGCTGGTACATGGTGCTCTCTCCTTAGGAGACAATCTGCAGGCTGCTTCTACTAGTTTGCCTGTAACTGGCTTTGCTGTCGTGTGAGTGGGGATGTTCCAAAGGGAATTTGGAGCAGGCTCCAGATCCAAGAGTTTGTTCTCTGTCTTAGAACAGATGAGAAGTGACAGGATAGTTGGGGAAGAATGGCACTGTAAGGGTTTTGTTGAGGGGTTCTGCATTCCTTTGTCAGGTCTCAAGGCCTCCTTAGCAAAAAGGCAAAAGCTGCTGAGCGAGGCACGTTTGTCTTCAGCTTTTAACAGGGTTAAATATTCAAGAAATGGATTTTGGTGTGGAAAACTGGTCTTGTCGCAGGGGGCTGTGGTTGTCCTATTACTTTGCTGACTGTTACCAAGTCCCTTCTGTTTTGATGTGCAGCATTATCACATTTAAAATTGCAGCAAGAACTTTTAAGGCTTGTTCAACTGGCTTGGTTTACCTTTAACAGCGAACATCTGAGAAATGTGTGTATTAGGATTCTTAAGAAAAACAAAACAAAACACTTTAAGCTTTTCATGTCTATACCTTTTAGTGTGATAATGAGAGGGAAGGATAGGGCTTATGCCTTGCATGTGTAAAACGCCTTGCTTTCCAAAGGAGAGCTTTGTTGGTAGTTAGAGGTAGTCTGAGTCTTCCGCATGATGCAGGACCAACCCTTTGGCTTAATCCATCTGAAGCTGGAGTTTCCCACGAATCTCTGAAGCTGCTGAATATGCAGAGGCCTGGAAAAGTGGCACTTGGGCACTTAAAAACAAAAGCCCCTAACCTTCACTTGCACGTGGAAAACCTGTGGGCTGCTGTCCCTCAGTCTGAAAAAAAAAACCAAAAAAAAATTGCAAGGTCTTGCTCAGCCAGGAAAGGGCCAGTCCTTAGCAAACCGTAATTAAAAACCCAGAACTTCTGTGTGTGAATGTCAGTGCGTAGGAGCAGAGGGTCAGCAGCTGTCTGTGAGATGGCCCACTTGTTGGCCAGTAGTGGGTATGCTTTTGAATCTGCTCTTTCTTTGCAGTAGTCCCAACTTCTGGAGCATCTTCTGTAGGAAACAGGGCGTCATGCTGAAAATTTAGCTCATAAGTAGCTGTGGGGCAAGCAGGAAAGTGACTCAGCTCTCTGACCTGCAGTCAGGAGCTAAACCTAGTTGCAGGCGGAAATGCTAGGTGACGAGATAAAGGTGTTTCTGGAATAAGAGTTGATTCCTTTTTTTGTTGTTCTTTGTTTTTGTTGTTGCCATTTTGTTTCATTTTCCACAGTCCTCCTCAGTAGTTGAAAATAGTTTAAGGACAAACAGCTCTGGGCATGTTCTTCAGATGATGCTGTAACCCCCGTATTTAAACACGGCACTTCAAAACATGGTATGAAACAGTTAACTAGCTGCCATATTATATTTTCTTCCTGGGTGAATTGTAAACCCTGAACAGCCTTCTTTGCCTTTTAAAATTGCAGAATGGTTACCAAAAACTTAATTCACTTTCTGAAGGAATGTTGTTCTTATGTAACATCTAGTGAGTTTCATTGCTGGGAGTTTCCTCCGCTTTTGTTTTCCGCTGAGTTCTGCTTATGTGGGGTAGCAAGCTTGGAACTCCAAAAAGTGAAGTGAAACAGGACAGCTTAGACTTTTTTGTTCTGTTTCTTCCTTCTCAGTAGTATTTTAGTTGGGCAGCAGTTAATAGAACGTGTAAGCATGCATTTCCATACTTAAATGAATCTCCACACAGCAGCTACCCCTGTAGTGTGGGTCAAGTCTAATATTGCATAAACTTATCAGTGCAGTTGCACATGGAAATCAAATATTAATGTGTTACCTCTTGCTTTTTGTGTCAGCCTGCCACCGCGTCCCTCAGCACTTTGTGTGCTGGCTGGGGGGCACTGCCTCAGCGATGTGCTGAGAGTGAATTGTCCTTCTGTGCCCCTTCTGCTCTGCTCCTCAGTCTTCAATAAAAGCGATTATCAGGGCAAACCAATATCAACATGGCAGATTTTCAGATGCGTTCACCAAAGTTGGGCGTAGTTATATAAACTTTAAGGCAAGGGAGGCATTACCAGTTAGCGTTTATAGTATGACTGGAACAGAGTTTGCGTAGTCCCAGTGGGTGAAATGAGTATTTTTCACATGTACTTTACAGATCCCTGATCTCAACTTGTGCTTCATGCTGCAGAGATAACAACTGCGCCACAGGCTTCTGCAGCCCACACTTCTGGTCTTTGAAGTGGAATTTTTCTCTTTTACACATATACCAGAAACTGGTCTCGTCTGGAGGAAGCTCTGTTTGACTTAGATCTATTCACGTTGGCTGTAGATAGCTGAGACGGTTATTTTGGGGCAGTTTCTATCTGGCGCTCTTGTGAGTGAGGAAGTTCAAACTTGGCTTTCCCTTGAGGAGAAGGGAAAAGTTTTTCATCTTTTCAGTATTTGGGGAGAAGATGGCGTGAGCCAAAAGACATTTTTAACCTTGCGTAATTGCTCACATCTTGATTCTAAACTTGATGTGTCTCATTTAAAAAAAAAAAAAATTAAAAACCCAAAACAAAAACAACAAACCCAAAACCAAACACACACACACACCCTCTCCTCCTACAAACACCTCCCCAAAAAAACAAATGAACCCCAAAACAAAACCCAAAGCAGAACTACTAAGCTTGTTTAAAGTGCAAAGATAGCTTGAGGTGAGAAGCAGTCTGTATTTGTCAGGATTTCACTTGCTTGCTATGGAACAGGACATCCTGGTCATACCACTCTTTTTAAACTTCACTTTGATGGTGAACACTTCTTTGCACGGGCTGAGGGAAATACTGAAGAACCGTGAAGCAGCTGAGAGATATCAAGAGGGGAACTGAGGATGGGAGGCGATTTACCAGCTGACTTCTGATAGCGGTCAGTTTTGCTAACGTGTAGCGTCATTCTTCTTGGCTGGGTTTCAGTGTCTCTGCGTGGTGTGGAAGCACGCTGTGTAAAATGTGAGAACTTCCTGCTGCGTTCGGGAACCAGGCGCAGCCGTTAGCTGCGGTGCTGAAGATGCTACAGAAACGTTTGCTGTCATGGGCCTTCGGTATTGTCTGTCTCAAACTGAGTAGCTTACTCCTGACAGGGCAGTGGAAGGGGCCTAAGCCGGTTCAGAAGGCAGAGCTTTGTTTTCGGTATTGACCCGCTGCGATAAGAGAATTAGGAGGGGAAGCTGTGTTCAAGAGTCTCTAATCCGTGATGGTGGCTCTGACTGAAATGGAATAATCTTATTTTAAAGGGTGCTCAAAACCACTAAAGCTTTATAAATATTAATTTTTTTCTTTTGTTTCCTAATAAAAGGCTTTTATTCATGAAATCACTATTTATTTATTAACCTGACAAACTAATAGCGAGCTCTCTTCTTTCAGTGTATGCATGTGCCATATCACAATTCTGCTTGTCACCATACATAAGAACTTCATTCATCTGCTTTAAAATGTCATTGATAACAACCTGGCAGTGGCCCAGCTTGGAGCAAGTTAACTACAAAAGGCTGCATTGTAAACCTTTCTGAGACTACATGCTACATTAAGTCTAAAAATTTAAAAATAAAAAAAAAAACAAAAACGTACATGCTGGTCCAGGCTCCGTACAACTGCCGAGTAGCTTCAAACCTCTGAAAAAAATGGAGCTCTGTATAGAGTTCTGCCTGAAAATGGGAGAGTTTGGAGTTAAGGGTGCGTTCTGCTCACTTTGAAATCTTTAAGATACACTGGATTTGTAAGCCTCATCTTAAAATGAGAGGGAATGTCTTACTGAACCACAAGCAGCTAAATAAGAACTTGTATGTGTAAGGATCTTGTTATTCCTTTTAGTCTCTTCTTTCTTTGCCCAGGATGAAACCTGTAGTCTGAAAATGTCATAAGCCTCTGGGAGTTAACTGCTAATACTGTGAGGTAGCTTGTCTTGGTTACAATAACCGTCCCTGACGCCAGCTGCCCTCTGTACACCGAACGCGTTTATCCGCCTGGAGGTTCACACAGTGCCAGCCGGGGCTCTGTCACACGCTGAAGGTCAAGTGCCCGGTCTTTCTGCCCGTTCCTCTGGAGGTACCTGAGCTGCTGCTTGCTCTGGCAGTCCTGTGTACGGGGCTTCACGTTCATGGCGCTTCAGGGCTTCTTGCCTTTGACTCTCCTGTTCTTAAAACTACGTGAAACTTGTAGCCTGGGTGAGGGTGAATTGCCCTTGAAACAGATTCAGAGCTTGTGAACTTCTTTGAGAGAAGCTCCGAGGGGTCTTCAAAATGGACCCTGCCCTGTGTTACACATGAGGGCTGTGTGTTTTCATACAGCCCCCAACTAAACCAGCTAGTCTTGGTGAACAATTTAACAGTGGAGCAGAACGTGAAGCTTTAAGGCATCTTCATCCAAGGTCGTGTGGGAGCAATGTAAGCATGCGTTGTTCTCATCCAGTGCTCTAAAGATGTAAAAGGTTCAAGCAGTGTGGTGAAGGGCTTGCTCAGAACTGATGGGTGCATAGTCTGATTTCTTAAATGGAATGGACACTGCAGGAGTCTTCAAAAAAAAAAACAAACCCAAAAACCTACGATTTCATGCTGCTTCACTTCTGTGGTTTTTTTTTTTGTTTTGTTTTGTCTCTTTTTTTAAGTATAGTGTGTGGACAGCGCCATGAGTTAGGGAACACTCCAACTTCATCTGCAGAGACTTTTCGTATGTAGCCTTCTACTGAAGTCAATGGGCGTGGAGGTAAGCAGTGCTGAGTGCTTTCTGACAACACCACTGCCACCCACTCTGTAGCCTGGTGCACACAACACTCCTTGTATTTGACCATTGTTTTTCTCTGGAAAAGTCGCATGCGGCTGCACAATGAAGACACTGCTTATTTGTGTAGTGCAAAAAATCTGTTCCTACTTGGTGCGAAGTGCAAGCAGGGAGCATCCAAGTGCGGGACGCCTCACAGCTACTGCATGAACACTTCCCACTGAACTTCAGTGACATCCTTGTATTACGTCAAAAGAAAATGTGACTTCACAGCTGGTCTGTGAGTGAACGGGATTTAAACGTAGGGTTGAATGTCACTGCCTGAAGAGTTTGTGCTACTGATGCTCAGCACCTTTTGCCCTGCTACTGTTTGTTTGTTTATTTTCACAACTGATGAGTTTAGTCTCTTAATGGTTAATCATTTATCAGGAGCCAGTCAGAATCAGTAAGAGTTTCCTGTTTCCTTGTCTTTCTGTTGATTTCCTTTCCTGTTGAAACACAACTTTCTCTGTTGAAACAACTTAGTTGCTGCACTCCTCAGCTTCCATCTAGTGGCTTAAAGCGGAGGGAAAGGCAAGTCTCTGAAATGGCCTGGTATTATCAGAGAGATTGACAGCTGGATCTGGTGACTAAATTGTTATGATAAAACACAAATTCATTAGTTGATGCTCTTGATATCCGCTGACTTTTCTGTACTCCTAATAGAAGGCTTTAAAATATCCAGCTGCAGACTGATCCTCTCCAAGCATGTGACACTGACATCAGTCCTCGAAGTGAGGCATTGAACTGCCTCCAAAAATGAGCTCATTGAGTGATATTCAATGCACCAATTTAGCAAAATATTAGCTAATTTGATTATGTGGTCACCTGTACGTACTGTTTGAAAGATTAGAATTAATTTCAGTTTTAGCTGCTGTCATTCCAGATACCAGTGGTATAATCCTAAGGTCCTTTGAATAGGATGCGGTGCTCCCACTGTATGTTGGGAGCTGAGCTTGGCAGAGCCTCTCTCTGCCACTAATTTGCTCCAAGACTTGCCAGTTTTCTTGCTGTGCTTCTCCTCGCACCCCTCCTATTAAGTTATAGGCAGTAAGAGTGTTGGACTTCTATTAAGCAAGCCCTCTAATAAAACTTGCTTCATTTTCTTATGACTCTCTTGACGTGTTTAAGTGGCTGCATAAAAACACAGCGACGTCCTTTCCCAGCAGTCTGGGTAGTGGTTCATCTTCAGCCTGACCTGCCATCCAAAGCAGAGTGACCGGTTATGACCAAAATAAAATTAAACCCTGGCAGAACCATCCTGGAGGCTAGCTGCTGTGTGCATCGAGCTTTCTCCCCTCCTGGAGCTTGAGGTCAACAGCAACCACATGCTTCCTCTTAACACACACAAAGAGCGTGCATTCAGGCAGCACATCGGAGTGATGGTGACCCTGAATAAACGTACTTCCCCATTATTTTGCAGACTTGAAGAAATTCTGTGTCTACCTGTAATTACAATAGGACTGTGTTATCGATGCTAGTGTCCCAGCATCTCAACACATGCCTGATTATTTACGTATCTGGAACATGGGCAACAGCAAAACAGCGTGTTAGAAGAAGGGTTCGTGTGAATTTGTGCAGAAACGTGGTTGTCTCCCTCCCCCTGCCCAGTATTTTCTGCCTGTTGTTGCACATTACAGGATTGTTTGTTTTGGATGCTGTTTCCTGCTGAATACAACTCCTTATTGAGCTGGCCATAATGTTGCTTTTTTCTTTCAAGAAGTACTGCTGCAACTTAGGACAGAGGAAGATGCTGTACCTTACAGGGCTGTAGCAGTGCTGCCTGAGTTGTGATCTGTGATGCAGCTCAAGAACACTACTGTGGAACACAGAATGCGAAAACTGCTGCTGATGTATACAGAAAGTTGAGATGATGAGAAGCTCTTAAAAACCCTCTATATAGAGCAAGAAAAGAAGCTGGGTTGGAAAAGCAAGCAGCAGAAAATTAGATGGGAGGAACTCTGTTCCGGCAAGAGCAAATGATCCCTTACAGTAGCCAAGGAGGCTGGTGATGTGAACTCGGCAAAGTTCAGTGGAGAGTGTGCTCTGATGTCCCGGGTGATGCCTCTTCCTACTTCTTGTTTACAAGAAGCTGGCATGTTTTCAGAATAAGCTTCTGAAACGTCCTTGGTGGGGAGGAGGACTGGGATGACAGAGTATTTATTTGCATCTAGAAAGTTAGCTACAGCAGTAACTATTGAATTTGGCTTAATGGCTGCTGCCTGCTTTTTATTAACTTCAGGAACCTCGCTGGTGAGAAGTGAGGACTCGGGGCAGGACTGTGCCTCAGCACGTGCGTTCTGCAGCAGCAGTTCAGCAGCGTACTTCAGATGCTGCCGCTGTAAAATGATGAAATAAACTTCCGCTTTCCCCAGTAAAATGCCTGTGGTATGTCCGTCACTTAGTTGTTTTAGTTCAGCTTTATTTAATGATAGCAGGAGTTGTGCAGGATACGTGTAAGGGCACGGGGATGGAGAACTGCGCCCCGTCTATCCCCCGCGGTTGGAGGGGAGGCGGAGGTGGGGAGAGACGGAAAGGAACAAGCCAGCCTCGCCCCTGTTCTGATGCTGAAGAGCTCTTTCCAGAGATTTGAGAAGGGGGTGGGGAGAGAACCAGATGCTCTTAGGAAGTTCATACCATTGTTAATAATGTAATTCACAGATGGTGGTGAAGGCCTTGAAGAGGCTTTCATGCAGTACTTAGGCTCTGTAACAGACAGATCATCACGTCGGGGCTCACAAATAGAGATGACTTAATCCCGAGGATGAGTCTACAGTGATCCGTGTGATGGCGGCCCTGCAGATCACTGTAACCTTTTTAAACAGTTTAAGAGCCCCCAGGATCCCCCAATGTGGAGCACTGCTCTAGAATTGGACAAATTACTAATGAAATTGTCAGGATAAGTTGTTAGTATGACTTTGAGACTTTTCCAATGAAAGTGGCTGTTATGAAATAAAAACCAGGTTCCTTTGTCCTGGTACAGAAATCAATAGCGTGACAATCCGTTTGTACAGTGCCGTCTTATTACGAGGCAGTTCTACTTTTATTTCCATTTGTCTTGCTGGAGCTGGGAGCAGACATTGTATGTGTTTTCTTCCCAATAGCTGTCAGTACTCCTTGACAGCTAAGGAGAGGGATTTTGGGTTGCGTGTCCTCTTGCTTTTTGACAAAGAAGTCATTCTTACCTGTAAGCCTTATAGCAAATGAACAGTCTGCTGGTTTTCAAACACGCAGCATCAGAAAAATTTTAGCTCAAGTCTGTGTGATTAAATTCAAATATTTGTATGTTTGTGAGAGGCTTATTGATAAGGTCGTCACTGCTGGTCGGCGTTCTTACTGGCTGTGAGCTATGTTACTAAAAGTAGGTATTAGAGACTTCTGAGCAATATGAGCTTGTACGTGTAGCGCTAGAAATCAGACGTTCCGGGTAACATGGGAACTGATCTTTGCTTTGTTGTTTGCTGCTGTCTTTCCGAGTGTAGCTCCTGGCTCCCTAAGAGAAGTTTCCATAATGGCTTTTATTATTATTATCCTTAACTTCAAGTTTAAATTGTGTTTAGTAAATTGGCTTCTTGTGATCTTTGTCATGTGATGGTTCATGAGCCCTGAAGAATGTGCCTCTGTGACTTCAGCCGTGTGTTTGCCCGTACCGATGCAGGCTGCATCATGTGTTCTGCTTGGTCTTGCATTTTAAGCTAAGTAGTGAATAGGGTGGGGGGTGCAAAAAAGGGGGACTCTTTCAGAGCTCAGCTACCAGAAATTCTCAGACTACTTAATTTGTGACCTTGTTCGCTAGTCAAATACAATCCAGGATTTTCTACCTCTTCCATATTTTCACAGAAATGTTTTCTGTATTAGAAGCTGGGGTTTATTTCTTACTATCCTCTTTAAAGAGGAGAGAAACCTCAAGAAAGTTGGGAACTGTCTACTCCGTTCCACATTTTTGCATATATCAACTGTGACATTTGTAAAGCAACATCTTTATTGCTGCCGTAAAATGAACAACGTTGAAATGACTGTGTACGTGCCAAGAGCTTACTGTTTCTCCACAGTGGCTGAAGTTTTTGAGCCCTCAGTGTTGTGGTGAACCTGTACAGCTCCTAGTCCCACTGCCGTTTGCTGTTTGCGTCCGCGCCAGCTCTGCACGGTGGAAGCTGGGCCCTGCGAGGGCTGAAGACTGACAAGGTCAGACCGTGCACTAGATTTGCTTCAAACAGTGCTTTCAGGCATTTGGGCATCCTTCTGTTCAGCTTTAATTTCCTTCCTTGACACCACGTAATACAGTTTTTCACATATATATGTGCTGCTACTGCTGTCCAGTCCTCTTTCTGCCCCCACCCTTGATACAGCAACTGCTGCTGGGTATAAATCAGTGCTCTTAACTCTTTGAGATCAAGGCTTTACAGGAGAGAGGACTGTCAGCTGAAGTTGTTCAGCGCCCTGAAGTCTCTGCCTGTGGATGCCCTGGCAGTACAGCTGTCCATCTTTGGCAGCTTTTAATTTCTTAGCAGATGGGCTGTGCTCCAGAGTTCACATACTGTTAGCCCACGCAGACATAAAAAGTAGAAAAAAGTCTAATGCATTTCTTCAGATTTGAATCCAACATCAAAGTAACATTGGTTTAATTCAATGGTTTTTTGTATTGCCTTTTTTCCTCCAAGTTGGATCGTATTTTCAGCTCTGACTCTAGTATTTGTTGCTTCATAATTTGGGGTTTTTTGCTTGCTCTTCACATTGTTTAAAAAAAAAATAAAAACAAGCCAAAACCAAAACAACCCACACACAAAACTCTGTTCTGCTTAGCTCACAGTGTTTCCACTTGGCTCAGAAGATGTGGATTTGTGAGCGGAGGGAATCCTCATTTGGCTGGTCACCCGAACTTTCTTCAAGAGCATTAGAAGGATCTACAGCTTAAGTTCATCAGAGGGCTGACCTGCTCTGGTTTTAATGAGATTTATTATACATGTACCTTTTGGATTGTATGGCTTTGATCTTTAAAACAATCTATATAAACCTGTTAGTAAAAGCAAAACTGTTGATACAAAACGGACTCTTTATACTGAATCTGCCCTGAGATTATTGATTTTTGAAATTAAAATAATAACACTTTTGCTGTTGGTGTGCAACTCATCTGTGGTGTTTGGCTAAGTGCTTGTGTTCACGTTTCCCTTTTTAGCTTCTCCAGTCCTCCCTGTCAGAAAACCACGTTGATCAAAGCCTGATATAGCAGCTCAGGCTTGGGGAGGGTGGAGGAAACAAATCTGGATGTTACAGTTTATGGGTGACTGGATTTCATGGATACAGCTGCAATCCTGATACACATAGGAGAAATTGAAGGAGTGGGTCTTGGCCATGCCCAAGTGTGTATTTTCCCTAAAATTGCCTTTGGCTTTCATTAAAAACTTGACAGCATTTAATATTTTGAGCTTTGTTAGCTTAAAAACCTGGGACTTTTTGACTTGTTCCAAAACAATTTTCTGTGAACTTTTGGCTTGTCAAATAACTGTGGGACTCCAAGGCCTCGAAGGGGATTCAGAGGGGTGCAGATGTGCACTAGTTATCGCTGAGTGACGGCAGTGCTGGAGAGCATGGGCAACATGAGCAGGGAAACTGGTGTCTGGGGTGGGAGTATCTGGGTCAGTCTCCTCTAGAGCTGCAGGACACGTGAGATCTGCAGTAGCCTGCCTTAACTCCTTTCGGTTTGGTGACTTCTGTGCCTGTGTTAAACCTCTGAAGATGCAGGTTGACAGGCCTGTAGCGGACGTGGCCAGTGACCACAGTGGTTTGACTTGTTCCATCAAGATTTGGCAAGCCTACTGACTAGGTGATCGCTGGAGCTGTGAAGGAAAATGTGGCTTGTCGGTAACAGAATTCATTAGCTTTCCTCTGCTTGCGCTGGGTGTTTGGACGTGCAGCCCTCAGGTCTGCTGAGGCAAACGCATCGCTGGGTGTAACGCCTTTCCTTTTTTTTTTTCTTTTTTTTTAATAAGTGTACCTATTAATGGAAGCAGAGAGCATAATGTAATCTTAAAATAGCTACTCCATGAATGCAGAAACGTTCCCCTTCTGACTAATCGGCCATTCAGAACGAGCGTTTAACTATGCACCAGAGACTGAGCGGCGGCTTTCCGTATCTGCGTGAACGGAGTTAGAAACACCCTGAGCTCAGAGCTGCACGGGCATTTTGCTCCTTGTTTTGTCTTCTTACACTGAGATAAGCCGATATGGGGTAACTCCTTCTAGCCTGGGAAGCAGAATGCGCGTTCTGCTTGCTCTCTCTTTGGTTAGGCGAGCAAGCGGATGGGGTTGTTCATTCTCGCTACCCCTGAGACTGAGGATCTCGGAAGGACCAGGCTGATCAACAGTCCTCAAAACCAGATTTCTGCTTCTCTTCGTTGTAAATAACTGGGAACACAAAGAGCTTATGGTCTGTGTCCTGGCTCTAGCGCTTGGCCTGAAGAGCTCGGCCAGCCCCAGGGAGCCCATGTGCAGCGTTTTTTCTCTGCGAGACTGCTCCACAGCCATGCATGCTGCTCCAGAGCCCCTGGCCCAGCTTCACAGTGAGAATACGACATTCAGATATGGAGAGGGGCTGTGGGGCAGGATCCCTGCGGTCTGTCCAGTCACTGCCCTAAAGCCTGTCCCAGCCTAAGGATTTCTCTCGGAGCTGCTCGCAGCCTGCCCAGGGGGATGGTGCCGGGTTACACAGGGCTCCCTCCCAAGGGACGGGTGCCATTGGAAGTGGGTACGGCCTCAGCTGTCGGAGAGGGCCGCGCTTTCATACAGCCACTTCTCAGTTTCTCTGTGCTGCAGGAGGGAATGGGCAAGGCTCTTCTCGGGATTCCTCTGCACCTTCACTGGGTGTGTTTTGGTTTTTCTGTGGGGCAAATGTGCAGCTTCCCTGGATTAGGCTGCTGATGCCTGGTGCGTGACGAGACCTCCCCGTGGCCTGCGTGTGCCAGGCTGTCCGTCGCACTGGCCTCTCCTGGCAGGCTGAACGCTGAGGACTGGCTGCCTGCTTCCAGGGCTGCCTTCGCTCTCCTGCCCACGGGCGTTCAGCGCTGAGGGAGCTGCCTGAGCCAGGCGAAGTCTTCTGCTTTCCAAATACCGCATGGCCTCTACAACTGTAATTGTATCGCCATCTCCTTTAGAGCTGGCCTCAGAGACAAGTTCTCCTCTCCCAAAAAGGGGGAGCTGGATTACGCTTAAACCAGCGTAACCCCTTTCACATAAAGGCTTACGCTGGTTTAAGGCTGCTTTATCTTAGCACAGCGTAAACCTGTTTCTAGTTATCTTAAGGCAGAAAGCGACTGAGGGATTTGGATCGGACTGGGTGATTGATTCCTGCTGACTTAAACAATCCATAGGGAGTGCCTTTTGCCCTGGCCTAGCTGATCTTGATTTCCTTTTCTTGCGTAAGCAGTAAGAACTTGGGCTGTGCTGTCTCTTGCAGCAGGACAAAGTTCTGGGAAGTGCCACGCTCTGAGCATCGGCTTCTGCCGCTCTGCTCTTCAGGTGGTTATTTATGCGAAGCACCAGCCAAAGGGAAGGGAGAGCTTTAACTGGATTAACCTTAAGAAGAGAGTGTGGGGATTTGGGGATTAAGGAACCAAAGGCAGCCAGGAGTCACTGACTTAAAACCAGCTGTAAGAGCCAGTCTCTATGGAGGAAATACAGCCCTTCCTCACCTGCGTGGTGTTGAGACTGGCAGTGTTTTTACCTTTGGGGTGTTAGAGAAGAAGGTCTTGGGGATGCAGGGTATGTGTAGGGTGTTTTCTCTTAAGACTTGTGTGTCCATGGCAAACTGTTCATAATCGGCACCTCTTTAAGAAAAACCTATTGGAGCACTGAGTGTTCAGATGAGATCTTAAACCTGGCGCTCAGAAGGTTGGTGGCTTGCTCCAGCATAATAAGAACGTCTGGTTTCGATACACCTGTAGCTCTTCTAACTTCACGCGTTCCCCTTTTACACCTTCTACCCTTGCCCTGAAGTGTTTCTCTTGTCCCATATATTTTTTTCCACTGATACGGTTGTGCATCCCCTGCGGGGAAAATCCTCGTAGATTACAGGATTGATAGAAAGATTGGAGGCGCGGGAGAGATCAACAAAAACCTGTTACTAAGGAGACACGAGTTGTAGCGTTGTGTCTGTAATGGCCAGTCGGCCGAAGGGGAAACAGATGGTACCAGGGAGGCTGGGATTATACAGACGAGTTCTGCAGGGCCTCAAATCTGGTACGTCTATTGATGTACCAGGGGTCGGGCGCATCCAGTCTCGTGCCAAGACTAACGCGGTTCCTTTGCCTTTGGCACGGTGTTTCTGTCCTTCTGTCGTTAAAGGCTGTTTTGGACAGTGGGCTTCTGCATGAGCCGTTCCTGCTCCTGGGAACAGCCAGGTTTGGCACGGAGAGAGCGAGGACAAGCGGCCGTATGGAAACATGTCCCTTTGTGACAGGTGAGACTGTACCCACTGCCAGCGGCACTGGCACCCCAAGATGGGAAAATAACCAAATGTAACACTGCTTTCTGGCTTGGTACAGTTTTTCTCCTGTTACTGATGTACGTGTGTAGGAGCGTGACTTGTATTCTGTCCCGGGAGAACGAGTGGTGGCCACAGTCACTCCCAGCTTTTGACACAGCCTGGCCTTTATTGCAATATAATCTTTCGCAGAGGCATACATTTCGGGAGTGATGCTCCCAGCTGCGTGCTGCTCGCCGGGCGCCTGCTTCTCCTGCTGCTGCCTGCTCTCTCTGGAGAGCGATGTGAAACGACACTGCCGTTCTGGACTGAGCCGTGGGTAAATAAGCAAAGGCAGAATTCATCCTGGCTGAGGAGTGCTGGAGTCACTTTTGCGAGACGCTAATTAAGATCTGTTTTTCTTGTATTTAACTTTCAGGCTCCAGAGAGTGTTGCAGTAAACAGGACACTGATTTGTTAATAGATGGAGAGTGCTAGATGACTACAGTACTAGAATTAATAGCTTGACAGCATTTCCTTTTTTCCTTTTCTCTCCTCCCACAGCAATTTGGACTGGTACCCAAATAAACAATAACAAAGAGATTTTTGGAGGAGCTGGCTGGGAGAAATAACAAAAGTCAAGGGGCGCTCATTATGCAACTTTGTTCTGCTCATGTTTGACTCATGCAGAAAACTGTTCTACTCCTCAGCTTCATTTTCCTTTTTTTTTCTTCAGCCTCTGTTGGAGGAGGTGTTATTACATTTGCTGCCTTGGTTTTGATCCGTCAGAAACTGCCTAGACCTTTGTATCTCCAGTTGGCTGTAGGCATGCGGTGCTGGAAGGGTGTAGGCAGAACTGTGCTGTGCAGAAGCAGCGTACGAGAGCCTGTAACGCAGCTGGTATCGGGCAATAAAATGGCTCAGCACGTTAACTTAACTTCCAACAGCATGAGACTAATACCTGGGTGTATTTTTAAAGAAGTGAACGATTCTGGGCCGTTCATAACGGCTCTGCTCCAGCTCTAATAGCAGCGGTCCCCTGCCAGAAGTGGGGCAGCTGGGAGGCCGCTCTGCGCCCGGGGGACGGGGACGTGAACAAGGAGCACGCTCCGGACCTTGTGGTTCTCTCTGCAGTGTCTTGCCAGGGAATATCTTCAGGCGTTCATCTCCTGCTCTCCAGAGACTCTGCTTTGTGTTCTCCATGTGCAGAAAACTGTCCCAGCAATTCCTTTTGAAGTTTTGCCTGAGACACTTGGGGACTTTTTCCCTCCCCAAACAGAGGCTAGAGGTGAAGAGAATTTCCTGCCAGTTCCTCTTCTGATACAGAGTCTAAACTCCTGCTGTTAAACCTCTCCCAGCCACTTCTGTTCTAGATCTGTCACTGCAGCGGAGCAGAGGCTCCCCGGCTGCGCTCTCGCTTGGATCCAGGGTTACGCAACAGCAGCCTGCGAGCGCCAGCGAGATGCCGCTGCATCCAGACGCGCTGCACAACGTAGTTGCTTGGATACTTCTTTTTTTTTGTTTTTCTCACAAATGCTAGGTAACAATTTGCAAGTTATAGCTGTACCATTCAGCACAGATGCAGGTTAAGCAATGTTAAGAATCTGAAATATTCATTAGTTCCTCTCCATATTGCTTTTTTAGAGGCTGAGCATCGTGGGATTTGAGAAGACTGGATGTTATTTTGCTCCCTTTTCAGAGCCTTTATTTCACCTTCTTAAGTGTTAAATAACTTCCCACTTTGAGAATTTTTTTCATCCAGAAAATTATCCTTTACTTATTGATGCAGTAGCCCACGGGCTGTAGGAGGCCTGGCTGTTGGTGCTGGTAGGTCAGGAAGATTTCTGCGCTGCTCCTAATTCAGCCCGTGTCGTACATTCGTTACGTCAAGAGGAGATTTGACGAGAGCTTGCAGGGATTGGATCTCGGAGGAGCTGAGTGGGTGAGAGTCTCTTGTAATGTTCTAGCAGGGAGAAAGATGCGTACGTGTTACAGCCAGCCGCTGGGCTCTGAGTGCACTGCCGAGCCGGTGCGGGGTGAAGATACAACTTAAACGTGTGTCACGTATGGCTGCGTGTGTTTTCCTCGGTGTAGTTTAAGGCAAGCTGTGGAAATGAAAAGCCTACTCCTGATTATGCTGCTGCTGACCAGGAATGAGACTTTTATCAAGAGAGTTGTGCTGGCACACCTTCATTCTGTGGACACAGTTATGACAGACAGGAATGGTATCCAGATAGGTCTGTTCTTGTCCTGTTGTGGGAATAATGTATTATTCAGTAGTGGGGGCTGTTCAGTAGGGCTTGTTGTGACAGGACGAGGGGTAATGGTTTTAAGATGGAGCGAGGTAGATTTAGATTGGATATTAGGAAGAAATGTTTTACACTGAGGGTGGTGGAGCACTGGCCCAGGTTGCCCAGAGAGGCGGTGGATGCTCCATCCCTGGAAATGTTCAAGGCCGGGTTGGCCGGGGCTCTGAGCAACCTGATCTGGCTGGAGATGTCCCTGCTCCTTGCAGGGGGGTTGCACTAGATGACCTTTGAAGGTCCCTTCCAACCCAAACCAGTCTGTGATTCTGTTTCATAGATGATACAGGTGAATCTGCATTGCTTTAATGACCCTACGACATGTTCTGGGAAAAGTCAAAGCTCTGGAGCTGTAACTTGAACAGCCTGCACGGAGCCCTAGAATAACCCCCGGTTTTTAACGAAGATGGCTGTAGCAGGGATACAAATGAGGCTGCTGTGAGCGCGCACCAAGGTAAACTGGGTGCTAGCAGGAAGATGGCTGATGGCAAGACAGAGACCCCTCCCTTTGCAGTGCACCTCCCTTCCCTCCAGCCTCCTGCTCCTAAAATAGCCCTTCAGCATGAGGAGTGAAAACCAAATATTTCCCTCTTTTAAAAGCACATTTAATGTTGTTCATTTCAATGGGAAACTGACTTACACCAGAAGCTGGTGGTGTGCATCTGCCACGTCTGCTCTATGTCCCTATTCCTTGTAAAGTGGACCAGTGTGGCTCGTGACTGAGAAAAGATGATCAGCTGCAGGTCCAGGTCTCCAACTTCTCTGCGGATGGCTCCTGAGCCACTTTGCTTTTCAGGCTCCTTCAGCCTCGTTGAGATCTAGCTGTCTTCTTGTTAATGCAGCAGTTCAGGAGACTCTCTCCCAGCTGGAAACAGGCCCAGCTTCTCAGGTGAAGATGTCAGCCCTTGGGGTGAGGAGGGGCACATGGCCGTGCTGCTTCTGAACGCTCCTGAGTGCACTGGAAGGTTGAGCAAGGTCTGTGGTTCAGGTGGTGACCGGAGAGGTTCTGAGGTGTGAGTGTCCATCCTTCATAATTGCACAGGGACAACTTCACGCGTGTAAATACGCCTCCCACGTGAATGGGTAATGAAAGGCTGCTCGTCGCGGTAACCTGTGCAGCTGGGGTTTCGCTTTAATCACAGAGTGCTCGTTGTGGAGAAGCCCTGCCCTGACACCACTGTACATGTGCGTATCTGTGACTTGGTCTAAGTCAGACCATACCCTTGACAGCAGCAGCAGTTCCCAGTGTGAAAGCTGGAGTTACAGTCCCTGTCTTTATACAGCAGGTGAGTTTTCTCACATTTGCCCCATCACCGTACGTGTTTGTTGTTGCTGATGGGAAGCAAATGCTCCAAGGTTTTAATGTTTCCAATGGACAACTTTGAGCATTGCCTAAGAGGAGGTTAACAGGTGTGTTCAAGGTTCTGGGAGGTATTAAATCGAGCAAAGCATCATAAGGATGTGGAGTATCTGCCTTTCCTGTCATACTTGCACAGCGTGGGGAGGCCTTCTAAAAGCTGGAGGAAAGGTCTATTGAGGGAGACAATAGATTTTGTTTCTCAGTGTCTGTAAGTGTCTGGAGATGGTGACAACTGATAGGCTGCTGCAGGGTTTTAGAGAGGAGTTATGCAAAATACTCTGCGGTGTAGGGATATTTAATGTGAGTATGTATCTACAATGTTTGTATTCTTTTTTTTTCCCTTGGGTGCAGCTCTGTGATTAAGGCTAAAGCTGTTGTACTCCCCATCAGGCAAGCTGATTTCACTGCAGAAATTCAATTGACAGTAATCTCCTTTTTAATCTGTTCTTGTGGTGTAGTGTAGCAGGCTGTGTCACACTGTATTTCTCATCCTGACTCTTGTTGTACCAGTTGGAGGCTTTTAATTTTTGTCTTCAAGTGTTTGAGCTTTATTTCTGCAGTTTTTAGTGAGGTCTAATCTAAAGAGAGTTTGCATAAATCTCTTGGCTCCAGCAGGAAGATGAAAGCTTCGATAAGGAACTTGTTTTTTTCTCTCTCCAGAGCAGGAGCGCAGTGTCTTTGACCTAAATATACCAATTACTGACACAGCAAAGTGATACAGAAAACAATCCGGAAGGAATGCCAACCTCTGAATGAACGCTTGGCTGCAGAAAGCTACTGCTTATGTGGAACCTCAAACAGAAGAAATGTGAGGAGGAAAACAGCGTTCATTCAGAACATTTCATGCAAATAGTGATGAGTGAGAGAGAAATGGCTGGAGAAAGCTGCACGTCTACCCCTCAGCCCTAGAACTCTGGAGAGGTAAAAGATGCAAAACCCGGTGCAGTTCTCCCCCTTCCCGTTTGTGCCCTGGTTTGCTCAGCGTAGCTTTTTGCAGAACTTTTATCTCCAACTTAAAGGCTTCCTGGTAGCAGCTTCTATTTTTAAAAAGTGTTTGATGACAAATGTAAGTATTTCAAAAAGTAGCAACGAGCTGCCTCTCTAGAGCATACTAGGTGACTTCATTAATTAGTTACATAATTTTTAACGATGGTTGAGGTTAACCATCTCCAGAGAACGAGGGATTCTGAAGTAAACTGGTTTTCAGTTCAGCTTTGAGACCTACCCTCTATATGTGAGTACTTGCAGAGTGCTGCCAAGGAGATGGTTCCCATAATATACTGAATAAATCAGTTCATACAAACTGCTGCAGATTTCTGGTTGTCTTTGTTCCCCAGGTTGCAGCTGTGGAACTTGCAAACTCTCGCTGTCCATTTTTTGGTGGTCAAATTGCCATTTTTACTGCCAAGGTGCCACTAAACACAGCCAGGCCTGGAAATGGTACCTGTTACAGTTCAGCATCCCCCTCCGGCCTCGGAAGCTCTAGCTGGTGAACTTATGTGTAGTCTTGGGCTTCTTGCGAGAAAAAGGGAACCTTTTATCAGCCGAGGTTTTCGAGTCAGCCCCTGTTTCTTGTTACCAGCCAGAGTGTTGTTGCTGGCACCTCAGCCGTACTGCAAATGCAGTGTGTGTGGGCTTTTTGCTAACACAGTTTATTTAAGAGATTGATACAACTCGGGCTGCTGTACGAAAGTCTCTCTGCTACAGAAATGTGTACTAGATATTTGGCAATCTGACTCAAACGTTTGCCCTACTTGGTTCCAGCGGACGATTTGAGGTTATCGATACGGCCAGCCTTGTGCAGGGCCTGCTGTTGAATAGGCACCTGACAAATATTTCGTCTTGGAAGGTGCTGAACCTCAGTTCGATGGGATGTCCGTGCACGGATCCTGGTCCCTTGGACCTCAAGGGCCTCTATTCAGTTGCTTCTCTGGGCATCTAATGCCAGTCCCATGCAGATGTCTGATTCCCCAGGGCGCCTCTAACGTCGCCATGTGCTTGTGTCAAGAGTTGAGTGGAGCCCTAAGGAATCTGCACGTGCAGTGGACGCTCTCATCTCCGGTGAGTTGTATGGCATGAGAGGAGAGGCTGTGGCTGCAGTAATGGCACCCTCTGCCATACTCAACCGGGCTGGGTTATCCACGCGTTGGGTAATTGTTGGGGGAGGGTGGTTTTTGTACCGACTTGCTTAATTCTTGCTGCTGCACAAGGAGAGCTCCTGTGTGGAGGAGCTTGCAATGCACTGTACAGCTGTAGCCCAAACAAAGATACGCTGGGGATGCTATGAAGAGGAGTATTTGCATGGTTTAACAGCTGGACCGGTGCCTGGACGCACAGCCTCCGATTTGACTAAAGCAGCTGCCTTCTTCCCAGCAAAGGTCGTGTTCGGCTCAGAGGCACTTAGTGTGTGTTTGAACAACTGGATGGGATCTGGCCAGGGAAAGGGGAGGCAGGGAACTAGAAGACTGCTCATTTAATTACAAGCCTTTTCTTTGTAGTGCCTCCTTTGAGAGCGGGTCCAGAGTTGTTCACGTGATGGTGGCTTGACAATGTTCATGAAAAGCCTCTCTGATGGCATGGCTACATCTGAGTCTTCTGCGGGTTCAGGGGCGTCTATATTAACTAAATTTCTGTTGCGTAAATAAGAATCTGCAGTTGCCCTTCACTAGGAGAGCTTCTGCATTCCTACTCTTGCACAAGGCCTCTCTGCCCCCGTTAATAAGGATTTTTTTAAAAAAAAAAAAAACAAACACCATTGACTTCAAGAAATAAGAGTGGTTGCACATCCGCCTCTTGGCTCTGCCTTCCCGTGAGGAATTCGGGATCACCCACTGCTGGTGTTTGTTGCTGTGCAGAGGATTCCCGTAAAAGGGGAAAGCGTACCAAACAAAGAAAATAATGCAATTGCCCATCCAAAATGCAGCACCTAGCCAAGATTTAGGAAATGGAGAAGGGGAGAGAAATTTTGTCACATCTGAAGTGTGCACGTCACAGCTATGAGCAGGATGTTGACTTTTGAGGTGAAAACCGCCTAAATTGTCAGTGCTCTCTCGATGTTGATGGCTGTGACCACTCGCACTCCTGGTAAAAACACTTCCCGGGCATTGTCTATGCAGTCAGGTATGTTGGCATAAAATCATCCGTTGCAAGCTGTTGTTGAATTGGAATCTCTTTTAAGGTCTGAGAGAGATATTTTTAGGGTGTAGTCTGTGTGAAATGTTCCTTGGTTAATGGAAAGGCAGTGCATGTTAGACGCATGACTTAGGCTAATAATCACATCTCTTTCAGTGAGAGAATTGCTGTGATGTTCCTGATGTTAAATACAGGCAGACAGCTCCAGTCCCTGTACGTAAGAATGCAGATTGAATCTTGTTTATCATTGCATCAGTCTGCAGAAAGGAGATTTATACGAGCAGAATTGTTTGCGTGACATGGAGTGACTCCCATTGTATAGAGCAGAATAGCACTCAAAAACATCTCTCCTCTCCCTTGCCCTTTTGATGACAGATAGTTGGCAGTGGATCAAAGCACAAACAGGATTAATGTTTTGCATATTCTGTCCTACATGGCCTGAAAGGAGCAGAGATGGAATTTTTCATCTTTCCCTTTAAACTGCATTTAATATTGTGGCCTAGTTTAGAGCTGCGCGACTCATTCCTTCCCTTTCCCCCGAGGCCTCTGTTTCTGGTCAAGGAAAGCAGGGCACGGCTCCCTCCGGAGCTCGTCGCTGCTGCTCGGCTTCCTCCTGCTCATAGGCTGGCGGGAGAGCCTGGTTTGAGGCTGGAGCGATCCAGGATCAGGGATCTCCAAGTAGCTTTTGCGGAAGCTGCTGTCTCTTGCACCTATTGCAGCGGTTACAGCATGGGTGCTGCAGGGGATGAGGAACGTGGGGCCGGGGTGAGATCCAGGGTTCTCGCCACCGCCTGTGCGAAGGCAGCTTGGAAAGCTGCAGTGGGTCAGTGTCACAGGTCACACCTCCAAAGGGCTGGTGTCAGCGTCCAAGGATGCTGCCCAAGCATGTTCCTTCTCAAAGCATCAGCTGCCTTCTCAAAGGTGTCCTCAGAACGGAACGGTTAGGGATTTTGATCCGCTTTTTGGCTGATGAATTGTTGCACTCACGGCAGTACTTCCTCCTCTTCATAAATACACTCCAAATGGCAAGAAAATGTGAAGGAGCTTGTTTTAGTGGTCATGTCAGTGTTGGAGTGGTGTTCCTTCACTGAAGCTTGACCATGCAGTGGGCACGTCTTCTCTGTCCTGCCCTCCCCTCTAGTGGGGTGACTTGTCATTGCAGCTCAGTTTTGGCTGACAGTTGCTAAGGTTTTGTGATGTTTTGCAGTTGCAGGATTACGTAGCAAACTGTAGGACGGGTATGGTATATGCTGGATCCTAGCACGGATTTGCGGAAGAGGAGAAACAGTAGTGGTGGGATGGGTGAAATATGGGAGCATTGGCTGTATCTTCTTTCATACTGAATGTCCTCAGTCCATGAGAAGGTATGGCTGCGTTTGCAAAGGAGATACCTGAATCATCTTCACCCCGTCAGCTGCCTGAATCTGACCGCTCCGTAAATACCAGGACAAAACACGAGACACGGGGAAGGAGTAGGCTGCAGCCTGGTCGGAGTTGCTCATGAGGGGAGGAGGAGGTCAGTGAAGGTCAGTTTTGTTCCAGGTAGCGTCCCAGGTGCTGGCGGTGGATCTCTTGCTCAAATTGCACTTGTCCACAGTTCTGTTTTTGTAGGCAGTCAGCTGTATTCTGAATAGATGCGCTTCTCTCACAAATCTGCGACATTTCTGTCTAATATTAAAGAGATCTTGTAAGAGCTTCAGCAGAGACAGATGGTAATTGATTGGGCCATGTCCAGCCTCCTCCACACCGAGCTCTTGAGGGCTGAATTTTGAGTGGAGCTAAGAATTTCAGGACCTTCTCCTGTCATTTGTGGGGCTTTTGGCTATGACATACCACGCTTGCCAGTTGCTGTGACGAGGATTTTCTTGGCTGTGGAAATGGCCATTCATTGTAATACTAAAAACGTTTGCATAGCTTGGGTTTCCTGAGCAGCACAGTAGAGATGTCAAGTGCTCTTTCAGTTGTTTTACCTTTCTGTGGGTTTGAGGAACTTGTTCTCTAGCCAAATACACACTTCTGAGCTGTTTTGCCTTATTCAAAAACCCCATAATGTCTTCAGCTATCCTGCCTGTAAATAAACCTCTTCCCCTCCCCTCTGACCTCTTCCTCTTTCCCCCCCAAGTAAATTTTTTTGTCAGCCCACAGGGAACTCATCAGAGCTTATGCTCTGACAGGATCTGAGAAGTTCCTGCGATAACAAACACACCCACAACAACTAACAGTGTTTTCAAAAGGACTTGAGATAATAAATTTGTTCGAAGGAATCTAACTGCATAGCTGACGCTGCCTTCCAGTGTCTTGTCCTCCTGATCTTCTTTAGGACATTTAGCCCACCAAGTCGTTAGGGTGATGCAGCATCCTGAATGAAAGGCGTTGTGGTTCTAGTACCTTCCTTACGCTCCAGTTCGTCATCCCCACCTAGTACCACCATCCTAACGCTGTCAGGCTGCTACATCAGGTCGTGCAACCCAAAGTAGTGGGGTGGGGTTGGGGACTGGGCAAAGCCAGAGCCAGTGGTGGGAACAGTAGTGCTAGTGTTTCTCTCAGTTTAATAGGCCTGATGATACTCGACTGACACCCTTCAAAGATCTGAATCCTCATCCTGCAGATCTTGTGTGTGTGTGTTTTGGTTTTTTTGACTTCTGCTACAAGAACTTCTACTGTGTGGGTCTGTTAAGGAGAACCCATTGAGATGCGCTGTGAGTTGTCCACTGCTCTTAGCAACAAGTGGTGTGAAGGACACGCCACCTCCGTTTCTGCAGGCGGATCTCTAGAAGCTAGCGCAGAGCCTGCTCGGGATAACCCGGAGGGACCTGTGCTCTCAAACGCAGGGGCAGTAGACAGTTGTCCACACGGGCACAGCCCGAGGTAAGTTTAACCCTTCGTGCTGTAGCTGTTTGCCATCACTGGTGTGTGGCACTGAGGAGGTGGCCTGCGTGGCTTCCGCGGTGACGTCGGCTGCCCGGCTAAGAGGAGCGCTGTGTGGTCTCAGGGGTCAGAGCTGTCCTTTGCACCACAGGATTTTTTCTGCTCCAACCCACTGGGAATTGCCTGCACTTTCCAGCACTGCAGTGAGAAATCAATATACACTCTGCTGGGAAGTGCCAGTAATTAGGATCACAAATTTAGAGGGAGAGGAGCAAGGCAAGGAGGTATGAGAGATATTTAGGACTGAAGTAGACTTTCTTTGCTTGCTCTAGAAATGCAGAGGTACTTACTGAACAGCTGACTGGTGTCGGAGCTGTGGACAGGTCCTGAGCCAGTGTGGTTATTGCAAAAGCTTGAATAATGGAAGCTGACTCTGTGCTACTGGATTCTTCTTTAGCAAGGCCACTCTTGGCTCTGTGTCCCAGAGAGCATCCCGGAGTGTCCGGCCAGCCAGGGAACGCAGCTGACACTTCATCTCAGGAGCAAGGGCTTGGCTCCCCGGTCTGAAAAAGCTCTATGGCTGCTCTTCACCTGTGTATTTGCACCTTCTGAGTGATGCTACAGCTTGTTTTCTGGTGACTGGGGAGTTCATTGGTATTTTCATTTTGAGAGGACGGGAATGCCAGCTTCCTTACCGAGTAGCTGAGCTGATTCTAAGGTATGATGAGCAGGAGGTATTCCTGCCAGCTCTTGCCTGTTGTAGATGGTCTGCAGGTTTTAGCTTGAATTTGCGGCTGCAGGTGGCTCCACTTCATGGTGGTGTTCTAGTTCTGTTCTTAGAAATAAAAGGTCAGTGGCAAGCATACATTTTCTAGTTATCCCTGTATCTCTCAGCTTTAGATCATTTAAATAAGAGAGAGAGATAAACAGAATATCCAGCAGGAGTATCTGTGTTTAACTCTGTGATAAAAAGTGAACTGAATATAACCTTGCATGCAATAAGCCCAAAGAATGTAGTTCAAAGGATTCTCAGGAAAAAACATCTGTTTGTATGGTTATCTCAGGGAAACTTAGCTTTTCCACTCCTCCCCTTTTCCGATCTTGAAGCTTGTATGTGTTATTCTGCAAGTTTTTTAAATGTGTCTGTTCCAGAATCTCCCCTGCCTGTTGCTTCCCTTCCTCTCCCGCCCTGGGCAGCAGGTCGGTACATGTCCTCTTTGGTGGGGCCCGGGGGACACACAGTTCCTCGTGTCCTTTTTTCCACTGACTCCCTTCGGAATTGACATTTACTGCGTTCCCCAGCCTTCCCCTAGCCCATGAAATCTCTCACACACCTTTCCTTAGCATCTGTTTTCGTGGTATGTAAAACAGAAAGCAGTGTATTTGTGATAGAGCATCTTCCAAACCGCTCTCCTGAAGCGAGCTGAAGAGGAAGATGAAGATAGTTTCTGTTCCCAGAAGAGCTGTACAGTCTCCCCTGGGGTTGTTCATGGGAGAAGGATGTCAGAGCCCATTGCAGAAGTGTTTGGGCAGGGGACAGTGCTGGAGAGGAGCACGGTGCCTGCCGGGGCACAAATCGCCTCTGGCTTCATCATAGTAAAATATTAGCACCTCTGTTGTCATAGGGGCAGAGGTCTCTTGGAACCACCTACTTGCTGGTTTGTGTCTTCAAAAATGACCAAAATACATGGTGCCATACTGAGGTCTGGCTCTAAGTGGGTCAGTTCTGTGCAGCTCCTGTAGGACCACACATGGCCAGCAAGTGGAGTGTGCTGGGCTCACTGGGGAGATCTCCAGGAGGGAGACCCAAAGCAGGCTAGACACAAACCTGTGCTCCTGCTTCCTTTGCCACCTTGTGCTGAGCTCTGGTTTTCTCGGGATGCCCCTGTGCTGCCTGAACGCTTGGTGTGTTCTAAAGGGTGTTGCTCCTGCAGACCTACACGGATGTAGTAAGTGTTCGCGGATAAAACAGATCCCACCCCCCATCTCCAGCAGTGCCTGGCAGTGCAGATGTCAGTGTACTGCGAAGCAGAATTAATTGCTGAGATCTGTCTGCAGAGGTATCGCTTTGGGCTTTCCTAGGTAGGCCAAGTAAAATTCCACAGCACATTAGGGATTGTGCGTATTAATTTTGCATCAGAAGCAGCATAGTATGTCAAATCGCCACTTTCTGGTCCATCTGCGCTCTCCCAGTCCTGTTTGTCAGGTTCATTACTTGCTGGTTCTGTGGATTCTTACACTTGATGGCTGACACTGGGCTATGGATTAACATGATGTACATAAAGGTAATAAAAACCCCGGTGGTTTTTGCCCAGAAGTAAACTGTGTGCTTGGCTCTTGGCCTTCCTTGTTTAGCAGGGGTCCCTGGAAGTCGGTGCAAAAGCATGCTGAATCCTGCAGGGGCAAAAATTCCTGGGATGTGGAATTTTTTCAAGGGTTTTGAGAGAACGTGAAGAGACAGCTGAGCAGAGAGTGAGTTCCTCTGCAGTGACAGCTACATGCAGGAGCAGTGAGAGTTTCCTTCGCCTTCCACAATCAAACCAGCGCAATGCAAGACTTTGGATTCTGCGTATATTAAAGTGTATTAACTTTCTTCTCCTTTCCTATGTGTGCAGGAGGCAGACAGTGGGGAAGAAGAATGCCGGTCCCAGCCCAGAAGGTAAGATTGTCGCTTGAGGCTTGCAAGCCTCAAGGAGGCCTCGAGGACACCTGTCTTTGTGAAATGTTCCACGGGGGGTTTTGGTGTTGTTCTGGCATGTTCTGCAAGCACGCTTCCCTTTCTGCCTGTTGATGCTGCACAACTGTCTTATGTGTGCCTCACTGAAAAATATATTTAACTATGGCCTAAATGATGCTCCCTAAATGATCTAAAGGGGCTGCTGCAGCAGGAAACAGGAAAAGTAAGATTACACACTGAAAAACATAGATGAGGAGCAGTTCACAGAGATGTCAGTGCATGTGTTCTCCAAACTGCTCTTTGTGTCCAGGAAATGGTGCAGACATGTTCTGAGTAAGAGGGTGAGAACTCCACTTCTCTGTGCGTGTGGAGACTTTGCTTGTATTTTAGGAACAAATCCTGGTTGTGTTGTTCACTAGTTTCCTCCAGTGTTGTATGTTGTTTCTCAGGATTTGGTCCATCATCAGAATATTGGAAGAGGAATAACCATACTAATAAACTCTTGTTCTCTGGTTAAAAAGTTCCTGTTGCCATCAAGAGCTGAATTGGATTATTCTAGTTAGCAGCGATATCACAGGAGCGACTTCAGCAGTGATAGTCATCCTCTAACTGTGCTTCTTCACCTCCTGGTTATGCCCTCGTGCACATCTTTGGGACCTGGGAAAAGTTCTGTATCCAGAAGTTGATGCACAGGGTGACTACACCATAAGGGCACCTGCTTCTTAGAAGACCACATTCAGTGGGTACGTAGATATTTGCTGCTGATGCAGGTAGCCAAACATCTACTGCAAAGTTAAGAAAACGCTGAGAATTTACAGGAATTTTTAATTTTTTTTTTTTTTTCCATGGAGATGTTCTCTTTTATAGCTACTGGGTTCCTTTGCTTCAGGAGGAAGCTTTTTTGATTAGTGGTTATCCCTAAAAACCAAACAAACATTGAAACTTGGCTGATTGAACAGTGACAAGCATCACTGGAGGTTTTATAAGGCAGTTGTAGTCTTAAGGGTAGGTTTCTTAAAGTCTCACAAGCTTTGTCTCCTATCCTTTAAGCCATCAAAGGAATTATTTCAGCTAAACTTAATAAAAACTGTTTATACTGGGTAACTTCTCCAGCAGCAGGAGCACTTCCTCGCCTTAAAATGTTGCAGTCAAATTTTATGAGAGGTGTAAGATTCCCTCCAGAGGGAGTAAAGGGGAAGTGAAGGTGAAGTAGTTCTCGCTTTATGAGCTCTTTGGCTGCTACTTTTATCTGCTTAACGTTGTTTGTGTGAGTGGGTAACAACAGAAGCCATAGTTTCTAATATTTGAAAGCCTTGAATAAGATTTGGGCTTTGGGTTTGGGGCCAACTCGGATGAACCTGCAAAACAAAAAGCTCTCTTGGTTGCACATTTCCATGATTTCAGTGTAGTCCTGCGATTGTGTGGCTCAGGGAAGGTGACTGGTCCGTTTCCTTCAGTCTTCTACCCTTAAATGATGATTTAAGAATTGCTGTTTCTTCATTTTACAGCTTTCGTGACTGAGAGGAAAGCTGGAAAGCACAATTCCCAAAGGCTCAAACTGAACTCAGTGATTTTTAATTTCACTCTTAGCCTTCCAGCAGTCACAAGATCAACTCCTGACTTGATCTCCGTATACATAATGTATTAGAGGGGATGGGAGGTGTTTCGTTGTTGGAGGCACTTAGCAACTCTTTCAGGTTAGGTTTGAAATGAGTGTTTTTTAATATATTTTAAATAACTTCCTGGGGTAGGAAATGACAACCTGCTGTTGATGTGGTGATCTGAACTCCGTGACTCCTGTTGCTGGGGTCAGAAAATGAACTGAAACCAAGATCCTTCTCAGGGAAAACAAGGGGGTGGGTGTTAAATGTGTTTGATTACAGTAGGATAAAAATAATAGTCACATGTGGATAAGTCGTCAACCTGGAGCCCCGCTGTGGAGGAGCAGCAGATGTCTATAAACAGCTTTTGAGTGTATCTGATCCTCTGTTTTCAAGGGAACGTGGCAAGTGGTAGCTATTAAAATGCAGATGGTGAAAAGGCGATGGACCCAGTTTGGCCTTAAAGGTGAAGGTGCGTTATCAGCTGCGGTGTCGCCGAAGGAGGGCTCTGCAGCCGCCTGACGCTCCCAGCTGCCTGCCTGGGCAAGGCCGGCTGGTGAAGTTCTCCCGAGGCACCATTCAGGTGAGCTGGCTGGAGCTACAGGTAGTGTTTGGGGTGGGATTTGTGCTATTTGTAAAATTCTTCTGACGATGAGTCCTTTTGTCTCCTGGACTCATGTAAAACTTGCTTAAACACTACCTCAGAGTAACATGGTTGGCATCAAGCACGCCCAAACTCATTCCCTTAACTGGACATTAAATGCAAGAGTACTGCTGTGGCTAAAGCGCATTTGGGTTCATAAAATAACTTTTTAATATTTATTAAATAGGTTGTTAGTGCATGGAGATGTTATAATGCCGTTATAAAGGCAGTTAGCTTAAGATCTAAGCATAAGCACGTAGAGATATTTGGTGTCTGAAGATTTTTCCAGGGATCAGTCTTGAAGATCACTCTGTATAGCCTTCATTTCCATCCTCCTGAGCTTCCATGTCTCTGCAGAGCCTGGGGCTTGCTGTCTCAGATGAGACAAATGTTCCACTTAAATCCAGCTTAACAGCATCGCTAGCCCTCTGGCTAGCAATTTTTAGGTGTCTTCTTGTGTGAGGTTTCTGCTGTTGATCTTTTCTCACTGATGAGATATGGATTATATACAGAGGTGAATGGGAACACGCAGAAAAGACTGGCGGTATGAGAGCAGGAGTGACTGGTGCTTGTGGAGCAGAGGCTGTGAAGAGCAACCAGTCTAAATGTCTTCCAGAGAGGCACAGAAATGAGTTTCAAACAGGAAGTGAAACTTGTGAGTACCTAAAACAAAAAAAAAAATCTGAGTGCTGACCTGTTTGTGCTCTTTAAGACCTAACACCACAGGGGACTGGGGCTGTGTGGAGCCCGGTCTCGCAGACAAGGGAGAGGAAGTGTGTGAAAACGTCGTTTAAACTTAAACCTGCTCTGCAGAGCAGTCACACGAACACGGCAAGCCCGCACTCGCCACCAGACTGCTTCTGCCAGCACCATCTCGGAACGAGGCGTTTTCTGCTTTGTGAATTAGCAGAATCCACTTAAAGCTTTTCTACAAAAGATGGAAAGAGCCATTACATGCGCAGAGAGAGTTCATGTGTGCTCTGAAATTATCCTTGGAAGATGCTTGAAACTGTGTTTTCTGGCAAAGTCTTTTGTACTGACGCAAAGAGGAATGGTTTGTTTCCCTACTTGAGGGAAGCACTTGAGTATTGTGAACACAGACCTGATTTTATAAAGACTTCTATCTGTTACAAAAAAACCCACAGAAAAATAATACAGCACATACTTGAAGCTCACCAAATAGGTAAAAACCACCTTGGTTTCCCCACTCTTCAAATTACTCAGAATTTTTTCTCACGTACCCAGGGGAAGCCCAGGAGGATCTTTATACCCTGCCGTAGCTCTGACCGTTCTTGCAGCTTACGGGTGAGATCCCCAAACCCCTGCCCTGGGTCCAAGTTCTTGCTCTGGAGTCTCTGATCAAGCCGCTCCTTGTCACCCTTGGCTAATGAGGCTAAGACAGAGTACTGCATAAGCAGTGTCCTGAACAACCTATTTATTACATTTATTACCTTCATAGCTACCTTCTAGACGTTTTTATTAGGCTCTCTGGAGGCCGCACAGCTAGCTGGCCTGCACGTTCCCCTTCTGTCCCCAGACGTGCTGCTGCCACGCTGAACATCCCCTCAACGGAGCATCTGTGTTAACAATCTCTGCATCACCCCAGTGCTGTTAAAACTGAACTAAAACGCGTGTGTATTGAACTTGGAGTTGTGTTTACACGAACCGACGTATTGACATGCAGTTTTTGTGTGCTCTGTGCCAAGGTTGCAAGGATTCAGCATCTTTGTTTTGCTGACAAACGACATCTCCAGGGCCCCAGGCAGCAGCGGTGCTGAAATCTGCGCTGGATTTGCTGTGGGGATCTGCCGGCTGCTTTTTGGCTTTATGTTTCCACACTGGCTGTGAATTTACCACTTCTCCGTGCCTTGAAACAGCTCTGGTTGCTGAAATGCAGCATTTGAGGCTGCACAGTGACTGCTGCACATAAAATGGAGCGAGCAGTTTTGCTGGCGAGGCTGCTGGGGACTTCGGAGCAATTCTATGAACTTTTATAGCCTGGCGCTTGGTCAGGCTGAAGTCCACTTCCTTCAGTAAAGCTGAGGAGCCTCTCATGCCCTTGGAGCGCCACAGAAGGTGATAATGTCCTGCTCGAAATCTGGGATTTGTTACCTGGAAATGTTCTCAAAAAGTGCTTGTCCTCCCCTCTTCAGATGGGGCCAGGAGGACGGTGTTAAAGACAAAAAACCTTTTGCAGCCTAAGTATCTTACCTTTTGGTTTTGTTTTCTTTTGAGTGAAAATAATTCCTTCCAGGAGTGAACTGGGAAGGAAAGCAAATCAGATTATGGCCACGATAACAGTTGGATGTGCCAAGATGCCTCAAGGTTTCAAGCTGTGAGCAAATACCTTGGTTTTAGGAGCGGAAGACTGATGCACTAGCTTATCGTTAATAACCATATAAAAGTTGATTTCAAATAGTAAGTAGAATTGGTGCATGTGTTTCCTGGTATAGGGCAACAGCTCAATAAATTGTAAGCCAACTTGTTTGAATTTTTTTTTTTTTTTAAACTGACACCCATTGCGGGCTTGTCACTACCTGAGGCTCACAGCAGACGTGTGCTAGTCACTGGGAGAGAGCGGGGAGTGGTTCTGTGATACGGATTTGCCTGCACTTCAGAAGGCTCATTTACAGTGCGCATCAAGATGTGTGAATTTTCAGCATCCTGTGTCTGTTCTGACGTTTGGAGATGTGTATCATCGCCATTTGGCGCTCCTGCGGCAAGCTCCTGACGCTGCTGGCTATCCTTAAAGCATCTCTTGTGTTACAAGAGAGACTTCCAAAAACCACGTGCTGTGAGTTCTAGAAACTAAACCTTCCTTTCGCTTCCTTTGCTTGCTGTTACAGCTGCCAAACATTTAGTTTGTGGGTGCTTGAACAGTAGCTGGATCTTCTGATGCATATGCAAGGCAGTTTGTTGGCTCCAGATGTTGAGAACCAGAGCACTGTGCGTGTGGCGCACAGGAAAGCTTGTGTGTTACCATGCTAGAGATTACTGAGCTCTTGCAGTACGAACCTTATCTTGAGAGCGTGTTTCTTGAATCCATCTTTCTGTCTTTCCTTCCAGTGGCAGCTTAGCCTCTCCGTGGCATTCCCTGCAGCTGCTTGTGGAGAATGCAGTACCGAGATAAAAAGCTGTTCTGTTAATCTGCCAGCTCTGCTGACCACCAGAGAAAGTTCTGTGGGCCACACAGCACGATTCGTGAAAGCGGGTCTGTGGTCTTCATTTTTGAATACCAGGTGTTTTATCACCCTGCTGTGAGCAAAGGTATAGCAGTTGTAGTAAAATTTGGGCTTATTAGATCACTAACGTATCTGCAGGGCTAGTGCGCTGCAAGATCTGTGTCTGTGGTTACATGCTCAGTCCAGTCTGATAACGTACCTGTGGATCACAGTAATGTGTGAGGTGACTTTGGCTGTGATCTTCGGGCTGAAGGATCAAGCAGACTAATGTTGCATTACCGAATTTCCAGGTAAACGTATGATGCTATAGCAGGGAGCTCGCTCAGGATGTGAATGCTTATGAAGAATTAATGTGTCATTCTAAGCATGTGAACAGAGGAGATTGAGGAACAAGGCAAAGACAAACTGGTAAGTAAAAGGAATGAAGGTGGGTCAGATCCTTCAGCTGCCGAAAGACTCTGCTTGATGCGGAGCAAGCCCAGAACAGCTGCCCCCGTGCACTTGTGCTCCTGCAGAGGACAGCAAAGGAGGGGCTGACCAGGAGGTGCCATAAGGATTCCATACGTGCTTGTGTCTCCTGCTGAGCATGAACCAGGTGCTCTAAGCTAGAGGAATCTATGTTAAGGAAAGATTCCTGTTGTAAATAGAAAGGGAAACTCCAAAATAGCCATTCTGGTCCCTTTACTGGTAGGACACCTTGGCAGGGCTTCAAAGTTAAACATGAATCCTCAGAGTTTTCAGCTCTGCGTGGATTTCAGGCTCTTACGTGTATTTTGAGAATCTTGTCCAGGGTTTCTCAACTTATTGCCATTCAGCTCTTTGGTATCTTTGCATCAAAAACATTCCTTTATAAAATTAGGGGTGTGTTTCTGACAGTTCAGAGGGTTTAGATATTTGTTTTCCACAGGTCACTGAAATAACACATTACGTATTTTGTGATCTCAGACATGTCATTCAGACATGTTTCTTCCTTGCTGGACTTGGAGCAGTGCTGTAACAGTTTGCAAGGGTCTGAATAACTTTTTAGTAGCAATGTAGATGTTTGGATGGAGGGTGGTTTGCTGTTCAAATAGGATGCATTGTAATTTTGGCATCCAAAGAACTAGTTTCTTCAAAGCTCCTCTTGAACTGCTTGACCGCATGTGGAGGGCAGCTCTCCAGAAAGCAGGAGGAGAAGGTGGCTGTGGGAGAAGATGTTTCAGCACAAGTTGTGTCTTGGCGACTTATCATTGCCCAACATGAGTGTTGCCTATGGAGAGACCAGAGGGACAGATGCTGCTTGGTGGCACCGCTCCTGCTTGGGTCCCTTCAGCGTTCTTTGCTTCTGCTTCTGTAAATGGGTGTAATTGAGCGTTGACCTCTTTGTGTCCGACCCTCCAAGACTGAATGATAAGTAAACGATACAATGATTGGGTGTGGGGTTTGTGAGGGAAGGGTTTAATGAAGTGATAATATTGCAAAATAGGTGTTGAATTCTCAACTAAGAAGCCTAATCATTGATCATGATGGGCAACTGACCAAACGGGCTTTAAAAGCAGGGGTTTGTTCTTTCTGTGATGCTTATCACCCTACCCCTGTCTGTCAGATTTCTTTGCTCAAGAACTGGAAACAGAAATACTCTTTGACAGCTTAAATAACCAATTTTAGAACCTGCCTTCCTGTTCTGACTGGTTCTTCAGGATTCAAGTATAGTTTTGCGTGCTTTCCCTGCCTCCAACCCCCCTCCCTTTTTTTTTCAACTAGATATGGGTTCCTTTGTAATTACTTTGTTAGATTTCCCTTACTGTGTGCGTAAGCACTGCCGTGGTGGGTGGTATTCCTCTTACTCTCTGGGAAAGCTCTGTTCCTTTACTGTACTCCATCTCATTCTGCCCTGCATGCATTGGCTTGTTTCTGATCACTGCTACTGAAGTGGCTTCGTGTTTTCCTGATAAATGCGACTACGTAACGCAGCTGGGTTTGTCTCCCATGCTAAAAACGGGACAGAGACTTTCAACAGATGAACTTCTCCCTCAGATTTGGGGAGGCAGCAGGAGAGGAGCGAGGTGCCGCTCTCAGCGGATCGGTCTCTATCTGTTTACAGGTTTGATGCACTAATTTAAGGCTGTCCCCAGATAAGTCATCTGTTTGGACTCTTAATCCAGTCAGACTCATCTGTAGACTCTGTTCATTGCTGAAAGCCCCATGTCCTCACAGCAGTAGCGTGAATTAACTGAGCTCCCACCAGAAAAGCAGGGGCATCAGATCCTTTGGCCCTCAAACAGCTGGAATGTGGCACCATATTCTTCAAAGCTACCTCTGAGGACCCTTTTTCCCCATCAGATATGATGATGACACAGCTGTCTTTGTGGGGAAGGATTGAGTGTAGCTGCCAGTGAGAAAAACAAAGCGCTCGGCCCCACCTCTGCACACGGAAATGAACTTGCTACCCCTGCTCTCGCCGGCAGTGCTTTTCAAGACTCCAGCACTCGGCTGCCGGCAGCGACATGTTGTTTTCAAAACTCGGTAACTTTTCATGAACAACACCGGAAACAGCTGCCCAGCAGTAAAGACCAAACTTTCCATAGGCGCAGTAAAGGTGGCTGAGCAGGCGCTGCTGTAGCTCATCGCTCGGTGGGGAGAGGATGTGATGGGGGCGAGGGGGCGGTTTGTTTGCCTAACGCAGCAGCTTCACCATTTTTTTTTTAATAATCCTCTGAAAACATGGGTCCGGGTTCTGCATTGCCTTATCTGTTACACTGATGCTAACAGATTTAGGCCAGAACTCCTACACCTGACATCACCCCACTGTTCCCTTTACCCTGAACACTAGTGACGTTCCCGCTGTAGTAGTTTCCACAGGCTTACCCTGCTGAGTTGGAGGAAGAGAAGAACATTCCCTGCTTTTGCAGAGAGTACCCGGACTTCAATCCAAACGGACTTAAAATAATACCCAACCCACTGGAATAAGTCTCTAGAAAGACTATGGCCATATATCATCTTGATTAGGGCTCTTCAGAATGAGAGAAGTGAGAGGACCAGAGAAAGTCTTGCTGGCAGACACATTCTGAAATGAATAGAGGTCATCAGGCCCCAGTGTAGGCCAAGGGTTGAACGTGCCTGATAAGACAATCCATGCTCGGGATTTAATCATCTCAGCATGTGAGCAGACCCTCAGCAAACCCCTGTGGGATAGGGGGTGGTGGAAGACGGTGACACTCACACCTTTGTATGGTCTGATAAGAAGCAGCAATTCAGCCTTCAGCTGTTGATTTTGGGTGGAAACGTTAGCCTGATGAATGCCCTCTTTGCACGTGGCCTGTGTGCAAGCATGCTTTCTGCAAGGGTCAAATCTGTGGATGCTAATGCAAAACCTGAGCCCTTTGTGCATTTTTACTGACGACCTATGTGCAGAGGCCTCAGGTGTCCGAGGAGAATCCCATTTGCAAGCTGCTAGCCCCGTGCAGGACACGGAATTACTCTGCCACATCATTGCAAGATCAAAATGTGTTAAAATGCACGAGGAATGTAAGGCAGCTGATGGTACTGGTGCGAGCTACTGGGACTGTATAGCTTTGAGGTACAGACACTGGGGGAGATGGTGACTGTATGAACAAACCATGTATTTTCAGCCTTGTCTGCCAGACAGAACGCTACAAGTCAACACAAGAGCTTTGTGTGCGCGTGTTCTCCTTCAGCCTCCTTAAACTTCTCTCCAGGGGCAGCTCTGGTGGGCATTCCCTCTCTTCCCTCCCTGAAGTGCCTGGCCAGACATCCCTAGCACTCCTCCTCCTTGCTTTTTTCCACGATGCTTCCAAACTGGTTCTAGCTGGAGTAGCTGGCGTAGTTAGCTCTGCAAAGGTTTCGGGATGGGTTTTTTTTACAGTCTGTCCTGCGTGATGTATGGAACTGGGTCTGTGTGGTGTTCAAAGGTTAAATGAAGCCCTGCTGCCCAACAGGGCCGGCGCTGGACCGAGCGCGGATGCGGTTTTGTTTACCGCTTGCCTCTGCAGCGGGCGGCGTGGCCCTGTGACCTCCCGGGGAGCACGAAATGCCGATGAGAACTCGGACGGGCAGTGCCCTTTCCCCCGCAGCACAGCGTGATTTCGTGCACCGGGCTGGGAAACACTCGAGACCCCAGACAGACTTATTTACATCTTGTCATGCAGTGATTAATGGCCGTGCTCACATGCCCTGTTGCAGCACGATAGTGATTTAGACTGTTACCTGTCATCACTGCAATTTTGTGCACTTTAAATTCTTTATGTATTTGTCCCAGCGGAGTGCACCTGCTTCCAGCAAGGAGCAGTTTCTTGGCTGCCTTGTGACCTGCTGCCTCCAGCTCCGTCTCGCTGTCCACCCTCTCGAAGCCCCTTTTTTCTGCCTGCTCCTTGCTCCTGCGTGCCGAGAGATTGGGTTATTGGGTCGATACTTTTGCTCGTGCCTAAATGTAGGGTGAAACTTTGACAGAGAAATAGGGTTGTCCCTTAAGTCTGATTTTAAAAAGCAGGATATGAAAATAACACATGGCGTACAGTGGGAACTGAAGTGCCAGTCTCACTAACAAGTAGCCTGGAGGCAGTGTCAGTCTCAGGCTGATATTTCAATCCGTGTGGCAACAAAAACATTCGCATACCTTTTATTAGCGCAGCTTTCAATACATGAACTTATTTAAGGATTTCCTACTCCTGTTTTCTAAAGGTTCAAAAACACTGGGATATTTCTGTCGTCGCTTCGTCTCCTACCATATGGAGATGCAGTGCCTGATTGTATTAATCCAGGACTAATTAATTTAGAAATCTATTATCCATATGCTATGAGTAGCTGCTTTAAGAGTATTGCTTGCAGTTAATCACTGCACTTCTTTTTAGCGGTTTTTAAGGGCTTGCCTTTGTCATGTTAGCTGCATGTAAGAAATCTGACATCTGTCTGGGTGGTATCTCAGTGCATTTAGTCTCCTACAATGGAATAAAGCCCTTAAGTTATTAATTAGAACAGAACAGAAGTTCTGGGTTTGTTTTTCAGTCTGTGAATGTGTGGTATGTGTTACTACTGAGTAAGAGGTTCTTGCCAGTCTCTTGACCTCTGGAAGGATTGAGTTACCCTCCATTTCTCTAATGTCCTGATTTTTCCATTGCTTCTTGCAACTGACTTCATTTCTGCCTAACAAAATGATTTTTTTTTTGGCACTGCAGCAAGCTGGCACTGCATTTTCTTTACAGCTGTGAGGAACCATTACCAGAGATGTGCTCTTGGCCATGTAAGATGACATTGCTTAAATTAATGCAACCAAACCATATTCTAGCAAAACCTGCAGAATCACAAATTCTGCTGCTTTGTCCTTTTTTCTGTGGAAAGCGGGGATGGTTGAGACCTTTCAGAGAAGTGCTTCTCTTGCTCCTGTGAAGTCTCAGACCCAAAGCAGTTGCCATCACTCTCATTTTTTTTTTTAAACCCTTCTCTTCTCTGAAAGTTTTAGCTAATAGTTGGAAACAAGTCCTAGATGAAGCTTTCTTTTGGCTTCTAGCTCTGCTGTCTGATCCTAGGGGTGGTTCTGCAGTATTTTTTTGCTATTGAGTAGGTGTCATCAGTAAGTACGTGTGTTTAATTTCATCTTGTGCCTTGTTACTGGGTCTGAGCATGTACCATCCACACCAGACGACTTAGGAACAGTATCTTATTTGTGTCCCTCCGTGCTGGGATGTCCAGCATTCCTAAGGGAAACAGAAAACTGAGCAAGCTTCCAAGGTTTCTGGGTTGGTTTTCTGCGCTCCGTAGTTGAACAGCGTGCTCCCTGTCAGGGCTGGAGGGGACGGGTTCTGCTTTGGGGTGTCCTGCGTGCAGGGCTGGACGGGGCGAGCTGCCCCCCGGTTCTCCCGAGTGGAAAGCTCCATTGAAGTTTCCCTTGTGCTGTAACATCGGAATTCCCAGCAGCCCGAGAACAAGATTTTTGTTGTAAAGAACTTCCTTTCTTCCTTTTCTCCCGAGGGGGCGATGGAGCTGGAGATGAAATGGCTCGGAGAGGCAGCTGCTGCCCTTCTCCTTTGGCAGAAAACGAGTTGTCAAGTCTCTGCGTATGAAAGTTATTGCCAAAAACCGGTCACCCCCGCCCCACGTCTCCTGCAGGAGAGAAATTAAGGTCGTTTCCCGAGCCCCCGCGCTGGCGCTGCCTGCTTTTTCTAAAAAAAATCTTTTGATGCGCGGCTTCAAAACGTAGCGACGGAGTGTGCAGCCTCCCCGGCTTCTCTGGCTTGGATCTCCGGGGGGGGAAAGGGGAAAAGAAAGGGGGAAAAGGACCAAAAAAAAGCCGCGCAGGGCGGCATCCCCCCCGTCCCCCTCTCCGGGGGAAGCAGCGGGCGAATCCCGGCCGGTAGCGCCACGTGCGGGCTGGGGGCGGGGCCAGGGGCGGGGCCCGAGTCCGGGGGCGGGGCCGCTCCTGCGCACTCGGCGGGGGGGGGGGAGCGGCGGGGCAGAGCGGCGGCGGCTCCGCTCGCCGTGCCGCGGGGCAGGGCGGCCGCCTCGGCGGGAGCCGCGATGATCCCCTACTTCTCCGACAACGCCGTCATCTCGCAGGGCACCATCGCCCAGCTGTGAGTACCGGCAGCGACCCGCGCCGCCTTCCCCGCACCCCGCGTCCCGTCCCGCCGCTCCCAACGGCCGCCCGCGCTGCGCGTTCCCCCGCTCTCGGTGACCGGTTCCGCCGGCAAATTTCCTTCGGGCAAACTTTGGTCGGGTACCGCAGCCGGGAGGCGACCCGCGGGAGCGGGGCTGCGCGGGGCGGGGGGGGGGCGGCACCGGCACCGCAGGGCTGATTTGCCTTTTTTTGTTGTTTGTTTCTTCTTTTTTTTTTTTTTTTTTTTTTCTTTGCTACAAAACCTCCGGATCCCGTCCGAGCGCTCCGCTCAGCGGCTGCTCGCGGGAGCTGGGGGCTGCGGGGTCGGCGCTGCGGGACGCTGCGGGACGCTGCCCCCCCACGCGGACTCGCCGCCGGGCTGCGTGCGGGCAGTGCGGGACCGGCCTCCCGCGACCGGCTGCCCTGGCCCCTCTGCTCTGAAAGCAGCGATTAACCCCTTGAATTGATCTCGTTTGGGCTTATCGCAAGGTGGCTGCGGATTTGGGATTAGTTTTGGGGGTTTTGGGGTTTTTTTTCCGGGACTGAGACCCGAGCTGGCTCAGATTTTAAGCGCTGTCCGTCTCGGGCAGCTCTAAAGTGCGGAGCAAGTGTCTCTGTGCCACCTGGAAAATCATTTTCTCCAGCTGCACGTCCCCCTTTGAAATGCAGATACAAATAATCATTTAATTTGTAGACAATTAACAGCGAGCGCCCGACTTGTGGAGTTTGGCTGGAGGATTAAGGAGAGGAGTGGCTGCTGGGGGTGCTAGATAAGGCTGCGAGAGAGACGCTGTGGTCTAGCAGTGCTTGATATTACTTTAAAGAAGCCAACGGCTGTTCCATCTCCTGGAAACATCATGAAAGGCTTAAAGCTGGTGGGAGAAAACGCTGGGTCCCACCTGGAACTGTCGTCTTGGTCGCAAGGAGCTCCTGCTAGAAGTTCAGCTGCCTTGCACCTACGAGGTGTTCAGCAGATATCTCTGCTTGTGCTTGATATGGAAATAAGTCCCCAGGCTCTGGCCTCTCTTTTGAGCGTTAGCAATCACTGCTGCAGTTGGTAATCAGTTCAGTTAAGTCTCTCGGAGCCTTTCATACTCGACCCAAAATGCTTGTAATTAGTAATTTCCCCCCCGCCCCCGCTCACTGTGTTGCCTGTAAACATGACTGCTTTCCCTGCCGTGGCTGGTAGCATAGGTTTAGCAGCGACACACCTGAACTGGTGTGCGGAAGCGAGAACGCGAATCGGGTACCCCCAGGGCTTTGGGAAGCAGCAGTAATCCTGGAATTGTGGGGGAAAAAAAAAAAAAAAACCCGAACCCCAGCCTGCTGTAGGCTGAAACATTTCCTTACGGTTCAAGACGATTTACCAAGCTATATCAGGTAGCTAGGTAACAATTAAAGTGCTTTTACGATGTTTGTTTTATACACTGCTCAAACACTTCACCCACAGCCTGAGACTGTACGGAAAGGGATCAAAAGAAAGAGGAAGCACGGCTCGTCTCTGCGCCCTCCGTCGCCGGTCGCCCTGCGCTCCTGTGTCTGGTAGTAGTTTAAATTGCCACTTGGCTGGAAGGCCCGCCCTTTCCTTTTCTGGAGAGAGAGATAACCGAGTTATCAGAGGAGCTTACGCTGTCTTTCGCATCCTGGAAGGAAAGATTAATAAGCGTGAGAATGACGGAGCTTTTGGCCCACGCATAAATGTTCGCACAGGGCTGAGCGCTGGATGAGTGTTTGGTGGCGTTCTCAATCAGGACGGTGCTGTGGCTTTCGGGCTGGCATAATGAAGACCCGTTTTAAAGTTTATACTCTTAATTACAAGTTCACAAAGGCTGATTAATATTGGATGTCCTTATTTCATTGTGGGCAAGATCTAAAAATCCAGATTTTGTTGTTTTACTGTGTTCTCTCTGGAGTGGGAAGCGCAATGGTGACCCAAATATTATCAGAAACGTCTGTTTCAGGGTATTTTTTAGGAGATGTATTTGGCTGATCAGCTCTGACTTTCAGAGATCAGCAGAAAATGCTCTTGCGTTGACGCTTTTCGGCAGTGATGTAGTCAGCTGCTCCGGGTCTAATTCATTTCAGGTTCACAAGGATTCAAATAATGTCCGAGAGACTTGTGTTGATCGAAATGCTCAGAATTTATAGTTGTAACTCGTTCCAGAAGGTCTTGCTACTCTCATTGAACCTAGTGGGAATCCTGCTGATTTAGTAGTTTATTTGTGTGCAGGATTCAAAATTTACTTTGGTCTACTAAAACTCTGAGGCAGCTGATGGAAGGATAGAAAGAAAAAAACCCAAAACTTCTGACAGTCTGCAAATAGCGAAGAATTTTTCCCAGAAGAAACCTGGAGAAATAGCCATCGCTCCGTTCTTCCTGCCTGCGAGTCGCTTCCTCTGCCTCTGGCCAAGTTTTAGGTACCTCATTCATCGTTGGTGCCCCTCAAGTGTTTTTTCCGTGTCCCGGTGATAATGCCAGATTCCTCTGTCACTTGGTTTTCCTCTTTACCTCGGTAGCAAAGAACGATTATCCAGCAATCAGGGCGCTCGCTTGGGATTTGGGAAGACCCGGCTCTCGCTCCCTGCTGCGCCCCATCCTTCCTGTGCGAGCGGGGCCTGGAGATGCAGATGGATGCTTATCCTTTCTTTTCGACCGGAGAATTGACCGTCTAGCTTTGGTACCCGCGCTCCCCTGGTGTTTTTGTGCAATTTTGGAGTGTTTAAATACTCTTGTCTCTGCCTCAGCTTCCTTTCTGCAAAGCAGCAGCAAGGTTCTCCCCGGGCTCGCGCTGAGCACGTGTTGAAGCGCTCCGATGCTGTTTACTATTTCATCCTCCAACACTTTGGGAGCCAGATGGATCTAAAAACGTGAATATGCTTGCTGCTTTCCATGGTTCTCGTACTTGCTTTGTACCAGGCTGTTTTCTATTATAAGATGTTAACTGATAGTTTTTATAAGTATTTTAAACTTTGGAGAAGAAAAAAAAAAAAAAAGGAGCTAGAATAGAGAGTTTCTTCACAGTGTTGTGAGTGTATCTTGGAGCTCTTAAAAAACCCAAAACAAACAAAAAAAAAACCCCAAAATTTTAAAACCCAGAAGTTACACAATTATTTTCAGCAAAAGGTTAAAGGTAGCCACGAAACGTTTTTACAGTCTTGGCTTAGCAGGTTCTTGCTCTCTCACATAATCCGTTTTCTTGTAAGTGACAGCTCTTCTTCTGCGGAGTGTGAAGAAACAAGGCTTTCCAATGTAAGAGGAAGTTACGGGCTGTGCAGGTAATTACAAGCTGTACGCCAAATTACAACACCGGGTCATTTGGGCTCATTGTATTGCCGCCTCCGTGCCGCAACCTGTCTCTGCGCCCGGCCTGCCTTGGCCCTTGTCCTCCCCCGCCCCTTTCCTTTACCGTTGTCATGCGGCCGCGGCCTCAATGCTGGGAAATTTCATGACCATCTAATTTCAAATTACGCCAAGTCAGAAACTGAGGCGTGTGGCTGCTGCCGCCGTTGTTTGGAGAGCTGCTGATTTATTTATTTATCATCTAGGAAACCTCACAAGCTTTTATCTGCTCACAATGTTATTGCTGCCAAAAACCTTGACCGTTCACCAGTTAGCCCTCGCTCCTCCAAGCAACATCTTATTGGAAATCTTTAATTGCCTCTGTGCCATCGTAAGTGCTGTGGCTTTGTGAGTGTTCTACTGTTGTGCTGAGAGTCGATGATATTTAAGAGTTGATGAGGAGATGCTTGGAAACAGCTGCTCGAAAGCCTGGAAGATCAGCAGAGTGATTCCAGTGACCTCTGTCTGCTCCAGTTGAAGTTGCCTTCTGAGCTGGGGCTTGCTCTGGTTGGAAGTGCTTGGGATATGGAAACAAGATGATCAGCTCTCCATCTCTTGGAGAGGACCCGTACGCGCTGTAGCGGTGCTGTTTTCCACCTAAGTGTGCATTACGTGCTCGGGGTTTGTGTCACTGCAGAAGACGGCCTCCTGCTCCATCAAGGACACGATGAGAACGTGCAGGCAGGGGAGCCTGACCCCGTACCCTTCCTGCCCACCCCTCCGCGCGGCTGAGCTCCCCCGGCACGCTGGATGGGCTTCCTGTTGACGGAGCGGAGTCATCGGGGATTTCTCATCCTTTTTTATTTCTTTGCTGATTGCGATAACGCAAACGCAATGTGTGAAAGACCTCTTACTGCCCACTCGTGATGAAAAACTCTATGCAAATGCGCTGTGGTAGCAGGGTAAAAGTAGTATGCGGTGCGCTCCAGAGTTGATCATTAACTAAGCCAGCGCTGTATTGTTCATAACTACTTTTCCTGTTTGGCTTTTCCTTTTATTCCCCTGGAAGCTGTGGCTATTTGTCTCACCGATCCTTCCTGGTAGGGGGTTGGAAGAGAGAACAGAGGTGGTTATCGGAGGTAAAATCAAAACTGGAGCAGCAAACGAGTGTTTCAAGGACAAACCCCCCACACCACCGCCCGTTTTTAAGCAGTGTGTTTTAGGAAGCCCACGCTGCTGGGTTGCCAAGTTCAGGTTTGAAAAAGCTGTGAGCGGTTAGAGGTTGCCTCTGAGATTCTGTATTTTCTTGAAACTTCTGCAGATGTTTCTGTCTCTGGAAATGCTTGGAATTTTTCTAAAGACTACAAAGCAGAAGGACCCAAGTGAAGATTATCAGCAGAAAGGGACCTTTTGGGGCCGGTGAATAGGCTGGCTGGGATTTTTTTGCAGGACCATACTTCCTTGTACCTTTATCAGGGAGCCCCTGGCTAAAATATTACTTCATTGTTTTTTAAACAACTTCAGGCTAACTTTCTGGAAATGTTGCTTCTCACTAGTGTTTGTGGGGTCAGAGAAAGTTTAAAATGCTGCATCCCGCTCTGCGATGGGCTCTGAAGAGTTGCTGTCTCTTCTGCATCAGTCTGACAAACATCATTTAAATTATCAGCCCGTGTGGGCTTAAAACCAGTTCAGCAAATATTTTTTCCCCAGTGTAGTGAATGTGATGTGTACAGAGCAAATCTGCAACTTGAGTTTCCAGCCGTGGTGTTTTGTAGCAGCTGGCTGAAGACTTATTTCCACAAACACATGGACTAGAACTCGCTCCTGAGTCGTTAATTCTGAGTGCTTGTGGTTTTGCTGAAGTGTGTGGAAGACGCCGCTTTGCTGTGCGTACGCGCCTGGGCCGGAGCTTTAGTTCAGCAGCTTGGGAGGTAACGGGAGAGCGGCCATAACGGTTCTGTAGGCACCTGTAGCCGTGGTGTGTAGGATTAACCCAGTGTTTTGTGGCAGAGAAGCCTTCTGGTTCAGGGATATCGAGCGGCCCGCAACTGGGAGGCTGGGGAAAAGAAGAACCTGTGGAGGTGAATGATGAAATCGGGCCGTACCCCAGCGCTCGCGAAGGCTGGGGACGGTACAGGAATGCAGCTCCTGAGATGTCCGTGTAGGGTCGGCACTTCTTGGCATTGGCAGCCTCTCAAATTTGGGCATTTCTAGGTATATTCAGACCATGGGCTCCTCGTTGAGTGCATTTTCCTGTTTATCCTGCACTTATCTGGCCCTCATCAACATCGTGTTCGGCCGGTTGGGGTCTGTGGGTTGATTTGCCGTAAGCCATTTAAGAAGTACGCTTTTTCTGAAAACACCTTTGTTCCAAGTAGGCTAAATCCACAGACTGCTGAACCATAAATGATTTAGTCCTTTCTTTTAAACAAATGATCTTTGTCACTTAGTAGTGAAGGTCTTAGTTGGTTCACACACTTCTCACAATGGCTTAACGAGGCCCATGTTGTCCCACCAGTCTAGGCTTTCTCCTGCCTGTGATCTCCTCCGTAATTCCGCGGTTCCATGGGAATTTTGCAGTACAGCTTTTGCGGAGGCACAGAGACAAATCGGAGTAAGTTCATCCCTTGGTCCAGCGCTGTCTCAAAGTGCCCAGGATGGGTAAGGACCCCTGCAGAGGACGGCTGAGATGAATTGAGCATAGAATTGTCTACCCCCGTGAGCAGCCGTCACCTGCTCCGCATTTGCCTCACCCCTGGTTTAGAAATCCCGTGTAACCACGTATAACGAACTGTGCTGTATTTCCTCTCTTCCTGTGCTTTGTTCATCAGCGTGAAGAGAACAAATTTGCTGGTCTGAGCCTCTTGTCACCCTGCAGCCTCTGTTCTTGGTGTCCTGATGGGATGCTTTGTCTTGGCTTGACCACCTCTAGCTCGTGGGCAGCCATGTTCTGGGTGTGTGGCTGGTGAGACTCCAAATGGCAAGTGGGACTGGAGAAGAATCTTTTTCATTAGCAAACGATAGATTATGAGCTGGAAAAGCTAAATTTAAGGGAGAACTTCGTTTGCACAAAGGTACAGATGGGAAAAGCTATCATTGGTCTTACCTTTGTCTTCTAAAACTTCATCTGTTGGTCTTCTGCTTGCTTTTTGGAACTTGATGCTGGATTAAAATGAGCCCAGAATTGTGGCGTTTTATAAGGCTTGTTGTGTGGTGGTGTGTGAAGAGTTTGTCTTGTTTGTTTTTTGTTGTTATTGTTAGGGTTGTTGGTTCTTGGTTTTTTTTTTTTTCTTTGTTTGCTTTGAAAAGGAGATGGAGAAATCAAAAAACAAATGCAAAGTGGAGCAGCTGCATTCCTCTGTGTGTTGCAAGGACTGAAAGCCAGTTAGTCTAAATAAAAACAAATAATTTGTCAGCACCATTTCTACCCCTCCTGTTGTTTTGCCACGATGAGAAAGTTGTAAGAAAGCAAACAGAGGAATATTCATGTGCCTCGTTAACAAGCCGCGGTGACGAGCGCAGAACAAACATCCGTCCGGAGTTACGCGAAGGTCCGTCCGGAGTTACGCGAAGGTCCGTCCGGCGTGCGCGCGGGCCGGTGCCTGTTGCTGCGCTGTCCCGCTGTCGGATGGATGTCGGGGTGGTTAGGTGAGGCGAAAACTCGCGTTTCGGAGAGCAGCGTCCGCTCAGCGCGACGTGAGGGAGATGGGGCAGGACGTCGCTCGGTTTCCCGGCACGGTGACCACAGCAAAACCTTGACACCTCCATAGTGTTGCTTTTTTGTCCTTAGTTCCTTCGAGTACGTACTGAAATGTTTTATGAGAGGCTCTTTAGCTTGAAATTAAACAAATAATTATCTATTCTAGAGCCTTTTAAAAAGACATTTAAGAGCCTTTTCCCTAAAGTGCTCTCTGCTCTTGTTAGAGGCTCCCCTGGGGTCTGTGATGCTCGTGGTGTTTAGTATTCCGTTGGTCTTTCTTCTTCAATGTGTGGTTTTTAAAGGGGTTTGCATGCTTTAGGAAATACCAAGACCTGAGTTAACCACTGAAAATCTGCTGCCAAACTACTTAAAGTGCTAATTCTGATGAAATACAGCACCTGATTTTTGCAGGGATAAACACATCTGGAATCTCTACTTTTCAGAGTTCAAGCTCTTGTAAAATAAAACTTTATTTAATGTGTTTCCAGTCTGAGTCTTAGTCAGCAAAACTTTGCAGGGTTTTTATGTTGAATTAGAAACGCCTTAAAATGCATTTTGGAGTTAAGCACTGACATCTCCTGTAGCTGAAAGTCACTTTACGGTGCTGGAAGAGTAGGTTAATTTGCAGCTGTACTGAGGAATTACAAGTGCAAAACTGCAGCCTGATGCTTCAAGATGTTCGTTGCTGTGTTTCCTTTTATTTGCTTTTTTTTTTTTTGTGAGCAGATATAATGAAGAGGGGATGCTTCAGATGGTACTGCTTTTATTTAAAGTATCTGTATAAAAACACTGCAATGCTTAGGAACAGTTTGAAGAAGTTCACTTGTCTGCTACTTGGAAATCTCCAGGTTCCTTTCGCCTCTCGGGCTCCCTTCGTTTCAGCCTTCACTGAAGTTGGGAGATGCTGCGGCGGTGTTAGGCATCCCACAGTCTGTCAGCTTCTGTTTAAAGTGGTGTATGGTGAGTGATTAATGGAAATTATTTCGGGAATAAAGGACTCCCGGTAAGCTGATCCTATTCAGAGAGCCAAAAGAAAAAGCAGAGTCACAAGGGATGTTGTCTCCGGGAAGAACGTGCTGCATCCGCGGGGGGGAAGAGTTGGATTGGAAAGTGATGCTGAGTCTGCATTTTGAAATGCATCATAATTATATCTCGTGATCTGGTTTGGAGAGCTTTTCCTGATGGCTCCGGAGGCTGATTGTCACTTACGCCAGCAGAACGGTGGAGTGCTCTTCGTGGCTTCCGCCGGGGTAGGGGTGCGGTACGGGGCAGAGCTCTGGGCGCCGGTGGAGGAGGCAGCGTGTCGGCTGTCCGTACAGGCTGGGTTACCCGCTTCCCTGCTGCGCTGGGTCAGTTCGCCCACAGTGATGCTGTACTTCTTTGGTTTACAGCTTTAAATTGAACCTGAAGTTTGTATTAACTTTGCTTACACTAAGGACTGTCCTTCTAAGTGTTGCCTTGGATTGAAAAGACACAGAACCTATAAAACTATTCCAATTATAAAATGTTTCCGATCCTTCATTTTGATGTTTTCTCACTATTAACTGATTACAATTTGAAATTATTATTTACAGCCACGTTAAAGTTTGTATTCCCTTAATTGTGGCTTTGCTGTTGTGTAAAATGAAGTCACTGGCGTACTTGCGAGGGCGAGCAGATCGATAGCCCGGGTCTGGCCGAATCAGCACAACAGGTAAAGCTCCCTGCGACTTCCAATTCCAAATCAAAACCTATTGAAAGAAATCTGGCACGTGGCTGCTCTCTCCGAAACAGTTCACAAAGCACCTCGCGTTGCTGGTTGCGGCTGACTGTCCTTTTTCCTCATCTGAAGGGACAGTCAGTCCTAAACTGGTTTTACTGTTCCTGCTGGAAGCTGTCACTTGGGGATCAAATAGCCCTCGTGCATGGGGCGGCTGCAATAAGAACGAGGGAAAATGGAAAGTGCTGAGTGCTGCAGAAGTTAAAATACTGAACAAATAACTTCCTTCTTTTTTTTTTTTTTTTACGAGTCAAATCCAACAGCCTCTTGATGATTTTTGATGCTTTTGGTAAACAAGCATCTGCTTCTTTTTAGCGCAGAGGAAAAGGCTTATTATTCAGCGTTGGTTTCTTTGTGCGGAGACAGAGTGGTCCTTGTTTTGGTGCTCTATTTACAGGGGTCCATTAATGTATTTACTGAGGGCAGGCAAGGAGGCTGCGAGCAGAGCCAGGCCACTTTCCCCAGCGTAGTTCCTCCATCCCGTGCCCCGCTCTGGGTGTCGGGGCGGTTGCAGAGCCAAGTCCTGGCACGGCGCCGCTTCCCGAGGCGACGGGACCTCTGCTGTCCGGGTTAGGGTTGGGGCAGGACCTCTGCTCTCCGGTGCTCCACCGTCACCAGCAAAAGAAGCGACGGAGCAACATCCTCCTTGACCTGCCCGCGCCCAGGCCGTGGCTGCCCCTGCTCTGCTCTTTTCCGACTCTGCCAGACTGGGCTCAAGCGTGTGGGGCTGCGTTGGGAGCACGGGGTGCCCCGCTTTGCCCGGGTGCCAGGGCGCTTGCCAGCTCCTGGTCAGGCTGTCCCCGTCCTGGGGAGACGGCCAGCGCTGGCGGGGATTCAGGCAAGTCAGTGGTCTCCTTCCATCTTTAAAATGCTGGGCATATTTTGTCTAAATATAGGTGCCCCCGGGCTTGGCCGGGGCGGGAGGGACAGTATGTTGACCTTAGCGTGTCTCCTGTGACTTGCGTTACAGTCGTATTTAAAGCCCCATGTGGGGTTCGTCTCGCGGGGCGCTGCCAGTCAGGCCAAACTTGGTCAGGTCTGCGACAGCGGTGAATCATGCACGTGCTGGGAGATGGGAGTCAAACCAGTTATAAACCATCCTCTCTTAAACATACACAGGTAGCGGGGAGACCTTTCAGGCTTGCTGGCGGCTAACGAACTGCTCGAGGACGTGTCCGCCGTTGCTTAAGGTTTATAAAGAAATGCGCTGTGTGTGAAGGCAACGCCTTCAAACTCTGGTGGCAGAGGAGATCGTTGTGTGGTTTCAAGATGATCAGCATGCGCTGTGTTAATTCCGAGGGGAGACACGATAAGTACACGTCAATCAGGGCTGTTCTTCCTGAAGATAACTAACCGAAAACCTGGGGTTTTTGATCTGATTCTTGATGTGATAGATTCTCCGTGTGAACTTTTCTCACGTTGATTAAAGTTGGGTTTTTTAAGAACATATTTCTGAAAGCATTTTGTTCACGCCACAGCGGCTGGCTGATTTTGGACAGACTGAGCTGGTAGGAGCGCGGCACGCGGGGGTGAAAGGCTGCGGGGCGCTCCCCTGGGTGTCCGTGTCCTGCTCTGTGAACCCGCTGGTACGCGCTGAGGTCTGTGGGTGTTTGAACAGCGTATAGCGCAAGAGGAATGCCGTGGAGCTCTTTAATCTGGGAATGTCTTGACTTGGAGACCTGGAAGCCTTTGGGGACTATCATGTAAAACAAATTCCTTTCACGATCTCGCTTCCGGTCTGGATCTCTTGCTTTAAAAAAAAGTGCATAGAATCAAGTTTCTTCTGCAAACACAAAGTGCCCGGATTCCTTAATGAGCATCCTAATTGTGTCAGCCGCCCCCTTTTAGTACGTGAACCGCCGTGCTGGGGTTGTAGACAGAATGATTTTTTGCATCTCTTCGATCACGAATTCCGGAGCACGTCAGAGCTTGGTTTGCACAACTTGTTTTGCTGTTGCTTTTTGGAATATTTTTCTTTCTCTCTGCTGGGTCCTCTGAAGGCCGACTGTGGGCCATCCAGCACGTGGCTCGCTGGGGCTCCCTCGCTGTTGTATGGCAAGGTGGACAGGCAGTAAAGTGTGGGGTGGTTTTGGTTTTTTGTTTTGTTTTGTTTTGTTTTTTCCTGTGTGCTGTGTGGGAAATGAGTACGTTTCAGTGTGTGATAGCTTGCATCCCTCCTTGCACAACTCTCTTGTCCACGGTGAATCATACAGTCTGCACCCAAGTTCCTGTTCCTGGAAATAAATCATTACCTGGCGATCCGGGCTACAGCGGGGCGTCCCAGCCGACGCCGCGTTTCGGCAGCCGCAGCGGCGCTGTGATTCAGCGCGCCTCGCTCGCCCCGGCCTCGGCGCGAGGACGTTTGCTCGCTCTCTCAGCCGCTGCTCCGGGGCTGCCGAGCGCTGGCGGGAGGCGATGGGGACGGGGCTGGGCGGCGAGGTGACACGGGGAGGGTCGCGCGCGCGTTGCTGTGTGAGCACGCCTTCGGCAGCAGCCCCGTGAAACGTGACGGAGCCATCAGCAGCGGGCACGGGCGCAGAGATGGGTGGGAAGGCAGCGCTTGGCTCGCGGCGCTCGCTCCGCCGGACGCGCTGGTGAGGAGGCGGCCGACGCCTGTGCGGTGCCTGCGGTGCCGTTGATTTAGGAGTTTGTACGGTGCTGAGCTGGTTCATTCGTAGGCCAGGGTACAAGGGGAATGGGAAACCCGCGCAGGCTTTGACTTTTGTCAGATATAATAAAATGTCTTCTGGACTTCAGCTTAAAACCCAGTCTGCTTTCCTCTGCCTGTAACAAATAAATCCCAGGCCTGCCTAGGAGGGAATACACTTGACAGGAGTCCAGAGGTCGGCTCGCTGCCGCAGAGCGGTGCTCAGGGCACCAGGAGGCAGAGGAATGCTGCAGGTGGTGGTGGTTCTCTTCGGCACAGTGCAGACCCGTGGCAGCTGCGTGGGCTGCAAACTTTGGCTGCAAACAGCAGCTGTCACTGCTCCCCTTGCTGGCAGCATCTCTGGCAGGGATGAGTTTCTCAGCCCAGAGCTGTCGTCTTCTGTGCCATCTCCAAAGGATGCCGCTGCTCTCGCCAGCGTACCCAGGCTGCCCGAGCTGCTTTGGCTCTGAAGTTTGCAAAATGGTTTCAGTTCAAATGATCCTGTTTGCCACCAGGATCCACCGTCAGGACTCAAACGATCAGGAGCACTGATGATCTGTGTGCCTGGTGGGTTTTTTCCAGTAGTAGACCGTGGACTCCCTAGGGTGTTGAGTGGGCGTCAGCGCTCCCCGCACTCTTGCTGGGTGGCCTGAGGCTGGTTAGATGCTATCTCTGAAACTGTCTGTGAGCGGGGTTGTTTTGTGCATCTGAAGGGATTGCTCTTTGCTTGCAGACACAAGTGTGCTCATCACTGCTCCCTTTCTCACGTTCTGCCCTCTTCGTATTTACCATAAATTCTCTCCTCGCTTGAAGCAGGTAAAGGGAATGCCTTTAGAGTTCAGATTCACACCCATCGTCCTCACCTTTGGGTATCTTCTAGCAAACTCTAAGTTGTTCTTGTCTTAGCTCACCTCCAGCAGATGCCCATATCGGGGACCGAAGCAAGGGACGAGGCGACTTGGCTGAGGTGAGAGGGGATCGGTAGATAAAGTACGGACGAGTTGCCGTTGGCGTGGCAAATCTTGTTGTGGTCCTGCCTCTCTGTGTCGCTGCAGCTGGATTATCTCCCCTGGGAGCCCCACCTTGGAGCAGAGGAAGTGCCCGTAGACAGTTCCTTTTAAAAAAAAAAAAAAGTCACAAATGCAGATGTTGCTAAAAATGCGGTTTGCGTCAAACATCTGCGATGGTCTGGGTTCCCACGCTGTGTTTGTTTTTCTCCTTGTGCGGTTTCTTAAGTTGCAGAAGTGCTGAGAGGCAGGAGACAGCCTTTGTGGGAGAACCACTTCCCCTTTCTCTCGCTGCCCTCGATGCTGTCACCTCTGTTGACAGTGTTGGAGCCCTTTTCGGTAAGTCACTGCCCTTGTTTTGCTCCGCACTGGGTCTGTTTCTATTTTGGATATCGGAGAGGCCTGAACTTGTCTGCGTGTGCTGCCAGCTGACCCCGTTAATACAAATGTCACCGCAGAGCGATCCTGAGTTATCCTTGCCTTTTCCATTTCCCCCTTGCTGTGGTGGTTTTTTACTTCCTGGGTTTGGGTTTGGTTTTTTTTTATTAGTGACTGGTACTACTTTGTTTTACGCAGCCCTGAGATCTGGCCTCGGTGTGAGGAGAACCAGGTGCCTTCATCCCCTGCCTGGGAGCAGAGGCTTGAACTGGCAGCCAGATGTTGCTGCTCTGAATATAATTCATTAATGCTGGTGGCGGTTATTAAACCAGGTGCTTTAAAAAGTAAGCAAGGGAAATAGGGATGTTTATGGAGAAACAAACCGCAGTGAGGGTGGAAGAGTTAAGGTGCTTCTCTCAGGAGGGATGCTGGAGGTGTGTGGTGCTCTGGTCCGTGGTTTGGTGGATGCCTGTGGTGGAGCAGGTGTGACAGCCAGTTTGGGATGGGGAGCAGGAAGAGGCAGGGAAATGGCTTGAGAAGCCAAGAACTAGCAGGCAGCTCGGCCTGCCCTCCTGTCACGTTTTCCACAGCAGACACAGCTCACTGCAGTTGGAATCGCCGCTCTCGCGGGGTGGGTCCTGGCGCGCTGCGAGAGCTCGCTCTCGTGTCCCCGGCTGCCCTCCCGCCACGGCCTCGGGAACGAGCTCGGGATTGACGCCTGCTATGCCGCTGCTGCCAGCGTCGGAGTTTTGGTCTCTTTCTTGGTTTTGTCTTTTGCAGCGCGTGGATTAAAGGAGGATGATAGCCGAGCTGGCAGCTGGCTGGTGCAGTGCTGAGATGTGCGCTCCCCCCGCGGGACACCTCTGGCTGCTCGTGTTGGGGCAAAATGCTGGGGGGCTCCTGAGGGAGGAACCTGCCTTGAAACTGAAGGAAAGGAGCCGGGCACACAAGATTTTTTTTCCACTTCCTGCTAGACACCCTTCTGCAGTGTGTCTGTTCTCCGTCCTGCGCCCGGGGATGTGAGCAGCATCGCACACCCATTCGGTAGAGCGGGCTCCCAGCTGAAATCCCCATTTCCAAGGGCTTGAGCTGCTGAATGCTCCCAGTTGGTTAAACCCCAGGGCTAACTTGTGTCATTCCTTACTGCCAGACTTGCCTGCTTGCTTTCAGTCGGTGTTTCTCATTTCTTTTCTTTGCCTTTGGTCTCACGAGCCTCCGGAGAGGAAGGGTACGTCCTGCAGATGGATTGGAAACGCAAAACCCTTCCTGGCTGTGCACGGTCCTGCCTGGCAGCTTGTGTGTTTGCAGAGCTTGTGCTGGGTGGTGGTTGTGTCCCAAGAGATGCCCTTTCGGAAAACTTCCTTTTGCTCAGGAGTTGGAAGCCTCCGTGGTTACTACACAATGCTGCGGTCATGGGGAGCTGCAGCTGGAGCTGGGCTTGGCGCTGAAATCCCAGCGCAGCCTCCCAGTGCTGAGCTGGAGATGGATAACTCTGCTAGGATGCTGCTTCAGAGCGCTTTTCTGCCGGGTTCTGCCTAATAAATACCAGAGGCTGACGGAGAAACGATGCGCGCGTGTTGCTCCCGTGTGTGGCGCGGGCACGGCTGGTGAGGTGCTGACAGCGCGAGGAGGTTAGCTCCTCGCCGCGCGGAACTGTTCCTGTGTGTTGTGCCGGGGACGTGGTGGGACGACTTCTGCTGAACCTTTCGGGGGACGCTGCCAGCTCCCTCGGTCGTGCTGCTTGGCAAGTGCCCGACGAAGCGCTGGGCAGGGCGGGACAGAGCCTGCTGCACGGGAGCTGCTCCGATGAGTAAGTAGACCCGACTGGAAAGTCATCCTCAGGCTGGCAATAACTTAATTAAGTGTTTATTAGGATAAAACATTGCCAGAAGCTGTTCAGGTGCCTCTTTGCTTTCCTTGCTGTACTTCTAAGAAGGCGTTCTCGCCTTTCTTTATGAAATAGTTCCTAAAGAAGACTGCGGGGTTCCCCTCTGAGTGTTTTACATTGAGGAATGAGAATTTTTCATTGAAACCTGGTGGGTGGTGCAGATTCACCTCCTCCTAGCTGGGGGTGCGGCCCCCCCAAACCAGCAGCCCCGAGGTGGAAGGCGTCGTACGGGGGTCGTGGCAAAGCCTCAGGTGATGGATGTTATCACATCGCTTTGGCAGAGCCCACAAACCAGTAACGCTTTCTCTTGTGTCTTCCAAACAGTTTATTTGGTGTTTGTGCTTGCAGTTTATGAATGGAGCTGTGCGAGGTAACAGCTGGGAAGGCGTTCACTACTTGTTTGCCACCTGTAAGTTTTATGTGGCTCCCTGATTTTGTAGCATAGTGACGTTTCGGTATGAGCCGTGCGGTGTTTTCCTCGTGCCTGAGGAGCTCAGCCGCCGGGCAGCGAGTGGGGGGCACAGGAATGGCTCCTGGTTTGTGCTGTTGCTGCTGTTCAGACACTGGATCTCCTGAGGGAAATGCCTGTGCTTTTTGTGCAAACGGCTTTAAATGTTTTGATGATGTGCCTTATACAACTTCTACAAAATCTTTTCTGTCTGGGAGAAAAATCAGTACAAGCAGTAAATTCTGTAGTAGTCGCTTAAGTCTTCTGCTGGCGTTGGTTCTCTTCCCGGTGAGCAGTGAATCACAGATGGCACGTCACTGGTGACCTGAAGGTTGCTACTTCACCTCAGAGGTGAACGGGCTAAACATGGAGCAGAAGCTTTTTTTTCCACAGCTGTAGTGCTGAGGGTTGCTCATAGCTAATAACTCTTCCATAGGTGTATGTTCCAAGTCAGTCTTTTCCAGAAGAAAGCCGCAGTGGAGTGCAGAGGACTGATGGCGAGCTTGGTGTGCTGATAAAACACAACTCAGCTTTGTCACCTCTGCCAAGTTAGGTCCCAATCTCCTGCTCTCCTGGACTCACCTCTCCTGACCACCTTCAGTGTCTTTCAATACCCGGTCCATTTCCAGGAGATGGTTTCAAGGAGTGTTGAAGCTCCAGTAGGCTCTGGCACACCAAATTTTAGGATGTATTTCAAAGCACGGGTTACGCTTGGAGCCATCGAGCTGTCAGCAGGGTAAAATCAGTAGTGGGTAACTCGTGGAGGACGAGGCCGTTCTGTCTGCTGATCTGCTGTCCTCGCAGAGATGCTGATCTTTGCCGCGTTCTTCTGCTGTTCCGACCCCTCGTATGGGAGGTTACATCCCCTCTCCCTACCCTTACCAAGTCAAACTTGTTGCTTGTGTTTAATGGCCCAAAACAAGGCTATCCATGGCCTTAGGAGAGGAGATGGTCTCCTGGAAGGATGTCCCGGATGGGATCTGCCCACGCTTCCTTCCCGGGCGGGTGGCTGACAGCAGAGCCCTGGTGATGAGGGAAAGTGATGGAAGTGAGAAGATTTTTAACCTCCCAGCCCTCTAGCTACCCGCTGCTTTGTCCACTAAAAATAGTTGCTAAATGAGCCTTTTGGGGAAACCTCAAGCACTGGCCAAAGGATTGCTAATATGAGTTGTTGGCTTTGATAAAATTAACTACGTGAAAACTGGCTGTGAAAGTTTATTAACTACGCTGTGAAGTTAACTACCTGAAAACTGCATTCTTTCTCATCCTGTGCAGCTTGAGATTCGCTTGTCTCTGTGGTGAGATTGTAAAGGGAGGAGGAAAGAAAATTTTTTTCTATGGGAAGGGTCTGAGGAAACATCTGCGCTCAGTGTGCCCGGTGAATTTAATTGATTGTTTGTTTTAAACTTCAGCATAGGTAAAGATCTCAGATCCATTTTAATTTGGGACGAGTGGTTTTTAAAATTCTAGTTTTATTGAAACATCCAGTGCATGTTTGACATCTGGTTCAATTTTAGAAAATAGTCCTGGGAGAGATTTTGTTGGAGGGGTGCTGAGGTTATGGCAGACCGTGCAGCCTAAACGTTGGGATGTGCCGTGGGCTTAAAGAAGGTCTTTCCGATCATGTGCATCTGCTCTGCTGGAGCTGAGAAAACCTGATTTTTTTATTTTTTTTTTTTTTTATATATCACCACCAGGAAAATGGAGAGGTGCCCAGAAATGCGCTTGAGGTTAGGGGGAAATCCAGCTTTAACACAAGCTTTTGTAATTCTTGTAGCAATGAAAGCGTAGTCAGCAAAGCCTATTGTTCAAGTGGTCAACCTCAAATTATGAAAGGAGAAGATCAGAGGCGCATGCCATGCTGTGTCCTGGTTCTCGGTCAGGTTTGATTTCTCTGTGATGCTCTTGTCTTCGGTCATGCTTAGGTGTACGCCTGCCTCGGGGTGGCCGCTGAAAGGTGTCCTTGGAGCAGGGCTGCGGGCAGCAGGCAGCCTTTGCTCTTCTGCAGAGCCGTCGTAGCCGTGAGGGGTGCTGACTTGGCACGTTCTAGTGTTCACCTGTGTTTTGTAATGGAATTTCTTAAAATATATGGAGGGATTTTTGACTGGTATTATTATTTCCCGGTCCTCGTCTCCTAAAGGAAGAGAATAAATAATGAGGTTTGGTATTTGTTTAAGCAGAGAAAGGAACTGAGAAGTTCCTAGTCTCTTTCAATGGAAGAGAACAAGCCAATCTTTCTCAAGGCACAGAGCTGCGGGGTTGCACGATGCCAGGGACTCTCCCATCCTGTCTTATCGTATTCATCAACCATCCTGTTGACTGTAGAGTTGTTTCTGGCTTTCTTCAAAGCTTGTGGGACTATCTTATCAATTCTGAGAAAAGCAGGAACCCTTAGCTATGCAACAGGATGGCTTAATTGCAAAATCTGTAGTGTGTCTTGCTTTTTTCATGAGCCGCAGCATCTCTAAGAGAACTGCTGGGAGATGTGCTTAAAATATCAGCAGTTTCACAGAACTTGAGAATTCTTTACCCATTTCGACAAACCTCTCTCATGTGACTTCAGAAAGGGGGAAATTAAGGCAGTAAGTGTTGTCTGAATTCAACAGCATTGCAGTTTTGCTTTTTGTCACTCTGAGTTAATTATCATGCAACTCATAGACGGTGGTTTCATGGTTCCTTAATCTGTTATGTGCACTGATTTTCTTTTGGCTGACTGCTGAAGGGAGACATTTGTTTCTGCAGGACATCAGCTGTGCCTGAACCACAAAGCACGGGGTTAACGGGATCTGTAATTATAGAGATGAGTGGGCTCGCTGTTTTAATCGCCGTTTAGAAATGTGGATCTCTCATCTTGACTTTCAAATCGAAAATACAGCCATAGGTTAATCCCCCCGCCTGCTCGGGTTCCACCTCTGCAGGCGCAGTGGCACCGGCCGCGTGTTTTGCTTTGCAGCGTTTCTCTGTTCGTGTTGTTCTCAGTTGTGCTTTGAATGTTTGCAGTACTTACAGGGGGAACGTTCTTTACCAACAAAATAATTTGGTCTAAATTGTTCCCTTGCAGAAGAACAGAACATGCATTCAGTGCCTTGAACCTCTCCTGTTCCATTGCTTTTCTTCTTTTAAAGGCAACATTGAGTTTTCCATACTGACTGTTTGTCTCTCCCCTTGCAGCATCAGCGAAAGCTTCCTCACTGTGAAAGGTGCAGCTCTCTTCCTGCCGCGAGGAAATGGGTCCTCCACTCCCCGGGTCAGTCACAGGCGCAACAAGCACGCAGGTAACGTGTTGTGTCCCGCGGCGGAGGCTTCTCTGCTTACTCTTGTTTCTGAGCCCACCTTTCTTGGGTTCGCTCTCAGCAGGTGCCACCTGTTTCTGTTCACGCCGGGTGTCTGTAAAGCTGGACCTGCCAGTCTCAAGACCGCAATATTTAATGGTGATTTAAAAAAAAGAAGTTTCGGTACTCTCTTGTTTATCTTGCGAAATCAAACAAGTGAGTGACATCAGGGCAGCGGTCATGACATCACAGAAACTTGAAAACAACTGCTCCCTAAAATGCCACCCTATAATTTTTCTATGAGAGAGGGCCTGGAGAATTGCCACCGAAACCTTCCTGCATTGCGCTGGGAAACCTGAGGTTATGATACGGGATGAGTAATTGTCCTTCCTGTACTGAAAGTAACTGGTTATGATGGAAGAAAGGGAGGAGACTTACCTCTACATGGTGGTGAAGAAGCCTCTGAGCAAAGTCTGTGAGACTTCTCAGATGTGTAAGCAGAGTGAATAATACTGAGTCAGTCATAATTCCGCTCACTTTATCTGCTGAAAGTTTGGTTTATTTTTTTACTTTGACTGTTTGTTTGAAAAGTCAGTGTGAAAATGAAACTGGAGCATTTCAGGGTAGGTTGCTTTTCACTGTGTATATGGTGCTTACTCACTGGTGGTGTTTTACAGGGATCAGATGGTGTGTGGGGTTTCCCTTCCATTAAACAATCAGCGGGAAAAAAACAGCATTGAGACCTTCAGGCTTTTGCGTATAGGACAGAGACAGAAACAGAGAGGCTGGAGTCAACTTTCTTTGCCAAAAAGTGACCACCAAAAGATGATTTGTTTTTTTTCCAGATATAGATGTCTTTGTACTTCGATACCATCAGACTGTTGTCCAGATCTACATCTGGTGGAGTTACCTACCTGATGGCTGATCCACCTCGAACTCTGTTTACAAACATCTTACAGGAAGAGTTTCAGTCAAAAGGCAATTAATTATGTCCTTGAACTCAGACATAGTACAAGCAGAACCCAAATTGCTTTGAATGAGATGCCTTAATTACCAGTTATCAAAGGAAAATTAATTGTTCTGAAACTTAATTGAAAGCTAGCCTTTCTGGTTGAGACTGAAGTGAAATGGTCTTCAACGTGAAAGTAGAGTCCTCAGTCTTTTGAAGTTGATCTTGACCTGTCTTGGTTTTTATTCTCTTCAAAACCCTCTGTATAACTGAAGCCCGGGTCAGTTGCTGTCTCGGCTTTACCTTGCCGATGGATTTCCTTGTGAACCCATGCAGGGTGACAAACAGCTTTGAGCCTCTGGCTGCTTCGTCTGCTTGCCTACAGCTGACTTACATGAAATCTGGAGACCTTGGTGGAAAATAGCTGCTTGTCTAATCAGCCTAGAGCTTTAGAAGCCAGGTTGCCAAGAAAGCAAATCTGGTGTGTTGTAATTGCTTACAGCAAGATGTTTTGTATTCAGGAGGCTGGCTTGCCTAAGGGGTGGGATTTTTGTTCTTAGAAGACTCCTTTGATTCCTGTCTCTTCAGCTTGTGGGATGAGATTTAAGGAGGCATCAGTACTTGTCCTTTCCTCAGTTTCCCTGCTTATCAAATGATGTGAATGGTATTGTATTTTTTTTATGGTGCTTGGAGATTTCACTGAAAAGAGATCTTTGCATGAGTGTGCACCATCTTTCTGTTCTGTGAACCTATTCTAACGTACCGTATATGCCAGCAGGCCAAGACGCCACTGTGTCACTTCCCTGAGCAGAACATCTGTGCCACCAAATTAAAACAGTGATGTACAGCGTGGCTCCCAGAGGTGAACCGGCCGCTGGCAGCGAGCTGGCAGAGCCTGTGGCAAAGGAAACCTCTCTCCTTTCTTGGACTCCCATAGTCTGTGCTCAGCTTTCATTCCTGTGTGTGTCGTGACTTATCTCTGGCACACAAAATTAGAAGGGGAGTGGAGCGGACATAACTTTCCAGTATGAAATTGCAGGCTATGGATGCAGTCATGTTTCAAGCGGCTACGAGAGCATTTCCTAGGAAGGCTGACTAACTTTCCTGACCTCCCCTTCTAATCCATCAGAGGCACTAGAATCCAGCGTAAAGAGTAAATGCGTAACAGGAAATAATGAGTGTTCATACCCATTTCTTTAGTCGTGTCATCTTCAGCCGTGGAAATCATTAGCTGGCAGATTGGGTAGATAAGGTACCGGCTCTCCTCTTGCTGCGTGGTCCTGTGCCCCGTGCCAGTGGCAGGCGGGCTGTGTTCTGTACCGTGGTGGGCTCGGTTTTGCACTGGGACAATGCTGGAGGAGGCCGGCAGGATGCAGTGTCCCTGGGGCTTTTGCCGTCTCTGGGATACTGTAAATCACTTTTAAGATCCCACCCTAGCTGATGCTTTGCACCTAGCCTGCCAGCTCCAAGGAAACAAAAGCATCTGCTGGTTGCTGGACAATGGGATAGGAAGCAGCCTTGCCGTGAATGCCAGCAAAGCGGCAGCTCTTCATAGGACAGGATGTGACATCTTTGTGCTGATCCTGGCATGTTAAAACCTTTCCTTTGCTGCTTCTTAATCCAGGAAGCTTACAAAATGCCTTGTGTGTTTGGGGCTGGAAATGCTGCGAGTCGACTGAAGCCGGCTGAGGAGGCGATACTTCGCTCCCCGGCTCTGGAGCTCCCAAGGCTGGCAGGGCAGGCTGGGGGGCAGGGGGGAGTGCAGTAAACCTCCTGAGCGTGAGGGACAGTGGAGCTCCTCAACTGGGCCTTGCAGAAAGGATTGTCTTAGAAACTTCCTCTCTTTTTATGTGTTGTGATAATCCAGTGGTCCTGGTGGTGTTTTTTAAACTCTGGAAGCTTTGGCTCTTAAACAGATTCCTGATGTTGAGTTACTGGCAGCAGTAGGTGGGAAATTTGGGGAGGGAGAAGCTGAGGCATCTTTCATTTCAAGCTGCCTAAGACATGCGAATGCCTCATGAGTCAAATACTTGCTGGGCTCTTCCAGGCTGCAGGCAGATGCCACCACCTGAAGCGGAGGGACCTTTGCCTGTTGAGGTGACAGTTCTCAGCCATTTCCACCACGCCAGCAGCCGAAGCTTCCTGGAGCAGAGCAGCGTTGCCAGGATTGTGCAGTGGTGTTGGCGTGGGGAAATCCTGGCTCCCACTGCGCCCCTGGGAGGACGAGCATCCGATGGATGAGCTGGCCTTTCCTATGTTACCTATCTCCCTAAATAATTGCCGTTTAGAGAGGCACGTGCCAGCCGCTCCGGCATGGGAACAATGTCCTTGGGCAGGAAGCAGCTTCAGGTGCTTGTCACCACTGGTACTTTGTGTGTGACTTCCCTGGCGCTGCGGAGTGCCTCAGATTTTCCCACCTCCGGTTAAAAATGCCGTCCCAGGGCATTGACTCATTCTCCATGTGCTGCGGCTTGTTTCAAGGAGGAAGGAAGAAGAGAGCAGGGAATGCCGTGTCCTGCCTAGCCCACTCCGTACAAGCTCTCCGTCAGGAGAGGGGCTGCAGCAGCCCTTCGGCACTGCTGTTCTGCCAGCTGTAAAAATCATTTGGAAACCAGGTACCGTGCTCTCGCTGGGCAGCGTTCCCTTTCTTCCCCTTCCTTCCCTTTCGTAGCACTTCTGGATGCTGCCCAGTGTCCGAGATTTCCTCATTTCCGAAAGTCTGAAATAGTAGGGATTCTAGCACCAACAATAAATTGGAAAGGCAGATCAGGAAGGTTAGTCAGCCTTCCTAGGAAATGCTCTCTTGGCCACTCATGCTGAATACCTGCTCCAGCATTCGTGCTCTTCCCTGCGGAGTTGCCTAAACCCAGCTTCCCGTCTGTGGGGAGCGGGAGAGGGTGGAAGAGTAAAGGCTCCTCTTCTTGCCGGTTGTGCCACCCACCTGGCAGTCCTGCGCTTCCCTTTCTTGAGAATGCAGGTTAATTTTCCAGATAATGACTGAAAAAATAGCCTGTTGCTGGAGGTGTTATTGCTTACTGAGACCCAGAAGGTGATAACGTGCGCGTTAGCAGAGGAACTCCTGGGAGGCGTGCTGAGAAGTCAGTGCCGCAGTACCAACAGAATGGCATCTTGCTTGGCGCTCAGATGCTTGCTGCTTGAGGAACCTGGGACTCTCAGCACTTTTTAAGAAGATTTTAAAGTTACTGCGTGACTGTGAATTTTTTTTTTCTCTTTCAGTCTTCCTCGGCTTCACCAGTAAAAGTGTAGCAAGCATTTTCTAGGAAAAAAAACATGGTTGCTTGGTTATTCAGGTGGCAGTTCTCAGCCGCTTTCGAGTAGGGTTGGTACATAAGTGTGTGTGAGCATGTGCTGCTCGAGGATGGGACCGAGTCTCACTCCCAAGGGGATACTTTTGTCTAGGTGGTAGTTCTGCACTAAGTTGGTGCAAAAGAAATCACAGATTCCTGATTTGAACCGCATGGTAGAATGAGATGTTGAACTGTGGGGTGGGGTCCATTTCTACCTCGTTTGCCTTGTCTTTTAAAGGAACAAAGAGTGCTGAAACGCTTTTTACCTCTGTTAAATAGATAACAGAATTTAGCAAGAGAGAGCACGCTAACCAGAGCAGGTGAGCACAGGGAGCAAAGAGCAGCTGACTAAGAGATGGAGTTTTGTCATCCCTGAGTGGGTGGAAGTGACAACGCTCACGGTGACGTGTCGGGTTTCTTGGTGTTTGATCCGGCTGGACAGCCGGGACCTCGCATGTGATTTAAAGCTATTTTTGTGCGCTCACCTTTCCCTCTTTCCTGCAGGAGACCTCCAGCAACACCTGCAGGCCATGTTCATACTGCTCCGCCCAGAAGACAACATCAGACTGGTAAGCTGGCGTTTTGCTTATCTGCTGTTCATGAAAGTAAAGGTTAAGTTCCGCTTGACAAACACACCTATGTAACTCGTGAAAGCAGCGGTCAGTGCATGTTTGAGTGGTTTCATCAGCGAGTTTGGGGAGTCTTCTTTGCAACCACAAAGGTGAAAAGGCAACTAATTATGAAAAGCCTGCTTATTTGGTTGTTCAGTGAGACAAATTGTATGGCTAGAAGACTGCCTGTGTCTGAACCAAGTTCTGAGTACTTACACGCTCAAAAAGTACTGTAACAGTTGCCAGAGAAGCTGAGTAAGTTAGCTTGGTGTCCTCTTGAAATCAAGAGTAGGTGACTCATGTCTGACAGTGTGAACACTTGCCCTTCCACGTTAGTTCAGTTGTGTTGCTCACTCTGCTCTCCTAACTTATTGCATCCCAAAAAGCCATGACTTATCAGGAAGGAGCATGTGGGATCCCCATGTAGATATGCAGCTGTATTGAACCTTGTCTTTCTGCTTTTCTGGGTTGCTTCCTATAATGATGTAATGACAGTGAGACATTGCTGTTTATAGCATTGATGTGCTGTCCTAAAGACCTCCGGAAGCCAAAGAAGAGCAGTGAGGAATTTGTCTAGGACATGTTGAAGTGCTCTACAAGGTCATGCATGACTGCAGTGTATCTGCATCTCTCATCACTCAGTAGGCTGAAGTTTCTTTCCTGTGTTGTCTTGGTGCTTCTTAGCAACGTATGCCCAAAGTAGGACTGCCAACATCAGAAGTGTTGATCTGGCACCTCTGGTTTGCTGAATCCTCCTGAGCTGTGCTGGAGCTGGACTGACCTTATGAGTATAGCTAGGAAACAGCCAAGGAGACCATGGAATGCTTTAACTTCAGAAATGACTGCTGAAAAGAACTTGCCATCAGCAATCTTTGTAAGCAAACTTAAAGGACCTACTCCCAAACCTCATCAGGCGCACCTTGCTGTCACTAAAATGTCAGTGAAAATTATGAGCATGAGGGTTCTCAGTGCTTTTCAAAATCTGAGCCAGGGTTAGAACATTGGAAGCTATTGAACAAGTCATTGTTCAGCAATATCACTGGCTACATTGTGTGATTTGGGACAAATTAGCCTTAACAGCTGAATAAGGACTTTGTGGGCTGAGACATAAACCCTTTTGTTCAGAGCTGCCTTTGGAATGCTGAAATCTTGCGTGAGGTTAAGTTCGATAGTCTACTTGAATTTAATTGATTCTTGACGAACGAAGAGTGTGCAGAGCTGCAATAGACTCTCATAAAATAGCAGATACAAATGAGATTTGAAATATAAACAGTATTGAGAGAAATGCATTCTCTTCTTGCGTTGGCTGCTGTCATTCGGAGGGCAGACTTCACAGCTCAGAGGGCAGCAGAGGAATCTAATCCTCTATAAATCTACACTGCAATTTGGAACAACTCTTCTTTCTGGTGGAGCTGTTGGCAGAGTTTTTCAGCCTTCCATGAGAGCAGGATTAGAGCAATGGTGTAAGATGAGTAGGAAGGAGAAGAATTGAGTTAAGAGTACAAACTGATTGGATGTATTCCTGTAGCTTAGCAGGGTGGGGACTTGTTCTTGTGCAGGTGTTCAATAATAAGAGAAGGCTTCAGAAAGCTGGGCACTTTTTAATCTTCAAATCAAATATCCCAGTGAGAAATGTGGTGGTGTATGAAACACCTACTGTCATGTAGCATGAAAAAGATGTAAGGTCAGTATGAACTTACCTCTCGGGATATGCTGTTCATAAGGGCTGGTAGAACACCACGTCACACTTCTGACAGAACGAGAACACAGCGGAAGATAAACTTGGCTTGTGTTTGGGTGAGCCTAAAACTAAGAAAAGTGTTGCCGGCCCTGAAAGGACTACAGAGGACTTCTTGTTCATGAACAGACTGTAAATAACCTCCCCAAATTGAGCAGAATGCTAGCTTTATGTAGATGAGCTGTTGAGAAGGAACCTTCCATCTCCTCAGTCCCTGAATCAAGGCCATCTTTCCTAGATTGACTGGGATTTCAAATATCTTCATTTAAAAGAGGTCATACTACTGACTTGGTGTGCCCCTGCTGTTGGGTGAGCATATGAACTGCAGCTTCATGAAAAGGTTAGAGACCAATTTGTGGTTTGATGGGCCTGTTGGAGCTCTGATAGTTACTTTTGAGGTTGGCTGGTTTGCCATTATTACTCTAGTAAATTTAGCAAAATGCATTATCTGCTCCAATCTGCTCTGGTTCTTTGCTTTGTGAGAAGGGTGCGAGTGTTGGATCTAGAGAGCCGCAGTAAGCCATGCCCTGTTTCTCTTAACTGGCCCTCTGAAAATCCCACCCCACTGCCTTGAAAAGCTCCGTGACCTTTGATCGTTGTTTGTCTAGCCCTGGTCTAAAGGGTCTTGCATTAAGACCACACTTCCCGTTATTGCTAGCCAAACTGATTTGGCAAAGTAAGTTAGATTATATTAATTCTCTTGCTACTGGACTGTCCTGAAGAGAAGCAGAACAAAGCTCGTGTTGGAGGCCCAAGACACAAGGCAGCTGTTGTCCATCCGCTCCCGTTTTAGGCAAGTCTTTGTTTCTGTTTGAGACTTGATTCCTAATGTAGATAATGACGTTAACCACCAAGGCCTTGGTGATTGCTTGCCCTTCTAGGTTGAAGAGCATCCTTTCTGTTTTGTTATAAGTGGTTCGTTGTAGACACAGCTGTCTTTGGCAGAATTCACACCTTGAAGGCCTGACCACCTTGATCCCTCCGTGTTTCCAAAGGAATCCCAGTGACTCAAGGAGCAAGAAGGAAAATAAGGCTGGTTTTAGCATGACTTATCCTAAAGAGATGGGGTGGGGCACAGTCTCTCGTACAGAGCATGTCTGTCTGCTAGCATCAGCGTTTGGGTAGTTTCTGTTCGTCTTTGGTCCCATTGGACAAGTCTAGAAGACGTGGTCAACACCGTGTCCTGCCTGCACTTGCTGTTCCACCCCCATCACTAGAGCTCTGCTCCCTGCAACGCTACTTGGAAGCTTTCCCTGCCGCTCTCAGCACAATCTCCTGCGATAGAGCATTCCGGTGGAATAACCAGCTCTGTTTTGACTGCGGTGTGCTCTTTTAACCTTTCTTGTAGACTCTGCCACATCTTGAGGTGAAGACTTACTGGCTAATGGACAGGCAAGGTGTGAGGAGGTCAAGGGGGCTTCCTCTAAGCAAGGAGATGCCGTTCTGGCCTCAAGACCAAGTTAGAAAGATCTAAAGGAGCGTATGGGGGAAAAACAGCCTGCTTCTGAGAGATGCCACACAATAGTTATTTTGTGAACTTTTTTTTAAGGATAAAATTACTGTTTAAGCTGGGCTCTCTGGGCCACCAAGAGGTGTCTACGCAAGCAGCGGCTCGGGAGGGCTGCTCGTGTTTGAGGAATTCAGGTTCATTTTGTGAAGGATGTCAAACACCACTTCACGCTTCAACCGCTGGGTTGCGAGGAATTCAGCAGCTGGGTCCCGTCGCAGCAGGCCAGTGTCCACCTGCAGCACAGGGTACGGCTGGGCTGTGACGGCTCCTTCTCGCCTGCGTTTGCTCTCTGCAGGCCCTGCTCAAAGTTCAAGAAGCAGTTTAGCAATAAGGTAAACACTGAAGCCAGACAGTGTCTTAGGGTTGGATTAGGCCGTCCAAAGTTAAGATTTAGTCTACATAATTAAGACACTTCCTTTGCAGGGATGTCCTAATTTCTCTAGTTGGAATCCTGTGACTAAAATAATTGCAAATGGCTTGGAACAGAGTCCAAAAAGCATTGCAAGTAAAAGCTGCCTACTGCAGATGTTTATAGGCAAAACCTGGAGCGCTGCGCTCTCTTCTCCGGGCTCCTCGCTGACCAGTAGTCTGTCCGTAAGACAACTGGATGGAGTCCCTTCAGTTCTCGTGCCTTCTGGAGGAGCATTACACCTCAGCGTAGCCTTTCAGGAGCCTCCGTGTTGGTCTGACGCTCACAACTCAGCTGCACGGCCGCTTTCTGAATGCTGTCAGTGGTATTTGATTCGGCAGAGCGTGGGGTGAAATTCAAGCATCCTCCGGTCCCGCTAGACCTCTCTTTTGGCACTGGGGTGCCCCTGGTTGTGGTAGGAGCAATGAAGCGCAACGACTTTCACCTCTCCTGAGCAATCCGAATCTAGCCGTGGGCACACCTTGGTAACAGGGAGATCTTTCTCTGCCAGCTGTAAGGCAGTAGGGTTGCTTCTGCAATGGGGAAGTTGCTAAAAAAAATACAAAGAACCAGCAGGAAGCCACGTATCAGTTAGATCCTAGTTGTCCAAATGTTTAGGAAGTTGGTGGAATCTCACTGGAGCTGTTGTAGCACACAGTCATTTAAAGGAAAGTTCTGGCTCTTTAGACAGAGCCCTCTGAGAGGTGAAGAGCTTGTCCAGCACCCGTCTGTCTCGCTGAACGCGTAGCGCCCAGTGAAGCTCATTAGGCTGGGACCAGTCGGAGGACTGCAGCAGCCAGCCCCGTAGGCCGCTGTTTAAATGCAGCCGCGGTGGGCGAGAGCGGACCTGCAGCAAGCTGTGCAGAAGGCACCAGGAACATGGCAGCTGTTGAGGAAAGCGGTGTGTGCGAGAGAGTAAGTCGCTTCTCCCTCTTCTGCTGGTTACCCAGCCGAGAGGTACGGGCCGTCCGTACCAGCACAAACTGCATCGCTGCTGCTGCGCCTGTCACTCAGCATGGAAAGGTGGCTTGTAAAGGTAACGGTGTGTGTTCTGCTGGCTGCACTGCTGATCTCTCCTCTTCCTCTCCTTAGGCTGTAAGACTGGAAAGTACCTACCAGAACCGCACTAGATACATGGTGGTAGTGTCCACCAACGGCAGACAAGACACCGAAGAGAGCATTGTCCTAGGAATGGATTTCTCTTCCAATGACAGGTACTCACGGTGTCCGGGGGGGAAGTCTTTGTGTTCACCCACGTGTCGAGTCGAGTGTAGGAACCACTGTCTGGTGTCGGTGCTTTCTGGGGATAGACGGCTTCAGATTTTGCAACCTAACACCTTTCTTGAGATTCAGAATTCCCCATTTATTTCTTGAAAGGAGATGGCAGGTGGGAAGACAACAGCGCAGGGCAGCATTTCCTCCATTCCTCTGAGCCTTAGGCTTGTGGGAGGACATGAACTGCCCTCAAGTGTCTCTGAACAGTGAGATCCCTAAGCCCCGCATCTGCACACCAGAGACAGAGACAACTCGCATGCAAAGAAAGAAAAAGCTGCAATTAGAGAAGCTGGACATCAGGGTTCAGGAGAGCAGCTGATAAGAAAGTGACTGTCAGGCAGCCCCTTGCCAAGGTCGTGGCACAAAGGGCCTGATGGGAACGTCAGGGTTGCTGATGGCAGATCTTACGTGACATGTGCTTTCCTCAGACATCAGTCTGTCATCAGGGTTTAGTGCTTTGGCTTAATTCATTCATTAAATTGCTGTTGACCTCTCCAAAAGACTGCAGAATGTGGCTGGGAAGCAGCTTTTGCTGCTGGAGTGACTGTAAGCCAGGAGGCAGCACCCTCAGCAGCTTCTCAGGCACTTTGGAGAGGGCATCAAGGCACATGGCTCTTTAAAAGAGTTGTGAGTAAGTGTTGGCCTACACAGGGGAAGAAAAACCTGGATGTTCAAACCATTTTGGAAAGTTTCATGCACGTGCTTAGTTCTAGTAGAACTGCTACAAGAGTGAGTCTTGCTACTGACCCTAGTCGGTAGAAATTGCTTTTAGGTAGTCAGCAGGGTCACTAGAAAATGTTTTTGAACTGTTTGGCTAAAACATGGCCTTCCAAACACCCCGCTGATCACAACAACCACCATGCTTCATTTCAAGCGGCTTCATTTGGGTGCTTAGCTCAAGTGATGCCTGCTAAAAAGCTGGCCCCTGGCTCCCTTCCTGCGCACCGCTGCAGCTCAGGGATGCTCTTGCGGTGCTGCAGGAATAACTTCTCGTTGCACAGGTCGCTGTGAGCGTGGAGTTTGCTGTTGGTTGTCGTGTACCGGCACAGCCACCTTTGATAGCTGAGAGCCCGCTGGTATTCGGTCTCTAATAGCACAGCAAGGGTCATTTTAGCTTTCTGCTAGAGTTACTCAGGTTCTGGATGGTCAGTCCCATACCCCCTCCCCTTGCCCACTCGGTATTTATATCTCAATGTAGACTTGTTGCTATGGTCTCTGATAAGCGCTTGCTGAACAGTATCGCTAAAAATACCCCGGCCACCTTGGGAAGCCTTTTAAAAACGTCTCTTTCCATGAGCTCATCTCATGTTGTCAACAGAAATAGCTGCGTGCCGCGGTGTCTCCTTGTGCCGGGCACCCATCGCTCTCAGGCGTGTGCGTTTACGGGGCTCGTGTCTGCTGACCCTCCGAAGCCTCCAGTCTCGCCCTCTTCCCCCGCTTCTCACGAGCTGCAGAGGCTGGTGGAGTTAGTGCAAAGCGTAAGAGCAGGAGGCGGCTGAATCCAGTTCTTCTTCGAGATGCTGCTTTGATCGTGGACCGATTTTACAGCTTGATGAGATTCAGCTTTTTTGTTTGACAGCCTGGTTGTGTTGGGGTTCCCCCGCCACTGCCTTTTTTCCATCGCTTGACTTCTGCTTTTAACTTGGCTTTTTGCTCAGCCTCACTGAAAGCAGGCGACTGTGAGGGCAAAGAGGTCAAAGCAGCTGAGAGAGGAGTGGGATTGCCAAGGAGGTGTGTGTCTCAGCTGGCCGTTGTGCTCGTCCTCGAGGTGTGGGAGGGCGAAGAAGGGGCAGGAGTCAACAGCGGGGGACAGGCTGCGATTGCTAACCCGCCGTGCTGCCCGTCACCCTGCTCTTACACTGTGCCGGTCCCAGTTCCCAGCAGCTGCGGCTGAGGGACAAACAAGAAAACAAAGCTGCAGATTGCAAATTCAGAGCTAGAACCAAACCACTTGAGGCTGAGAGGGACTGATCTGTAAAGAAAGCTTTGAGCTGACTGAAGGCTGTGGGCCCCCTCTGACCTTCTGCACAAAGCCTGCTGCTCCTGAATCCTGTTTGCTCTTCTGGGTGTACGTTAACCCTTCAGGCTTGCTTGAAAGAGCACTGCTGTACCCTCTATCTGCTTAACCATCCTTGCCAGACACCTGTAGAACAACACTGGCACTGTTTGTCCCTGAAGCAACAGTGGGATTTTTCATTTTTACTTCTAGTGAGTATAAAAATACGCAACCGTTGCGGTGAAATTACAATAATAGTGTGGTGCTGTAGTAGATGGCCTGACCTTCTCTTTCTTCCTACAGTAGCACTTGTACAATGGGCCTCGTGCTGCCGCTGTGGAGTGACACCTTGATCCACCTGGACGGGGATGGGTGAGTGTCTTTTGTACCTTCCAGGTCAATAGCAGAGGGTCTTGTTGTGTGGAAGAGGATTCAAACCATTGCAGAGCCCTAACAGGTCCAGCAGAGCTGTGGCTGACCTGTGTGGGGTTAGTAGGCTCAAAGGCCCTCACTCACAGTGGTTGTGGCCGGGAACACCAATAATTGACTTATCTGTGAATAAACACGCGCTGAGGCAGCGGCTCGTGTGTGTGTTAAGCTGGAGTAAAGGAGCTTTTACTGGTGAGTGGGTGCGTAGTGAAAGCTCCTTAAAGGGATCCTATTATGTGTTGCTCCGTCACGCTTGCGGCAGGCGGCGTTCGGCTGAACGTAAAAGAAGAATGATGTTTCTCTGCCAGAAAGACACCTGACTTGCAGGCTCCTGGTAGTGCCAGTTACAAAGGCTGTCCAGTGCGGTGCGTGGAATGACTTTTCTTTCCTTGGTAGCTGCCTCAGGATCACTTTAGCTGGACTCTGTTGCTCCCAGCTGTGGCACTGAATTTGTGTTGCCAAGGTAAACAGCACAGCCCAGCACTGTCCCACTGTCTTAGTTTCGTTCCCGAACAGCAGCTGCTTAAAAAAGTTCTCTTAGAGCTTTTAGCGTGCTATTTTGGTCTGTTGACTAGCTGAGCTCAGCAGTGTGTGCGTAGGGCTAGTCCTTTGTTGTTTTCACGTGCTACGAGCTATCAGTTATTAACTGAAAAGTGGCTTTTGGGACATATTTTTACTGTGCCTTTTTTCCTCTCCCCAGAGGGTTCAGCGTGTCGACAGATAACAGGGTCCATATATTCAAGCCGGTGTCGGTGCAGGCGATGTGGTAAGTACTGGCTGTAATCTGTCCCAGTGACCCTTTTTCGAAGGTGCTTTGGCTGCCTGAGCTTTTAAAAAGCGGGTGCTGCTTTGCATTATTGGTGTCTTGAGACCTAGTCGAGCAGCCAGAAGTCTTCTTCAGAGACAGGGGAGGAAGGTTGATACCAAAGAGAAAAACCACGCCAGTGCTGGTCCCCAGCAGTGGGTTTGAGACTGCTGCAGCCATGCCTTCTTCTCAGCTGTGGGCAGGAAGGAATAGGGTGATTTTCCTATTCCTTTGAACATATGTTTGGATTTTTTTTTTTTTTAATTTGTCATAAAGAAGGAAACACATGCTGCCAATCCGAGGAGTCTCTGACTCCAGCGACACATGTTCGTTGTGACAGCGAAAAGGAAAGAGAAGCTGTCTGCGTTTTTCTTTCCTTTTAGGGTGGTTCATGTAAGAATGTAGTGGCCATTAAAGTATTTCTGGCTCAAGCTTCTTTGCATTGCTGAAATACATCCCCTGTCAGGGTGTCATGCTACTGTGTCACCCCCGTGATTTTGACCTGGATCTTTCTGATCTCAATCAAATATTTAAAACAAGCTAAAAATAGGTGAGGGGGATTTGTTTCCCAGCAGCAGCTGAAGAAACTTCTGACATCCCTCATGCAGCGAGGGAGGGCAGACACCTAAGCACCTCAGGAAAGTCAAATCCTAAGCCCTTGGTTGTGCAGCTCTCTGTGTCTGATTCCTGGGTGTCCCTGCCCTGTGCACGGGGAGCTCCTGCCTGGAGCTGCCTTGTCCCTGTCTGGTGCAAGAACTCTGTGCATCTTATTTATGGCTTAGGGAGTTGTAGCAGTTTTTAGAGCCAGAGACACAGCTGCCTCTGCCCTCTGAATTGTGGGCACCTTCACTGCTGTTCAGACTTCTCTTGGCATACTTAGGATGCACGGACTTTTGCAGCGTGTGGTCGTCCACGCCCTTGCAGGCCAGCCTCCTGCTCGCTGCCGGCAGCCGTCACATATAGCGCTGGGGTCTGTACCAGCTGATGGGACGTGAGCACCGTCCTGGATTTGGCTGCTGCTTTGTGCCTAATACCAGCCTGAGGAAGAAATTATAATCCTGCAAGTATTTTTTCCCCTTCTAGGTCTGCTCTGCAGAGTTTACATAAGGCTTGTGAGGTAGCACGAAGCAACAATTACTACCCAGGGAGCCTCTTCCTCACGTGGGTCAGTTACTATGAGAGCCATATCAACTCCGACCAGTCGTCAGTCAACGAGTGGAATGCCATGCAAGATGTCCAGTCCCACCGGCCTGACTCGCCTGCTCTCTTCACAGATGTGTAAGTTGGTCTGGCTCTACAGAGCCAAAGTGTTTGGCTATCAAGCACTGCAGTCTCCAGAAGAGGAGGCAGTTCCTAGAAGATACTACTCATAGTTGGGTACTAATGGGGAGAGGTTTCCTGTTCCTGATATTAAATGGACCCCTGGTTAGACAGACACCAGCACTGGAAGTTCAGCCGTGCTGGGGCTGCCTTGCATCTCCTCCAGCCTCTGTTTTCAGTGTGGTTGTTTACCTTGGGCCTTAGGCTTGCAGATCTTTGACCCTGCGAGGTAAATCCTGTGTTACTAGTGAGAGAGGTGTGATGTTTTCTAGTACCTAAGCCTTCCCCTTTGCTGGTTTTGTCCTCTGATTTCCAAGCCTGGTGTCTCCTGGAAGGAACAGGTTTCTCTGAACTTTGTTCTTAGGCTGACGCTTCTCTGAGCACGTGCTTAACATGGTGGCTTTTTCCTTGCTCGGTTGTTCTTGCACTAAAGTGAAGTGTTTATTTGTGGATTTCTGAGACTGTGAGCTCACAGACATCCCCTTAGAGTCCATCTGATACAGCTAAGAATGGTGACAAAGAGCAGTGCTGTTTTCCTTTGTTCTGAGGAGCTCCGCAAGTGTGGAGCGGGACAGTGTATGGGTCCCAGGCTGTCTCCAGGTAAATGCTGGGATGTCTGGTGATACGTGGTCCAAAACAGTGGCTGAGGTAGGTAGGAAGACAATTTGGAAAGGCAAAATTTATAGGCTGTATCAGCATTCAAGGTTTACAACCCTTGTAATGAGTAATTTCTGATGGTACTGATACCATATAACCTCCAAGGCAGTCTGTGTCCAGATGTGATGCCAAGCATGAGGGCTTAGTTGCCCAGTTTGTAGCAGAAGAAATGGCTTCGGTAGCCCCAGCTGCTTTCCCAGCACCATTGGTTGATTTGTGCTCTCAGATATTTCCTTTTGTTGGAGTTCAGTGAGTGAATAATAATGCTGAGCAGTTGTTCAGCTGTGAAGAGGTCTTCACAGTTGACAGTTCTGTAATGTACAGGGAGGGTGGCTGAAAAGTTTTGGCAGGCTGTCAGATTAATATTCTCTCGTAGCTTTTCATATATAAATCTGATGTAACCCTCTCGTTCCCCAGTGGCAGCAATTGAATGATTTCCTGGGGACACCTAGACGGCGTTCTCTTAATTGAGTCTTGAAATAATGTGTGAGGTTAAAAGGACCGGGAACTTTCATTGTTTTTATTTGTGAGTCGCCAGTTGGACACTTGTAAAGCAGAGAAGTGTCTGTGTAGTCGCCATCCCAGCAGCTTTCCAGAGAAATGGAAAAGTGGTGTGAGATGTTACTGATAGGCCCCCTCTAAAGAGGATGGGTGAGACGGCTCTGCGCTGCTGCTCTGCTGTAACTTCCCCTGGTGTTAGGCAGGCTATTTTTGCAGCTGGTGATAAGGCCCCTGGCAGCAGAGGCTGGAGGAATGTACAGAGGCTTAGCTGCCCTCTTCTCTCCATGTAAGGGGCTTTGGAGCTGTTACCTTTCCAAGAAAGGTAGGAGGAGGCTTAGATATTGCTCCAGAGAGTATAATGCAGCTTTCCCGATTTAAATTTTACTAAATACCAGAGGTTCTCTGGATGACTACAGTGGATTAGGAGCATTCAGTTAGTCTCTTTCGTATACAACTGGGAATCTAAACTGGGCTTTACTGTCACCTGAATTCCCTCCAGCTGAGGGCTTGCTTGGGGCAAGTAGTGTGAGTATCTGAGGCTCTGCAGAGTATCCAATCTGTACAAGTGCCATGAGTCCAGTTTGTTTTCCCTCCCAATGACCGATGACTCTGTTGCTTTCTTCTGATAGCCCAACTGAGCGGGAACGCACAGAACGGCTAATTAAGACCAAGTTAAGAGAAATAATGATGCAGAAAGATCTGGAGAACATCACGTCAAAGGAGGTGAGTGGTGATGGAGCAGCACTGGAAGCACTCTTGTGCAAACTAGAGTGCTCTGTACTTGATGCTGTGAAGAAAAGCCAGAACAAAAACTTCACATGGCTTCCCTGTGTTCCTTCTCCCCACCCAGATACGCACCGAGCTGGAGATGCAGATGGTGTGTAACCTGCGGGAGTTCAAAGAGTTCATTGACAATGAAATGATAGTGATCCTTGGGCAGATGGACAGCCCCACGCAGATATTTGATCATGTCTTTTTGGTAAGTCTAACAGTGAACTCAAGAGTAAGCACATCTAACGCTTCTCACTACGTCTTGGTTGGCACAGGGGCCTCTGGAGGAACTTGAAGGAACTCTGGGGGAGAGCTGGCTGATCCTGGGGTCACGTACTCTTAGGCAAAACTCTATTGAACAAGAGCAGCTTGGCTTCTTGGCTGTACTAAACTTTACTATACACCACCAGCCCAGCTGTACCCCCCGTCACCAGGGGATGGAAGGGAAAAAGTTTTAATTCTACTTTTCGGGGCTGTTCCTGTTGTTGGTAAGACAAGTTTTATAGCTTTAGCTGTCCAGGGTGCCCACACCCCAGGTTCTCGGAGCGTACGTGTGCTTGGGAAGGGCATAGCTACAGCAGAGAGGAAGGGGATGCGTAAGAGTCAGGTGGAATTACATTCTTGTAGTGTGGAGAGCTTTGCGTTCATGTGATCCAAGAGGAACAGAGGAGCTTAACGAAGAATCCTGGAGATAAGTCACTTAAGGAAACGTAAACATTTTGCCCTTTAATGTTTTGCTTGCTTAGTTGCCTTTCATTGCTGCTGGGGCCTGTCTAATTACTGCACCTCTTTCTGGTGAGTCAGCACTCCGCTGGATTTCCCAGCCCCGAAGCAACGGACGCAGGTTTGGTTTGACTGTCTGGCCTGTGAGGTTGGCTCAGAGCCGTTCCCCTTGGACCAGCTGGTCTGTCCAAACGGAGAGGGCCTCTCCCAGTCTCCTGAAGCTTAGTGCCATGGCTCAGAAGGGATGGTGTAAGTTCATGTGAGTGCTTCAAGAAATTGTGGTGGGATAGAGCCAGAAAATTTAAGTACCTATGATGTAATGTTTTCTGGGGGGTTGTTTTTGGTTTTTTGTTTTTTTTTTCCCTTTGTTTTTGTTTGTTTGTTTGGGGTTTTTTTTGTGGTTTTGTTTTGTTTTGTATTTTTGGGGGGGTTTTTTGTTTGTTTGTTTGTTTGTTTTTTTCAGACTGTGTTCTCTGTAGGGAGACACGTTCCAGGCTTACAGTATTTGCAGGCAGCTCTCTGTGGTGAGGAGCAGTGCTGCTGGGGCTGGACACCAGCTCAGTTCAGGAGCGTTGTATACTGCAAGGCAAAGTTGTACAGCGAGGTCTCTGGAAGGCGTGGAGCTGTTTCCTTCCAGGTGGAGGAGGCAAGAGCCCTGTGGGATCCCGCTTAGGGAGTGCTAAAATAACTAAGCGGGAAATAAGAGACCTGGTGATGGTGGTGGTTGTGGATCAAAGGACAGGAGAAAAGGCTTTCACCACTGCAGTGCTGTTCTCCATTCCTGTGGAAACTGGTGGTTCCCAGGCTTGAAGTAGATTATTCTTCTTTGACCAGAAAGAGGCAACATGTTACTAAGTCTGTGGGCCTGGGGTAAATACAACAGGGATCAGAATACATTTGTTGGCAGATACTGAATAGCAAGAGCCCCCATAGCCCCCCTTCAGATCCTGCACAGCTCTGAACTTTGCTGCGATTGACCTGATCTGTGTCTGAAGCCCACGTTCTGTTGAAGCCTGGGCTACCATGACACGTAACCCATGCGCCTTTATTCTGATTGAAATTCAGAGTCCTGTCTGCACCGAACCCTTGAGCGATGTCCTTGTTATGATGATTTCTCTTAGGAAGTAGTTCAGTTTGGGAAGGACCAGCTGCTTTTTGTTTGTTGTATTCCTGAAGTGTCAAGACAAGAGAGCAAACTTGTCCCCAGTAGCTACCAGAACAGCAATGCAGCCCTTTCCTGTGTGTGTGTACATCTAGACGCAGGCTGTGAGTGCTCAGGACTTTTCTGCAAGCGCTGTCATAGACACAAGCGTGTGCCCGTGAGTCAGAGCTCTTGGAGCTCCCCCACCTCGGACACGGGGTGCGTGTGCGCGCTTTCTGGGGCAAGCAGCAACACATCCTCTGGGTGGACGCTGCTGCTTCTGCAAGACTGGGAGATTCTCGCTCTTGGGCTGATGGGGTGGGTTTGCTGCGAGGGCCGGCTGGCCCTGGCTGTGCCTCTCCTGACCGTGGGGCGATGTGTGAGCAGCCGTCAGCAGTGCTGCCTGGATCCCTCATGTTCACTCCATCTGAACCATCTTTCTATTTAGGAGCTATTTTAGGACAGGGAAGCAGATAGGTTCTGCACCTTCATTTTTCGAAGGAAGCCTTTGAGTGGTGTTGTCCTCGGTCGGGGTTTACGTGTTTGAGCAGGAAGAGAGCAGCTTGGAGGCCCTGCGTGTGCTGCAGAGAAGAGGGTTAGCTGGCCAGGGTTAAATGTGTGTGTTTTTCTGCTCACACAGGCTTTGAACGTGGGGAAAAGAGGTGTAACCCAAGTGAGCTGAAGGTGTTGCTGCCTTTGATGTGTGAGATGTGTGTTTCGTGTATAAAGAGCACCTGGATGGTTTTTAAATGCAGGCAGTCTCTCTTTTGTGGGGTAGAGCTGGCAGCAGCCTCCGGGGAAAGGGTGGAGTGGTCTCATCTTTGCTGAGGTTGATTTGTCAGCGGTTTGCAGGAAGTGCCAGCATATGGTGCTGGGCTCCTGCTTTGCAGAGCTGCTTGTTGTTTCAGAATAGATCTGATTAACGGCGTGAGATAAGGTGCTGAACATCCCTGTTACCACTGTTCTGTGCACCCTTTTGCTCAAAAGACCTCCCGCTCTCCAACCCTTGGCTGGCCATCTTCCTCCTCCAGTTCCCTGGTGACAATCCTTCATCCATCAGTTGTCTGGCCATGCCTGCCTTCTGGCTGATGTGTCCCTTTGCATGTTTTCCCTCCAGGGCTCGGAATGGAACGCCTCCAACTTGGAAGACTTGCAGAACAGAGGGTAAGTAGCTTCAGGCCGTCAACTTAAAAGCAAGAGCCTGGCCTCAACGCTTGTCTGTGCAACAAACTCTGTTCCATACCTGTTGTGTAACCTGAGTCTTACTAAAGGGTTTGCAGATCTGAACAAGCTCTTCCTCCAAACCCCGTGTCCCACAAACAGGCACCCTAAAGTAAAGGAATCTTGCTTCTTGACCTTGACTGACATCCCCTTGGCGAACAAAGGAAGCCAACAATCTCGTAGCTATAAGTAGCAAAAAGCTACAATTACTGAACTGGATGCTGCGTAGTTGGCTCTGTGCCCTCGGCTCCAGCCCGTTGTTCTGGACTGAGGTCCCACGATAACAGAGGTGGTTTGGAGTCGGGACCTCCAGACTGCGGCAGGAAGGAAAATATGTCAGAGAGCATTTGTTGCTTTGAGTGGGGCCCAGAAGGAAGTAAAGTCCTGTAGCTCTCAGGCTTAGCACTGATGGGTTCCTCTGTCTGCTACCCTTTCTGCCTTTCAGGCTGAAGCTGAGAATGTCCTTTCTCTAGGCCAGGTGGATCCAAGCACCAATATTTTGCAGTTAAATCGTTATTTATGGGTTTGGCTTATTTGTGCCAATCCAGTGGGGAAAACGAATCACTCTGATAAACTGAATTGCTAGCATACTTCTGTACCTCGGAGCATCAGCCTGGCAAAATTAACTCTCTGTGTTCAGCTCAGGGTCTGCTGCAGTTCCCTTGGGTCAGATGGGTCCTACCTGCCTGCCAGCGATCTCCTAGCTGCGAGGGAAAAGGGATGTCCCTCCCTTGCCGTGCCCTTGTTCTGTCTCAGCATGAGTGCAGCTCATAAGCATCTTACGAGTAACCCTCATGGCTAAAAATACTGGGTGTAGTGTACATAAATACCATATGCTTCTCTAGCAGAAAATGTAGGGATAAGAAATAAATCCTCCCCAGTGGCTCATTGTCCGGTACATCTCTGTAGCTATTTTATGCATTTGTTTAACTGTGGAGTTGCTCACAAGCTTATGCCTTCAATCTTCCTGCGATGTTGGTACAGCAGGAGGACAGATTGACAAAAGGGGCTTTGAGAAAGTGTCCAAACGCCGATTGAACAGCCTGTGCGGGAGCTCCTGGGACACAGGTGCTGCTAACACGTAGGATAGAGAGACGGTGGGCGAGCCGTGTAACCTGACACGCTGCTGAGGAGGTTTCTGTCTAGTGCGGATGGAAGCCCTTCTATCAGAGGCTAGGCTCTCAATTGCTCCCCAAAACCTTTAGTCTGTGTTGCCCGCTGCTTCCTTGCGCTGAGTCCTGATTTCCAAGGGTCTGTGTTCAAGGCTGCAGCTCCAAATGCTTTGAGTTTTGCCGCTCGCAAGGCAAGGTGAGGCTGTGGCATAGCAGCTGTGCTATCTCTCTGAACTTGCTGTGTTCTGCACACTCTGCATTTTTATCTGCTGGCTGTTTCCACACAGGGTGCGATATATTTTGAATGTGACTCGAGAAATAGATAACTTCTTCCCTGGGCTCTTCGAGTACCATAATATTCGGGTATATGATGAAGAAGCAACAGATCTTCTGGCTTACTGGAATGACACCTACAAATTCATCTCCAAGGCGAAGTAAGTCTCTTCAGAACAGAGCAAACGATGAGATGTATACTAAGTATTTTCTATTTTCCTACTGATTTTCTTAACTACTGTTCCTCCTTGCCTACCTGGGATCAAAGCATTTTCATTTTGTAGTTTCTAATTGTTAAGAGTTGTCTTCCACAAATTTTCGTTCTTGCAGGTGCTTGTACAGGTAGCAGGTAGGAGTAGTGAGGGGTTTCTGCCCACTTGCAGTCCAGGCAAACAGCGGAGGAGATCGTTCCTGTACTAGAGAGCTAACAGTTTGCCTGCTGCTTAGGAAATGCCATGGATCTGCAGAGATGCTGGTGGGAGGAAAGGGCAGTAACAAATCAAACAGCTTAATAAAAGTAAGAAGCAAAACCTTATAAACTGAGCACAAGCATAAGCTGTTCCCTGCATTGTGAAGTTGTGTGACGAAGCCCAGTCTGAAAATGATTTCTTGTCGTGCAGTGCTCCAGAGCAAACTCTTCCCTTTGACAGGCGCGAATGTCTGTGCAGGTCTCCGAGCTGTCGGTTACGGTGAGCAGTCTGATAGCGGATGCTGAAAGTAGGGCCTTTCTACTGCAGAGAACTGCATCCCAGTTACGTGAGCTGTCTCCGGTTATTTCAGCAGCCTCCTTAAGGGAAAACTGGTCAGATAGCAAATGAACATATGTTGCCTTCAGAGTATTACTTCCATTATAGAAGTCTGTCATCTCTTAACCAGAGCTGGTGCTCTGGCAATTTCTCACAGCCTTTCCAAGCAGGCTTGTTTGACTGTGGCTCTCTTGAGCCAGTTATTAGAGACTTATTTTATTTAAGATGGTTTCTTTAAAGGACATCATTGTATTCCCTTAAGTATTGATTTTGAAGTGCTGTCATCCTCAGAAGTATTCTCCTGCCCAGAATATTTTCCATTGGAGTTTAAACGATTGGGCCTCAGTACTGTGTCTGGGGTGATGCAAGTTAATAATCTTCCAAATTGGGGCAATTACTGTACCCCCTTCTTTGCCCTGTCCGCTTGTTGTGTTTGGGGTTTGGTTTAGGTTGTTTTTTTAGTCCCCAAAAGCATTGCAATGTTTTGACTAATTTGAGTTGCGAAGTTGGGCAAGTCCTGGAGCGCTCTAAAAGCAGCTGTAGCCCAATATACCCCAGCAGCGCTGGCGTCTCTCGCTGGGTGTCCAGGGCGCGTGGATGCAGGTACAGGCTCAGACAGCTGCGAGCCGCTGAGGTCTGAGCTTGTCGAGGCGCATGACTCTGTGCTGCATGGCCTCTTGGTTTGTCCTGTGGGATCTTCACGTGGCTGGCAAGCCAGAAAAACTAGCACCTAAAGGAGAAAGTGAAAGGTGCCAAACCCAGGTTCCCTCAGCCTGCTCCCTGCCAGTGCTGCCCAGCGCACAGAGTTCTCAGAGAAGGGCTGTAGCTTTCCTCCTCGTGTTTCATGGCAGACAAAATTTTTTTAATTCCTTGGAGCAGGGTGCTGGCTGCCCTTTCAGGCTCTGCACCAGCCTCACCAAGCAGGGTAGCTGCTCGTTGCGCTCAAAGGCACTGTTTGCTTTGCCTTCAATAAGTAAGAAGAAATTAATTAAAGCCGAAGAATCTTCCATCTGATTGCAGTGGGGCGCTGGGCTGCAGCTGTCATTTGGGGTCTCTGCCTTCAGCCGTGAGGAGGTCGTCTTTTCCATTTGGACAGGCACCGAGGTGAAGGACTCTCGCAAACAGAGCGGGGAGGGTGAGCGTTCTGCATACAGACAGTCACAGTCCTGAGAAATTATGGTATCAAGAAAAATCTGCCAGGGGCTTTTGACTGGATTTGCACTTAGCGATGTTTTGAGAGGTGAGGATGGGAGCTGGGTGAGGTTTCGGAGACCTGACTAAAGCAACGTTGGTCTTGTTCAGCCAGTTGTCAAACCAAATAGTACGCTGTCAAAAGTTTGCGGTAGAAGAATATCTCGGTGCTAGAGGCTGCCCTGAACTGCGCAGTGTCTTCCAGGGATGTGTTTCTAAGCTGTGACGCCACGTTTGTGGGATAGGTGGCCTTTTTATTTGGAATACTGCTTGATAGCAGTGGGCCATCTGAGCTGAGCTCAGGGATGCTGCATTAGTCTTCAGCGGTCTTCATAAATCTCTGTGAACAACTGATGTTTTTCTGCTTTGTGATAAAAGCTTCAGAAAAGCTGTCATAACAAAATCTGTTAAGAATATTAAGACCTTGTTCTCCACTTTCTTTGTGTATCTTGCTCCAGTTTGTAAACTGGATTATCAGATCACATCCCAGACTTCAACTGTGGCCGCAGTGTTGAAAACGTGTTTGATAATGCTCTGGTAAAGAAGTTGCTATTTTCTTAAGCTTCTCAGAGGCCATGTTTTTTATTTAATGATCCTCTTTTGTCTTTCTCCCACTTCAGGAAAAATGGTTCTAAGTGCCTGGTGCACTGCAAGATGGGAGTGAGCCGCTCGGCGTCCACGGTGATCGCCTACGCCATGAAGGAGTACGGTTGGAACCTGGACAGGGCTTACGACTACGTAAAGGAACGGCGCACCGTCACCAAGCCCAACCCCAGCTTTATGCGGCAGCTGGAGGAATACCAAGGGATCCTGCTGGCCAGGTGAGTGGCAGGAATGATCCTGATTGCCCACGTTAAGGCATAACACTTAAATGATTAACCCCATTATTCTAATTAGGACTTCCATCACTGCGTTATGTAAACTTGTGATCGTTTTGGGAAAGATAGCGCTCTGTTTTCATGGGTTGTCTCAGCTGAGGCTGGGAAAATGGGTGTAATAAAGAGCTTTTAGGTGGCTGTTTGGCTTCTAGGATGGCTGTTTTTTGGAGAGTAGCATCCCGTGAACTGCCGTCCATATGCAGCATTCAGAGCTGTGCAGACTCCAGCAGAGATAAATTATGTCCCCGTTGCTCGTAACATCGCTTGGCAGGGAACTCGCTTTGTCTCCGTCCCAGCCTCGCAGCTCCCTGTTGAACATGCCCCTCCTCAGCAGCTGGTCTGGTTTTATTTAGATCCCTTTGGTAAGTGTCGGTGTGAGGGGAGGGGACAGGATGTTCTGTGCATTGCAACCACGCTGTTTATTCCTGCGTGGGGTCCTGAGGCTGGTCTGGACCTGGGCCTGGGTACGGGCAAGTGTGTTGTAATCCCAAGCCTATCACCTGATTAGCAAAAAGACATAAATATTGCATGTTTCTGAGAAATCCACTTGTAAGCTGTGTTAAGCAACGTCTTCACGTGATCAGCTGGAAGGAGGTAGTGATACTGTATTTCTCCAGATTACGGTATTTTGTTTAGGATCCTGCTGTGCTTTGCCAGGGAGCAGATCTGAAGCAAGCAGGATTACCCAAGCTGAGCCTCCTGCCACAGGAGGTGGCTCTTAGCAGTTGTTTCTTAGCTTCTTGGTGCTGTTCTTCACAGCAGCTCAGGCACTCGTGCTCTCCTTAGGGCATGCTTCTCACCTTTGTCCTCTGCTTCGTTTTGGATCTGTCCTATCCACGTGCAGAGACCTCCCTTCCCTTTTTCTGTGCTGGGGACTTATCGTTCCTCCTTTGCTCTCCACCTGCTTCCTGCAGTCTGGCTCTCTCTGCTGCTGGGCCAGGTCTGGATTCCTAATTTTTACACCAAACCCCTGGTGTAAGCTCATCTGTCACTCAAGTGTGCTTCCTCTTTCCCTCTGTCCAGATTAGCAACCTGAGGGCTCCTCTCAACCTATTCCCTGACCAGGTGCACTTACAGGATCTTTGTCCTCCACCTCCTCCCGTGCCTACGTTCCTCTCCCCCTGCTCCCCGAGCCCTGGCTGCCGTAAGGACCTCCTTTCTCCCTGAAAAAGCAGCCAAGTAGTATTGAGTGTCAGGATAGATCACAGTGGAATAGATATTTTAAGAAATTGTGCTCTTCTGGACTGAAACCCTTCGAGACAAACACCACACCTGCCTTTGGTGCCTCGTGTGACACCAAAGGTGCTGCTGGGACCAGTTAGTAAAGGTCAGTGCTTAACTCTGAGCTAGAGGTGACTTGACCAGTGTGGTGTGCTGTGTAGGATTGAGCAGACTGGGAAGTCAGATCTCACTGGGCTAGACTGGATGGAGGGAAAGAAGCTTTAGAGACATAGAAAAACACACCAACATCCTTCGCCACAGGTTGGTGAACACATGTGAGGAGCCCTGGGCTGGTGGCAGATGGTATATTGCATCTTCAGGCCCTCAGCCCTGCAGCTGGTTTAGGTAATCTCAGTCTGGTAGCTGGTGGCACCTCTTACAAAGCCACTCTGTACAAACATTTTGATTAAGGATTTATTTTTTTTCTTTCCTGTCTTCCAGTAATTTATTTCTCAGGAGGTAAATCGTCCTTGCTATCATTTATATGGTGTGTGGCTCCCCTCCCACCTAAGCGCACCACTGCTCCTGGCCTGCTCTGCAAGTCCCCATGCAATGGCACGAACAGGATTTCTTGTGAGGTTTTAAAAAATGCAAGAGCAGTGCTTTACATCTGTGTGGGGAGGTCTAAAAAGCCTGCAGTAAATGAAGCTTCCCTGAAGCACGGAATGGCCTCTGTGCTGCAGGAATAGTCCCTCTTTATGTGGTTTCTTAGCTCCAAACTGCTTTTTCTCCTCTATCTTCTCTGTATTATTTAGCTTTGCCCTCTGGCTCCTAGCTGCCTTGTTTATTGCTGTGGTATTTCAGGACAGGTAAAAAAAAAAACAAAAACAAAAACCCAGCAGATTCATGTGACTGCTCCAGTTTCAGAGGGAAGGTATGTGAGGGCAGCCATGTGCTCGCACTATCTAGTTACGGTTTTGTGTTGGGGTTATAGCAACTGGGATATATTTTCCAGCTGTAAAATGAAAACCCCCTGCCTGCTTTTAGTCACAACAACAAGCGTGTTTTGCTCTTTGGGACTGTCACACTTCCTGGGGTCGGTTAAACTGTCCCCTCCTTCTGGTGATAGACACAGAAAGGCTGAGCCAGCTCGGTTTCTTTTATGAGTTATGGATAAATTATGGGAAAAGAGAGTTTGGGATCCTCTGTGGCTTGTGCACAGAATCAACAGCGATGGTTTTATACTGGAGCCTGGAGAGCTGGCTGCAGCGTGGTGGGAGGTGTGGGGGCCTCGTGGACACAAGCTGGCCAGCCCTGCTGCTGCCCCCAGACCTGGTGCCGTGCCTGGCGCGCCAAAGGCCTGGGCTGCCGTGGGGTATTCTCCCCGGCGCCAGGAATGCTGGAGGGACGTGGGAAATCCTTGGTGTCCCATACACAGCCTCAGCGACAGCCTGCCTCACAGACAAGCCTGGTTCTGCTACCAGTGTTAGACTTTGCTCCAAAACCCAGTAGAGACAGAGCACGTGCACCCCAAGCAATGCCTTTGGCCTCTAACCTTGGCCCTCCTCTCCTCTGAAAGGGCCTGATCCTGCCCTGTGTCGTACACGAAGGTTGTAGCTGATGCTGGGGTTGGAAAGCTGAATCCACGATGGGTTATTTTCCGTAGCCGTTGGGCACCCACAACTAAACTGGTACGTTATAATTAGTCCAATAGCATCTGTTAATTCCCTTACTGCAGCCAGGGGATGTGTCTGGGAGTGCCTGCTCGCGCTAGCCAGGGCCTGGAGAGGTTTCGCAAGGTGTCCTGCAGACCCAAGGACCTTTCTGTGGTATCTGCTCTCCTCCTAGGGGCAAACGGTGGAAGCACAGCCCCGTGGCCCTGGGCACTCAGCAAAGCCCTTGCAGACGTGGCTAGCTGGTGTGGTGTCACTGTGGGAAGTTGCCTCCTTTGCTCTCTGTAAGCCTGCGGGCATGGGCTGGGCTTTTTTGACAGGTGGAGGATGAAGGAAGGTGATGCAATGCCGCTGGCAGTTGCTTGGCCTTGTGACTGCTCAGACCTTCCTAAAGGGGCTTTCCAAGAGCTGAAGAACTCTTGAGCTTCCTTCCTGTGAAAGGCGGGTGGTGTTTTGTGCTGCTTGTTGACTGTTGAGGATGTCTTCTGTGTTTTACCCCCACCCACTCACCCCACCCTACCGTCCTGGTTACCCGAGCCCAGGTATTGATCACTGAAGCTATTCAAAAGAAGGAGCTGTAGGGGAAATTGGGCTTCGTCCAGTGTCCACCATCCACTCACATCCAGGAGAAGGGACCGTGTCTCTTCTGGTCATTGCTCACTGCTAGCAAATGGACAAGGGCTTGCTGGCTGAGATTCTGGCTACCAAATTCTGTAGTCAGTTAAACACTGCGTTTGTTGAGTAGGCGGATAAAATGCTGCTGGGAAACACGTGTGTGAAGCAGAATGGTGCCGTGGGACTCAGCTGTTGGGAAGTGGCTTGTTATTGGATCCTCTTCAGGTTTGGCCCTGAACTGTTCAGGTGAAGCTGCACTTGTGGTCAGTGACTCCAGTATTTGCCACCGTTTTTCATGTAGGTTGCATCCTCTAACAACAAGGTGGGGCTGGCTCTGGTCTGTGGAAACACTACTCAATGTTTTCATTGGCTTTTCTTCCCCGCAGCAAGCAGCGGCATAATAAACTGTGGCGCTCACACTCCGACAGCGACCTCTCGGACCACCATGAGCCCATCTGCAAGTCTGGGCTGGAGCTGAACAAGAAGGAGATCACCACCTCGGCTGACCAGATCTCAGAGGCCAAGACCAACGACAACCAGCAGCCCATGTCTCCCCTCTACTCGGCTGAGCTAGACAGGGAGCAGCAGCTCTCGGAGGATGCGAACATGATCGAGGAGACGTGCGTGAAGGAGAGAAGGATCCGCCTAGAGTTTACGTGTCGGGACTTCCACGCTGAGCAGATGGAGGACAAGCTGAACCTGAACAATATCAACGGCTGTACGGCAGGATGTTGTGTAGACTCTGTCCCCCCTGATAACTGCCATGCTTCTGAGGCCTTAATGCAGCTCCAGCACCCCTTGGAAATAGCCGAGTTTCCCGATTTGACGGTGGACGATCTAGAAAAAGATGCCCTTAAGCCTGACGTGAACGTGCACTTGGTTCCCATGGAAGAATTCACTTCGTCCTTAAAAGACTTTCCCCAGTCCCCAAACCAAAATTCCCTGACTCTCCAACAGAATCCCCAGCCCGAAGTGACAGACCTCAGTTCAGACAGAATCGATTTCTTCAGCGCTTTGGAGAAATTTGTGGAGCTTTCCCAGGAGAGCCGGTCACGCACCTGCTCCCATTCCAGGACAGAGGAGCAGGGGAGTGGAAGGAACGGGGTCTCAAGGGTGCCGGTGCTGGAAGTGCCGCCTGCCGTGGATGAGGGTGCAGATCCTCAAAGGAACAGCTCTGGAAACTCTCCCCAGGCATCGGATGACTCTTCTACAGATGAAGAACAACAAAAGGTTAACAGAACTTGCTCATTTTTGGGTTTTGTTGTGGTGGTTTTTTGGGTTTGTGGTTTTTTTTTTTTTTTTTTAGGACCTGCTGCACGAACCTATCTGTGAGTAATTCTCTTGCTGTGGGGTTGCTGTGGACAGGGAATTTTCTCCTCCTGGCTTTCACCGAATAGAGTGGCCGTTTGGGGAAGGGTTGGTAGATGTTTCCCCTTTCCTTCACTGTTAGATACTTGCCCTCTTCTGCACTTTTTCCTTAAACATCTGTTCACTGGCAGTGGCAGGGCGACTGACTGAGTCGACCTTGACCTGACCTGCTGTGCCGTTCTCATGAGAAACTTATTTTTGAGTTGCACATCAGGAGAGCAGATAGGTGGGACTTGACCCAGTAAATCAGCTGAACCCTGAGCTGCCAAGGCCAGCCAGCATCCCCAGCCTGCATGGAAATTTGTCTGACTTGAGAAATCCACCAGAGAACGGGACAAAACTGGCACCTTTCCCTGGCTGGGAAGCACCAGCGTTGGGATAGTAAATCAAGGCAGATGTAGAGCTTCCACTGACGGAGGGAGAAAATGAGCCTCTCCAGGCCTGGGGTGATGGGACTGGGCACGTTGTGGCTCATTTCTCTCCTGGGTAGAGAGATGTTCCTGACAAAATTTAGTAACCTCTGAATTGAGGTACCTTTCTCTTGTAATTGCTTTTCACCCTGCAGGGCTCTCGCGGGGATTGATGATGTCTGGGGCCATCATTTTCTGGGACCCTCTCTTATTTAAATTCCACGCTGCATTTCTTGAATCTTTTCCATCTCCATGTGAGGCGACGAGGCTCTTCCAGATATAATAGGCCAACGCTCTCTCCAGTGATTTGGCATAAAGAGTGTCTGTGCAGATCGGGGAGCCCCTCTGGCCGTTTTCCCCCGGGAAACCGGAGCATTTCAGTGCTCGGTCATTCTTTATGCTGTTCAGTCTTGTACCTGAGCAGAATCTTTCATGTTTTCAGTTCAAAACTGCACTTTTAGCAACATCAGGATTTTTTGTTAACTGGGCTTTTCTTCATTTAAAAATAAAAAAAAAAGGCTAAATTTCCCTTGGAATTGACGGCAATTAAATGAAGGTTCTGAAATCTGAGTCTAGGTGAAAATCTAGCCTGGAATATATTAAATGCAGTCCCAGAGACAATAATGCTTCTACACTAGTGATCACGGTACTTGTCATCTGTCCCCACGCACCGGCACGTGCATTTTTTTTTTTCCTTTGGGGCTGTGCACCCCCGTTTCTTTTAAGCTGCTGCCCTTTGCTCTGTGGCAGCACAGCTGATCCACTCCGTAATTCTCCTGTTTCTGTGTTGCAGGAGGTGCCCGAGCTGCCTGGGGCTGGCCATCTGACGAGATCCCACTCGGAAAATGCCATTTCTGTGAAGGAAATTGTCACCGAGATTGAGTCAATCAACCAGGGAGCAGGACCTGCCCAGCAGAAGGAGGGGTCAGCCAACCTCACCCAGACACCAAAGAGGAACACGGTGCACGACCTGCCGGTGGAGGCAATCTGGGCGTCGGAAAGGGTGGAACAGAGCGAAGGAGCCTGTGCTGGACACCAGGAAAAGGAGAAGGACTCTCTGCAAGCTGAGCAAGAAGCTGCCCCTTCCCTGCAGCCATCTTCTGGTAAATCAGACCTGGAGGAGAGCAGCCCCGGCGGGGAGCAGCCAGAGCCTCGCGGCTCTGCCAACCCTGAGCCAAAGTGGTGCCCTGGCTCTGTCCGGCGAGCCACCCTGGAGTTCGAGGAGCGCTTGAGACAGGAGCAAGAGCACCAGCACACGTCCCCGGCCTGCATCTTACCCACCCGCAAGAACTCCAGGAACGACTCTCCCGCTGCTGAGCTCCTGCCGCGGGGGAAGAGCGAGGAGCCACCCCTGGAGCTGGCTGTAGAGGGTGAGAAGGCACCGGATCCAGGCGCTGAGGAGCCGCTGCCGCCTCCCGGGGCAGAGCTGCCTGCAGGCAGGCCCCTGCCTGCACCCCTCACCTCCCCTGCGCGCGAGTCCCTGCCTGCAGAGCCCAGCCTGGCACAGGAGGGAACGGCGCAAGAGCACAGGACGGTGGTCTCATTTGATGCGACGGAGGAGCCATCCCTGCCCTCCCTCCTCCCAAAGAGAATCGAAATCATCGAATACACTCCCACGGTTGAGTCTGCGGAGCAGCCTGACGCAAGCTGTGAGCAGGGCGGGCTGGCCGCGGCCATCCCGTCTTTAGATGAAAACTTGAACCCTTCCTTCTGCGCGGAGAAGGCCCCAGCCTGTCTCAGACCCCTGGCGCTGGTAAATCTCTCGCTGCCGGAGCATGCGGTACACAAGCAGGCCACCTTTGCCGCGGGCAGCCCCGGCGAGGAAGGCGGTGGGTCACCTGTTCACCTTGGTGCTGCTTCCCCCTCTGCCCAGGTGACCCCTACGCCTTCGGCCGGCCTAGATCGCTCTTCTTACCCCTACGTAATTCACCTGGAAGGCGTCACCGAGCAGAGCACGAGTACAGACGACGAGCCGGTCGCGCCGTGCGGCGTTGAGGGAGACCCAACTCCCCCGTTCAGGGACAGCCCCAAGCCTCTCTGCGGGGGAGGTGCCGGCACCTCGAGGCAGCTGAGCGGCGAGGACTTCACCGGCCAAGGCGCTGAGAACGTGGACCTCCTGGACATCTCTTTCCTGTGCTACAGCCTCCCCCACAGCTCCAGCAGCCACAGCGTGGAGGAGCGCAGCAGCAGCCCTGGGCTGGTCAAGCAGCGAGCGAAGGAAATAGAGGCTCGAATCCGGCACGCGGGGCTCACCACGCCCTCCCACATGAAACGCTCGGCATCCTTGGCCAAGCTGGACTGCCTGGACCTCTGCAAGGACGACTTATCCGAGAGGGAGTCGGCCTCTTCCGACGCCAACCCAGTGCTTCTCACCTGCGTTGCCCTCGGTCGAGGTTTTCGCGGGGGGAGGTTGGAGAGGGGCTCGGAAAGCGTGTGCGGAAAGCATCACCTTTCCTCCCCGGAGCCCGCTAGGCATTTTGTGGAACAGCTCAGAACAGCCGAGTGCATTGCCCAGAGCAAGCCGGTGGAGAGGCCGCTAGCTCAGTACGCCAAAGAGTGCGGCTCCAGCCAGCAGAGCTTGTTTTCCGGCGCGGATCCGACGTGGACTAGCTCCGAGGAGGGTCCTGCGCTGCTCCAGGTGCAGGTCCTGGACTCCTTGCCTCCGGCTCGAGGTCTGGCTGTCGCACCGCGGCAGCAGCACGGGAGAACTCACCCTCTGAGGAGGCTCAAAAAGACCAATGATAAAAAGCGGACACCCAATCCCCTCTACAATACAATGTGATGCTGAGCCCTCGGCTGTGATTTCTTACTGAGAACCCGCGGTGTCGCGTTCACGCAAGGGGCAGGTGTAATATAAGGAACATGCACTTTATTGGTTAATTTTATATATATTGTCATTTTACTGTTCCTGGCGCATGTAGGTGTGGGTTGGTTCTTCTGTGTGTGACTCTGACTGCAGGACTGTTTGGTTTTTTTAAAGTTTTTTAACTCAGATAACCTCAGATGTTCTTTTTTTTTGTTTTGGTTTTTTTTTTGTTAGTTTGTTTTAAAAGAACACCTTTGTCATATGAAAGTTCACGTTGGCTTGCTTTGGCAAGGTGGAGTTTTGCTTAGAAACAGGTCCTAGTTCCTCACTTGAATTTTCCCCGTGCCTCGAAACCGTGCTGGGCGGTTGTTGGGGTGAAGCCCTCGTAAATGTGAAGGCTGTGCCAAGGTCCCTTTGTTCGGCCTTTCTTTTATTTCTGCAGACTGGAACTCCACGGTGCTGGGGGATGACTCTCAAAGCTGCTTCAGGACAAACCCCCGGCCCGCGCTGGGTCGGGCTGGCGCTTCCCCCAAAGGAGCGCGCAGGGGTGAATCTTCCCGAGAGCCCCGGCCGTCCTGGCTCCAAGATCAGCGCTCGCCTCCGTTTTGTGGTGAGGTGGAGCAGAGCTCCTCCACAGCTGCCCAGCTCGCCTCTCCTCGCTCCCCAGACCGGCGGGTGAGAGGAGAAGCCCCCCAAAGCCAAGCGTGTTCTTTTAAAACAAACACCTTCGTCAGGGTTCAACCCTCCTGTTACTTGAATACTGCTGTGGGCCTTCCCAGTTCATGGCCATATCATCTGTCCTCTGCCCTCCTGCTGCCTCCCCTCTGCCCCAAAGCTGGGTTTTGGTTGGTTTTTGTTGTTTGTTCTTTTTATGTCTCGTGCTGCCTGAGTGTTCCTCTCCCCTCTGCTGTGCTCACGGGCACTTCTGGTGGCTCCCAGACCTGGAGCTGTGATCATTGTTACACGAGGTGTTGCCCCTACTGAATGCAGAGCTCTCCTCTCTGCTGTCACTCCTGACGCTCGACCCGGAGGGAAGATCTTTTCTGGAAGTTTTTTCTTTTTTTCCTTTTTTTTTTTTTTTTTTTTGCCTCAATTGTATATATGGTATTTATATAGATTTTTTTTTTTTTGTCGTTTCTATGTTTTGTTTGTTTTGTGTTGGGTTTTTTTTCATGGTTTTTTTTTTTTTTTTTTAAAAAAGGGCAAGACTGCATTCTGTAAACTGGAAAACAAAACCACCTTACTGAAACTCAGTGCTGTTCTTTGCAATCTGTGCAGAAATGGGAGTGGATTTGCCGTTGTCAGCCGTCTTCCCTTTCCAAAAGCGAGCCTCGATGCCGGCCTTTTCCAAATGCATCCCTTCTCCTCCTGCTCCCGTTACCCCGCTGCAGGAGGGGAGCTGCGTGTCCGCCCGTCTCCCTCCCTGGTGAAGCTGTGTTTCGGAAGTGCCAGTCGGACGTGGAAAGCCGTCGGCCGCTCCGAGCCATTCTGCAGTTTCTTGCTTTCCCCAGAGAAGCTGCGTTTGAAGGTGTCGTAGTCTGCTCCAAATTTCAGCAAATTAATTTTACGGTTCCCGAGCAGTTTGGCTAAATCGGAGCTCCTGGTTTCCAGCCGTGCATATCGGCAGATTGTACGTGTGCTGGAGGAGCAGAGGGAAAGGCGCTCGGCGCTGGCAGGAGGGCTCTGGGTCCTGTCTGCGGCCCCGTGGCAGAGGAGCGTGTCTGAGCTGGTGCTTGGCTCTGGCCCAGACCTGCCCTCCGGGGAGGAGCGAAGCGGGGAGAAGATGCAGAATGGCTCCAGCTGCTGAAAGCCCAGCATGGAGAGGACGCGGTGTGGGAGGAGCGGCGGACCAGGCCATGCCTAGAAAGCAGCGCTGATGCTGCAGAGCCTTGCAGGCTCCGATGGGACGAGCGCATCTTGAGCCGGAGAGGAGCGCCCAGCACCAGAGCGCTGCGGAGTGTTGGGAAGCAGCGTGCCCTGGGGAAGGGGTGTCCGTAGCCCCCCAGCTTGCCCACAGCCAGCAGCAGAGGATAGCCTGGCAGTTTGCAAGGTAATCCCACCTCGCTGCCCTCCCGTAGCCCCCAGGGACCCTCCTGCACCACTTTGCGGAGCCTGCGTGGCCGCAGCCCGGCCGTGGGGCCCTGTTGATGGCGGGAGCTGGCGCTGTGCTCCGGGGTTGTCACCCGTGCTAGCTGCAGGCTGGAGCCCGGCCCGAAGCAGCCCAGCAGAGCCCTGTCTTGGGTCAAATAGCACCTCATCCCAGGCCGTGCCAGTCATTAGAAGTCACCCAAGTCCCTGGCCCGGGAGGCCAGATGCTTCTTTGGGACTCTGAGAGACATTTGGCCTCTCCTAGCCAGCTCCAGCTGGCTTCGGAGCTGGGCAGGCAGCGTGGAAAGGCCAAGTGGCTCATGTCATCTTGTGAAGGACGATTGCAGTCCTTGCCTCCCCCGCAGGCCTCACCGGGCTCTGCTGCCCGCCATGCCCGAGCCCAAGGACGCGTCCGCCTGCCCCTCCGCGGGTGGAAGGGATGGGGTGCCACCGCACCTGCCCTGCGCTGGAGAGAGCATGCTTGGCTGGCAGCATGTCCCGGGGACAAGGATCTGCTTGGGAGGGGAAAGCCCTCTGTGTAATTTGTTCCCTTGAGAGGGGAGGAGGAGGAAGAGAATTGGGTTTCTTTGCCCAGCTTGATCTCAGAAGCACCCCATAGGAAGGTTTTTCCATGCAGGCCAGAAATGCTGCTTCCCTCAATGCTCTGCTGCTCTCCGGGTGCTTTGGCCGGGGAGAGCGGCGAAGGGGCAAAGGCCCTCCTGGCGATGTGCTTTGCTGTCCCCTTGTCCTTGGCACCAGCCCAGCACAACTGGTTTTTCTCTGGGAAGCCTGTGAACAGGTGGAGGGAGTCGGGGAAGGTGGTTCTCTTGCAGAGTTATAAAAGCCTTGGAGCTCTGGAGGCTCTGACCTGGATGACAAAAAGGGGAAAGGGCTGGAGGGGGCGCGTCTCTGGGAGCCCGGTGGCCTCCTTGGCCAGTGTCTGGGCAACGAAGCCACCACGCCCCTGGCATCAGAGGTTTCTGCCTGGAGACAGTTGTCCCTTCTCCGTGCCGGTGGCTCACGGGTGGGTGGTGGCTCGCTCCCGGTCCCTGTGGCCGCCCCACGAGAGGTGGGTGACCTGCCGAGCACCGTGGGGAGCGGCGCCTCCGAGCGCTCGGCAGCTGACGAGCCTCTCTGATAGAGGGGGCTGGGGAGAAACGTGTTGTTTTAAGGGCATTTTTGTACAAAGCAACTGTTCTTCTGGTCTCTTGCGAAGCCCTCTCCGGAGGATGCTTTGTTGTTTACATTGACTCCTGTACAATATCTCAGCCGACGCTCCCCCCTCGCCCGCCCCCTCTGCGCCCGTACTGTAACCTGTGAACCTTGCACAAACGGATAGTGCGTGCGTGAAACTGGTTTTTACACTGCGTTCTGTTGCACTTGACGGTGTGTGTGTGCGTGTGTCCGGTCTGCTTGAGAAGTTGTGACGTGTACAAATCTCTCCCTTTCGGCCCTTTCCTGGGGGCACGGTCCCAGCGGGTGGCAGGGGGTCCGGGGGTGACGCCGCTTCTGGCTCGCGTGGGTGTCGGGACAGGGATCGGCCCCGTGTCCCTCTGCCGGCAAAGGCCTGGTGGAAGGTGTCCCAGCCCAGCTCCGGCTGCTCCCGAGGATCTCCTGGGAGGAGTGCGCCGCTGGGAATCGGCACGGGCGCCAGCGCACTGCACCTGCCTGGGGGTCTCCGAGCGCGCCCCCACAGCTCTCCAAGCCCTACCTGCCGCTGGTCCCCTGCTCCTCTCCTGCCTTAATCTGGTCTTGGCTCCACGCAAAGCCCCACACTTCTCCCAAAGGGGTGGACGCCGCAAGCCCTTGCTGGCGTGGGGCAGAGGCGGGCGCTGGCCTGGCGCAGGAGGGGTCCGGGCTGCGCTCGGGGGGCTCTCGGTCACCCTCCGGTAGTGCTGCCAGAGGTGCTAACAGCCCGCCCGCGCTGCAGACATCGCTGTTGGCACAGAAGCGGGGGCCAGTGCCTTTTTCTTTTCCTCTATGGAGATGTGACGTCCGTGCGCTGGTTTGTAGGGATGGCTGCGGGGCCGGGCAGTCCGGCCGCACTGCGTGCTGGAGCGCGAGCCCTCCTGGACGGCTGGCGATGGAGTTGCAAACCGGGGACAGGAGCGCTTCTGTTTGCCCCCCCTGGATCTTCCTGGGTGGCTGAGATCGTCCGCTTTCCCCCTAAAGACTTTGACTGATGTGCTCAGCTGTTTTTAAATGTGAACTTGTGCACTGATGTGCAGATTCAATGTTCTTGTTACCGAATGAATAAAGTTTTATTTTGAAGATGATGTGGGTGTCCTGCCTCCTGTTTGGGAGCTGAGGGCAGTGAGTGACCCACGCTGCTGCTGTGGGGGATCTGGGGAGCCAGAGCGGGGCTGTTCGCTCGTGTCCCCTGCCCAAAGCGTAGATGGGCTGATGCCATCCCAAGGGATCCGAGCGGCGGCCAAGGAGCCACGCTCCCAAGAAAGACGCCTTTCGGATCCTGCTGCAGTTGCAGTGGAGATGCTGGGGGCTGTGTATATAAAATTGCTGGGGTGCTGCGGGTGCCCTCGCTGCACTACTCCCTGTTGGGGAGGGTCCTGGGGTTTAAGCTCCGAGGGGGACGCAAGGTTTTAGCAGGGACCCTGCACCAGACCCGCAGCGGCTGGCCAGGGAGCTGAGCCCAATCCCAGCTCCGAGTAACGCAGCGCAAGGGGAGCTCAGTGGTGGGAAACAGCCCCTCTCAGGTGGGGTGGTTTTGCTCGGTTGTGGCAAGAAACTGTCGCAGCGGTCTGTGGGCTCCCTCCGGCCCGCCCGGCCGCGGGGAGCAGGGGGGCTGTGAGCAGGGGGGTACAGACAGCCAAATGCCCCGGAGCTCAGCCTCACCATCCCTGCATGGACCTTCCTGCTGGGCCGGGGCTGAGCGCCTGTGGGGCCAGGGGTGCTGGGCCGTCCCTGCGGGGCACAGCGGGGCCAGCAGTGTCCCTGGGGTGCCCCGTCCCTCTCCGGCACCGGCCGGGCAATGGCTTCCCGGGGCCTTTTCTCTGCTTGCCGGGGACGTGGCTTGGGGTCAGGGACGCAGGATGCGGGGCTCGTTCTGTCCCCAAGGGCAGAGCAAGCCGGGGCCACGGTGGGACGGGGCAGGCAGGGGGTGCCCCTGCAGCCCCCTCCCTCTCTCCCTGCCACCCCTTTGGCTGGGTGACCGAGGATGTCACCTTTTCCCTGCCTTTTTGCCAGCGGCCCCCTCCTGCCCAGTTCAGCCAATGCTCGTCCCGCTCCGCTCGGTGCCCTTGTAGGGTCCAGGGCCTCGCTGCCTTTCCAGGAACCGCAGGTCCGGGCCCAGCGATCCCTTAATCCCCTTGGGCCGGGGCATCCCTGCGGGGCTGGGCTCCGCTGGATCCCAAATCCGGCTTCTGATCGCGCCTGTAAGCACCCCGCTGGGGTGGGGTGGGCTCACCCCCGTGGGCTTGCAGCCCCCTTGCCGCGGGATGGGGGAGCTGGTGACCCCACGGGGTGCTGTGGGTGTGGGGACCCCCGCGACCGTGGTCTCCGTGGGGCCAGGCTGTCCCTAGGGTGCCGGGGGGGACCCATCACAGGGTCGCAGCCCTGGGCGGAGGTAACCCCGGGGGTGCCGGCAGCCGGGGGATGCAGAAGGTTGGGTTCCCCCCAACACTTTGGGGAGACGCTGCCTGGCAGGAGGGGGCAGAGGGGCTTCTCCTGCCCCCCTCCACCTCCCCCCGCAGACCGAAGGGCTGCGGACACCTCTGGGCCCCCTGTTTTCGGGAAGGGAGGGCTGGCGGGGGGGCGGGCAGGGTGCGGAGGCAGGCGGGGCCGGGCCGGGCCCCCCCCCCTTTCTCCCGGTGCCCGCCGCGGGGGGGGCTGTGCCGGCCCCGGCGCCCGGCTGGGCTCAGCTGTTCGCTGCGGCAGCGGCAACAGCGCGGGGCCGGGCGGAGCGGAGCGGGGCCGGGCCGGGCCGTGCCGGGCCGTGCCGTTGGCGATCGTAGAGGAACCGGACCCGACAGCACCGAACCGAGCCGGGCGGAGCCGAGCGGAGGGGGCAGCGCCGGGCGCGCAGGGGCGGCGGAGCGCAGGTGGGAGCCGGGGCCGGGGGGCTGGGGGGGTGGGAGGGAAGGGAAGGGGCGGCGGGGCGCTGGGCCCCCCGGGCCCCCCGGCCCCTCGCCCGCCCGCCGCCCGCGGGAGATGGCTATATTTGGGAAGTGACCTCTGGTCGTTCCCCGGCAGCCGCTGCGGATTCAATTGTGGCAACGTAATGGCACGGCCGGGGTGCGGGGAGCGGGGAGCGGGGCTGTCCTGCCTCGGCAGTGCCTTGCACCCCGCCTGGGTCACACCCGCACCCCGCCCGCACCCCCGTGCACCCCGCCAACACCCTGCCTGCGCCCCATCCAACTGCTGTGCCCGCACCCCGCCTGCAGACCGCTAGCACCCCGCTTTCCCCACGCCTGCACCCCGCCTGCTCCCTGCTAGCGCCCCATCCGGTCCTGCCTGCACCCCATCCGACCCCGCCTGCACCCCGTTCAACCCTAACCGCACCCTGCCCGCACCCCACCTGAACTCTGCCTGCACCCCCTTCGGCCCCGCCTGCACCCTGCCCAACTCTGCTTGCACCCCACCTGTACGCTACCCAGCCCAGCCTGCACCCTCCGTACTGCCTGCACCCCGTGCGACCCTTCCTGCACCCCAAACCTCGCCGGCACCCTTTCTGCACCCCGCGCCCCACCTGCACCCTGCCCAGCCAGCCAGGCCGTCTCCCCCTCCCAGGGCACCCCAAGCTCTGCTCCCACTGGTGACGGGTGGGATACCCATGGGCATCCCCATGGAGCCCACTCACTCCTCCCCAGGGCTGGGGCCTGTGCCTGGGGCCTGGGGGTGACGCTGGCACCCGGCCCCCTTTGGTCCAGGGCTCCAGGACCCCTCAGCGCCTGGCTCTGACCCACACCCGCTCTGCCAGGCCAGGGCGATGCTGAAGGGCTGTGGGGACCCCTGGGGACACCCTGGGACCAGGCAGATGTGGCTTGGCTGGCCGCTGCACGTGCCCTGGCCAAAAGCCACCGGCCAGGACGCCAAGGAGCAGCCCTGCTCCTACCTCTGCCCTCACCAGGCCCCTCTGCCCACTCCGGGCCATGCTTTGGTGGCTGGGGATGGCCCCTGGCAATGGCGGGGGCCCCAAAAGAGCATGGGGGAGTCCCTGGGGTGGCCAGTGGCTCATGGGTGCTGCAGGGGCCCAGCTCTGGGGGTTTTGGGGTCCCGAGAGGTCCCAGGAGCAGCGTAGGTTTGGGATGGAGATGAGCGATGGCGAGCCAAGGGCTGGAGACACCAGCAGGGCCATGCTGAGCATGGGGGGGCTCCTCTGCACCCCGGCATGCCCATGGGGCTGCGTGGCTGAGCAGCGTCAGCACCAGGCGGGTGGGCTGGGGGTGCAGAGTGGGTGGCACACGCGGAGTCCTGGAGCAGAGGGGCCATGGGTGAGGCGTGGGGTGGCTGGCACCAGAGGCAGAGCCTCCCTCCCGGGTGCTGGGTCAAGCCAGGCGACCTCAGGCCACCGAGGATGCGACAGAAGGGGACAAGCTGTGACCCAGTGCAGGGCACCTCCACATCCTCCGCAAACTCCCCTCAGCCCCGCTTCTCTACCGCAGCGGCTCGTGTGCCAACCCTACTGCTGGCCGTGGGGCGCGGCACAGCCGCAGGGCATGGCACAGCCGCGCACGATGGCACAGCCGCGTCCCTGCCCAGCCATCGAGTGACTCTGGCCGTGGGATGCTGGTCCCCAGCACGTGCAGCACCCACAGGACAAGGGCTGCCCCCAGTTCCTGCCGTGCAGGTCACCGTCCTGCACCCTCATCCCGCCATCTCGTGTCCCCAGGATTCCCCCTGTGCCCAGGACAGCGGTGGTCTCTTGGAGCGTGAGGCGTGAGGGAGCCGAAACCCCTCCGTGCTGTGCCGAGGGGAGGTTGTGGCCTGACCCTGTGCCCCCCAGCCATGAGCCGCCGCGTCGTGCGCCAGAGCAAGTTCCGGCACGTCTTCGGGCAGCCGGTGAAGGCCGACCAGATGTATGAGGACATCCGTGTCTCCAAGGTGACGTGGGACAGCTCCTTCTGTGCCGTCAACCCTAAGTTTGTGGCCATCATCGTGGAGTCCGGTGGCGGAGGGGCCTTCATGGTCCTGCCCCTCGCCAAGGTGAGCGGGGAAGCTGCCGGGGTCTGACCACCCCCAGGATGTACTGGAGGGGACATGCTGGTGGATTCTGCTTTTGAGGGGCTGCTCTGGCCCCAGAGCCCCCCAGCTTTGCCCTGACATTCCCATGCTCACACAGGGGCTCGGGGTGGAGGCAGCCTGGGGTGGTCATCAGCACCCGCGAAGGGTGACGTCCCGGGGGCGCCTGAGGGGATGCACGAAACCCCTGGCTGCTTTCTCCCCAGCCCAAATTCTCCAGGAGCACGCAATGCCTGGAGAGCAGCCCAGTGGGGTGGGGTGCTGCCCTGCCCACCCCAGGAGAGGGGTTGGGGACCCCCTCCCTGCCCCTCACCGTCAGAGGGGACACAAAACAACCCCACCCCGGGGCACTTCAATCCCGTCTGCGTCCCTGCGGAGCCTCGTGCTGAGTGAGCCCCATTCCCACTGTGTGCCTCAGTTTCCCCCTCTGAGGCCAGTGCAAAGCTCTGGTCACCGCCGGGGTCCCCTGCGTGTCCCCACTTTTGCCACAGCCTTGCATCGTGGCCGGGCTGGGGCTTGGGGGCACACCTGGCTGGGTTTTGTCCCCTCCCGGCCACTGGGGACTGATCCCGGCACCTTGGTGTTACAGACGGGACGGGTGGACAAGAACCATCCGCTGGTGACGGGGCACACGGCGCCCGTCCTGGACATCGACTGGTGTCCCCACAACGACAACGTCATCGCCAGCGCCTCCGAGGACACCACCGTCATGGTGAGGGGCCGGACCCTGGGCGGGAGGGAGGCTGTGGGGGCTGGGGGAGCGGCGCGGAGCATCCCCCCCCGCCCCGCTTCGCTGCCTGCGAAGTGTCACTGGCCTATTTTTAGCCCCGGTGCCATGCGTTCGCGCTGGCGGCGGCTGCTCTCTCCATGATGCAGCAGTTTGTGCTAAATATACCCGCCCCGGCGACTCAGCACCCAGGAATAGCTGGGGGGGCTGAGGGGCTGCACCCCAGCCGTGCCCCCCTCCCTGTGCCCACCAGCACCCCAAGTGCCAGGGATGCACCCCGGGATGCAGGCGCTGCCGCCGTCCCTGTGCCGCCCTCCCCGCCATCCCAAGCTGGGATTAAGGATGAGGTTAATTGGCTCCGAGGCGCTCAGCTGCTTAGCGCTCAGCCGCAGGGTGATCCCCTCCGCCCCACGCCCCGTTCTGTGTGTGTGTCCCCCAGGTGTGGCAGATCCCCGACTACGTCCCCGTGCGCAACATCACCGAGCCGGTGGTGACACTGGAGGGACACTCCAAGCGGGTGGGCATCATCTTGTGGCACCCCACCGCCCGCAACGTCCTGCTCAGCGCAGGTAAGGGGGGCCCGGGACGCCCCTCCTCAGGGTGGGGCAGGATCGGTGGGGTGACGGCATCCGCCCCGTGGGTTCTCCGCAGGCTGTGACAACCTGGTGATCCTCTGGAACGTGGGCACGGGGGAGATGCTGCTGGCGCTGGAGGACATGCACACCGACCTCATCTACAACGTGGGCTGGAACCGCAACGGCAGCCTCCTCGTCACCACCTGCAAGGACAAGAAGGTCCGGGTCATCGACCCTCGCAAGCAGGAGATCGTGGCGGTGAGTGCCCCTGCCGTGTCCCCCCAACCGTCCCGCCGTGGGATCCCCCACCCGTGCCTGCCTGACCCTACTAACCACCCGCACCCGTGCGTCTCTGTCTTTGGTTTTTAACCCGCTAACGGCCGGCGCAGGAGAAAGACAAACCGCACGACGGCGCCCGCCCCATCCGCGCCATCTTCATGGCCGATGGCAAGATCTTCACCACCGGCTTCAGCAAGATGAGTGAGCGGCAGCTGGGCCTCTGGGACCTGGTACGAGATGGCGGCTCCCGCCTGGCCAGCGCCCACCCAGAGACGTGCCGGGTGCCGGGGGTGCTCTCCGGCAGCACGCGCGCCACAGGAGCATCGTGCACTTCCCAGGAGCAGGACTCAGCGGCTGTTTTGGGGGACAGATCCGGACCCCCGCCTCCATTATCCCCCCTGCCCCTGCCCCGTGCTGACTCTCTCCCCCTCTCTCCAGGAGAGGTTTGCCCCCCACGAAGGGCTGCGGCCCGTGCGGGCCATCTTCACGCGGGAAGGACACATCTTTACCACGGGCTTTACCAGAATGAGCCAGCGGGAGCTGGGCTTGTGGGACCCGGTAACGAGGCCGCATGGAGTGCTGCCCTGGGAACTTGGCCCCCCCCGACCCCCTGCCCCCTCCCCACCCCGGGCTGGGGTGCCTGCTGCATCCCCCCGTCAAAAGATGCCAAGTTCCCAAGTGTGCCGTGCTGTGCTGGGCATGGGGAGGGGGCTGGGGCGGGGCATGGAGTGATGGGGGAGCAAGCCAGGCTGGGGTGCAGGTAAGCAGGAATGGGGCTGGGGGGGGCATGCCAAGCTGCCTGCCCAGGGGATTGTGTCCCCCAAGGATGGGGACGAGCCCCGTCCCCGCAGTGTGCCGTGGCTAACGCGTGTGACTAACCGGGATGGGAGTTTCGGGGTCACCGCTCACCCCTTCTGGCCCTGCAGAAAAACTTCGAGGAGCCCATCGCCCTACAGGAGATGGACACCAGCAACGGGGTCCTGCTGCCCTTCTACGACCCCGACTCCAGCATCGTCTACCTCTGCGGGAAGGTAACCCCCCCCGCACCCAGACGCGTCCCATCCCGTGCCGCCCCATCCCTGAGGGCTGACACCCGTCCCGCGCACCCGCAGGGTGACAGCAGCATCCGGTACTTCGAGATCACGGCCGAGGCGCCCTACGTGCACTACCTGAACACCTACAGCAGCAAGGAGCCGCAGCGCGGCATGGGCTTCATGCCCAAGCGTGGGCTGGACGTCAGCAAGTGCGAGATCGCCAGGTGAGAGCCCTGGGGGGGACGTGGGGGGAGGCAGAGGGGTCGGGGGGGGGCGGCTGGACCCTGACCTCCTCTGCCCCACGCAGGTTCTTCAAACTGCACGAGCGCAAGTGCGAGCCCATCGTCATGACGGTGCCGCGCAAGGTGAGCGCTGAGGGGAGACGGGGGAGGATCTGGGGGGGGGGGGCACACCCCATCTCATCGCCCCCCTCCCTCGCCCCGCAGTCAGACCTCTTCCAGGACGACCTGTACCCCGACACGCCGGGCCCCGAGCCGGCCCTGGAGGCGGATGAGTGGCTGTCGGGGAAGGACGCGGAGCCCATCCTCATCTCGCTGCGGGACGGCTACGTCCCGGTCAAGAACCGGGAGCTGAAGGTGGTAAAGAAAAACATCCTGGACAACAAACCCCCTCCAGGCCACCGCCGCAGCCACTCCACCGACCCCGAAATCTCCGTGAGTGTCCCGGGGATGGGGACGTCGTGGCGGGGCTGTCCCACTACCTGGAGTGGGGCTGGGGGGGGGGGCGTAGTGGGCTCCCCAATGACCCCGTGTGTGTCCCCTCCCGCAGCGGCCAGCCTTGGAGGAGGTGCTGGAGGAGATCCGTGCCCTGAAGGAGATGGTCCAAGCGCAGGAGAAGCGCATCTCCGACCTGGAGAACAAACTCTGCCAGTTCACCAACGGCACGGACTAGCGCGGGGGCCACGGCCACGGGCAGGGCGAGGACTGCCCCGGCCCCCCCGGGGATTAAAGCCGAGTCCCCCCCCGCAGAGGGCAGGAGCCCAGAGCCGTGTTCTTTCCCCAGGAGCCGAGGCTGCAGGGAGTGGGCGGGGGGGGGTCAAACCCTGACCCCCGCCATTGGCATCGGTCGCATCCTGCTCCGGGGGTGGCCTGGCACATCGACACCCCGCTGCCAAAACCACGGGGTGGGGGGGTGGGGGAGATCGCGCTTTGGTGCCCACAGGCTGCTCAGCATCCCTCCTCAGGGACCTGCAAGCCGGGCACCAGCATCCTCCCAGGACGGGGGGAGGGCGGGGGGCTGTCAGGTGCCTCCGGCCAGGATGCGCTTGGGTGCGGTGCTCCATGCCCCCCCGCACTGCGCCTCTGCCCTATTGCCCCCCTCAGCGGGGGCTCCCAACCGGCTCTTTGCTCCTGCTGCCCCCAACCCCCCAAATAAAGGGCTCGGCCGCCCGTGGCCGCCTGGCGAGTGCCAGGGACGTGGGACCACCGCGCTGGGGGGGTCCTGCCTGCACCCCACCACCCGCAGGGCCCCGGCGCAGGCGGAGGGGGGGCTGAGACGAACGTTAAAGAGCATTTATTGGTGTTGGCCATGGTGGGAGCTGCTCGGGCTCCCCCGGCCCTGGCCCAGACGTCGCTTGTGGGGTGCGCGGAGTGGAGGGGGGGGCACCAGCTACGAAAAGTCCCAGGGGAGCGAGCCCGGCCCCCCCCCCCCACAGCCCCCGACCCCCCGTGTGCAAAGGAGGAGCCGGCCGGGGCGGGGGGCCGGGGGTTAGCACCATTTGACGTAAGGTTTCTCTGGGGGGTCAGTGCCCGGGATGAGGGGGCGCAGCGCTGCCGGGGGGGCCGGGGGGCATCCGAGCGGGACGGGGGGGTGCGAGCAGGGGGTAAGGGGTGGGGTGACGCTGGGCGACCTTTCGTGGGGACCCCCTCGGCTGCCCCCTGGGGTTGGGGGGCCGCTGTGCAGCCCCGCGCTGGCTGTGGGGTGCAGTGGGGCTGAGCCCCCCGACCCCCCCCCCATGTTGGCAGGCAGAGCAGCTCCCGGGTAAGTGCACTTGGTAGCGCCTGGGCGGGGGAGCCGGGGGCCTGGCTGGAGCCCCCTCAGCTCCAGGGGCACCCCGGGACCCCACGTGGCTGGTAGCCCCCCCCCAGTCTGGGGCAGGATGTGCCCCCCACCGCCTTCCCGGGGCGAGGGGCTGAGCAGCACCCCATGGGGCAGTTGGGGAGGGGCTAGGGCTGTCCCAGGGGTGGGGTACAGTCTGTGGGGTTGCCCACCCTGGTCCCTGCCACCCTCGCTGCAGGGCTGTCCCCCACCCACACCCCGTCCTGCTGTGGGGTGTCCCCCCTCCCTGTGCACCCGAGTACCGCCCCGGCTATGGGGACAATCCAAGGCCAAATCCAGCACCCCCCCCCTCCCCATTTCCCCTCCACAGTGCTTGGGCTGGCTCCCCCCACCCTGTTCCCACTCCGTGGCCCCCATACACGGCACCGGCCGTGTCCCCATCCCCATTGGGGTGGGGCGGTGTTGGGGGCTCAGTAGGGGCGCGGGGTCACTTCTCCGTCAGCGAGAGCTGCAGGATCCGCTGCAGCTCCTCTTCCTCCTGGCGCGTCCGGCGCTCGGCTTCCTCCTGCTCCCGCGCCGACAGCGCCATGGCCAACCGCAGCTGCTCCGCGTAGCTGGGGAACAGGGCGCTGGGCCCCCCGCCACCCCCTCCCGGGGCTGGGGTGACAGGGGGCCGGGGAGCTGCCGTGTGCTGGGGAGTCCTGGAGGGCAGCAGGGTGTCAGTGGGGAGGGGCTCCACGGGGCTGGCACCCGCTCCCGCTCCCCAAAAAAAAAGGGGCTGGCCGGACCTTACCAACCTGTCTCCTCGGCGGCCCTCGTGCGACATGGGGTGGGTGCCCGGCTTGCTGTTGGTCAGTGCTTCCCAAATGGTGACCTGGTGGCAGAGGGGTGCTCAGAGGGTGGGCACCCCAAAACCCAGCCTTGGGACACGAGCTTTGCCCCCTCCACTGCGGGATGCAGGAATGGGGCATGGTGGGGTGAGAAGCCAGCACCAGGACAGGTGGGCAGCGGGGTCCCCCAGTTTGGCGGGGCCGGAGGAGGCGGCGGGGGGGGGGTGGCAGTGCCCACCTGGTCGTACTCGCTGCCAGCCTCCAGCAGGCTCTGCTGGATGGCAAACTGCAGCAGGTCGTCCTCGTCCTCCCGCAGGGCGTCCTGGTGGGTGCCCACCACGCTGTACCCCCGCGGCACCTCGAATAACGCCGGGTCCATCTCGCACGCCCGGCACGAGGCTGCGGGGAGACAGGCGTCGGCACGGCTGGGCTCTCCACTGTGTGTCCTCCCCAAAACCCGGCCAGCTGTGTGTCCCCCCCCCCCCCATCCCACGTACTCAGGGAGCTGGAGCTGCTGACACTGGAGGAGTCGCTGCTGGGCGAGGGCGCCTCGCTGCTGGGGCTGTGCCGCAGAGAACTGACGGGCTCGTCACACCCATTGAGGTTCCCGAAGGTGATGCGGGCGTTGAGGATGTGGAAGATGGGGATTTCTGCGGGAAAGGGGGGAAGAAAGTAGGGAGGGAAGCCGGCTGTGCCACCCGTGCCAGCGGCAAAGACCAACCCCCCACCCACCCCGTACCAATCTTGACGGGGAAGCCGGGCGGGAGGCGCAGGGTGATGAAGTCCCGCAGTTTGGCGAAGAGCGCGTTGCTTATTGCCATGAGGTCGATGATGGGGGCAACCTGCTCGCAGAGGGACAGCGGGTGGTCCTCGCACAGCCACAGCTTCGCCTTGAACCTGCCGGGGACAGGCGCCGGGCTGGGGACCCCTGCCTGCCCCCCTCCACCCTGGGGGCTCTGCAGTGGTCGGGGGGGACGACGAGTGGGGAGAGGGGGTGTTCCCCATTCTGCTCCTTCCCCCTCCTCACTTCTGTGTCTTGGTGGTGAGCTCCATGGGCCGCCCCATGTCCCTGTTGCCCAGCTCGAAGTTGGGGTTGAAGTACTCCTCAGGGGTGATGGCGGTGGGGTTGGCGTGGCTCAGCGTCTGCGTGATCAGCGTCTGCAGGACACCTCAGCGGGGTAACCAGAGGGGTCTGGCCGTGGGACCACCCACCCAGGACCCCAGGGTCCGGCCGTGGGACTACCCACCCAGGACCCCAGGACACTCACCCCGTTGTTGGGCCCCACATGCTGCTCGGCGATGCCCAGGAAGGATTGCAGGGGGGTCTTGCTGCCTGCGGGAGAGGAGGGGGTGAGGGCCGGTGCGGGCGCAGCGCCCCGACAGCCCAGCCCGCGCCAGCCCCACCTTTGCTCTTGCCCTTGTGCTGGTCCGAGAGGTGCTCGGTCCGCGTCCGCGTGATCAGCTCCACGTTGGACGCGCCGTAGACCTAGCCGAGGAGGGGGAACACCAGAGGTGGATACCCCTCCCAAACCAGCCGTACCCACCCAGGCAGCTCAACACCCCTCTGCCCCTCACCTTGGCCTCATACCCATTCACCATTTCCGTCTTCTCGCTCCTCCAGCCCAGGATCCCGGACTTGTTCCTGGGGTGACACAGGGCACCGTGACGGACTCATTCGAACAGCCCAGGGTGTGGGCACCCTGCTCATGCCCAGGGCGGGGGTCTCGGCGCTGCCCCCAGCCCACCTCTCGAAGGCGATGTTCTTGGTGTCGAGCTGGGTGGTGACAACGGGGGCCGTCAGCCGCCCCATCACCTGCTCCTCGGTGGGCTGCACAGCAGCCAGCAGCACCTCCTGGTCGTGGCCGGCCAGGGCCAGCGTCTCTGAGTAGACTACCCGCCGGTCATGGTCGATCTCCATCACCACCGCGCTGGTGTCTAGGGGAGTAGCAGGGTGAGGGTCCGCAGGGAGAACCGCGGTCCCCACCACCTCACCCGATCCCCCTGGGGCTCTGCCCCGGTGCCAGCTCACCTTGTCCCCGAAAGACAAAGCTGCGGTTGCCCCGCTGCCAGGTCATATGGTCAAAGCCCAGCAGTGTGGTGTCCACCCGCAGGTTCTGGCCGCTCTTCCACACCTTGTAGGTGTCGCTGGGACAGATCTTGGACACCAGCGGCACTGGGGAGAGACGGCCATAGCCCAGCCAGGGACGGGGCCACCCTACACCCCTGGGGGTGGGCTGCCAGCACTGAGCCGGGCAGGCAACCCAACGCCTTGGTGGGATGGGGGTCTGCAAGCTTGGGTCGTAGTGGGGGCAAGGGGGCAGGTGTCCCCCCGTCCTGGGGATGGATGCTGGGAGTGGGGGGAGGCTTTGCCGGGAAGCTCCCGTTCCCCTCCCCGGCTCGGCTCTGCCCCAAGCTTACCCCAGCTGGTGAACTCCCACTTCATCTCCACGTAGAAGTCCTGGGCCTGCAGAAAGCAGAGCAGGGTCAGGAGGAGCCCGTGGCCAGCGTCCCCCGTGGCCAGCGTCCCGCGCCCCGGCCCCCACCGGATGAGGTACCTTGCGCAGCTTCTCCAGCAGGATGGGGATCCCGGCCAGGCGCTTGATGGCTCTCTGGTAATCGCGGTAGCGCAGGACCAGCTGCACCAGCTCCAGGTCACGGGTGCTCACGGCCTCCTGAAGGACTGCGGGGCAGAGAGGAGCAGTGCCCGGGGGGGTGACATGGCATGGCACGGCACAACACGGCATGGCAGAGGAGCCACATGCATGTAGCATGGCGTGAGCTGTCCCTTGGGGAGCTGCAGCACCCGTTGCCCATTCCCGTGCCCGTGCCTGTGCCCGTGCCAGGGTGGCTGGGCAGGGGACCCAGGCAGCCAGCCCCCCCTCACCCGTCCAGCCGCTGCGGTTCTCCTTGCCCACGTCGGCGCCATGCTTCAGCAGCACCCTGGCGCACTCGAGGTGGCCCAGTGTGGTGGCCAGGTGCAGCGGGGTGCGTCCTCGGGGGTCCAGCTGCTCGATGTCGGCCTGCCGGGAGGTTGCGGGGCTCAGGGGGCAGCGGGGTGGCCGGGTCTCCCCCTGCAATGCCCTCCCGCAGATGCCAGGCTCTCGGCCGGAGCAGAGGGAAAGCAGCAGACATTTGCCGGTATCTCGGAGAGCATCCCCATCCCTGAGCTCCCCCCTAGAGTTACACACGCACCGCACCCCAAAAAGCTGTCCTGGCTCCCCACAGCCGCTGCTGGCCCTGTGGGCAGGGTGTGGTGGTGGGTGCCAGCACCCGGCACGGCTCAGCACAGAGCAGGGGCATGGCGTGGCGGCGGGGGGCACGGTGCACAGAGCTCCGCACGGCTCGATGCAGCTGCAAGGTGGAGAAAAGCCCCCATTGCTGGGATTTGGGGGAGAGGAAGGGGGCTGCTGCTCAGTTGCCAGGCAGCAGCTGCCCGTAGCCTCCCTCCGTCGAGGCTGGGAGCACGGCGGGCGACGTGGGCTGCGGCGGGCGCACGTGTTCCCTTGCCTGAGCCGGATGGGTGGGCGGCTGCGTGAGCGGAGCGGCTGCTCAGAGGATCCCCGGGGCCCTCGGGGAGCCGAGCGCTGGGGCTGCGATTGTTTGTGCCAAGCCGGGAGCCTGGCGCCCCACCAGCCCCGAGGAATCCCCCGCCCGCGGGCGGCAGCGGCACTGGGCACCCCGAGCACCCATGGGCCCCGCGCAGGGTGCAGCGTCACGTCTGGGCCCAGGGCTGGGGGCACAGCTGATGGAGCGAAATGGGGGGAGGGAACCCAGCCTCTGCCCCCCTCCCAGCACCCCAGAAGCCTGGAGAGAGGCAGTGGGATGCTGCTGGAGCAGGAGGCGGCAGGGTCAGACGCCAAATCTGGGGCACAGGTTTTGGGGAGGTCACCCTTGGGAGGAAAAACATGGGGTGCAGCACCCAAAGGTGCCGGCTGGGACCAGGCACCCTGCAGGCGTTTGGGGCTGGGCAGGGATGGGGTGCGTGGTACCCCATGCCCTGGCTCTCGCCCGCAGCAGGTCCCTGCCTGACTGTGGGGCACATCCTGCTGTCCCTCTGCCCCGGGGATGTCCCCAGCCCTGCCCGAGCTGTGGGTGTCCCCATGCCCCCATCCCTAGGGGCTCACCAGGCAGGGGGACCCCCCTCCCTGGCTGCCCACACTGCCAGAGCAAAACAGCCCCCCCAGTTCCCTGGGAGCTAGCGTGCTGCTCCAACACTCTCCAGGCAACCGCTGCTTCTTAATTGCACTAATGAAATGACTCTAATTAAAGCAATCACCCCCCAGCTGGGGGACGGGTGCTGCAGGCTGAGCGGGGGTCCCCAGCCGCAGCCCTACCCCAGTGCCGGGTGGGACGAGGGTCCCCGTTCCGGGGATGCAGTGGCAGAGCCAACCCCGGGGGACACAGCGTGACCCAGTTTTTGCCGGCAAAAGCTCGGTCCTGGGCCCTGAGTCTGGGACAGCTCTGTTTTGGGGGGCTGTGGCACAGACCTCGGAGTGCTGTCTGTCCTGGGGCTGTGCCACCCACCCGGGATGGGGACAGGGACAGGGATGGCTTTGGGGTGGCAGGGGCGCAGTGCAGGACCGCAGCTCGGCTGCTCCTCCTGTGCCAGCCAGGCACGCAGCACAGCGCAGCTCCTCTGCCGGGGTTGTCTCCAGGGTGGGGGACCCCAAGGCCGGCTCCCGGGTGGCAGCAGGGGACCCGGGCCAGCACGGGGAGATGGTGCCGGATGCCACTGTCCCTGTGCAGCCCCAGGTCCCAGGCAAGCGTGATGGGGAAGGCTGTGGTGCAGGGTGTCCTGGCACAACAGGCCCCATGTCACCGCCTGCCACATCCTTACGCTGTCCCCACTGTGGTGACCTGCTGGCCCTCGCTCCCCAGGTGGAGATGAGCATGGGAGGGAGCTCGTGGTGACAAATTCAGGGGTGACCCACACCCCTGAATGGGGACACAGAGAGGAGCAACACTGCCGGCTGCCCCAGAGCTTCCCAACCCCAAACACCTCCATGTGTGGGGGGCGTCCCGTGGTGCCACTGCCCCACATGGGTCCCTGGGGTGGCGGGAAGGCAGACCCCCGGGCCTGGGGACACCCAGCACCACACACTGTGCCTGTCCCGACGTGCTTACGGGGGGATGCTCCGGCGGGGAGATGGGCTGAGCCATCTCATGGCCCGGGTGCCCTGGACAGAGGCAAGGGGCTCAGTCTGGATTGCCCCCCACCTCTTTCCCCCAGACCCCCACCCACCCTGGGGTGTGGCCTGCAGCACCCCTGGGTCCCTCTGCATGCCCCTGGGGTGCACACAGGGCTCTGCTCTCGCCCTGATAACGGCAGCAGGGGCTACGGCAGAGCCCCTCCGCTCTCGGGGTGGGGGGGGGCGGGCTAGGAAGCCTCTGTGCAGGCGAGCGGGGCCGGAGCCGCCCTGGCAGCCCCTGCGTGTGTGTCCCCCCGTCCCCCCTCCCGCCCGCCTGCACCCAGCTTTGATCTCCACCGCACCGGGCTCCTGGGAAAAAAAATGACCCCAAATTACCACGGAAATAAAACCACCGGCGACGGAGCAGGGGGCCGAGGCGACGCTGGCGCAGCCCCCCGGCTGGCCCCCACAATGGAGGCGGGTGTGGCGGGAGCCATCGCCTGCATCCCGGCGGGAGCATCGCGGCATGGCACGGCACGGCCCCCCCCCCATTTCGTGCATCGCCGGGGTCCATCCGGCACGGGCCTCAGCACCCCGGGGTGCCGGGAGCCTGGCCGGGGGAGCGGGGATGCTCGGCACAGCCTCGCCGCCGGCCTCCCTCCAGCGCTTGCGGTTTCCTGCATCTTCGGGGTTGGGTTTTAATTACCTGAATCGCGTCGCCACGGGGGAGAGGGAGGCTGGGAACCCGCCTGGGGACGTGCCCGCCGCCTTGTTCTGTCACCCCGCTGGCTGCGGGGGGTCCCAGGCTGGAGGTTGGGGGACACAATGGGTCCCCGTCACCCTGTGGAGAACCCCCCAGCTTGGACTGCCAGGGCTGGTGGAGGGGGCTGCACCCCAGCAACATCAGGGCCTTGTGCCCCCCCCCCCCCCCACACACACCGCGAGAGGCTCAGCCTGAGGATGAGGAGCTGGAGGCTGCACCCCCAGCGGGGCAGCACCCCGAGAAGCAGGGTGCGGGTCGGGGGGGACCCGCAGAGGCCTAGCAGGGAGCCGGGGGACACGTGGGGAGGGATGCTCGAGGCTGCGCGCACGGAGGGATGCAGGGGACCCGCGAGTGGTACCCACCGCTCGGTGCCAGCCCCGGGGTGGGGGGGCAGCTGTCACAGTCCCGGAGCGCAGAGACACACATGCCACCCCCATCCCCATCATCATCCTCATCTCCATCCTCATCCCGGCCCCGGCTGCATCCCGGTAGCATTGCATCAGCCCGGGCCGTACCGGGGATGCTCCCCGCACCCCACCATCAAGCCCGCGCCCCCCCCCTCCCCTCCCCGCACCTGCTTGGCGCTGAGCTCCCGGTCCAGGTCGCGGGCTCGGTTGTGCCAGACGAGGTAGTGCAGCGGGTACCTGCTCTCCGGCCCCTTCCTGCCTGAGCAAGACGCGAGCATCCTCCGTGCATGCTGGAGCGGAGCGGCGGGCGCGGCGGGCGCGGCGCGGGGCGGAGCGGGGCGGGGGGGACGGGGGGTGAGGGAGAGGGGGAGGCGGGCACGGCACCTCCCGCCCGGTGCTTCCCCCGCCACCCCCCTCCCCGCACCGCCCGGCCTCATGGGACTTGTAGTCCCCCTGCCCGCCATCGCCGCCTTCTTCCTCCTCCTCCTCCTCCTCTGAGCCACCCCCCCCCCGCCCCGCCTCAGCCCATCACCATGGCCCCCTACCCCGCGGGGGTGGCTGCAAAGGGTCGCTGGCACTCAGACCTCCCCGCACCCCCCTCCCAAATCTCCCCCCCAGGCTGTTCTGCCCCCTGACCCCCGCTCCCCCCGTGGGCCAGTGGGCCCGGGCACATGGCGGCGCAGGGGCGAAGGCAGCAGGCGGGGGCTGTACGGGGGGCACCCCAGGCCCCTCCAAGCCCCGTTTCCTTTTTCTGCCTGCGTTTCTCCGGGGCGGGCGTCGCGTTTTCCGGCTGCCGCCCGAGAACAATGCGAGGCTGGGCTTTCGTCGGTCGCCTCGGCCTCCCACCGGCGCCACGCTCCCGGCCCCCCGCCCCACTGCCCCCCGCCCTGCCACGGGGCCACCGCCGAGGGATGAACCCCCCACACACACTTGTTATTATTTTCTGTTCAGCCATGCCGAAGCTGGCAGTGGTCGCATCCCCCCATCCTGGTCCCCGCACAGCATCCCCCGTCTCCCCGCCAGCCCCGCTGCCCCATGACGTCATGAGCCATCTCCTCAGCAACCAGCAGTGAGGTCACCTGTGCGCCGCACAGCCTGGCCTGTGGCGGTGGGGGACAGCATCCGGCCCCGCTCCCATGGCTCCTACCTGGGATGGCCGCAAGGCAGGGGTCTGACCTGCGGGACCTCCATGGTGATAGCGCAGTGTCCCTCCCTGCTCCAAGTGCTAACAGGATCCCAGAGCGGGGAACAGACCCCGAATGGGCCCCACTCCACCAAAATCTGCTACCGAACACTCCAGGGAGGCTGCAGCCCACCTAGTGAGGTGCCCTGGGACCCCTAGCCTGACCCACTTTGCACCCCATGGTGCACTAAAGATGGGGGGCGGTCCACAGGAGCGGGGTGTGCAGTGCCAGAGCTGGGAACAGGACCAGGGGGGTGCCCAGGGCTGGGGCTGGATCCAGGATGAGGGCCCAGAGCCAGTGCCGGGACGCCAAGAGCAGGAGAAGGACAACGGGGAGGTGCCCAGGCCTGGGACTGGGATGTGCAGGACCAGTGCTGGGACCAGGATCAGGACCAGAGAGGTGGCCAGGACCCAGAGAGGGGGATGAACTGGACCAGGACCAGGAGATGCCCAGGAGCAGGGGATTATTCAGGAGAGGATCAGGACCTGGGGATGCCCAGGACCAGGAGATGCCCAGGACCAGGAGCAGGACCAGGATGATGTCCAGGACCAGGAGATGCCCAGGACGGGGCTGGGGTGCATCGGAGCGGGCGGGAGGATGCTGAGGGCAGGAACCAGAGCCCAGTCCGGAGCCAGGACCCGGGCTGGGGTACCGAGCGAGCTGCGCTGGGAGCCGCTGCGGGTGCAGGTGCCGTTGCGGGGAGCGGGGGGTTCGGGGCGGTGCCGGTGGCGGGGCGGGGGCGGTGCGGCCCCTCCTCCGCCGGGGCCGGGCCTGCGCCGCTTCCTGCGGAGCCGCCGGGCGCTGCGAGCAGCCGGTAGCCCCGGGCGCTCCGCGGCCCCGGGCCCCCGCCGCCGCCGCCCCCTCCCCGTCGCCCGGCCCACCCCCCCCCCTCCCCACCTCCGCCTTTCCCCCCCCCGGCGGGCCCGGGGGTGCCGCCGCCCCCCCGCCCCACGCTGGCGCAGAGGCCCGGGCCCGGGCCCGCCTCGCCGCTGAGGATGTCCCGGAAGGCGCCGCGGGCCGAGGTGTGCGCCGACTGCAGCGCCCCAGGTAAGGGCCGGCACCCCGGCACCGGGCACGGACCCCCCGCTACGCCCCGTCCCCCCGCGGACCCCCCCCCGCGGCGGGGCCCTTCGCTCCTGCTGCTGCCCCCCCATCCCCCTCCCGGTACGGACCCTGCACCCCGAGGTGCACCCACCCCTAGCACCCCTCCGTGCTCCCTGAGACCCCTCTTGCACCTCATCCTACGCCCCACAGCGCGCCCCCTTTGCACGCCCCTGGGTGCCCCCAGCACCCCCCTCCTCGCGCGCCGGTGAGTCCCCTCTGCACCCCCGCACCCCCCAGGGACTCCCACTCTGCCCCCAGGAACCCTCTGATGCGCCCCCAGTGAGGCCCTTGGGCCCCCTTGGCGCACCCCGTTTCCCCTACCAGTACACCCCAAACGTGACCCCGATAACCCCCCCCCGTGCCACCCCACTGCACCCCCACCGCACCCCACGCCCCCCTGCGTGGGGGGGGGTGGAGGGGGGGGCTGCAGGGACGTGCCGCTCAATGCCAGCAGCACGGAGGACCCTGCAGATGGCGGGATTGGGGCGGGGGCGACACCTTCCTGCCCCCCCCCCCCCCCCCCCGGCACCCCGCGCCCCCCCGGCACCCCGCACCCACGCCGGGTGGATCCGGCCTCGGTGGTGCGGGCGGGCTGAGCCGGGCTGGCGGCCGCAAGCCGGAGCCTGAGCCCGGGCAAGACGATTCGCGTTCCTGGCGGTGCCGGTGCCCGCAGCCCCCCACGCCGGGCACGAGCCCGTGGGTGTCGCGGTGGGGCTGAACCCCCCCCCAAAGCTTGCCTAGAGCGGGGCAGGGCCCCCGAACCCTTGCCCCACGGCCAGGGCGAGCGGCCCCACGGCGATGAATGAACGGGGGCCGAGCGTCGAGGCTCGCTCCGCGCCCGGCCCCGGAAAGCTGCCCGCGGGCCAAGGCTGCGCCGAAACGATGCCGGCCGCGTGCCAAGGCCTGGATCCTGCCAGGACAGCCGACGGCACGCGTGGGCGCGGGGCTGCCCTGCCTCCGTGGCGCGTTCCCCGTGCCGGCGGTGGGTGCAGGGGTGGTGCCGAGATTCCCTGTCGGGGAGGGGGGAAATGGAAACCAGTTTCTTCCAATCTCTTATCGCCCGGCAGCCATGTGAGGAAATGAGTTATAAAGTCCAGAGGCCGCTTCCTACCGCGCCGGGAGCACCCGCGGCCGCTGCCGGGGCTGCGTTGGCCATCCCGGCGTGGTGTGCCCACCCGTGGGGTGCCCTGGCCCCTCTGCCCGGGCTCCCTGGGCCGAATCCCGCTCGGCTGCGCCTGTGCGGGGCTGGCAGCTGGCCCCAGCCCTCCCCTTGCTGGTGTGGGGCTGAGCGCTGGGGGTCCCGGTCCCATGGAGGTGCTGGGAGCTCCCTTGGGCTCTAGGGTTTGGGGTGTCCCCGTGCCAGCGCTCCCCAAGTCACCGCGATGCCCAGCTGCATCTCGCCACATCCCGACCGCCCTGGGCGGCGCGAGGGGGTGCTGCCGTGGGGGTACCCCGAATCCACGCGGTTATGGGGCCGCAGGCAGCACCGCCAGCCAGCTCCCCCCCCAGCGCAGAGCGTCCTGTTCCCAGCAGCGCCCCGTGGGCAGCGGGCGCGAAGGCACAGATGCCGCTGCACCGGCTGCCAAGGCGCTGCCATCTGCGTGCGGGGGGCTGCCAGGCTGCGGGGGGGCGCTGCTCCGTGGCATTGTTAGCATCCTCAACCCTCTAAACCTCCAGAAGCCCGCAGCCTCAGCAGCCACCTTGTCCTACACGCACTCTCAGCCTCCCACCCCCTTTCGGCCTCGACCCTGCCTCAATCTGAACTGTTCCGTAGACACCCACTGATTTTTGGCGTCCGATCTCGCAAAGGCTCGGCTCTTCCTTACGCTGCCAACTCCCTGAGACTGCCGCCCTTTGGGCCTGCCATCTCCTTTCTGGTTTCCCACACCCTCTCAGCCTCCCACCCCTCGTCAGCCTCCCGCCCCTGCTGAGCCTCTACTCTCTTTCAGCCTCCCACACCCACTCAGTCTCTGCTCCCTCTCGGCCTCGTCGCATTTAATTCCTGCTCGGGACCAAACCGCCGAGTCTCTCACTCACTCCCCCCACCCTCCAGTGGGACAGGGAGGAGAACTGGTAAAGGAAAGAAGGCAAAAATTTGGGTTGGATTAAAGAAAAAAAAACGTTTAAGAGAACAGCAGAAGGAAAGAAAACAGCGATGGCAAAGAAACGAACCAGCCAGCCCAGTAACGGGCGATAGCGAAGCCGGGTATTTACGTACAGCAGCTCGTGGTGGATCCTGACGCCCAGCTCCCTCCCGAGTACTCTGTGAGGGTTTTGGGGCGGGGGGCTGGCACCCCCTGGGCAGGACGGAAGCGGGGAGAGGCCTGGCCGCCCTCCTGCCTTTCTCTGTGGGTGGTGGAGCCATCGTCACCCCCTTGGGCTTGACCCCTGCGCTGTTGGCGCTCCCCCGTCCCGCGGGGCAGTGGAGTGTTTGTGTAGGCCCTACAGAAACCAAGGCCGGGCAGAGGCCGGCAGGGCTCTCCCACAGTGCCTGCCGAGAGGCCGCCTGGGACGCTTCGGCGTTGTCACCCGTGCCTGGCCACGTGTCATGGGAAGGGGCTGTGACCCAGCGGAGGGGTCCCCGGATCTTCCCCTTGGTGCTCCTGGGGGCAGCTGCAGCCCCACAGCCACCCCCGTGGGGCTGAGCCCCACCCCAAGCCAGTCCCAGGAGCCGTTTTTGGGGTGCAGGCTCAGGGAGCTGCCGCCCACCCGGGAGCGGGGCCCCCACGGGTGCCGGGGCCGGTGCCAGCGCGGGGCTGACGCGGCCGCTCAAACGTCCCTTTGTTCCCAGCGGGGACACAGCGGGCTCCAGTCCGGCTGGGATGGGGCCCTCAGCGGGGCTCGGGGGGATACGGCAGTGTGGGGGGGCTGCAGCACCTGCCCCCGAATCTGGGGTGCCAAGGCTGCGGAGCCGGTGAGCACCGCACATGGGAGCCTGTGTGCTGGGGGTGCCCCCTCTGGGACCCCCCCAAATACCTGGCTGGGTGCTCAGGGGGGTGCGTGGCCTCGCCGGGCGCTGCAGCGGGTCAGGGTGCCCCTGCTCGGGGTGCGCTGCCACGGGGCTGGCATCATCCCCGCCACCGCCCGCCCTTCTGATGAGGGAGGCCAAATCCTGTCCCCTCCCTCCACTTTTGGCTGGTGCCTGGTTGCTACGGGAAACCCGTTTGATGGGTCGCCTGGGAAACGGTTGCTATGGCGATGCATCCCTCCCCCAGCAGCGAGATGGATGGGGAGGGGACCTGGGTGGCAGGGACCCCCAGTGACGACCCCGTGCTGCCCCGCAGACCCTGGCTGGGCCTCCATCAACCGCGGGGTGCTGATCTGCGACGAGTGCTGCAGCGTGCACCGCAGCCTGGGCCGCCACATCTCCATCGTCAAGCACTTGCGCCACAGCCCCTGGCCCGCCACCCTGCTCCAGGTGGGTGCCAGCCCCGCGGGGACGTGGTGGGGGGGGGTGAGGGGTGCACACAGGGACCCCCCCAGCACCCACTGGGCCCTGCCTGTCCCCCGCAGATGGTTCACACCTTGGCGAGCAACGGGGCCAACTCCATCTGGGAGCACTCGCTGCTAGATCCGGCCCAGGTGCAGAGCGGGCGCCGGAAGGCAAACCCCCAGGACAAAGTGCAGTAAGTGCCCCCCAAATGCTGCAAGGAGGAGGGGGGGGGGTTCTGCGCCGGCCGGGCACCCCCCCGGCTCACCCCACAACCTGCCACCCGCTTCGTTCAGCCCCACCAAGTCGGAGTTCATCCGCGCCAAGTACCAGATGCTGGCCTTCGTCCACAAGCTGCCCTGCCGGGACGACGACGGCGTCACCGCTAAGGACCTCAGCAAGGTGGGGTGCGGGGTGCAGGGACCACCCCCCCCGGTGGGTGGGACAAATCCCCCCCTCACCTGGGTCTCTCTTCCCCAGCAATTGCACTCGAGCGTGCGGACAGGCAACCTGGAGACCTGCCTGCGCCTGCTCTCGCTGGGCGCCCAGGCCAACTTCTTCCACCCGGTGAGCGCTGGTGGGGCTGGGGGGGGGGTCCCTGGGGACAGTGTTGGGCTTGGGGAGGGGTCCCAGAGCCTGGTCCCGCAGGCTGAGGCTTCCCGTGCCCGCAGGAGAAGGGCACCACGCCGCTGCACGTGGCCGCCAAGGCCGGGCAGATCCTGCAGGCAGAGCTGCTGGTGGTCTACGGCGCGGACCCCGGGGCGCCCGACGTCAACGGCCGGACCCCCATCGACTATGCCAGGTGAGGATGGGGACAAGGGGGGGGGTCACCCCTGCCTGCATCCCCCTTGTAGGGTGGGCATCACCCCTGCCCGTCCTCCCACAGGCAGGCGGCCCAGCACGAGCTGGCGGAGCGGCTGGTGGAGTGCCAGTACGAGCTGACCGACCGGCTGGCCTTCTACCTCTGCGGCAGGAAGCCGGGTGAGCGTGGGGGTCCTGGGGCGGGGGGCTCAGCGTTGTAGGGGGACAGGGTCCTGCTCACCGCCCCTCTCTTGGCACAGACCACAAGAACGGGCACTACATCATCCCGCAGATGGCTGACAGGTGAGCGCCCGGCGCCCGCGGCCCCGCCGCCCTGTCCTGCGTCCCCCTCCCTGTCCCTGCTGGGCCGAAGAAGGGGAGACGCTGGTCACCCCCCTGTGATCGGCGCTGGAGCATCCCTGGGGGGGGGTTGGCGGGAGGGGGCCCGCGTGCCCGCGCGTTTAACGTCCGCCTTTATCCTGTTCTTCCCTCCGCTGCCTTCTCCGGAGCGCAGGGTGCGCCCAAAGTGCATGGCACAGAGGTATTGTCTGCTCAGCTCTCGGCTCCGGGGGCCCCCCCGTGCCGCTGGCATGGGCCCCCCCTGCAGCCCCGGCCCAGCATCCTGGGGGCACCGAGGGAGGGGGGTCCCACTCGCCCCCCCGCCACCTCATCCCTTCGTGCCTGCCTGCCAGCCCTGCTCGGCGAAGCCCCCCGTGCCTGGGTGGGGGGGGGTCCCTGTCGCAGTGGGGCGCAGCTGGGGACAGTTTTGTTGGGAATGGGCCAGGAATAACCCCTGCTTTGTGTCCGCCCCCCCTTCCCCACTCCCCCCAGCCTGGACCTCTCCGAGCTGGCCAAGGCAGCCAAGAAGAAGCTGCAGGCGGTGAGTGGGGGCCGGGGCAGGGCTGGGGGGGTCCCATCCGCTCCCCCCATCCTGCCTGACGCCGTCTCCCGTCCCGCTGCAGCTCAGCAACCGTCTCTTCGAGGAGCTGGCCATGGACGTCTACGACGAGGTGGATCGTCGGGAGAACGACGCGGGTGAGTGGGGGGCACGGGGTGCAGCCCTCCCCCAGGGCCGGGGCTGGGACAGGCGTCACGGCTCGGGGAGGAGCAGCTGGCGGGGCCGCGGCCGAGCCCAGTGCTCCCCCCGATCCGGATCCGTCCGCCGGGACCGCAGGCCCCTCCTTCCTCATTCCTCCGGCCGAGGAGGTTTGCTTGGAGCGAGGGGCCGCTGCCGGGTGCCGGGGCTGGGGTGCTGCCAGAGGTGGGTGCCGGGACCCCCCGGGGACGGGGGCTCAGACCGAAGGGGTGCCCTTGGGCCGGGGGGTGGTGGGGTGGGGGCCACCCCACTTCCGTGGCAGGACAAGCACAGATGGGCACGCCAAACCCAGTCCCCACTGGCTGGTGGGGCGCAGGGCTGGCACCCCAAAGGGCGAGGAGCTGGGGGTCCCTACTGGGGGGTGCAGGGGGGGATCCCACCCCGCGGGGCGGCTGGGGGAGGCGATTCCCGTCAGCCCGGCTGGGCTCCGCTCCCAGCCCCGGCGAGCTGGCCCCGCGCCCGCGCCTGCGTCCTGCCGGCTCCGCTGCCGGCCCGAGGCCCTGCAGCCCGCTGGCTCTGGGGGGGTCCGGCCCACGCAGCCCCCCGCGGGGGTCTGATGCCGGGTGCCTGCCCACAGTCTGGCTGACGACGCAGAACCACAGCACGCTGGTGACGGAGCGCAGCGCCGTCCCCTTCCTCCCTGTCAACCCCGAGTACTCGGCCACACGCAATCAGGTGAGCTCCCCCCAGGCCCTACGACCCCCCCTTGCACCCAGACCCCTGCTCACCCCCTTTCTTCCACCCCCCCCAGGGCCGGCAGAAGCTGGCCAGGTTCAACGCCAGGGAGTTTGCCACCTTGCTCATCGACATCCTCGGGGAAGCCAAGCGCCGGCAGCAAGGGAAGAGCCTGCTGAGCCCCACAGGTGAGGGATGGGGGGCAGCGAGGCGGGGGCGAGCGTCCCCCTCCACCCCGCCCCATGCTCAGCACCCCCCTGGCCTCCCCTAGACGCCCTCGATTACTCGCTGCGGAGCCAGAGTGACCTGGACGACCAGCACGACTACGACAGCGTCGCTTCCGACGAGGACACGGACCAGGAGCTGCTGCGCAACGCCTCCCGCAACAACCGCGCCCGGGTGAGCCCCGCACCCCCGCCCCAGGCCCCTCCCCGGCTCCGAGGTGCCAGTGCTGAGCCCCTCTCTTCGCAGAGCATGGACTCCTCCGACCTCTCGGATGGCCCCATCACGCTGCAGGAGTACCTGGAGGTGAAGAAGGCTCTGGCCGCCTCCGAGGCCAAGGTGCAGCAGCTGATGAAGGTGAACAACAGCCTGAGCGACGAGCTGCGCCGGCTGCAGCGCGAGGTGGGTGCGGGGCCGGCGGGACCCCCTCCCCACCCTCGGGTTATCCCCCTCCCCATTGATGCCTCCTTCCCTGCCGCTGCAGATCCACAAGCTGCAGGCAGAGAACACGCAGATCCGGCAGCAGACGGGTCCCCCGCACCCGGCCCCGGCCCCCAGCGAGCGGCCAGAGCACGGGCACCCCCCGAGCGCGGCCCCCCCGCACCGCCGGGACCGCCAAGCCTTCTCCATGTATGAGCCGGGCTCGGCGCTGAAACCCTTCGGGCAGCCGGTGGAGGAGCTGGTGACGCGACTGCAGCCCTTCGGCACCGGCGTGAGTGTGCTGGGGCGCGCGGGCGGTTTTTGGGGTGCGGCAGCCCCCCACCCACGGCCCCGCAGGGTGCTGGGTCCTGTCCGCACGGGGCCATAACCTTTCGTGTGTCGCCAGGAGGTGGAGGACGAGGCTCTGTACTCCATGCACATCCCGGCCAGCGTGTACCGGGTAAGGGGGCCACGGCGGGGGCGGCTCCTGCATGGGATGTAGCGGCCATCGCCCTCCTGGGACATGGCCTCTGTCCCGTCCTGGGACGTCCCGTCCCCGTGCCGCCTGCACCCCCCCGGTCAGGCTGGGGACCTCCCTGGGGTACGGTGGCCTTGGGACGTTCCTGCATGCAGGATGGCGGTGTCCCTGTGCTCGTCCTCCCCTGCACGTCACCGGGGTCGGCTCCGGACCCTTTTACGCCCCGGTCAGCACCGGCTTCCCCTCTTTTCCCCATCCAGATCCGGAAAGGTCCGTCTGCCTCCTCCGTGCCCTTTCCCCCGTCCTCCCCGCTGCTCTCCTGCCCGCCCGACGGTGCCCGGCACATGGTGACGTACCGGGGTGGGGGGGCAGCTCCTGGGGTGGAGAGACCCCCAGCCTTGCGTGGGGCTGGGCAGGGCTTGACGCTGCTCCTCTCCCCCCCCAGAGCAAACTGGACCGGCACGGCAGCGGCACCGACAGCGACTACGACAACACGCAGGCGGGTGAGGTCCTGATCAGGTGAGTGCCGGGGCTGGGGACCGCGCCGGGGACGTGGGGACACAGGGCTGGCACTGACCCCCGGTGGGGGGGTGGGTCTGGTCCCTGCAGCATGGAGGGGAAGCGTTTCGTGGACCTGAGCAAGGACGAGGACTTCCCCCATGAGCTGGACCCGCTGGACGGGGAGCTGGACCCCGGGCTGCCCAGCACGGAGGACGTCATCCTCAAAACGGAGCAAGTCACCAAGAACATCCAGGAGCTGCTGCGGGCGGCACAGGAGTCCAAGCACGACAGGTAGGGCAGGGGCACGGCCTCGGGGTCCCTCTGGACCTCCAGACCGGGGGGCTGTGTTTGCAGGGGGCCGTTCCTGCCCCACCCCGTGGTTGGGAGCTGTTGCGTCCCCCCCGCAGCACTCGCCCTTTTCCTCCCTTCCAGCTTCGTGCCCTGCTCAGAGAAGATCCATTCGGCTGTGACAGAGATGGCATCGCTCTTCCCCAAGGTACGAGGGGTCCCTAGGGTTGGGGGGGGTCCCCAACCAGGCACTGTCAGCCACCACTGGCGCAGGTCCTGACGCCGCCCCTCTGCCCCGCTGCAGAAGCCGGCGCTGGAGACGGTGCGGAGCTCCCTGCGGCTGCTTAACGCCAGCGCCTACCGGCTGCAGAGCGAGTGCCGCAAGACCGTGCCGCCCGAGCCGGGCGCCGCTGTGGACTACCAGCTCCTGACCCAGCAGGTCATCCAGTGTGCCTACGACATCGCCAAGGCCGCCAAGCAGCTGGTCACCATCACCACCCGTGAGAAGAAGCAGTGAGCGCTGGCCCGCGTCCCACCCCCCCAAACCCAGCACCGCCCCGGCCCCCGGCACCGCTGCTCTGCGCTCTCCTTCTCCCTCCCCTCCGGGGGGTGAGCGCGGCTGCAAGTGGCCTTAGCCCTGGGGGGGGGCCGGGGCGTGGGGCGAGCCCCCCCACCTCGCCCCGCCGAGGAGCTGGTGCTCAGCCTGCGGGGTAGGTGCCTGCGTCCCCCTGTACAGACCCCTGCCCGCCCCCGCGCAGCCCGCCCCGCGGCACGCGCCTAACTTATCCTGTACATAGCCTGTGTAGCTGTCCGCGGCGGCGATGTACGCCCACCTCCCCCTTCCCCAAAGCCCTCGCTGGGCGGCCGGTACCCCTGGGGCCGCCCGCAGCGTTACACTGGACCGGGGCGCCCGTGGGCTCCCCCATCCCCGGGCGTCCTACCCCCCCCCGAAACCCCCTGGGGCCGCGCTCCCTCCTGTAAGATGTGACCTTGTACATTTGTATTAATAAAGGTGTGAGCATTGCACGGGCTCCCGGCCCCCGGCTCCTGCGGCGGTGAGGGGTCCTGTCCCCCCCCCCGGGGTGTGGTTGCAGGGGATTTGGCCCCCCCCCGGCACTGAGCAGGGCTCGGCAACCCGTCCCTCCCATTTCACCCAGTCCCCTTGGCCCCGGCTGGCAGCCGGTCACGCCATCCCCGGCGCAGCCCCGTCGTCCGCACCGCTTGCCCAGCCCCGGGGCAGGGCTTTCACAGCGCGGCCCCGCCATCGCTCTACAACCCTGCCCAGCGCCGGGGCTGCCGGCCGGGGCTCCCGCTGCCCCCATGGTGTCCCCTGAGGGTTGGGTGGCCGCAGCTGTGGTGCTTACCGGCCTGGGCCTCCTGGCATGGTGCCTTTGGCTGGGGAAGCTGGAGGAGCCTGGAGACAGGGGAGAAGAGGAGGAGGAAGAGGAGGGGATCCCCCTCATCACTGAGGATGGCTCAGGGCGCTGCCGGCTGCTGTGCAAGCCCTCGGCACTGGCACAGCACCTGGTGCGGAGCTTGGGGCGATCGCCGGCGCTGCAGGGTGGCCGTTGGCTGTGGCCGCGCTGGCCCCAGCTCCAGATGCTGCGGCAGCTCCTGCAGCCGCCTGAGCCGCAGCCGGCGGTGGCCCGGGAGCTCCTGCAGCTGCCCGACAGCGGGCTAGTGGCCCTGGACTGGCTGGAGGGGCGGCGGGGGGCCAGAAGCGGCAGCGGTGGGGGGAGCCCCAGCTCGGTGCTGCTGCTCATCCCAAACGCTGCCGGGAAGGTGACGGAGGAGCTGCTGCAGCTGGGGCTGCGGGCGCAGGAGCGGGGCTTCATCCCCGTCATCTTCAACCGCCGGGGTCACAACGGCTGCCCCCTCACCACCCCCCGGCTCCAGCCCTTTGGGGACCCCGGGGACCTGCGGGAGACAGTGACCTACCTACGCTGCCGGCACCCCGCTGCCACGCTGCTGGCCGTCAGCGAGGGCTCGGGCTCGGGGCTGCTGCTCGCCTACCTGGGGGAGAGCGGCTCCTCCAGCCGCCTGGCCGCCGCCGCCTGCATCTCCCCCATCTTCCGCGCCCGGGACTGGTTTGAGGCCGCGATGCCCTGGCTCTACGAGTGGCCGCTGCTCCTGCACCTCAAGAGGGGACTCAGCAGGTCAGTGGGGTCCCTTGGGTTGTGGGGCGCTGGGGTGGGGGGTGCCCGGGAGCCCCTCGGTCGGCCCCGGGAGGGTGCAGGTGGCGGGTGCTGCTGACACCCGGAGCCCCAGTGCAGGGGCAGAGGTGCTGAGAGCAGCAAAACGCGCTGGTTAATGAACACCAGGCTGGAGGCGGCTGCCGTGGGGCCACCACACGCTCCCTGGGCCCACAGCAGCATCGCAGGGTCGTCGCCGTTCCCCCCCCCACCCCCGCCCCGGCAGGGAGATGGGTCCCCTGTGGCAGCACTGGGTGGGTGGGCAAGGCCCCCGCACTGCACTGGTACCCCAGGGCTGAGCCAGGGCTGGCCACCTCCTTCGGCTGTTGCTTGCCCCCAGCGCCTGCATGCTGGGGTTGGGTGGGAGGGCCATGCCCACCGACCCACAGTGGGGCAGGGGGCTGTGGCAGCACCCACCCCTCCTTCCCATGGGCCCTGTGTCCCCATTGCCCAACTCGGCTGCACTGGGAAGGGCCAAGTGCTGGCATGGGACAGGAGACAAACAGCCCCGTGCCAAGGCCTTGAGCAAGCGGCACCTCCCCGGGCGGTGCTGAGACCTCGGGGTGGGGGGGGGACACAAAGGGGCCCCACTGGTGGGCAAGTGAGGGCCAAAAACCTGCAGCCAAAGCCCGAAACATTGGGGCAGGTGGGTGGCAGGCCAAGCCTCAGTGATGCCGCGGTGGGCTGGGGGTTCTGTTGGCCAAGTTGCGGGGGGGGGTGTGGGCAGCAGGGTGTCCCCCCCACCCCATTTCCCGATACCCATTGCAAGGGCTGCTATCACAGCAACGGAGCGCTGGCTGCCTCCCGTTGCCATGGCACCCAGGCTGGCGCAGGCTGCGCTGCGGGGACCCCACCACCCCCCGCCAGTATCCCCAGCAAGGGGCTGGGCTGGGACCCCCACACCAGCTGGGGGTGGACGGGGGAGCTCAAAGTCACCCTGCAGTCCCTGCGTGCGGGGCCATGGCCGGAGCACAGCCCCCAGCCCCTCAGGTCAGACACGAGAGGCGGCAGCGTCCCCGTCACCCCCGGCCCACGGCAGCCCCCCCATCCCCGCAGGTACGCGGGGTCCCTGGCCGAGGCGGTGGACGTGGACAGGCTGCTGGGCAGCCGCTCGCTGCGGGAGCTGGAGGAAGCCCTCTTCTGCCGGACCAAGAGCCGCCCCACCAGCTGGGAGGCCTACTGGGAATGCAACGAGCCCTTGCGCGACGCCGACGAGGCGGCCGTGCCGGTGCTGTGCCTCTGCAGCGCCGACGACCCCGTCCGTGGCCCCCCGGCCCGCAGCCTGCCCATGGAGCTTTTTCGCAGCAGCCCCTACTTCTTCTTGCTGCTGACCCCGCGCGGGGGGCACTGCGGCTTCCCCCGGCGAGGCCGCGGGCGCTGCTGGGGCCACGAGGCCGTGCTGGAATATTTCAGGGCCACGGGCGAGTTCCTGCGGGCTGAGGAGCGGAGGAAGGGGCTGCCGCGGCCCCGCGGGTGGGGGGGTCCCGCCCTCGAGCCCCCCGGCTTCACCTGGCACAGGTCCTACACCCAGTAGCCCCCAGGCCGGGTTCTGTACGCCCCGGGGCGGGGGGGCTCCAAAAGGCAGGCAGACACTCCGTGTACTAAAATTACTTTATTACAGTTGATTTTTTTTTTTTTAACATTTCCTTTGCTATGATACAAAGGATACTTACAAACAAAATATTACATATGACCTTATTTTTTTTTTTTCTCTTCTCTTATTTTCTGACAACTTGGTAACAGCTTTAAATGCACAATCTATACAATTAATACAGGTTATATATGAGCTATAATGTATGCTGAACCAGAAGAATACCAGAATACTGACAATATACTGTACATTAAGCCTTACCAGTTAGTGCTCGTGGCATTTTCTACAAGAAGGAAAACGCACACCTGTAGATTCACTCATACCAGCTGGTGCTACCAGACATGGAAGCAGGAAGGAGTTTAATTCCCCTCGTTAAGTCCTTCGCAGCCCATCACCGTGGCGCTAGGCCTGGAAACCTCAGACCAGTGTTCATAGTAAAACAGCAGATATGTGTGTGGTTTTTTTTTTTTTTTTTTTTTTTTCTAACTAACGTTCCGCGGCACAAAACCGCGCGGCCGGGCACCTTCCCCCGGGCTCGGCCGTGGTGCCCCAGAGCAGGCGGCCACGGCGCTGGGCAAGCTCTTGTTGGTGAGCTGGACCTCCGCACGGAGGGGGAGAGGAGGAGGAGGAGGAGGAGAGGAAAAGCGGCAACAGCGTTGCTCTCAGCAGCAGGCAGCTCTGGGGTTCGTGCATGCGAAGAGGCAGGCGCTGAGGGGGGAAGAGCATCCCGCTCCTCCGGCTCGGCCAAAGCGGGGGGCTCGGCCAAAGCGGGGGGCTCGGCCGGCGGCCGCACGCGGAGCTCGCGCCTGGCAAACCCTCGGCGGGGCTGGGAGCCACCTCGCTGCTCGCCAGGAAAGGTTGGCTCTTGTTTGGCAGCCAAAGCGGAGTTGTGTGGCTACAGGTGTGCACTTCCCCTCCTCCCGCCATGGCCTACGTCCCACTGATAAGGTTACATTTTTTTGTTTTATTTTATTTTTTTTCTTAAAGCAACCAGCAAGTGAAGCGTTTTTTTTTAGTCAACCGGCAAAAGACCTGGCATTTGCACAGAAGCTGCAAATGGAAAATAGCCATCCCCTCCTCCCACCCGCTGCATCCCAGCCCAGAAAATCCCAAACTGTTGGCGGAAGGGGAAAAAAAAAAACAAAAAAAACAAAAAAAAAAAACCAAACCAAAAAAAAAAAAACCACAACAGGAATGGAGGAGAGGAAGGGGAGGGAGGGAACAGGTTGGAAAATACCAGGTTTGAGTTAACATTTCCTCGACTTCACACAATGCTTGTGCAAAAAGAAACAAAACAAAACCCCCAAACAAACAAAAAAACCAAACCCAGAAACATGCTGGAAATAATGAAAACAAATGGAAAGGAATATATAAAATTAAAAATATAAATAGGATGTCTGGCTGACTGGTAGAAGAATAGGTCATTTAGGTTACAAAAAGGAATATACATTCAAGAGGCTCTGAACCCAGTGGGGTAACTGATGTTAAACTCGTGTTAATAGTTAGGCTAGAATTCTCAAGTTTGTCTTTTAAAATCTTCACAATTACAAGCAAGCTATTTTTAAAAAATATACACTATACACACCTCACACAGCTTCTCCTATCCGCAGAACACACGTTACGCTACCCTCCCCTCCACTAAACCCAGGGGGTTCCCATGGCCAAGGTACGCGGGGTGGGCGCGCGGCGCGGGCCCCCCCTTCCCGACCCGCCGGCCCCGAGGTGTCGGGGGGACCCGGGCAGGTCGCTCGGCCCTCCGCGTCCTTACCGCAACCTTCTCAAGCATTTACAAGTCACCAAGAGGGCTATAAGCCTTTTATGTTATACACACTTCACTTTGTCACATTAATTATTTACATCAGGGCTGCCCCCCCACCATCTTTTAGCTGTTTCTAGGCAGGTTAAAAAAAAGTTCCTGCTCCAAGCAAGCAGGGGGAAGAGCTGCGGGGGGTCAGGACGGAAGAAAAGCTGAAGAAAGGAAGGGGGTGGTTTGCTTGCCAGAAGCCAAACCCGTACGCACACCTACGCCTCTCCTTCTCCGATCCTCGAATCCTTACAAGCTCCAGTCCCCTACGAGCTCCGGGACCACCGGACCTGGAGAGCACGGCCTCAGCGGCGCTCAACCTCCTCCGCTCGCGGCTTCCCGGGACGCTCGGCAAAGCTATTCTCCACTTGCGGACTTGCCTCTGCCGCAAGATGAGGAGCACAGGTCCCGGCTTCATCCCCAGAGGCGCGGGGGGAGCCCACCCCTCCGCCAGCAGCGGCCGCAGCCGGGGCAGGGACGCCCAGACCCCCACGAGCCACCGCATCGCATCCGCAAAACTCGCCCTTGGCGGCTGCAGCCGGGCTCCGCCGGAGCTGTGCAAAAGCGGCGGCGACGACGTACTTCAGCTCATGAACAACCCTGCGCTGATTTACAAACCGCTGAGCTCAGAGTTGCCATAGAAATGCATGATCCTGGCACTAAAAGCAGGCAATAATCTTAAACAAAAGTCTTTTTTTTTTTTTTTCTTTTTTTCTTCTTTTTTTTCTAGTAGGTTTAGATGATCTCAGGTTCAAGACAAAAGCAGTCAGAAGGGGAAAACAGATCATTTCTAGAGAGGTCGAAAAATATCATCATAAGCCAGTATTAAACCGCAGCAAGGAACCCCAACCCGGCTCCCGCTCAGTTTAGCCCCAGAGAAAGCTCGAAGCCACCGCCCCGTCCCTCGCGCTGCCCACCGCACAGCACACGACGCCAAAGGGAAGCAGATCCCGCGCAGCGAACACGGGAAAACCGGCTGCAGGCTGGAAGCCGAAAGGCCGCGGCGAGCGGCTGTTGGCCTCCCCGGCGCTCCTGCCCCGCCGGCCGCTGCGCCGCCCCGGCGCGCAGGATTTAAGCGCAGTTCCTCACAGCATCACTGGACAAGCCTCGGGGATTAGACGCATGCTGAACTACGACTGGCAATTACAGTAGCTTTTTGCTAGCTGGCACGTACTGTATCTATAAATTTTAGTACAAAAACTTAAAAAATACAGAAACTAGGTCAATTTGTTAACTACATATTTACAGATAATTACAATTCTTTTCACTCACAATAATTAAACTAATTGTCAGTGAAAATTCAAACTGTGCATGTTCTGAGGTACCCGTACTCAGGGGTGGGGAGCGGGCAGGGGACCGGAGGGGCGAGGCAGGGGGGGCCGATCCCCCCCTGGGTTTGTTCACATCCGCGGGGGCAACGCTCACCCCTCCTGGTTACTGGTTCCTGGACTCAGTGTGTGCACTCGGAGAAAGCGAACCGATGCTGGGTTGTTTGTTTTTTCCCTAGGACATGGCTTTAGGATGTTTTGAGGACTCCAGAGGGGTGCAAAGCCAACAGTCACGTACCAAACCGCCCTCCTCCCTCCCACAAAGGGAGCCTTCAGGTGAAGTGCAAGTGCTGAGACCCGCAGCTCGGTGGTTAAGGTGCTCGTCTGCCGGCAAAGCCGATTTACTACTTCTCTCTCCAGCTGACAAAGGCCTCTCCTTCCCCAGCAGAAGCCTGGGCGGAGGGGCAGGGCAGGGATGCAGCAGGCAGCTGAACCTCACTGTGCAACAGGAACCGGGTTACCTGCTGCCATCATTCCCTGGTGGGGTGATGTTCACTACGACCACTGGATCTATCAGCTTTTTTTTTTTTTTGGTGGGCCTATAAACAGCTATCCCACAACCCTCCGCAGCACCTCACACGTATTTCTCAACAGAGTCCAGCTCAATCGACTCATAAAAGTGCAAACCGAAACAAACACAGCTGAGGGACACCAACCGGCATCCCTGCCTGGGCATCCACAGCTTCTCCATCCTTCACACGTGGCTCCGAGCTCACTGCCAGCCAGCGTGGGGTGGGAAAGCTCCACGGGAAGAAGCACAGCTGAAGAGGATGCTGCTCCTCGTGAAAGGGTAAGGATGGACCAACCAAACCCGAGCCTGTCCTAAAAAACTCACGAGACACCTTCCTAAAGGGATGGGGGGGGAAATTGCCTCCAAATTCTCCGGTAGCACCAAGAGAGCCCCTGGTTGGCGTGCTGCTGAGCTGGCTGGGCTTCCCCGGGCAGTAAATACCACAGCTGGATGACTATTTGTGACTTGACACATGCAAGAACCCTTTAACCTCCAAACTGCCAGCTGTCTTGCTAAGGTGGGGGCTGTAGAGGACAAAGGAGAAGGTTAGACGGGTCTTCACAGCTCAAGGAGCTTGTGTTGTCCAGCATGGCACTCGCCCCTCTGCTATGAGAAAGATCAGAAGATTTACTAGAAATGCAGAGCAAGCACTCAGGAGAAGAACAAGGCTGTCCTCTGCTTACTAGACTCGAGTAACAAAACACCCATGCCCGAGCAGAATAGAGAATGGACCAAAGCATCTGTGCGTGTCTACGTGCACACACATGTATACACACACCTCTGTATTTAACATCTTCCAATTCAGCTTCTCTTTCGATCCTCCACATAACCTGCCTAGCTACGAGACGCACACAAAGGCAGACAGCGCTCAGCGCTAGCGGCGGCTTGAACTCAGGAATGCCAAAAGTGAGTGCTGGAGCAGTGTGCCAAGACCATGCCGGGCTTGTGATCTTTCGTGGCGAGACGCAGCTGGGGACTCTGAGCTCAGCCTGCTGAGCACTTCACCAGCCCACTCACCGCCTCCCCAGCAGATCGGTACACTGCCTCAACCGCCTTCCTATCGCTAAACCATCTTGTTTTCTTCTCTCCTCTCATCTGACTTTCCGGTACCCTCTGGGAGCTCTCTTCTCTCCTTCCCAGCACACCCATAGCAGCTATCCTACCCTCCCGCGCCCCAGAAAAAGCAAGCTGCAATTAGCAGGGCGGTATTTAAGCGAGGGCTTCTGACGGCGCTCGGCCCCAGCACAGCCTGTGCAGATGTACGTGCCTCGCCCCAGAGAGCCCTGCTGCAGGGGTTGCTTTTGCTCACGAACAGGAGCGTTAAAGAACGGCAGAACCGAAGTGCCCTGACAGAAATGCACAGCGTGATGTGTGTGCACGTATACCCACACACACGTACATACAGAGTATATAAATATATACACGAGATTCCATATATATATATCCAGAGAGATGTGCGTATTCAACAGAGTAATGGTAGACAGTGGTACAATTTATTGCCTCTCAAGAAATGGCACGTAAGCGGGGTCTAGGAGGGCAGGGCAGCCTGCAGTGCAAGGCTTTTCCCTGGTGGGGTGTTAATCAACAGCATCATCCCAGCTCGACCAGGGCGCAAGGCTACAGCTTTCTTCTGGAGCGGGAGGGCTGGGTGGGATACAGAGCGATGCCAGCCTGGCCCCAAGCCAGGCAAGGAACGGCTGCAGGGAATTTTCTGTGGAAAGCCTGGTTATCGTACCACATTTATTTCTTCAGCCCCTTTGAAGCTCACAGGTTTGGAGCGAACACACGTGAAATGGAGTTGCGGCCTCCATTTCAGCGCTGCATCCGAGGAAGCAAGCACATCCTGTTCAGCGTGGGAGGGAGAGGTGGCTGCTGGCTCCCTGGGACCACGGAGAACAAGAAAAATGTGGTCCCTTTCACTGATTTTTTAAAAATTAAATAAAGTCTAAAGAAATTCAAATCAGGAAGAAGTGAAAATGCTGGCTCCTCTGGTTTGTTTTTTTTTTTTAATCTCTGGGCTAAACCTACATCAGAACTTCAGGTCTTTGCAAAGGGGAGCGAAAAACAACCACAGAGTAACAGATTGCAGGAGTCAAGCTGGTGATTTGAAAATACTGCAATAAAGGTTTGCAAAGTAGTCCATACAGAAGAGATTCCCCAGTGTTAAATACAAACATAAAAGATGTAAGAGAACATCTTTGCTGAGGTACTGGAGTAGTTTTGACAATTTACAGATTACAGTATTTTTAAAACCAAGGTTAGGGCATGACTGCAGCGAGCACAGTACGGAGTAATCGGTCTTGCTTTTAAAAACAGAGTTTGCAAACTGATTCAGAGAGTGTTTGCGTCTCTCTAGCGTATACCTGTTCATGCATCTCAGAAATACAGCCGAGACATTAAGCTCAGCACCAAGGGCCTCCTCACACACCTCCAAGGCACAGCCTGGCCCTGCGTCCCTTCGGCTACAGCTGCGTAACGGGGTGCTTTCTCTCGAGCTCAGCTTGTTTGGGACAGCTCTCCTTCCCCCCCGTACACACAGGGACACACACACTTAGACCAGTTGATCTGAATCAGTTTTTGCAAACTATTTTAATTAAAATATTAACTTGTTGGAATAGTCCAGGTCTGCACATGATATACATGTAAAAATGGTTACTACACAATTCTTTCCGAATACAAAAAAAGCCAATATGGGATAGCCATCATTTGGATTCAGCATTCGGTCATGCTTGACATTACACAAAGAGACGGGCTGAGAGAATTCTGTTGAAGTAGCTCAATTTAAGCCAGAGACTTTGACCAAATTCAAACCGTAACAGAAGCAAAAGAGTGAACCCGCTGAACCTGCAGGTATAGCCTGTCCCCGCTGTCACTGCTGCTGTTCGGGATAGAGGAGCTGAACTTCAAAACACTGTGTTAGCACCATGCTCTGGGCACACCCTCCACTCTCACGTGGTGAATCCCGCACAATTTTGGCCTTTCATTTCATTTTTGTCTTTCCTTCTAAACCCAGGAAAATACAGGTACCTTGCCTAAATCAGTTTCGCTGCATTTCAACAACACTGCAAAATTTAAAAGAATGACCCCAAAACATCCAATTCCACATAAAAACATAGCAGAGGAAAGGACAGGACAATTCACGGTCACCACTTGCCCCAGGGGGCAACCAGAGTCACCTCCGAGGGGCCTCCGCCTCGCCCCAGGCTTCCATCAACTGTTAGCACTACAAAGCTCCATGCTAGCGGGCTGCTCAAACGTGTTTCGTTAGAGTTTCCATCCTCAATCAGAGTGATATGCTACGTCAAGATGCTAGAAATCCCAGTTGCAATCACTGGACACTGGCAGAGAGTTAAGGACTGGGAGTGGATGTTAATTTAGTTAACGAAGGAACGCCGCCCTGTCGAGAGTACTGAACAGCAGCGAGACACTAGTGTATTTACTATATAAATATGTCACGTGGACAAACACATTCGGAAAACCTTGCTCTCGAGCCCTATAAACATATTAAAGGCAAATCCTAGAGTTAGCAGCTAGTGTTTTCTTCAAGATGATTAGTGTGCAAGGAAAAACATTTACAAAGAACCCTGGCTGGTCAGTCCCCAAGACGGAAATCTTCGCCTCAAGCCAAACGTCATCTACCTGCTCTTCCCCTAAGCCCCACAGTGCTGGCTGACCCAGAGCAGCCTGGCACCGGCACAAGAGCGCGGGGGCATCTCCAGTTCCCAGCACGATGGGATGACACGATGCCACAAAGCCGTTCGGTTAATTAGACTCCCTGACCCCTTTACCATCCTATGGATTTCACAATCTCCTTCGCTTCCTTTCAGTAGTACAGCAGCTCCAACGAGCCTCTGAAGTAGTGCCTTCTCGCATGGCGTGATACGCTGCCAAAATATCACAGCATCTCAAGGGACTGTAAAAGTTGTGAAGTATTGCAGCAACGAAAATAATAAAAAGGAGCCTCACATGCAGCAAGATCTACGGTGGTGATGTGGGTTAGTCATCAGCTGGGAAAGAGTCATTGGCTCAGCTCCTCCTGGTACACTGTGGCAACTAAACATTTAAACAGTTGGCTACACTCTACATGTAAACAGGAAATTGCAACAAGCCAAAAAGGTAATAAATTGGTGGCTGTAGTGTAATAATGAAAAACCCGATCAATGGCATTTTGTGACTATGGCATCCTTCAAAATACCTCTGGCATTTGAGACTGATTGGCTGAAAGTCTAAACATTTCTCAACGGAGCAAAAAGGACTACGCTGGGCTCCAAGAATTATTCTGATGCTTAGCTAAAATGAGATGTCACAGTATCAGCTGTACAAGTGCATTACTTACGCTCCTCTGCCCAACCTCGTCTGAGCTACCAGCAGCACAGTCAGGGAGTGCCAAAGCAAGAGTACAATTTCGAACATTTCTAGCCTGTTCCCTCCAGACAGGTTTACCCTCGCACTTCTCGGGAAGCTGACCAGTGCCTTCTGAGAGAACGTCACTTCTTACACAACACGGAACGGGCACTTGGGTAGAAGGGCCCTGCTGAGCCCTGGTGTCTCTTGGCCTCTCTTCTCACCCTTCTTCCTCACCTACAAGTCTTTGAAAATACCTCTTGGCAGAGGCAATACCCTAGAAATGTATCCAATTTAATGACAAATAAAAGTGGAACAGAAGATCCAGCTGTTCCTCCCCTGGATGTTGTTTTAAAGGCAGCTCGCCTGGTTTTTGCAGGGTGGCAGTTCGAAATTTATGGACATGGGAGGAGGTCTCCATTCTCCCTCAGACTTCCTACGGATGGAGTGACGAGGGCAGTCTGAGGCCCTTCTGTCCTGTCAGTGTAACGACCACCAGCCAACTCTTCTGACTAATTGCATATATTTCTCAGACGCCCTCCCAAGACCCCTCCAAAAAGTAAAAAAACAACAACAACAGAAAACAAAGAACCACCCCCCCAACCCTGCAGCCAAATACTATGACATCCCAGTTAGTAAACACAAAACGTAATGCTTTACAAAATGAATACAATATTCCATGTGCACCCAGCTTCCACACGTCAGCACCGCACTGAGGAGGCTGCTGGGCTGGTGTCTGTAGGCAGTTTCTGTTGGCAGACAGCTCCAGTGGAATTGCCACCCTCAGTTATTGTTTAAGTTATGTATAAGACATGTGTGAACCATTGGATATTTGTGAAGTAACACTTGTGCTCCTGCTCATGCCCTGTTCCGTCCGTCCCCCAGAAGCTGTCCGCCTCAGAGCCTGGGGGCTGTTGCGGACCCCTATAGCACTACTTCGAGGTACCCCCTGCATGGGCCCCGAGGGGTGACCCCATGGCTGGGGTCCACCTTGCATTGGATGGCCCCAAGCTTGTGGTGGGCCACCCATGGGATGACCCCAGTGAGGTCCTGCACCCCCAGTAGGATTGTGGGACCAGCCAGAAGCTCCCGGGTAGCTGTGGCTGAACGCCTCGGGGGAGAGATTAGAAAGAACCATATTACTAAAACCTAGCCTCATGCTTTCTGAGTCAAAGGCTTCGATCTCGCGAGCTTGACGCTCCAGCAGGCTTCGTATCCGTTCGGTACGCTCGTTCTGCAACGCCAGCATCTCCTCCTCAATCTAGGAAGGAAAAAAAGAAGAGACAGTCTGTAGCAGCAGGACTCCTTTACAGGCACGGCCTCAAGTCTCTGAAGGACCTGTAACAGCAAGCTAACAAGGAACCTTCTCCCTGTGTTTCTGCATGAGACTGGATCTAGATCAAGTGTCCACTGGCACACAATCTGTTCTGAATGCAAAGGGATAACTCCCACAGGCCTGCGCAGGCCAAAGCACGGTGAATACCAGCTGGACGGTCTTGGTCCCTGTTCCCCAGTGATTACAGAAGTTTTAGGAGTGCAAAGCCAAAGTTCACAGTGATGCTAACAGCTTGACATTGGTTAATCTTTTAGGATGCAGCAAAAGTTACAGCTTCCATAAAAGCCTACTGGGAAAGTACCTTCAGAGACAGCCAAGCACAGCGCCTATACAGCCAGATACCTGCCAACACAGCTTAATGTGACCTTCACTGTTTATAGCTGAATCTGATGATTATAACTGCTATTTTCTCCAGGATTCAGCGTACAAGCCCACATTCAGTTTTCTCTCCAGTGTTCACTGGCCAGATTTTCTTAGCTCATGTTTATCACCTCCTATCTACCCCTTTCCTAAATTGGTTTCTCATATTTCATTACCCTGGTACAAGGGTTTGTGCCTGAAGAAACCAGGCAGTGATGTTTGAATTGCACGGCAGATTATTAGCTGGATGATATGCAAGCTGGCAACTCCAATTTCTTCCCCGTAACACTGTTCCAAATTGGTTTCCAACGGTACTTTGGCAGGGGCACTCCGATCAGCTCTCTAAGTATAGAAAACATGGGGCTATGGCCTCCTGACACCCATCAGACAGGGATGAAAGTCGTTCTTATCGAAACCTTTGCAGTCCAGTGGAGAAACAAAGAATCACTTCATTATCTTCTCGCCAGCACTGAAAAAGCTACTTTTGGCCTCAGTGAAAAAGACCAAATGGGTAAAAAGCAGCAGCCGAGACGTTTTAGCATAGCTCACTGGCATCTCCCCTGCTGTCAACAGCAACGTGGCCAAGAGGTGTTACCTCGGTCTGGGCTGAAGGTACTGGGCAGGGCTCGCACTTGTAAGCACGCTCTTGCCTTAGTCAGGGAATATGCGAAGTGATTTCATCTGGAATTGAGGAAACAATCTGCTCCAGCGTGAGTCATCTCCTGAGCCATGTGGGGCTTTCAAAAACTGCCTTTCCCACTTGCCTGCTCCTTAGCACTGGGTGAGTGACACTCACTCTCTCCACAGAGCAGCCCTGTCACTCCTGCTGAAAGCCACGCAGTGGTCAGCTGGCTTGGAAAAGGCAGAAGAGGAAGAAGGTGCCTTCTCTAAATATTAGCTCTTTAAAATGCTCCACTTGTTTTTTCCAGCCCTGCTATCTAAGCAGAATCTTCCTCTTCCTTTTTCAAAACTACACTGTTTTCAGCAGGTCCAGCTGCTCAGTTTTCAGGCTCTGAGACAGCGTAACACACAGGATTTAGTGCAACTGAAGTTCGCAGAAAGGCATGCCCAACACACCGCATTAAAAATGACGTCACTTAGAAACGACCTCAGGATGCAGGACTCTGAAGACGAAGTGTCTGAGGCATGTGGGAGGGAAATAAGTAAATCTGAAGTCTTTTAAAAAGACGCTGTTGGGATGTGCTCATTACTGGTGCAACACAAACCCCACAGCATCAGTGTAGCCACTGGCACCCGAAGGCAGCGCGCTGACGGGGCTGGCTACCCCCTCCCTAGGCTGGCAGACACGCACACTCCGGTGAGTTACTATGGTGATGGGCGCCATCAAAAATCAAGAGCGCTGCGCTGAGAAGGAAGCAGAGTTCTATGCACACCCTAACTTCTGGAAACTGGTTTATTAGTGAACATCACGGACTGACTTTGCCACAGGCTACGTATATATCTGTGCGCAAATTCAGACATTCATCCTACCTGCCCCTTCTCTGGCTGCCAGTTCCAGTTTGCACATGCAAACACTAAGTGACATCGCTGCGCGCCCCCACACCAGAATACTCGCAACTCTTCATTCTTACAAAACCAGAACAACATCCCTCTGCCCAAAGAACACCCTTGCACAAGGAGGATGTCTCTACCACCCATGTGTTCTCCCTTGAGCTGCCACTAGGTGACTGTAACCCCAGCAAGAAACAGTCTCATCGCTGGTCCCTGACTTTGCGAGCTGCGATGCACTAGCACTGTATGCATGGCTAAATAAAGGCTCCCACCCATGGAAACTGAAGGTCCACCCAATCTTTTGCTATTCTAATGCAGCAGCTAACACAGGGACACACAGGGCACACAAACACACACAAAAATTATGCTAGGTCTTATTTTTAATCGTCTAGGGTTTTTCTCCTATGAGATAACATTGCTAAGCTTCCTGTCACCATTACTGATGCCAAATGCTTCACAGGGTCTTTCTGCGCACAGAGACTTCAATCCTGGTTCACACCAAAAGACTTACACAAAATTACTACTAGCTGATGTGTTTCCTTAAGCCACTGGCCTCACTTCAACTTTTAAAGTAACACTATGCGCAGTGCAATGCACGCTGCTCCCACAGAGAAGGAGCAATGGCCAGCAGCAGGCTCGCTGTGGCACGCTTCTTCCCCAAGCTCTCCTCAGATCATGCCGCCAGAGGGCAATGCACACTCAGCACAAATAGATACCCAAACGCAGGGCTGGGATGGGAGCCGTCCTCTTCTGCACCCGAGCAAAACACCTGGGGATCGGGTCTAAAGACAGCTATTACATGGGAACTCTGTTTTCACAAATTCAGTTGCTTCCAGGGATTCACGTCTACTTGCAGGAGATCAAAGCACAAAAGGACTCTACTGTCTTCTCGGAGATGCTTCCTCAGCTGACCGTGAGGTGGAGCAGTTTTATTCCGATGAGGGCCCTCAATCAGCCCAGCATCCATCTGTTAGCCTCTGGGAGAAGTTAAGTGTGAAGAATCTCAAGGCCACAGGGTAATTGCCCTAATTTAATAATCGCCGATCAGCAAAGTCGGGAACTGTTGTGTGAATTACAACGGCTGGCATCCACAGGGCAAATCAAAGGGGAAAAAATTTGCAGGAGGAAGGCTGGCTGTGTATTTCCTTTCACTGACTTCCCCTGGTTTGTGTAAGGCCACACTCACAGACACACGTCTAGCACTGCACAGAACAGCACACTGCAACAAGGAGCACCTTAATGCACATGGCTAATTACAGGATGAAATCTAGGGAGCAGCAGGTCACCCACGCCTGTGGGTCTGGCTACTTCAGTTTGCTTAGGGAAATGCTGCAGGCAGCTGCAGTGCCATGCAAGCAAGTTTCATAGGGAAGCTGCAACCCAGTCTCCGCAAACTGACAAATGGAGCAGAGCTGCAGTAAAATAATATTACCATAAAACAGAGTCTCAAATACATTTTACCTTGCCCCAACCTCTCCAAAGAGACTTACTGCCAATACTATGCAAATTTTTAAAAATCCTCTAGCTTCAGGTTGTTATTGTCTGTCCTCTAATGAGCTGGGAAGCTAATCTGCAGCTCAGAGACAGAAAGAACAGTTCACTTTCCCTTCTGCCCAGAGAGGCACGGCTCCCTCTGGCACGCTTCAAGCAGCTCGATCCCAGCCAGAAACTGCTCACACAGGATGGCTGAGCTGGCAGAAAGTTTAGCCTATGTGTCACTGAGCTATCAGCCCAGAGAGGCAAATACCAAATGATTTGTGTTACTATGTACAGCAAGGTAAAAGCAATTTCTCTCTCTATTGATAAGCTCAGTGCAATTTAAGATCTGAAATATGGAGCGCGCTAATGACGCTCGCCTGCCCATTTTACCTTCTGCTCAAGGAGGGCCCGACGGAGGGATACCCTCTGTTCAAGATCACGCAGCTCCCGATCATGCTGGGCTTCTGCCTGCATCTTGATTTTACTCTGATATGCATTCAGCAGCTCCAATTCTTGCTGCAGCTGCATCTTCAAAACCTGGCACTCTGCTTCCTGTGCTTCATCCAAACGCAGCTGGGAAAGACAGACAATAGAGACGTTTCACTATGGGGTAACCACTCACGACACTCTGGGGGAGGACTGCAGGGAGGGGGAGAGAATGGGATGGGACTTTGTTTTCTTAGCAATACAATCGGTCTCTATTGTACTTCGTTTCACTGAACAGAGGACCTATAGTGACAAAGACTGGTGACAGTGAGCCCACAGCGCTGATGCAAGTGATGCTGATGAGCAGTGGCGCCTCAGGAACCACGATCCACACTGCAGAGACCAGACTGCTGGAGGTGCTAACGTCCACAGCTCTCCTTTTGCTAGAGGCAAAGAGAAGATTTCTTGCTCTCCTCAACTGGATTAACCAACTACCTGTAGGCAGCACACTTATGTCCATATCCCCGCCAATGCAGGGCTTCAGGCAAAAGAATATAATGACATAAACCTAAAAGCAATAGGATACTGAACTTTCAACCTTCCCGTACATAAATGATGCCAGCTACCCTGCCTCACGGCGTGAAATATGCACAGAGCGATGTGAACAGGATGCAATACGCAAGAAGTGCAAAGTAAACTGCACATTCAGTTGTAGCAAGGACTCAAAGCATTGCTCATGCAGTCATTCCTTAAAGAAGGAATCTTTTAAAGAAGAGTTTACAGAACTTTCACAGCTTTTTAAACATTATTTCAGATTTACAGTCAAAACTCTGGACTCCTCCATGACTCAATGAGCATCTTCCACCAGCGGGACATGCTTTGTTCGGTATCATTAACAAATCAAAACCTAAATGACTTGAGACAGCAAGCTGCACATTATTTAATGATGCTCTGACTGGGACGTTTACGCTGTCAGACTTCATGCAAAAACAGTCCTCTGGCCACACAGATACACCACTTTGCACCTCTGCAACAGCAGCTTCAACTTCAACCTGCCTGAAGGGGGTAATACCTCTTTCCTCTGTGTTTGAACGCTGCTTTTTAAATACAGAGGAACGACTGCGCTGGGTATGGCGCCTGTAGCACAGAAGCAGGCAGCCTGCTGTCAGGATACAGATTGGTTAAAATGCAAATATCCCTATTTGGCTGAGGAACCCTGGGTCCCTCGGAGGCGACTCACAGCTTGTGTGGAGAGCATTTCATTAATGCTGTGATCATACTGCTCAGCCAGGATAGCCAGCTTCCGGGTCTGCTCCTCCTTGAGCCGTTTGAGGACAGCTTTATGTTCACTCTTTGGCGTGGTCTCCAGCAGATGGTTTCTCAGTGCTTTGTACTGTCTGGTTTGGATCTTGCATGTATCCTGAAACTGCTTCTTTATCTGTAGTTCTTTTGACTGGAAAGATGGAGGGGACACAAACAAAGAAAAAAACAGCACGTTTCAAATGGGAGAAATATCCATTCAAATGGATATTTAGGATTACATTAAGGATATGAGTTCAAGAATCCACAAATGTATATTAACATCTACAGTGCAAGGAGGAAAGCAAAATACACAAGAGGCAATGACTATTGCTGCAGCTGCTTTGACACTGCTACTGTGCGAAACAATTACAATACAGACACTTTTATAACAAAGCTCCAGCCTAAATACAGCTGCCTCTGCACAAAGAGCCTCACATTTGTCACTGGACTGGATCCAGTCCTGGGTGTTGCTTTTCAAGAAAAGTTCTTGAGGGACAGGACTAATATTTATTAGCACCAAAAGCCATACTTAGACATGACTGTGCTTGTATGGCACATATATATGAACAGCGCTCAATGTTATGAAAAGCAGCAGATCTGGTGCACGGGAAGGGACAGGGAAAAAGAGCAGCACTTTTTCCATTGAGGGTTTGATGAAGATAAGACGTATTCTAACTCTCGATATTATAAGCCTGGTTTTCATAAAGATACTCAAAGAATGGCTGGAAAAGATTAGACACTTGAAGACGTACGCCACAAGCAACATTAGCATTGTGCTAGGCAGGCAAACAAAACAATTCCCCAGTCCCAAGGGAGCTTACTGGAGATGGAGCTTTCCCTTTGCACTTTGCTAGCATCTCTGTACTGTTTAGAGACGTAACTTTGTGACTGCACACAGGCCTGGGAGACATCAATCCTGGAAAAAGTATCTGGATCCGACTTTGCTAAATGACCTCAAAAAAATGAATTATTTTATTCTTCCACCTGCCTTACCTGTCTCCAGAGCAGCTTGTGAGGGTTAACATCTACTAAGTGCTTTAAGACCCTGAAATGGAAGGCATTCTGGATTTCTCTGTATCTTTCTACAGGAGCGCTGGCAGGGATGCTTCTAACTAAGCAAAACCCAGAAGTGATGAGCAATGGTTGTTAACTGAGAGATAAGAAAAACTAACTGACTGCCATGGTAAGAAAAAATAAACAAACAAAACAATCTCTGAACTCCCACATCAGAGGGGTCAGTACACACTCTGGGCCATTCCCACTGTCAGCTGCCATGGTCAAATCCTGAAGCACTGAGGGCAGGAACAGAGCGTAGGACCAGATTCCTGTCCCTTGAATAAACTGGAAGGGCTCTGGGTCCTGAATCAGCTAGGCAGATATATATATATATATATATATATATGTACATGTCTCCAGTCAGCTCCTGCACCGACTGCTCCTGGCACTATCTCCAGGCTCAGCAGGGTAGGTGATAAGCACAGCACTTGTAGCTGCCTAGAAAGATGCAGAGAGATCAGACAACATATCCAGCCCAATTTAGACACCAGCATGCTTTGCTGCATAAACCAACAACTCCACTTGGCTAATCTAATGTGAAAACCAGGACGAAGATGAGTTTCATTCAAACCAAAGTATGTATCATGGAGAGGAACACATTGCTTTTACGCTTTCTAAATTCACAGGAAATTATTTCCCACCAGGAAACCTTTAAGGCTTCTTCTCCCTGCCCCTAAGGGAAGTGTCAGCAGGTTACACATTCCCGTCAAGGATCTGGTCACAGCAAAACACTAGGAATCTATTTTGTCCTCACTTTCTGTGAAGTTTTGCTTGGACACCAGACTCTGTTTACAGGCTTCCAATCCAAAGGCTTTAACAACAGGAAACAGAAGGGAGGGGTAAGATTTCCAGTCAGACTTCTGACAAGATCATTTTGACCTAGTATTGTGAAATACCAGCAAGAGGGGATTTGCATCACAATTAACACACTCGAAATAATTCAGTAGAACAGTTTTCAACTGAAGGGTGAATGTTAGTTATCAGTCCTTCTGGTGCTGTATTAGCAGCAGCAGACACTGACCGTTACAAGTCTGCTTTCAGGACAAAGGACCTCACTAATAACAAAGGGAAAGCCTGAAACACGTGCCCCCGAGGGAAAACGTTGCTGAGGAGAGAATGAACAGTCAAATTACCTAGCCAAATAAGAATACTTGCCTGCATTAGTCAGAAGGAAGAGTTAATACCAGGGAACAGTCTCGATAAAGAGGGGATTTTACTCCAAAACCCAGCGGCTGCATTACTAGCACTGCGTGTACGCAAAGGTGCTGGACTGACAGCTCAAGCCTAAAATCCTTCACTAATCACAGAACAGCCAGGCAAAGCAAAGTGCAAGCTTTCCATGCTCCCTGCAAAACGCTCCAGCCCTGTCCTCACTGGAAAAGGGAAGGGCTTGAGGACTCTCCAGAGGTGAGAGGGCAGGCAAGCCTCCGCAGCCCAGAGAGACCACTGATCCCGCCGTCCCGACTGCCAGGGAAGGGAACGAGAACGGACACGCTGCCCACTCGTGTTTGCACCGCGTCACCTTGGGGAGGCAGAACTCATTCATGCTAATCTCAGAAGGATCAACCTAATACAGCTGCTTCAGTTTTGTTCAGCTCAGAGTGCAGCACAGCTTCCCTGTGAAGTCATCAGCTATTTATACACTATATCCTTGGAGATTCTCAACAGCCATCAGATGGTCCCTTGTTCTCACAAGCTCGGTTTTCACTATTTAATAATATTCTGATATCGACAAATCAGGTATTTGGTTTTTTTGGCTGAAGCTCTATTTTCAAGTTGGTTATTTTCTCTGTAAGAAGATAACTTGCAGGTGGTGAAAACTAAGTCAGATGGGAAATATTACGAAGAGGAAAGACCTAGAACAACAAAGAAACCTCATGCTCAGTATGCCATACACTCATTTTGTTACTGGCACAGCTGAAGGCTGGGTGGAGAGAAGTCTGCCTCCTCAAAGAAAATGTGAAAGGCCTTACACTCCCTTCTCAGGCACTTCAGAACAAACCACTGGACTTCTTTGGATGAAGTGAAGGCTTACAATGAAAACACGAAGAGCCTCAATTACAGAGGCCCTATAGTTCTGGTCAGCCACTGCAGTTACAAGGGCAGCATGAGAAACCCATGAGAGCACAACGCAAAGGTCAGCGCCAGGAGCTTCCTGAGGACACTGCAGTTGGCTGGTATCTCTCTCTCTCTCCCCCTCAACTTGCTAACATACCAGCCTTAATATAAAAACAGTAACAAGGTGTTAGCCAAGACCAATAGTGCAGTTCATTTTGATGCACACAGCAACACAAAGCCTTTTTTTTTTAGTGACACAGCTTCATTACAGAAAATAAATATATTTTCTTCTTATATATGGGGGGAAAAGAGGATCAGAAAATGGTGTAGGAAGAAGAGGAGAGGGAAAAAAAGGGCACTGCAAAGGTTAAATGCATTTTATACTACCACAAAAAGGAAGGCACACTGCTGAGAACAATAGCTTTTCAAACAACATGAGGGAATAGTGGTACTACAGCCTGCCTACAATGCATCGCAACCCTGATCACCTGCTCCTAGGGATGCAGTTGCACCCAGGCAGTTACACAACTTGAAAAAAACCAACACTTTATCAAGCTTCAAAAATAACTTGGACCTGCACACACTGCCAACGAGAACTGAGCTGCAATCTACCACTCCTCCACCACCACCAGCAGCTCGTGCCCAGCGCTCCTACACCACTCAGTACCTTCAGGCTCTTGGGCTGCTGCCGGACCTCCATGACGTGCTTGCGCCTCAGCTCCCGCTCCCGGCGCTTGTTGTATTCCAGCTGGTTGGTGAGCTCGGTTTGATGCTGGAGTCGGATCAGCTCACAGCGCATCTTCTGGATGGTACTGAGATGGCGGAACTCCAGCTCCTGCATGGACTCGTGCTGACGCAGCAGCATGGCGTGCTCCAGATCCTTCTGTGTCTGCCTTTTGTTTAACTCCTAACATGAGGACAGAGGGAATTATTAGATTCTTTTACTTACTTGGGTTTCCGTTCACAACATGACATTTCCCTTTGTTCACAGGGGCATTTCTCTCTTTTCAAGGCATTTGAGGACAGAGCACGGAGTTTCTACATCTTATCAGAAGCAGACAGCACTGCCACTTCCTCATTTCACTTTTCTTCTTCCTGTTCTAGAGGCTCAACAGGATTCACAGTAAGCATTTTCTGGAAAGGACTGTAACCGTTGAGTCTGTTGACTTTTTGGATCTAACAATTCTCCCACAATAGGGCACTAATCTGAACATCTGATTCCTCATGATCCCCTAAAAGCCACAGGGATTACCAGGTGGCGTTGCAAAACATATCAAGCTATTATTTTACCAAAAAACTTCAGATGTGGTAATTAACACTTCACTGAGACTGGAGTTGGATGGCAGGTACTTCTGAGAGACACATTTCACACAGGTGGTTCCAGGTCTCCTACCTCCCGAACCAGGTCCTGCTCCAGATTATGGCGGCCAAGGAGCATCCGTCTCTTAAAGCGGCGACACTCCAGCTCCAAGTACTGCCTCTGACGCCTCAGTAAGTTGGCTTCTTCCTCAGCCTGGAAATGCTGGATGTTCTCCTTCTGCTTGGAGAGCCACTCCTGCTTCTCCTTCTTTGGAGTGCTCTGGTTTTCATTCAGCTCCTGATAACAGCAAGGTAATTAATTGTGGAGTAGTCACGTTAAGCTCCTTGGCCCTGAACAACTGGACAGACCTGCCTAATAAACTACGTTTCAAAGCCGTTCCACCTTGTCTCCTCATGGCTGGTACCATCCAAGCCTCTGCAAAACGCATCACGTTGCTTAGCTAAGGGAATACCAGGAGACAATTCACAGTGGGGCAAATTTAACTACAACTTTTTTTTTTTTTTTGAATTGGGCATTTTAACCCGTCAAAATGCTGGTGCATGTCCACTTTTCCAGACATACGTGTTAGCTCAAAACATAAAAACGACGGTTTGCCACAGAAAACAAAGCCACTTGGAGGTCCTTCCATACTGCCCAAGAAGTGTTTTTATGGGCTCCCAAAGGATTGAGAGGAGAAGGAAAGCATTGTCATCCTATCTCATTTACAAACGGTGTTCATACAAAACTCCAGCCACATGAAGCACATTAGGAAATTTTTGTGTCTTGTTTGACCAGAACACATACACATTCTTTAAGTAACTCATCAAGGCAGGGCCGCTCACCAAGACTCCATAACTTACAAAAACAACATAAAGAAGTTCACAGGTGAAACTTAAGGCCACACTTTCCACGTTTGTATTAAATTCAATATATAGCTTGAAGCATCTTTGGCAAAAGACTCCGCTTGCTTGAACTGCATACTAGAGATGTCCACACAGTAACTAGACTTGTCACAATACATCTCAACTTCAGTACGAGACAGAACTCCTCTGTATTTCATCAGTGCTTCTTGGTGCTCTGTGATCTGCTGCCACTTAGAAAAAGATCCTATGTTATTATAAAGAGCCCACGCTACTATAGTTTTTGTTAGATCTTTCTTGGCTCTGCTGCTCTTTAGCTTTTTTTTTTCTCCTGGGAAATGTCTATGTTTGGGAATATTCCCCTTTGGAGCAAGTTCCAAAGTTGCGTCACACAAGTTGATGGTTGAGCACTAAATGGTTCTTTCAAAAAAATTATTTATAGTGCTTACAGTTTCAGCCACTCCACAAAAAGGATCAGGAAGTTCAATTCTACAGTTTCTCTACATTTCACAAAGGTCACGATTTTCACTACAATACAGTGATTATTAAACTATTACATAGCTTTCTCCATTAAAATTAAAGAGTGTTTTACAGATATTTTCCTTAAAAAATAAAATCTACAGGTCATCTTTACCGTTGTGTTTTCTTGTTGCTGCTACAGAAATATAATTTCAGTGATAAAAAACTTCACTACTGCTGCAGTGCACGGTCAGTATCTACAGCAATAAGGTACGAGAAAAATGCTCATGACCTTTTTTCATTCCTTAGGATTGCCAAATTTGGATGTTTTTGGCTAAAAAGTAATATTAAACAATGGAGAAGTTTGTACTTTCACAAGATAAACACATAGGTGCCAATATATAAATAAACTCTCTTATTCTAAGGTCAAAATATGTAACCAACACAGTTCGTAGGGGATTCTGCTCACAAAACACAGAACCTGCTGCAATTCAGCGCAAGATCTCCTGCGCACAGTGGCATTTTTATTTCCGAACGTTCACTGCTCTCACACCGTATTGCACACTGTATTATTGGTTTGTGTTTCTCACTACAGATGAGTTACCTCTTTCAGCTGCTCTTTACGAAGTTTATATTCTCTCTTCTGGGACTCCAGGAAACTGTTCAATTCTTTTTTCTGTTGGGCCTGAATATGCTGTTGAAACTTCTTTTCTTCATTGGCCATCACTTTAGCCTACAGCAAATCCAGCAGCAAATCAATCTGAGTCCCAACGGACTACAGCTCACGTTCCATTTCAGCCCCAAGACCCGGACCTCACGGTACAGTCACCACAATACTCACCACGACTCTGAGCGCGTCTCAGGAGCTTGCCCTCACCCTCTTCTCATTCCACCCCCCATCAACGCACCCAGCAGGAGTCCTTTTTCAGTGCCTCATTTCCTCAGCCCTATTGTTCAGCTAGTCCTGCCTAACAAAGTCAACACCTTATGGTAAACTATATCTTAGCCCTCCACCGAGAGATCCAAGATGAACAAAGAATCGATAATAATCGCTGGAGGCGGCACCACTTCATTATCAATTATTTAAAAGCATAAAAACCCCCATCTCCATAAGCAACTAGACGGCGAACGTTTAAGCTCGGCTGGCACATTTCTCTGGAGGGTAACCTGCCTCCGTAACACTCGATGGCAGTCAGTTATTGACAGCGTATACGTGGCAAAAGAAAGGAAAACCCTCACAGTATTTTCTCTGGGGTCAGTACACTAACATTTAGTAGAACGCACTGTGATGAAGGACATACCTTTCCTCTAGTTACATAAACCCCTTAGTGTAAGGAGGTGATGTATTAGCCTTTTTCTAATTAGCAATTTGCTTGGCTCCTGAAAACAGACATGTAAGAGACTACAATGTCATCTCTTCATCAGTGAGGGGAAGCAGACAATTCAATGCAATTAACAAATACAGACTGGTCTGCTAAACGGTGATCTCCTACCTCTTTTTCCATGGCCGCTTGGTGCTTTTTAATTAGCTTTTCCATTTCTGCAGCAAAATTATTACGCTGTGTTTCAAGATCTTTGTCCAACCTGAGGCGATGCTCGTCCATCTCTGCCTTCAGTTTATTCTCTAACGCCATCAGCTGTTTCTGGTGCTGCCGTCTCATACGTTTATAGCCAGACATCTGCTCTCGGAGTTCAGAGTCTTGTTCATGTTCCTGCATTTGCCTTGTCACCTAGGAAGATAACCACAGTGGGCCGAGGGAAGTTAATGCTTCTTAATCTGCTTTTCAGCAGTCTTCAGACCAAAAAGAAAACTGTTCAGTAATGAAATATGATTTTGTTGAGAAGAAAAGCACACAACTTAATGGCAGTAGAGTAGATTAAAAACTGAATTCTGCTCTAGAAGATAAGCTCACATGAGCTTTCCGGCAGAAAAATTGCACAATTGTTATACAATTGTTACAACTAAATAATGTCTTTTTAGCCCTCTGCAATGAGCGTGCACATATACATACACACACAAATATACATAATACGAACATGAAAATAAAAGCCAGCTTGTTATTCCAAACGCTTTCCTGCATTCTACCAGGCATATTGGTTTTGAAAATATCCAATATACACAAATTACATTTACCCAGGTGTTGCATTTAAGCTTTTATTAACTTATATTAAACTATTTCAGAGATAAGATCTCAGTCAACGAGGACAGCTCATATTCAGGTTAGACCCTAACAGCTCTAAGTAGTTTCATAGTGCTATGTTCAGAGGCATCCCTTCCTATATAACTTCATCAAAATCAAAACCTTAACGTACCAGCGATGCTGTGCGTATAGTAGCAAAGTGCTCTCGGTTGCGATAATGAGACTTGTGGCGAGATACTTGGGGAGGAGACTGGGGTTCTGATGCCCTTGTTCGAGGATCCGATTCCTCTCTGTAGTTTTCTTCCTCCTTATCAGCAAATATTAACATGAGAGAATAAACACGATCTGTGTTACTAAAGATTTTTATTTTAGCCTGGTTCAAAAGATATTTAAAGGAAGCAAAACCATTTCACATTCATCAGCCCTGAAAGATGCTCCTGCCAATAAGTTGGTTGAAGGAATATACCGCAACAAGAGCTCTGATCTAGAAACTTTGCTTTTGGAAATTTCATTGTGCGTTTTTATTACTAGGAGGATAATTACTAATTAAAGCTGAAAACGAGAAGAATAAACGGAAAACTGAAAACTGAGTTAAACAGTTTATAGCTTTTATGTTTTGTTGAAGTTAAGTAGATCATATCAAGTTTGAAAGACAAAACCAACATCTTTGTAACCCTGAAAGACAGAGGAAGATTTTCATTACACCCACTACAGAAATACCTCAAAGCAAATTTCAGAATTTGTCACAGTGTATTCCACATTCTTATTTTGAGTTGTCATTCATCACAGAGTGATTAGCAGTTAGATGCGATATACTAATCAACTCCCCGAGGAAATATCTGCCTCTTTGTTGCATATCTGGGCAGAGAACAAAACATTCTAACCACACCTATCATTAGCGAGGGAAACATTACTGCTCTGAGAAAGGTGATAACCCCTCCACAGCAAGAGCAGCGTGGTTCGGAGGGACGCTCCCCAGTTTATCCTTCATTGTTCAGAGGCAAAGCAGGGGAAGCGGCTTCACAGCTTCCCATGGCCAGAGTGCTGTGTTTCTTTTTCTGTGCATCTTTGTTCACTACCCAAATATTCAAATCAAGTGCTGGGAAGCTGAGTGCTTCAGGAACAGGTTTCAAGCACCACTGAGGGTCTTATATTTAAGAATTCACCAACTAGGCAGTAAAAAGGGGGAACTCTCACATCCTTTTGTCCCATGAAGCAGTGCTCTGCAAGTTACAGGCATCCACTAAACAAATCTATTCAAAACCTGCCATTCTAACTCCTCACGGTAAAGCAAACTGCTTCTGAAACAATTCAATCAGTAACGTAATTTCTAGTGAATCAACAGAAATAAACAATTTTTACAGCAACCTCCCAAGTTTACAGTGCACATTAATATATTTGAGGCACAATATCAGAACTCATAGATAATGGTTTAGGATAGGAAGCACTCGATTTTTGTCATTGTACCAACCAAATCCTCTCCCATTTTATACGTTCAAAGACATCCACTAAAAATCCAATGCTTACCGGCTTTAAATGAATGACAGAGCTATTTGACATCACGGTGTGGTCCCCCTCCATCATATCCAGCTCGCTCTTATCATCCGAGGCATCTGGAAGACTGTTAACACTACTGCTTTGGCTACTGGCACTGATAGACATACTAGGAATGGACTGATTACTTCCGACACTATTCACTGTTCCTGTCCTGCCGACACCATGATCTTGCTCCTAGGAGAAAGGAATTATTAAGAAAATTCAAATCCATCACAGTTGTATGTATGGACATTACCAAATGAAATGTTCGTTCCATTCCTTTCTAAAGGCATCTACCTGCCACATCACGGCAGTTCCCACCCTCCAGGCATTGCCACGAAACGTTTCTCTTGTGGGATGCTGGGGACAGAAAGAATCAACCTTGTCAAGATTAACTGGCTGATGTCAGATTCTTTTCAACAGCGAGCCTGTTAACAAGCTGAACCCTATCACATATCAGCAACGGCGTGTCACCAGAAACTGTTCTGACATCAGCATCATCTAAGCGCTCAGTCAGGACCCTGCACCTTGCACGGCTCCCTTCTGTGCATGAGAACACTGCAATTCAGAGAGTCTCAATTTCTACATGATGATTGCAGCATGCAATAAAAAAAAAAAAGACAAATTAATTTCCTTTATGACTTTTTTTTTTTTTAAATAAAGTACCAATTTTTATGTCTTAGAATTCTTGAGACAAAACCAGTAGACTGTCAAGGGTCTTGTAAATAGGATCAAAATAGAGGTTAACCACAGTTGCTGAGAGAGTCCTCATGAAGCCTTACAAAGAGGCAAAGAAAGCTGGGATTTACAGAACTGGAAGCTAACTGTTCAAGCATGAACACATGGCACAGCTCCTTGCCATTGCACAGCTCCTGTTTGTGTCTTTAGGTAGCTTTATTCCAAGCACAGAGAGGAAGCCAGTTTACAGCCAGGTATGTAACAGCCTCCGTTCATTTTAGTATCTGAGTTGTGGTTATTTAAATGACAGCATCATTCTCTGGTTTGGTGACGAAATATAAAGTTCCTCTCACCTCCTCCTCCTCCTGTGTTTCCACTGCAGGGCCATTGTGCGCCTCCTGGAAGAGGAGCTTCTTCATTTTACGATACTGCAGGTTGTCCAGTTCTCTCACCGCATCCTTTGTTCTCTGAATCAAGTCTATTAACACTGTTTCGGGCCGCTCCCGAAGAACAAACATGTGCTGTAGAACACACAAATAGGTGAGTGACCTCCTATGCCTCCAGTGCACTTGCTTTGAGGATAAAATTATGAGCTCTAGTTGGGTTTGTTAGTCCTCTTCCCTGCACAGGAGGAGATACCTTCACAGCTTATACTGGCACTATCTTTAGACTTCATCATCCAGAATGATTTCAGAATGACTGCTTTCTGACGAAGACATTAACCAAAAAATAAAGGCGTCAAAAAAAAAACCAAAAAAACCAAAAAAACAAACAACCAACCCAGAAATGGTATTTCACGTACCATGAAAATGGGCTCAGTTTAAACCTAAGCTTCTTTGGGTGTTGGGGTGTTTAGAGACTTTATCTACTTGTGGTTTAGAGGGGCAAGAGCAACAAATAACAAATAAAAGCTAAAGATGTTAGGCTAGTTAAGTATATCTAACCAAATGTTAATTAGCTCATCAGCTAACTCTCAGTACAAAACCCTTTTCCTTGTTTAGAAAAGCTTGAGAATAAAATATTTGGCATACATCTCTGAGTCATAAAATAGGCTGTGAACCTTGAAGCTCAGTCCTAGAACACTTAGCCATGTCATTACGCATTTTTTTTCTGGAGACATTCACTGCATCTCACTGCAAAGGTGGCTACGTTTTGCCAATAGGTAAAACAAATCTTGTCTATGTATGTCAGAAGCAGCTTTTGCAGTCTCCAGATGAAATGTGCTGTGCAAGCATGAGTCATTATTAACACCACCGCCAGCTTCATTTTGTTCTGTAGGAGAACTGCATTGCCGTTTCCAACATGTCACACTCCCTACCTGTCCCTGTGAAGTGGCACGCAGCTGTTTCAGGCTATAGATGTGGAAGGAGTACATTCACAAACGTTTAATTTCCATCAATGTTCTCTTTAATTGCAGCGCGTTGCTCAAAATAAAACCGATCTGCAGAATTCTGAAATGGCAGGACTACACACCCACACCGAAACCTTTACTGCATAATTGCATTTACTTTCTGAATACACAGTTTCTAAAGAGGTAAAAGTCCTCAGATCCAAGTAAAAATATGCAAAAAGGTGATGATAGGAGCCTCATAAATAGCATCCATTTCCCAGTAATGCAGAATTTTGAAAAAAATCACTGTTTAGCAGAAACATGGCTGGGATAAAAATCCCCCAAAACGATGTCACAAGCACTATAATGAGAATGACAAGTTAGCAAAATTCTGAATGCCACCTGATGCCACAAAGGAAAACCATCAAAATCACACAATAAACCAGCTCTAATACCTAACATCCATGTGAGTTGTGTTCACTTAGGAACATGTCAGATTTCTGCAACAATCTACTACGTTGGCTTTGTTTCCAGACAAGAGGAAGGAAAACCAAGTATCTACAGCATACAGGAGCACAAATGAAGTTAAAAAAAAAAAAAAAGCGAAAAAATAAAGCAAGAGAAAACTTGCAGACAATTGAGGCTTGTCCATGCCAAGGAAAAGTATGGGGAGGAAAAACTGCTTTCCTCTGCCCCTTTCCCCCAGGGATACTATTAGAACAGCAGATTTCAGCTCTACATGTACAGCACATAGGTGATGGGAGAGGATAAAAAGCCTTTGGGGGTATATATAGCATAGAATAAAGAGGGAAGTAACGAAAGGTATTTGTTAACTAATGCACGGCAGCTCTGTCAGGATTAATTACAATCACTGGAAGGATAGACTGAGCTTAAGAAACTGAAACTCTTGACAAGTTGATGGTCATCCAGTGTCACTTGATGGCGTGTCTTTTTACAATGAGAACAAGGCTGGCTTGGAGAGTCACCCGGGGAACTGCCCGGGACACTGCAAAGGGGCAGCAAAGCGAGGACTACCAGTGCAGTACGCTGCACAGCACCCTCAGCTCAGAGGTGCTACGGGTAATAGGTAGAGAGAGCATCGCTAACCGTAACCTAGAACGGTAGGTGAGACAGAGGAACATCACAGGGTACAGCCCCGTTTTAATACCACGTGGAAAACAAAAAGGACGAGCAAGCCAACCTTCAGAAGCTCCTCTGATGTAGGCCTGTCTTGAGGAATTTTCTGTAGGCAAGAATCTACGAAGTTTCGAAAATAATCAGACCTGTGGCAAGGAAAGTGAAAAAAAAAAAAAAAATGAAACAGACATCTGAGTTAACTATCCAGTTTAATTTTCAAAGCTCATTAAGGAATTCCCATTTGGGCACTGCTAGTAGAAAGAGTGGGGAGGAATCACACAGACCCCGTACTTCATACTACTACAGCCTCTAACACCCTTGCTCAAGCCAAAGCCCACCGTAACTAGTAGGTAGATCCCTTCACCTTCAGCTTCCAGAAAAAATGTTTCAGTCTAAGAATGCAAAAATATGGGGCAATTCAAGAGGAAGGAAAATTAAAGGCAGACACCCACATACCTCAGTGTGAGCATCAACCCTGCCAAATTCGATATATGGCACAAACTCTTCAAGGTCTAATGAGAGCCCCTGCCCCGTTCCACCTCGGTGTGCAGGTGTTTCATCAGCAAACTGTATTAACACACAATTCCTGAAAAGCCTTTGGCCCCTCAGACAGAATTTCTGCACTACTGTGCAATCTGTCACAAATAAGACTTAAGGTCATGACTTGTTTAGTAACATCTCTCCCTCCAGAAGCTAAAAATTCTGTATCTTGCCCTTTCTTTCTCTGAACAGAGTTTTCAGAAGGGCATGATTACGGCCTGAAAACAGCAGCACATCAGTTGTATGGGTTTTATTTCTTTCCTCCCCCACTGCTCCCCCCCTTCCCATCATGTACTGGGGGCTTTCGCTACTGCAATTTTTCAGTAAATCAAATTATTGCATTTTTTTTTTTTGTGAGAAAAACGCATATAATGAGTTTAATGTTTTGTCAAGCATCAGAGTATGAAATAGCCTAACCAGAACATTTCAGAAAAAAAATTTCTAAAAATAAGGTACAATGTATTACGTTAGAGGCCTAAGACTATTGCTCAGAAAAACATAATTAGGAAGTTTTTAACTTTTGAAATTAGTTTACCGTGTTTGCTGTTTCAAAAGACAGTTGTTGAGGCTGGGAGGCAGAAAGTGTTACTACTGCGCTTTATTCTTCTGAAGTTTATGCCACAGACACTTGCTGCACACAAGCAGTGTCTTAATCTGGCAAAGCAATACTTCAACAAAACAAGATTTAGGAATTGACTGTGGTTTGTGATTAAAAAACACTAAAAACCACATTTTTGGCTAGCCTGGGAGCTTCAAAAGTTTACTGATCCTTGAACTTAATTTTTTACAAGGATCTTGTGTTCTTCCAGCAGCATGTCCTATTTCTACTACATTCTAGAGTCTCAAATGTATATTTAGTAACTGGTCAATTTTGTATAGTGAAGCTAGTAGGAACCTTCCAGCTCACATCCTCCCAGCAGGAATCCAGCCATTTCAAGAACTCAGCATGACAAAGCACTCCATTTACAGCAATTCCCTACAACATTCCTCTCTCAGTAATACTCACCATTCATTAGACTGTAGTGTAGGGGATTCATTCTGCGCTATGTGATATAAGGCACTCATTGCGTTCATATTAAACAAAGGAGGCTTCCTTTCCGCTACACACAAAAGAAAACAAGTTTTTATACAGGGAGATGGTCTCATAGTTTTACTCGCTTTTTTTTCAGTTTACATTCCTTTAAAAAGAAAACCACACCAGCAGAATCACTATTGCCTGAACACGGAACCCCAAACCAACCCTACCCTGCAATCAGACAGATATGTTGGCGTATGCCCTGTACCATTGCAGAAGATGAAAGCACTTTGAAGATCAAATGCCTTGTCCTCTCAAGTTTTTCAATTACATGGTTTATCATAGTTGAGTTCTCTGACTCATTTTAATGTACTAAAATAGGAGTAAGTTAACAGTAAGCTCTACACTCGGTGTTTAGCCACTAAGCAGTCTTGGTTTCATAACCTCCCCTTTTTTTTTTTTTTTTTTTTAAGCTACAGTTGCTAAAAAGCTAACAAACATTTAATTCTAGCAGGACAGCAGCAATGAAGAAAAAGCTGGTTACAAGCACCATCAAATCACACTTAACTGACTAAGCACAGGGGCAGGAAGTCAGTAACAGGCCAATTCTTTATACTATTTTGAGAGTTGCGTTCTCTTTGGCTCTCCTCTCTCTTTCAAGCTTGTGTTACTCTTATAGACTGACACAGCATGAAAGCTTAATGAGGAAGGAGATGATCTCACTGTAACAACAAAATTGAAGCTTCATCAGAATGTTTATGGGGTAAACCTATGAAGCTCAGCCTTGCCATAAACATTCCTGAGAAGCTGGTCAGGCCACGAGGACGTTCCTACACTGATGAAAAATGCAACAGAAAACTTTCCTTCCTGGAAAAACAAAACAAAACAAAAACACAAAAACCAAGGAAAAAATAATGCTATTTTTCTTATTCTGCTTTTTATTTTTGAGTCAAACAGTAGCAGTAAGCTATGCATCAGAGATCACTGTTCACTCATTGCTATCAGAGGATGGACTAAGCCCTACAAATTCCTCAGAATGGGTAAATTAAGGAGTTAAGCCTTAATTTACCCATTAAGCCTTTCCTCAAATGCAGCACTTTACCTTCTCTAACCTGCCAGATAGCTAGTTGCTGCTATTGAGGATCAGAATGATTATCCATTAAATTGTTTTAACTGATCCCTTAATCTATTTTAACCAACTGTTCTCCCTAGCTTTTTTTTCCCCTCTTAACTCACCTGAATAAAACAGAAATATTCAGCCCTCAATGAGGCCAAGACTAAGTGGAAATTTGAGACAACTACAAGACACCTAATTTTTCTGTTTTCTTCCCATGCTTATTCAAACCAAGGCAAATGAGATAACCACACCAACCCAGCCTCCAACGCTCTGCCATCCTGACCTAGTCTCACCTCCCACTACGCCAGAAGCCGTAGACGAAGCCTAACGCTTCATGTTGCAAAAACTCAGCGTGCAGTAAGGCACCCGGGGGTGTGGTGGCCATGAGCTCACTGCATTCCTGGAGCGCTGCAGCCGGCCAAGTCTCCTTACTCCACTCGGAGCAGGATTGTCATGACAGTCACACCCCTTCAACTCACTTTATATTGGCAACCAAAAAAAAAAAATCTCTGAAGAAATAATCTATTTCATGTCCTGGAAGAAAATGAAGCTGACAGTTTGGAATGCCAGACAGCATTTTTAGCTAAACTGTGCAGTTCACATGGATTAGCGTATTCCTGAGAGCTCCTGCTGCCCAGCCGGGCTGCTCCTGTGCTGAGGCTGGTTTGGAGTAGGAGCAATGAGATCTGACGAGGATGGTAGGACAGCCTGAGGTGTGACGAGCAGCGCTGAACCCCACCATCCTGAGAAAAACTTACAGCAAAGTGCTTCTAGAGAGCTGGATCCTGACTAAAACCCGAGTAGTGCTGTGCATGATGCTGTGCTTCAGTGAGTGTATTTTTATTGCAAGAAAACACTTTAAATTTAACCAGAATGCCATACGAACACAGTCCTTTTAAACTGAAGTTCTGCTTTAAAGAGTCTGTTGTAATGGCAGTGCTGTAATTTCTTTTGGAACGGATTTATAGGTTACTACTTCAAAAATGGATTATTCTGTATCTTTTTGGGTTTTTTGTTTTTTTTTTTAAGATATTTTACAGTGAAATCTATTCACAACTGACAACATACGCTGCATATAGCTTTGAAGCTGTCCACTTATCCCAAACATCATTACTGCAAGGACCCATTAATGTACCTTAAGTTTGTATGCAAACAATATCAACTTACACCACTAAATACATTTTCACACTGGCACTTCTAATGGTTCATTTCTAAAGCTGTTTGGCAAATAAGACTGGTTTTCAGTTCAAAAGTTAACTGCCTCTCCAATGGAACGTGAAAATCTTTACTGATATAGCTTGGCTATTTTCTTTGTCTATGTAACTCTCTTTGGGTAATGAAAACACCAGTTCAATAAATATCAAATTGGAGACTTGGTCTTGAATTCTAGAGAGCACATTTAGCTCTTCTCTAAAATGCAAGCCCCAGAGAAACCAGGACAAGGAAGGAAGCATAGATCTTCCGCGCTGTAATTCACCTGAATAAGTTCTAGGTATTAAATAACCCCATTTCACAATTTTTCAAAGAAAATAACTTACCTAACTCAATACAGGTAATTCCAAGAGACCAAACATCTACTTTGCCATCATACTGCCCTTCATCCATGGCTAAAATCACTTCTGGGGCCATCCTAAAATAGGAAATCATAAAATTCTGGGCAACGGAACACATCATCATCATCACTGGTATTTCAACGAAACAGGCTGTTTCACTGATTTCAGCTACCATAAATAAATCATTCCCCAAGGTATGAGGCATGAACACGGGATACTGGAACAAAGTAGCACAAGCCTCTACAGAGGCTGCGCCGTCTTCTCCTGTGCGCTGCCCAGCTTTCCGCCTATGAGTATCACCACCTTCTTGCCCTCCCACATCTCCGATAGTTCAGCTAGCTGGCCAGCCCTGGTGAAAACGTTACAGCATGCAGTTGTGTAAACACCACAGATTAGGTGTGAGAGATCAAAAGAACACAAGGGATCTGCAAAGGGGTTTGTTCAATGAACCTGGCCTTTGCTATGAAAGAAAAAACACTGCAGTTATTTCAACAGCCAGACGCGGTGAGAACATAGGAATTGTTAAAACCACTGGGGGGAGTGATTAAAATACATTACGGATGATTCAGTCCCACCTCTACCACTCAAAGTCAGAGTAAGTAGAACAACAAAGTATTTTTATTACTTTCTGTGAACTACAAATACAAGGATTCAAAGTTTCTTGAAGTCAGACCCTAATTACTATTTCATCTTTTTTGGCAAAGTACATTTTATCACCACTACAACCAGGAGATTACAAAGCTAGCTCCAATAAAGCCCAAGCATATTAAATACCCAATAAATGATCGTTTTACTTCACAAAGCCAGAAATGTGTAAAACTCTTGGCTTACCAATATGGCGTCCCCACAAATGAGTTGGCAGGAGATGCTATGGAAGCAGACCCAAAGTCAGCAAGTTTCACCTGTCCCGGCTCTGTCAGCAGGATGTTTCCTGCCTTGATATCTCTGGTTATAGAACACAAATGTCAGTAATATTCCTCTACAAAAAATAAAGCCTTCTATAGGACTGACTACAAAACATGACAGTACGCACACGTTCAAGCTTCAGAATACCCTCATTTCCTCCAAATACAAAATCTTTAACCTTTAGGTCAACATCTTAACACAGTCCTTGATCTTAGGATCTGGTTTGCCTTAAAAAATCAACTTAAAATGACACACCTGGATAAGCTTCAAACACAGTTCAGCAAAACCTTCTTAACCAACTACGTCCTTTATAAATGTTTTTCAGAAAGTCCTAATAATGTAACTATTTAAATCCTTAATTCTACCAAAATGCAGCAGGTACTTCAAAACCAAACATTTGCATCCCATGCTTACGACATGCTTCTCAACCCGTGTGTTCATGTAAAACTAATTTTTTTCCTCAGCAACCTTTGCCTTCCAGTTGCTACAAGCTATTTAGGTGAACTCTGCCTGCCCTGCTATTCACTGTTTCAGGGAACAATCAACATCCTATCAAACACTGAAAAGCCTAGCAGATCCAAAACAATTCTGCAGAAATTATGAACACTAGCTATAAGAAATAGTGCATAAGGAGATAAACAGCTTGCTAGTATTTGACTACTATGTACCACTAGTTTGGGAGCATAAGGACACTGCAAAAAGAAAATCTCTGCTAACAAAACCTGCATTTGGGATGAAGGGGATACAATCAGCAAGGTGAATTACCTGTAAGTGTGTGAGACAACAGACATATAGGCACTTACCTATGGATCATATTGTGAGAATGCAAGTATGCTAATCCCTGGAGAGCACCATGGGTAATTGCTGCTATTTCCACTTCTTGCAATGGCTTTTTATGAACTTAAGGAAAGAATTTATTCGAAATTCAATATTAAAGAAAGCAATGCAGTTTGCAGCATGCAAGTGGGTACTGTTAACAATGTAAATAGAGAGAAAATACTAGAACTTCATTTTTACTAGGTTCAGTATGAGAAGCAAATGTAAAAAATAGTTCACAGCGTCGAATACATTCTATAATCAGATGCAATCTTCTACTTGTAAACCAGCAGCTATTTACTATCAAAAAGAGACTACTTTACAACCTTAAACTACATTCCTGTCAGTTCTGTGACCATTCTCCCAAATACCCATTTGTGACCCAATATTCAATTTTCCATTAATTAAGGTACACCCCGAACCCCAAACCTTTACAACAATTCACACACGAATAAATAAACCATAGCAAAATAGGCTACTCTCTGGCAGCTCAGCCTTTTGTCCTGAAATGCTTCTGGCAAGGAAAGGAGATGAACAACTTACTGACCACACATATATCTTCAAAGAATATTAATTTCAAGAAGCCTGACACAAAAATGACCATTTAACAAAAGACCTCATCAAGCAAAACCCTAACACGGCTGCAGCGCTGTTTTAGTCAACAGGCCTGCAGTTGTTAGTAAGCATTAGGATCAACAGCAAGGGTTTTCAGAAATAAATCTTGAACCGTCACGACGAGAGAACCTAAAACTCAGAAGAAAATAAATAGCTGACTGACAGCTTTAAAATCATACGAGCCAAGGAGAAACTAGGCACCTTGGAAAGCCGATATTCTACAGAAAAACCATTACAGCCATTCGAGGATTTGAAAAACTGCAACTGTTCACACGCACTCTGCCCCCAAATAAAATGATACACTCAAGGACAACTCTGTGATGCTGTAACCTCCTACTGCAGTACTATACTTCTGACTTTCAACCAAATAAAAGTGCGTAACATACCTTCTAGTAAGTCTGACGCTGATCCTAAACAATATTCCATAACAAGCTGTATGGGAAGAAATCAAAATAGTTGTTAGAAAATCTCTAAAAATAAGTGCATGTTTTCTAGATTTCTGTGGAGAAACTTAGAAATAATCATGGCTGCATACAATACAGGCTGCCATAACAAAATCAGCATTACTTGCAATATAAGCCCCATCCTAGCACTGTCACACTGACCCCTCCCACAGGGACAGCTCTAACTGGAATTGGCACAGCCTTCCTGCCTAAGATACCAAGCAACAAAACTTGTAAGGAAGGCAAAAAAAATACAGTTTTGTATTTTGTATAACCAATTATGTATTGTATTTCATATCTTACTTTATAGGCACATACTTAGCAGGAATGTTAAACTGCAGTTAACAAGCTTATTGGAGTATTAAGGGGCTATTTAGGGATTTACTTTAGATTTTGTCCCAGTGAGATTTTAAAAAAAGAAACTAAAACTTCGTCCTACAGATTTATTGAAGCTAATACACAGATAGTACTTACAATTTAAACTGTTAGTTCAACAATATGATTTCTTTAGTATACAATACTACAAAAATTCTGTCAGTTGGAGGTGCTACATCACACTTTTTGTTTGACAAAATGCTTCCTCTGCATAGCCAATTGCATCTATTCCTACACACACATTTTTATGCAAACAAACTCAAATAAACCAAATTCAGTTGTGTGCAGGAGAGGGGTGAAGATTGGTTTTTTTTGTTTGTTCAAACCAAATGTATGAAACTAGGTAGGAGATGACAGCGAGAGATAAAACCAGCTACTTGGTTTTCTCACCTAAACACACACACACAAAAATGACAATAAAAGTAAACAAGACACGAGACAAGAATTTAGTTAAATAGTAGAAATATTAGCTGCTCAAAATGTACTTTAATGACAATTATCAGTAGGGATTCTAAGCTATTTTATTAAAAGACTTTTTATTAAAATGCCTCTTGAAAGTTTGCTACAGACATTTTAAAGCGCCCTTAACCACAGCAGGAGAAGTGCAAAGTGCAGTAGATGCTTACCCATGCTGTATGCTCCCGCAAATAGCAGCCTTTGTATTCTATACTGTTAGGGTGTTTTATTCTTTGGAGGAACTTGACTTCCTTAATAATATCCTGCCATTTCTGTAGAAAATAAAAGCAATAGGAAGACTTTATAAAACTTTTTTTGGTTGTTGTTCAGTTAGTATGTCATTTAATTATTTTAAGAGGCAAAACCATCCTAAGGTTCCAAATCAAAATAAATTCACATCAGCACCAAGACATTCACTTCTTAACTCCTAAACAGATATACAAAACAAGAAGTTGATCATTAGGCTGCACGGGAAGGGTCTGAGGATCTCTCGTCAACTTTATATTTATGTGCATGCACAGGATATACTGGTAAACACAAAATAGCTGAGCAAGTCCTCAAAAAAGCAGCAATCCTTTTTTAAGGGATATCGCTTCTGTTGTCAAATCAAACATACATCCCAACCTGAAAGAGATATGGACGATAAGTGTCCTTCAGCGGGATCAGCTGCCTCTCACTTAACTCTTGCAGATAAAGACCCATCCCGACCAGTAAGGCTATTACACCGGATGAGGCTCCATTCATCAGCCGCCAAACATCTGACTACATTCTTGATAACTTTTCGCCATTGCTAGTTTAGTCTTTACAAGGACCGATTTAAAATGAGTCACCTACTAGATAAAGGAATGGTTCTGCAGGAGTAAAAAAAAAATAAACAGATAAAACAAAACCCGGGTTTATAATAAGGGGAGTTCTGCCACTGCAACTCTGAAGTATAGAAGAGGCCAAAATGTCATGTTCCAACGTGTGCCTAGACACTGCCATTACTCTCCTCAGAGGAAATCACCAAGTCCTCCTGTTGCCACACATCCACACCTCCTCAGGCAAGAAAGACAAAAGTTTGTAAGGACAACAGCAAAACTACAACTACCAGAAGAGATTTTCAAAAACAAATGCAGTAGCTGAAATCACTTAAGTATGCAGACATCAACACAACAGTGTTGACACCAAAAATGTTTTTGAGAAAGAGTATCAGTTCTGAAGTTACTGAGAGGCAGAGAAACCTCACCCAACACCAAAGGGTTCAAAAGCTGTTTCCCAGGTCCTGTTAAGCTCTCGGTACACATCTCCTCAGGCAGCTAGGATTCACAGATGGACGCAGGTCCCATATACCCAAATGCTTTGGAAAACACATACAAAACCCAAATCCTCCACAGTAAAAATGTCAGGGTTAGAGAAACAAATGAATCCAGGGAATATGGTAGCCACAACCAGGGCAGCTTATTGACTCAGCACTGCTCAACACCAGAAACCTCATGAGAACGGCATTAGTGCAGCTATACTAAGATAAACTCTCTCTCTGACACTCTTGTTCCAGTACAAGAACGACTTAGTTGCTTTTTACCTTTAGCCTCAGAGGCTTTCAGGTACTAAGCATTAAAAGCCAAACCAAGAAAGTGCCACGTTAAACTTCTATATTGAGAAGTGATACATTGGCCAACATGTATTCCTGATTTCCTGTGTAAAAAAAAAGCTTCAAGATCACATTAAGCGCACAGTACTACACGTTTCAAAGGTTTTTAACATATTTTTAGAATAGAATGTGTCCTTATTTTAGAGAATAATTATTTCCACCAATGATAAAATCTTATTATGAAACCAAAGTAAATATAAATGATACCAGAACGCCCTTAATCAATTTCTTGACATAGGCTAGATCATAACTCTAGCAAACTTCTGAACAAAACAAATAAACATAGAAGTAAAACAGAAAGTCTTTTAATCCTGGTCTTATTACTTTCTTCAAAATAAAGAAACATATGCATTGAAGACAAACACAAGCTATTTCCGAAGCATGCACAGTTTGTTTCATTCATGTCAATAGAGTATTTATAGCTCACAGTAATTAAAACAGTAGGACAAGTAGTAAGTACAAATTATTCTTTCATCAGTACACAGTTAAACAAGTCACCGCAGTGACAAAATAGAAACACGCAAGGCAAATTTAACTATGAAGCTAGAAATTAGGACTGCTGGAGGGATACTGCCACCTCTACCTCCTACACAGATACACGCACACACGCAGAAAGGAAGGAATGGTTCAGCTCCTTGTAGCGCAGATGATCAATACACAAAAGGCAGGCACAGAAAGCAACGAGCTGTTAGTCAAACTCAGAGCAAGACTGTTTCTAGGACTGGAATATAGAGAACGGAGGGAGGGAACCATAAATGCCCTGAACAATACGCTTACAATAAATACTTCTGTTGAGATTCATGCCACAATTTGATAGATGTCGTTTACCAGAAACAATGCCCAATCAGCTGTTCATGCAATGTTGGCCCTTTCAAGAATCTGTATTAGCACTTAAAACACTTCAGGTATAAAATCAATTATCTCTGTTAAGCGTTCTAGGGAAAACACCACACATCTGGGGTGGCCATGAAAACACTTAACGTTTAAATCTCAGAGGTCTACTTTTACAGACCTCTGCAAAGACTGTCTTAACCTCAGCTCTGGTAGCTCTTCCACAACTATGCTGCTGTTCAGATTTTCACACTAATTCATTCACTAGTCTTCTTTTGTTTCAGCTCCTCATCAGCACAGTCATCCCAGGGAAGGTCGCATTCTGCCTTACTACTTTGTATATGCAAGATTCTCTCCGAATCTTTCACTACTGCATCTGTTGCTATTATCCCTAACAAGCCTTTGTCCAGTAAGCAAAAAGGTTATTTTAAAATCTATTTAATACAGAATGTTTAATGGCAACAAGATTAAAAAATGGTAGGTTTGTACGTTAGTGTCTTTTTTGCTTTCTACAAATTTACGTGGTCCCATAAAAGAGCCTTTTGTGTCTGAAAGCAATGAGTCCTATCCATCTTTTCCAGGAGCAGATTAGGCAGAAATACACTGTGAACAGTAATTCGTTTCGTTTACGTAACACCCTCATTCACCTTCACAGTTACAGGAAAGATCTCTCCTGCAGTAACCGGGGTTAATTAAAATCATCCCATATAATAAGTTTTTGCAATGGACAAGACTTAATACGCAACATGTGCTACGTACCTCATTGGACTGCTTCCCACTATAGGACATTTTCTTGATGGCCACCACTTCATTGGTGCGCACATCACGTGCCTGTAACATGAAAACATGATGCATCAGTTTCTTCAGATCACGATTTTCCATAAGATGTAAACCAAACACACTTACAAGGAAGTAATTAAAAAAATCTTTATCCATTAGTTAACTTTTACAGAGAGATAAAGTAAAATATCTTCCAAGGGGTGCGGCTGCTGCATCTATTAGAAATTTCCTTCCAAAGTTAAAGATCACCTCCTGTTCGTGAGATAAGGTATGACGATTTTCCATGCTCAGCATTCAGTAAGTCTGTGCGTGAGCTGAATGCCATCACTTCTGAACTAAAAATCATAGCTTATAAAAGCAGCTCTGATTCAAGTAGAATGCATTTTCCACAAATCCACTTCCCTCCCTGCCCAGGTCCATTCCACATAAAAAAGCAGCAAGGCTCAGTCCCCTTGTTCCACTCCAAACACAAGCAAAGATGTCACAGGATGTGCAGGAGATACCTGCTCCAGGTATCGGCAGCTTTCTCCCCAGTGCTCCCACAAATCGTGTCTTAAATGTAGGCAGATGATGCGGACAGAAATGGCAGCAATCTAAGCGACCCATCTTCAGATTCCCGTTCAGACTTCCACTTTCTCGGTCCAGTAAGACTACTATTTACACCGCACAACAAACGCCAATGGTTTTTCACACTTCAAAGGCAGATTTCCTGCCTTCAGACAGCAACAATCCAAGATAAGACTAGACAAGAAGTTTCGTTTAGCTTAGCACCAAAGCAATGTGGCTCCTTCACGCTGGCAGGAGAAGAGGCAGCACTGCTTCACCTTGCAGGACGGATGGCTCCAGACCAGACCCCAGCCTCTCCCCTCTTAAGGATTTCAGCGGCACGGGAGGGTGGTGGAGTCTCTCTGATAAGAATAAGCAATTTGGATATGGAGCCAAATGATATAAATCAAAATGATGTGCACCACAGCATTCACTGCTGACTGATGGAAATGCTGATTTTTAACATACTTGTGCTATCAAGCACAGCCTATCAGAACAGGGATTAACGAAGTACCTGGACTCTGCCTTTTGTAAAAAGGTTTTTCAGTCACGTTTTAATTCTGCCGTTCATTAAAATGAGACTCCCATAATTCCCTGTCAGTCTTAATTTCAACCAATTATGACAAGCTTGAACCAATATTATTTTTAGTTTTCTTTCTGTTTAAGTGGATTCTTCCTACTGTCTCGCTGATATTACAGTACCTCTAAGGATGGAGAAGACAACTATTTTTGGGTTTTTGAGATAAAAAAGGAAGAATAAAATTCTACCTCCTAGATCTTTACTAATTAGAGATAATCTCCGAAACATTAAAATCGGTGAAAAATAGCAATAAAACAGGCAAGCCAAATACTAGAGTAGAGCAGAAGGAACACAGCTCTAACAAAAGAGAGTGGGTTATTCCTCTGCTCCATCTGCAGCGTTCCAGTGTAGTAGGTTTCCTGTGTCAAGTGAAAGCTATTATTACACTGCAGAGCAGGGAGTAGGGGAAGGATAATACCAAAATGATTCAGAGGTGCCAGACTTGCAGTTTCTAAGAAACTAAAACCATGAGGTGAACCAGCAAAATTCATGTCAATTATGACAGGGGAAAAAAAAAAAAAAAAAAAAAAAAAGAAAAAAAGAAGAAACTTTCAGCCACTGTAGGATGTACAAACAAAGAGACAAGAGTGAGCACTCTTAGCCAGTTATCACACGAGATAAATATATTACCCCGTCTCAGGATCACCGCTGAAAGGAAAGGAAGGTAGGTACAACTAACAAAAGACTAAACTGCATTTTAAAAAAGGCAGGAGGAGATTTCAAGATTATATGGACTCTTCTACTTGTTAATTACTCCCACATCTATTTATCATCAACATTTTTGGTCCAGGCTGTATGCAATGAAAGCGTTCTGGTGGTAGGGGTGCTATATATTAGTAAAGCCAAGCAAGCAACCCGGTCGTGTTTGCCTAACACCTACGGCCCTTCATTGCTACAGCGAGGCTGAGAGAGAACCATCACAGCTGACATCCCATGAATGTTAAAATCATGGGGTTTCATTTGCCTTTTGAGTGTCCTTGTGATCTTGAATAATTGAAAAAAGATGGTTCCTAGACAAAAGCCGTGAAGATGTTACAAGGCCAGCTAACTTAAACGATCTACATGAATGAGGCTTTTATGGCAGACATTCATGCACATATATCCTGCATTCCTCCAAAAACTCCAAACAAAGGATCAACATCTGGTAACCAGAGTAATTTCAGCAGTGATACAAAGCATGAGCAAAAAGAAGGTGCAGTATGCCATTGGCTTTGGTAATATGCTTTCAAGCAGTCATTAACTACAGTCCAGTATTACACTGATTAGAGAAAGTTTGTTTGCATCAGCAGAATCAAAATCTAGTTAAAGAAACTTAAGAGAAGTTTTTTTTTTTCCCCTGGCTTTACAGAGGAACAAAGGACATACACTCCTCTACGTCAAGTCTTTAGGCTCATTTAATTTACACTAAATTTCTCCCTCCACATTGTCTTTCTCATCTTTTAGGCTTCTGTTTGAGGAACCAAGTACGTTTCATGAAATAGTTTCAGATCAAGATCTTAGGCCTGGTACTAGTAAAAAGGCACCATAATACAACACAAAGCTTACAGGTTAAAACTTCGTAACATAGAAATAGCAACAGCGTATCTTCTTTGTTGGAAAATCTCTTATTTGACAAAAATAAAGGGCCCCAAAGGGTTGGAGCAGCACGATGCACTGCTCACACTTGTCTTTTTGCAAGTGCCAAATTAGACATACTTTCTGTCAAAGCAGCACAATGCAAACACTGCAAAGTAATGGCACCCTGTAGTGAATACGTACCAATCTTTAATGAATTTGCAGTCTAAAACGGTGGGGAAAAGAAGAAAGAAGGGCCTAGAAATTAAGGACCTCTCACTTTTGATCACTTTGTAGAAGGAGCTGGTAACGGGCAACCAGCCCTTGCCACGACTACGAAGTTCAAGCAGTCTGCAAATGCCAGGACGGCAGCTCCTTGCCGATATCTGGGAACGCCGTCAGCACACAGCTCCAGGTTACCTCTACCTGGCTGCGGGTTTTCCATACCTATGCGGTTCATCCACGTCTCTACAAGATACAGTGTTCCTGAAAAACTTCAATAATATTTCCATAGCAGGAAGACAGATTTGTCAGTTCCCTCCTTTTATATCCACTCTTTAACCAACTCGAGTAAATGAGGAGAAGTAAAGGCTACAGGTGAGCACTGTTGTGTTAGGAAACATTTCCTCCCCCAGGTCCGTTCCCAGACAGCAGCGGCTCATAGTTTTAAGCAGGGAACAAAATTAAGAAGCTTTTCCTAATTAGTTCATCTGTGCTGCATTAAATTTGTGCTGGAAGGTTCCCAACATGGCCTGCTGCAATTATTAACGATGAATAGGCATCTCATAAAATACCGACACAAATGGTTTGCTGAAGGAAAATTGGCAGGTTTGGCCACACCTCTTATAATTACAAATGTGAAAAGGTTTTCTGAGGAAAATGTTTTTTTAATGAAGGTCTCACAGTATGCACTTTGGTTAACATATAGCAACCTGGAAATGAGTTACCGTGAGACATCCCACCTCTGGTTGAGCTCTACAAGCAGCCTGGGAAAAATCCTGCTGTCCAGACCTTCATGTCAAATGAGTTTTAAGCAGATGAATACTGGGATTCTTTGTCTGCAGTAGGGAAGGATGTGACAGGAGGACAAATGACAACAAAAGCACCAACATTCAGGTGTCAAAGACAGAGAATGGCTTTAAGGGAGCCTGGGGGTATGCACGAAGGGAGAGAGAACTCAATTTCTCTCAAGGGACAAGAGATGATGAGGAGACAACCAGACCAAGAGAAGTGCATTGCCAGCCAGAACTGTCAGAGCAGAAGTCCATGTTTTAATTTGCAGATAAATCCCTGCTTGCAGCAGAACAACGCACCTAAAAGCACCAGGCAAGGGCCGCATTTCCAGGTTTTCTTTTCAGTTTCTATGCAAACACCTTACAGATACCGCGAGCCTGTGAACGGACTGAGACTGTACAGACACACAATAAAACACCTCAACAGCATATAAAAAGATTCATAGTAGTTTCTTTTCCTCAATATGTTCAAAAAAGTCTACATCCACAGTTTAAAGGTAAAAAGAGACACAGCTAAAATTCACAAGTCATGGAGCTACTTACAAAATAAACGGCTCCAAAGCTTCCATGGCCAATCTCTCGGAGATCTGTGAAGAGCTTCTCTGGATCTTCTTTGAAGAACAGCTCTGCAATTTCTGGGTCCTTCAGGCTGCCCGCTCGGCTGGTTGATGGCATCCTGCTGGGCAGTTAGCCGACCGACTATCTGGGTTTAAAGTGCTGCCTCAACCCTTGGTTCATCTGTATGAATGGAGCCTCTTCAGCATGGATTACTGCAAGAAAAAGATTGCAATCCTTCACTGATTATCCACTTCTCAAAGAGCACGAAACAAAGCTACCGCAGAGCAAGCTACCAGAGCAAGCACCTCTGCTGCATGAAGCAACACAACCTATCTGCTGGGATAACGGCACATTCCCACTGTGACAGCAGTCAAGCATTTCTACAGAACACAAACCAAAACCAAAACACAAAACATGACACATTGCTTGCTCCAGCACCCACTCCGTCACCGGCAGAGCCACCAACAGAACTTCTCTGACCTACAGCCATAACCAGTCGGTCACCAATGAGCCCGTACTGCCTTGACACCCTCCCTCTGAAGGGTTACAGACGCCGTGTCTCGAAGTACTATTTGGACTTTGTGAAGTAGATGACAATTGCATATACACATCATGGTCTTCGCAAGACAAGATACACGGTACAAGTATGACGTGTATGAACCACCACTATTTACTGATCTGTATGTACATTTTTAAATTCAGTTCAGCGTTTTTATTCTTCTGCAATTGTACTCCAGTTAAGAAGCTGCCAGTCATCAACTTTCACTCATTTCAGCATGCATGCGGAGACCTCTCTAAAGCTTCTCCTTCCACAATTAAGTCATGCTCCTTTTTGTTTCTTCTCTTATCTAAATTCAAGATTTCCATCTTAAAGTGCCTGCTCTGCAGATTCTTATTTGCAACCCCCTTCTCTAGACGAACAGCATCCAGAACAGGAGATACCCAGCTCCCCACACGACACATGTCTTTCTACTCTGCTTCAGCAGATGCAAACATTTTAATCGTGACAGCACACGATACAGCCTTCTACAACACTGGGAAACACTTTCTTCAGAGGAACTTGCGACTTCAGATGCCACTGGGAAGGTATGAAATGCTTTCTGTTTGCACCGTGCATTTGCGTTCATTTCCTCAAAGTGTGTCTTGGAATCCACCCAGAATAAAAGTATACTTGCAAGTTGTCCTAAAATCTTACTGTATCTTTTCAACAGGTAAAGACAAACAACCATTACAAGTAAAATGCACATTTTTGTTTTTTCTCCTAAAGGAAGGGCCTGGGTATTGGGATTTCCTCTCAATTCTCTGTAAATTGTCACCAATAAACACAATTTTGTGTCACTGGCAAACAGCTAATCACACAGCTCACTTCTTTCAAAGAATCCCTCTCTGGTCAACACTTGTGCTTTTTAAAATTCATTTTTCATACCTCAAATTGTTTTTTTAAAGAGTTTTACATCTTCGTAATGGGAAAAAATTCAATAAACCTGACTTTAGCCAACGTATCAGAAGGCCCCGTCCCTGTCCATTTTCCCTCCTTTTCTGGACACCATAAACTCCACCTTTCTCCAAGCCTCTAGACCATCAATGAATCATTTGTTTCTCCCTCCCTGCGGAACAATTCCTACAAGGATGGAAAAAAGACTTACTCCCGCATGTTTACGCTCAGTGTTACTCTTCTCTAGACAGCTGCAGCATGAGAAAGTGCCAAAGACTGCCAGCTCCTTGTTAGTTCAAATAACTGCCAGCATCACTACAAGGAGAGCACAGTTGCGCGAGGGACAGCCAAGACATACCTAGCTGTAAAGTCTGCAAGAGTCTCCAGTTTTCCCAATTAAGACATGCATGGGAAAGAGAACGCAGGGAAGGGAAGTAAAATCCAGCATTTTCATAGCTTTCCTCCAAGAGGTCAGTATTCAAAAAGATTTATAATGCAACCCAAAGCGCGTTTCCACGATAGCCCGCTCTCAGGGGCTAAGGAAAAAACAACACTGAAATCCCAGTGGTGTACGTATGTATACACACATGGGGAAAACACGCAGCTGTTCACAACTCTGCTACACTGCGCTTGTGAGCGGGCACACACGCATTTCGTATCGATTCAGGATCATTACTGGAGCCTTCGAAGCAGACGGCATCAGCACACGACGTACCCAGCTGCCAACGAAGGAGAGTGAGACGCACAGGAAGGAGACCGCGATATCTCCACCTTGCGTTGCATAACGCAGTAACTAACGACGTGTGGGAAGGAAAATCATGAGCTTCAAGTCAGCTCATACCTGAAGCATGCTACATTTATGAAGACTGGAGGAAAAGTTGCGGGTTTTTTTTGTCATTTTTCTTTCTTTCTTTCAAATAAGCCAACAATATTCCACTTGATTCCAGCTCTAAGAAGCACATAACTCTGAAAGACAACTGTTTCACATTTACAGCCCCCGACGAAACAATAGACAAAAAGCATCAGTCAAAGAAGCGAGAGAAAGGAGCTGGGGGAAGGGAGCTGATAACCAGAGCACACTCAGTATTATTGAAGGAATGTTTCTTGGATCAACGGTAATGATGTCATGTTCCATCTTTTAAGAAGCATCAGATTCTTACAAAAAGGACATTGTTGTTCAAAAGCAACTGCTGCAATCCCAGAATGCCCTTTTCCCTACATCTGTTAGTCAGAGGGGCTAGGCTTGGATAAACCTGCTAACATGGCCAAAAGTCACATGTCCCCGCGAGCGAGCGTGCGTGTGAGAGCCGGAGCCAGGAGAAAACCCTGCGCGCACACAGCTGAGATGGATTACAGCTTTCTCCCCCTCCCCACCTCCCCTCGATGCCAAACCAGCCACCAGACTCGTTCTTGGCATCGTTTCTGAGCATGCCTCTGCAACGTCATCAACAGGCAACACTTTTTACCGCTGCTGGAACTCTTACCAGGCTCACTGACAAGACGTGCAGAAGCGGTATGGGACCGGCTACCGCGCTGCCGGGCTTCGAATGACGCAGAGCAGAACTCCTCATCTGCCGCGATACACCTTAAAATACAGCTTTCTCCCCTTTAATCCTGAAAGCGTTGAGACAAACTGAATTATCTTTATTCTTGGAAATAATTGCCACTTTGAAATGCATGAGAATAAAAACATTAAGTATTAAAACCTATTTAACAGAACAGTCACAAAAGTGTATGTGACACTATGCTTGTCGTTTGATCTGCTTAGATGGAACAATAAAATGCATTAATGTAAATTCCATCCCTAAGAAAGCTTTACACAGTCTCGCTTAAAGCGCTCCCATTTTTTTATGGATGCTACAACATTAAATTCCCTCAGTCGCCTTTTTACCCAGACAACACGCGCTGCCTGCCAAAGCCCCACAGTGCCAGCAGCGGAGGTGCTCTGCCTCCCGCCTTGCAGTAACGACACCCGAACGCTTTGGGGAAATGGAAGTGAAGTTAGGAGAAACGGCATGCAATGTGGTTATTGCATTATTTTAAATGTAATAAATATACAGATGAGTCTTAAGATTTAAAAAATCCCCACAACCAAACTGCCCTGAAAATTAACTCGTATACCGGCAGGCAGCTGGTTTTCTAAATGATGGTCAAGTTGCACTTATGTATTTCACATTTTCCACCGAACGCAGACTCTTCACTACAGGTTTTTTGGATCGGCGCAGCTATACAGTGAAACACAATTGTTCGCAGTGGATGGGACTGATCATCTCACCTTAGCTCAGAGCAGGTGGTCAGATCCTGGCTGTGGCCAAGAGACAGCCCTGCTAACAGGACACGGCACCCTCCGACTGTGCCCGTCTCTGCTGGCTGAAGAGGCAGTCTACCTACAAGCCACCTTCCAAGCTGCTTAAACTAGATAAAATAAATTTCACTTTTTTCCCTGGTTGTCACTCATACAAAAAGAGAACATTGCATTGTATAAACATAACTATTGGTACTTAGATAACTCCACTTGTAACCAACAAGGTGATGAAGGACACAAGAAAGATTCCAAATAAAGCAGGGAACGACCAAAGCACCAGATCGGACCAACTCTGCTTCCATACAGTCGGCTGAACTAACTACGTTTAGTTACTGGCTACCATTACCGGTGTAAATGACATCGACTACAGGCCAAAATGTTTTATCAAATTACTTTCATCTGAACAACTACCACTTAGCAGAAATTGCATGCACAGATCCACAAAAGCCTATGAATCAATCACACATCACATCCCCTGTAATTACAACTACATTAGATGTACACACACACCTTGAACCACGGACATAAGGAAGCAGAAGATGAGGACGGGGTAAGACCTGTTCTCTTCCAAGTTTCCTGCCTCCCTGTCATGTCATCTCAAGCTCAAGTAAGACCCACCCCTGTGACTAACATCCCCTGGGATCCTGCAGAGCAGAACAAGCAAAGCTCTAAATGGTCCAATGTCGTATTTAAAGTGCATATCTAAGCCTTATGCTACAGAGACCTCAGAGAAATTAAAATTTGTCCATAGTAAAATATCTGACGGATGTCAGTGTCCCTGATAACTGTTTTCACCTAATAAACTGATCCTCTAAGAAGAGAATGCACTTAGCCTTCCTTGCGGAGAAGGGAACCTACTCACCGAGATCTCCACCTATCCATCATTTCTCCAGCTCACCTCCAGGCCAGCTCAGTGACCAGAAGGTATTTGGTTACACTAACCAGGAGATACATCAAAGCACCCGTAGTTCCTTAAGAAGGTCCAAAAGTTTGCAGAAACCAAAACGTGACCATTACAATACTTGCTTGCTTGTCGATTATTAGCATTAAAAAGCAGCACATTTTGATCAAATGAAGTTTCAAGGAATCAACATATTCAACACCCTTCAGTTTCTATACACAAGAATATTATAACCAGAGTTAAAGAAATACCATGTGAGCACAAAATGGAAACAATTTAGGCATCCACCATTCAGTGTCTCTCTCCATTTCACCGAGTACCAAGAGGGACACTACACGGACTCCTAATGAGGCCGACAGGAATGCTGTCCTCTATTACTGAATTATAAACAAAAATGATTTGCAATTTGAGACATAAATCTCGGTTTATGTAACAGCCATTTGCAGTATGATACACCTAGCACAGAAAACCCAGAAAAACTTATCTTTAGTATCAAATGTAGGGACACTATGGATTTTTCCCCAACACAGTATACATGACACTTCAAAAATAAACACACCAGGACACCAGTTACAGCACCTCGGATCTTTAGAGACGCAGGTTGTAAGAGCAAAGACTATGAAGTGAACATCCAACACAGATGTCTACTGGTCCTTCGAAGCTCTTCTTACCCAAAGTTGGGGTGGGGGGAATCAATCAAACCCCGCCCTGCAAAAACACCACCAAGAAACAACAGCCCACTGCAACACAACTTCATTTGGAAACTGGCATTTAGATTTTTTTTTTTTTTTTTAAAGCATCTTCATTGTACATGGCGCAAACAGTTGCCGATTTTTAGTGTAATTTCCTCTGGCAGGATCTAAAGCAAGAGAATCACATAGATGGGGAATGAGTGTCATCAAACAACTGTTGAAAAAGGGAAAAGTGATTTTCTCTTACTTGCATATGGGTCAGATCTGGGGAGTGTATGAAGCTGAGATTAAATTATCCTCTCAACACACTATTAAAAATTTCCTGAATGGCTTCCAGTTGACACTGAAAATTTCCACCACTATCATAAATATGGTAAACTGGAACTATTGAAAGAACTGACTTTCAATTTTTTTTCTTTTACTTACAGTTATGCCTAAAGTGGAAGCTGGATGGTAAGAATTCTTAAAGAATGATTAGACAGTACGTATGCTTAAAATACCGACTTTTTAAAGTTTCTGTATAGCACTGAATGCTTGACCTGAAAGGACAATTTTTTTTCTAAGTAGCAGACAAATCACTCCCCATTTTTGATAGGCCGAATAAAAGCCTGTAAAATAAAAAAGTAAGCAAAAGTACAGAATGCAAGTTGCTGCTTGTACGCAAAATGTGAAGTAGGCACTACTTCATGCATTTTCAGAAAAAAACAAAACAAAACAACCCTTAATTAAGAGTTTTCTAGCGTACAAACCAAAAATATCAGCACATATGAGCTGTTTGGTTATAAACCATGCAGAACAAACCGCAGCTGGACTTCCAGCACCATATAATACTGCCTGTTGGGTAGAGGAAGCTTCTTCCCTGACATCTATTTGAGACGTTGAAGAAACTGTCCCAGCAGAAGGTACAACTGCGTACCCAGGCACATCATCGCTTGCTCAGGACCACACTGCCGAGCACAGGAGCTGAGCTCTGGCTGTTACGTGTCTGAGACTGAAACACCTCATCTACAACACTGCAACACCTTAGGAACGATGCTACTGCTCTTAACTTATTTTGTGACCTGCATATAAATCAGCCTCTAAAATTTTAGCCTGATTAACTCCTTGCATGGAGTTACTTTATCTGGAAAAATAAAGGGCAGACAGAGATTGCCTACCATAACCCCATCGCTTTATTTGCTGTCCATCAAAAGGCAGGCACTGGCCGGCCTGCGGAAGTGGGGCTGCACAACGGGACCCGAATCAGCGCGTCCCTTCTACAAGGGCACAGACAGAAGAGCTTCTGTTGGCTGATCTGAAATTCAGGGGATCTGCAGCCGGCGCAATACTGCTGGATTCAGGATTGTCTTCTATCCACCTCTCTGCAGATCCCAGCAAACACAGGGACACACGTCGATGAGTGCTTTATGGTTACTGGGAAAGTACATTCTTGATCACTGCACCCAGCGTCTTCCAGTGAGCTTGTCAAAACTACATACCATGTTTTTAATTGCTTCCCAATTCCAAAATGTGTCCTGGCAAATCACCAAGTGCTGTGGACATTCTTTAAAACCTTCCTAACCCTAGGCTCTGGTCCACCCAGTCAACTCTTTTCCTGTTCTGACAAAAGCAGAGCAACTCTCAAGTGCCTTAACATCCATCGCACACATGGAAGATGAGTTACTCTCTGCTCACAGCAGAGAAAGGCTGTTTCCTTGAACAGCTAAAAATTAGCTTCCCATCCATGCTCAATTACACCATGGCAGAAAGTATCAAGACAGTTGTCTTCTAGGTGACTATCACAATGGAAAGTCTATCAGCATCTCCAAGCCTCACAAAAGGAACAGCAATTTTAGTCACGTGATTCACTTGAAACTACATACTGCAGACTACTTGTGTACTTGGGTAAGCCTCTCCCACCAACCTAACAACATGTTACTTTTTCTCCTCCTAGTTCTGCAATTTGGAAATCTTCCTAGAGTCATAATTAAGGGGGGGAAAAAAAAATCCAAGAAAAACTTGGAGGTGCAGCAAGTGGCATTTAGCTTCTCCCATGCCCTGCAAAAGGGACAAGATGCACTCAAGAACACCTCCCTCAGGATCCTGTTAACTTACTTTTACCACTTTGTAGTGAGCTGCAGCTCAGATGAAAAAAATGCTGACAGTGTCATGAATTTGCCTCTCTCTTCATTATCTTAAAATCATTCTTTTTGGCACACTTGTTCTCCACACTGGATCCACTAGGACTATCTGTCATTAAGGAAAAGGTGGGTGCAGATGAATAGCATTGTACAAAAGACTGTTAGAAAAAATATTTACTATTCAGAAAAAAACCCAAGATGCTGCCACAAAATGATTAAACTACAAGCAGAACAAATACACCTGGAATGGGTCGAGAAAACTAGATCGTGGAAGGTAACTGTGGACCATGGAAGCCCCCACTGGGACATAACAGTACTGCTTACTGCAAACGAACCGAGATCCTCCTCTGCAGCAGAATCTACAGCAAAGAATGGACATCAAACGCTGTCCTCTTTTTATCTTTCACATTCCCTCATCGATGTATTTCTAGAAGGAACAGACTATAAGGATAAGATGAGCCTGCAGCTGGATATTGCGGTGAATTCTGGCAGCTTTTTGTCTGTGTGAGCATCTATGTTCAAACGGGCTTTTCTTCCCCAACACGGTAAATTTTTCTTTATCTGACAGAGAGCAAGCCTATCATTCCAGTTCCTTTTTTCAATTTCTTTTTAAAAGATTTTTGAGGAATGGTTCTATCTTGGAAAAACCTCTTTGCAGATTTTTTTCCCCTATCCTTTCTCTGCTTCTCTACCTGTATTTTCTCTTGTATTATGCTTCTTCACAGAATAGCCTCAGGAAGACACTTTTATGTTAGAGTACTGCTTGCATTTCTCTCATACACGCACTTGTAGACTGTGTGGCTTACTTTGATTTCCTCTCAAGATTCTGACACTAAAATGTCCATCATCGACTCCCTGAATTACTTACCCCAGCACACTTTCTGATCCTGCTGAGCCGTTCTGCTTGGATGTTTACTTTCCAGGAATGTCACTGGCAAAAGGGTCAGAAAGCTAAGTTTCCCAAAGCTCTGTTGTCAAGCTCAGGATGTTTTTCTGGGTTAGGTGTAAGTATCTGTCAGGATGATCCACACCAGCAGTAGAGCCAACAGTGCAACAACTATCTTGTGCTTTCCATTTAAAACAAAATGGAAACAGTTTTCTCCATCTCTGGTTATTTCTAGAATCTTTCAAGTTTTCTAAGTAGTGGAAAAGATAACTCTAACTGGGTAAACCTGTTCCTGTGCTAAAGAAACATTATTCTGAACAAATTAAAATCTGTTTTGGCAAGTTACATATGCCAGTTATAAACAAACACAAATATACCTAATGCTACCAGTACTCCTGAAAATACTAGCTTTGTTAACTGGTAATTTTTGCAATGTCACTCACTCGAGAAACACCAAATCTACCACTGATACTACCCCTCAAATAACAGAATAAAAAGACACTACTGATGCAGTTGAAAGAAATATTAAGGAAAAAAAGCATCCCGTATTTTTTCTATTCAAAACAAAAGATCCCACGAGACCAAAAGTCAGACCTACAGAATAGCTGAAGAATAGCCAGCATTCAATTCTCAAAGACCAATTCCATGGAAGTTCAAGAAGTGCTAATCATACCCTGACATATTCAACACTACCATCTCCTGAATGTCTTTGCCTGTGATAGTTCTGGTACATTTATTAAGAAGGTCAGCTCTAAATTTAGTAATTCCTTAGGCTAGCAAAGCTATGAGGAAGGCAACTGGAAAAAATGAAATCTTCTGTCTCCCTTCTTTTGCAATTCATTAAGTTCACAATTGTTGCCAACTCTTTCCCTTTACTATGTAAAGTATGGCATTAATACACATTCTGTGACTGCATCACCTACAGACAACTCTCTCTGGCTACGTCTCTCAGAGTAAAGAGCATCCGTTCTAACGATTCCAGTGCAGGAGACTGGTGCTGGCAGCGCACTGGCCAGGAAGAGGTTAGCAAGTGGCCAGCTGACAAAAGTCAATAGAGTCAGGAGGCAAAAATACTGGGAAACTCCAGCTGCCCATTAAAGAAAAAAAATATTAGTCAGACATCCTAATGGGACTTAAGTTTAAAGAAATATTTTCTTGAACCCTAAGCAATTTTGCCCCAGAACAATAAATATTATAAACATAAGCAAATTAGCTTTTTTTTGATTCTGCATAAATAACTCAGAAATAAGCTACTAAAGCTCACAATATAGATAATTATTCTTGAGAAAAGAAGTCATTAAGAAATAGCAGTATTGCACATAGTTTTAGAAAGGAGGCCTGGAAGGAAGTAATTTAAAGTGTTTCTGACCAATAAGTAAAAAAATGAAAATGTTTAAATTGAGCTTGCAATTGAATTCACTGGAGTGCAGAAGAATGCCAGGACACACGTCCACTCCAGCCAGAAGCTACGTCCAAGCCCCTCAGTCCACAGCTCAAACTCTTACTGGGGCAAGTATGAACCTGGCGAAGGTGAAGCCAGTAGAAAGGACCTAAGGTAGAAAATAAAGTAGGAAGGACCTAAGGTAGAAAATAAAGTAGGAAGGACCTAAGGTAGAAAATAAAGTCAAAAACAAATGGAAAAATCCAAGAGAAAATTGGAAGATTCTGCAGGAATCATCTTAAAAATCAAGCTGTGAGAGCAAGAAACTTCAGACGGTCACTCAGCCTGCTCCAGTACTGAGCTGGAAAAAAGCCACACAGGAGAGCAAGAGCACAGGAAAGAAGGCAAATTATCTGCACAAAGAAGATGACCAGGTACAAGGTACAGCGCTGTCAGAGAGCACACATCAAGAAAACTGGTCCTTCAGTAAACTTGTAAATTAAACATTACTGACCTACGGAGAAATGAGTAAGTAGCTGCCCTGCAAGTCAGACGTACATCACTGGAGCTACACTTCTGTCACAACGGCTGTCTCCTTCCAACAGCTCCTGCTCCAGAGAAGCTCCCCACAATGGCTGCAGCCAAACTGAACAGGAGAGTTAAATGAACTAATAATTAGTGGAAGTAATACGCTAATCACTTGGTGACTGCGACACACTAAGAACGACCAAGCCAAACATTTATGCACCAGACTGAATGTCATTAAAATAACAGGACAACTCAAAAGGATATTCAAAAAGAAGTAAGCAAAGTCTTGCATACAAAACTACTACGAGTATTAATTACTCCTAGGTGAAGAACAGAAGCATCACCTCTGAATTGAGACCTGAAATACTGACACAAAACTCTTAAAAAGAGCAAGAGGTCAGATGTGTAATTACACATTTTGAGGAAGAGAAAAGGCCCTTGCAACCAGGGCAATCGCAGATACTGCGCAGTTCCTGAAAAATACTTGCATTTAAGATCTGGAATGGGAGGGAAAGGAACATGACGAGTTTATTCAGGGCAGTTGACAGTACCAGAAAGTACACAGGAACCTTAAGAAACAAAGTGAATAAGCAACAAGACAGGAGATGAAAGCTCAAAAAGTAAAGAATGATCAAGCACATATCTACTCTTAAACTAAACTCAGCAGCTGAGCCTTGCGCAGACAGCTCAATGAAAATAATTGCACAATTATGCAAAGACAACTTTTTTTTTTAAAAAAAAACAACATGAAGAATCAACAAGGAAAATAATATAGAATTTCTGACAATACATTAAGGAAGTCTCTGCCATGGTCTGCTCCTGACTATTAGTCTTTACTCACACCTAGCAGTAAAATGAAAATACAGTACAAAGAGGCCTCAGAAATAGGAAGTCATGAAAGCCCAAGACGACAAACCAAGCTTGAAGAGAAAAGGTGTAAGAGTTAAAAACCATACATAAGGCGGCCACATCAAGTGCTCAGACTTCAAAAACAAGGGAAGAGTCCCTAAAATGTGAGAGCAGTGTATTTTACCAGAGTGAAGGAATTCAACCAACCAAGCTATAAAGAGTGAGATTAACCTGCAGAAACAACTGCAAGGTACTGAGCCTGAGAGACACAATCTTTGCTCTTTAAACTAGACATTTACACGAGTAAGAACATCCACGGACTAAGGTATTCCTGAGCGCTCCTGGCACTTCTGAAGCATCCAGTTGTTACCACTAGCAGAAGCAGAAGACAGGACCAGACAGGCGATGCATTAGATTCTGGATGACAATTTTTATATTGCTACTCTTCTAGGGTCAAGCAAGCACCACCAAAACACACTTTGTTATGAAAAAGGTCAATTTTGTTTAACACAAGAGTTTATAAAATACACTACTGCTATCGTAAACAGAAAAAAGGTTTATTGAAAGGCTGCACAGAAACAATGAGGAAGCATCTTAATTGGGTTCTAGCAAGATGCGTATGTGTGATGGACCTTCAGCACTGGACAGAATGCAGAAAAGCCGTTTCAGAACGGATTACCAGTGAAAGACTATTCCGTCCTTTAGGAGTGACCAGCCTGTCGGAGCACACAGGCACAGGCATTAGCAGTTCAGCAAGGGTATACAAACTTACGTAAGGAGCTGTAACTTAAAGCATGTTCAAAAAGGAGTTCAAACATATTTCAGCATCAAAAGAGTGCCATAAATGGCACAGATAATGCTCAGTACCTTTACTGAGCAATTATTTCACACGTTTCTAGAGCCTGTGAGGACCTCCTTTCCCACTGGAATTCCCCAAAGTAACTGGTCCAGTTTTACTCCAGCTCAGGTTGAGTATTTATTTGCTGTGTCTCACGTGACTAAGCAGAATAACTTTTTAAACAGCACACAGCAAGAGGATGAGTCAAACAATCAAAAGCAAACAACAAATCAAAATCCACATTTTTCACTATTTTACCTACTTGAAGAAATGCTTCTCCAGTGGGTTCTGCAAGGTCTAGATTACTTCTCTTTATGCCTTCCACTAAAAACAAAAAATTGTTTTCAGTATGTATCAAGATAACAAGCATACCCTTTTAATTTGATGAGTTTTATCTGCTTTCATGGGGAAAATGCTCATTTCAACTAATGTACAAAACAATTCAGGTAGCAGTGTTCAGACACAGAATATGTCTCAATTGCACAGTTAAGATCATAGGACTGACGGTCTTATTAAGTCCTGTTCCTGCTATTTACAGCAACTATATACCAGAATTCAATCATCAAATAATAACCAACTCCTGAGAACTTCTCAAAAACACTACTCTGATGGCAAAGCTGCTCCAGAACCCCACTCCTATTTTGCTTAGGAACTAATTTAAGATTAAGAACTAATTAAGAGTGATTTACGGTTTGTATTTATTATTTATTAATTTATACTGACTTACTCTTTTTCCCATAGTGTCCTTAAAGTTTAAACAGTCTTCTTCCCATGTCAATACTGACAGATAAGCACAAGTACAGAGAGATAATGTGTTCCCTTAGCCTGTTAGCTGAAAAAAATCAGGCCAATTTTGCCTCCCTTTACAACACAGGAGAGAGAATTCACTTCCCAGATCACCTTAACAGCCCTTCCTCACATCTGTACCAAACTAAGGTTTTCTTTTTTTTTTTTGTTTGTTTTTTTTTTGGTTTTTTTTTTTTTTAAACATCTACTACTACAAATACTCCAACTCATTCAGTCCTGCCAAGCGAGACTGCAGTCCTCTGGACTGACAACGTCCTCCAACTTTGCCCCAGCCAATTTTATTAACACAGTCCTTTCACATGTACATCAAGACGAAAACATCATTTAAGATTTGTCTGAGGACTGGTACTTGAAGACTATCAGCAGCTTCCCTCCAGCCCATGCTTCCTGCTTCAAGAGGACTAACTCACCATCCCGCAGCCAGTCCCTGAGCCATCACACCACACCTGGCTTTAAGTGCTGTGCCCCGCACTGCACTGACGTTCACCTACGTGAGATGAACCGCACTTGCAGTGCTCCTCCATCCCAGCAACCCTCTCCTGTTGAGACAGCCCCCCTCGCAACCCATCCGTCCCCAAGCACGGGAAACACTGCACAGGTAGTTTTTTAAATCAGCAGGTGTGGGTGGGCATACATAACATACCCTTGCTGCAGATGGGAAAAGGGATAAGAAGCGTGCAAGAACCATCATTCTTTCTACTCCTGTGCTGATGGCTGCCCCACGTTTCTGCCTGACACTCCCCAGGATGCTCTTGCTTCCCATCATCTTCCCCAACTGCTATGGCTGAGCAAGGCCACGCCATCGCCAAGCTGCCATAACGAAAGCACTGGCTTCCGGCAAAGGCTGAAAAAATAGGTACCAGCTGCACTAACTCAAATCCGACCCACCCAGGGCTCAGCCAGCCCCAGGCTCCGAGCAAGGGGGAAGGAGGGTGTCAGGGCAGGGGCAGACGGCAGGAGCCCGCTCCCGTGCTGCAAGCTCGTGGTCCGGCTGCTCAGCACAAGTGCACCGGTCCCCACGCTTCCAGTGGCTGGGTGGGAACACAGAGACCTCCCCGTCCTGGCACAGAAGGGAGGTACACGGTCTGTGCACCCAGAATTTTTGAGCATGTCTGCTGTAATTCTATAAACTCAAAAGATTTATTGCAAAAGCTCTGACATCACTTTCACACAGGAACAGAGGTCTCGGCAGCAAGGTATGAGATTGAAGCAGGAGAAGTTTGTAACAGCCTGCTTCCCCAATTCAGGCAGTCACTGTTCGCGTGCTACATTACAGCTGTTCCACTTGCTGACATCTTATCTCTTATGTACTTATATACCCATCACCATAGTAACCAAATTCCTCAGAACATATAATGTAATTTTTGTATCTAGTGTATTAGAACAAAATTATTAAGGTTACAAAGGCAAGCACTCCAAAATTAGAAAGTGTCAGAATTCAGACTGCCATCTCCCTTGCCAACTTATCTTCGCTCGCTCGCTGCCTCCCTCCCCATCTCCCAGGCTCCCAAGTCACCTCTCCTGCAAACCTCCAGCTCCACTTCTCCACCAGCTGTAGCTCCTTCCTCTCCAATCCCTCTGCAGCCCCAGTTTCACTAGACTTCTGCCCTGACGTATTCTTATCTCTCCTCTCTCATCTGACTTTTATACCTCCTGCATTCACACCAGGCATTTTCCTCCTCCACACTGCCTGGGTGCTCTCCAGGAATGAATCACTGAACAGAGGACAGAGATTCCTGACAGTCTAGGAACTGGAAACAAGAGGAGCCTCTCTTGCAGGGAAAAGTCCTTCTGATCTCCCATAGCCCAGGGCTGGAGCATCTTCAGCTGCTCTCTGAGCATGACTGCCTGCTCAGCACCGAGAGCTGCAAAACGCCTAAGCAACACACAGTGCTGGTTTACCCTCTCAGTACCATCGCACTGTAAGAGTGGGCCCCTCTAAGGAACAAGCCCCTGTTCCAGGAGGTGTTTTGCAAAGACAAGTCTCCATCTTGATGGAACTTACATAAAACAAACGAACCTTCATGCTTTACCTGCCTATGTCATTTTATACATATATCTCGCTATGAGGAAGACACACACATAGAATGCCCAAGCGCTGTTTTCTTTGAACACTAGTATCTGCAAGCGGTGTGGAAATGAAGAGTGGAATCCATTGCAGTGGAACATACACAGTAAATTCAGCAGCTCACTCCTCACAGAAGGTTTATTAAAAAAAAAAAAAAAAAATCCATCAAATCATGGACTTAGGCATCCTGTTGCTTGACTGCCTCTCCACTAGAAAGACAGGCTAAGTCGATACATCACTATGTACACACAGGAGGTAAATGACTACATCTTTTCTCCAAAAACCTGCTTTAAAAAAAATTATCTGGCTCTTTTCTAGTTTTGGCAGTATTAGTAATTGTCCTGAATACAAGGGATGAAAGAGGTAGGTCAGCATCTGCACCTGAAGCAAATACCTGGAACAACAATTCAGAAACAAGGCCCACAAAGCAGGTTTTAACGCCCAAGGTCCATCCTACCTAAGCTGACTCTTACTGGGAGTATTTAAAAAAAAAAAAAAAAAAAAAAGAAGAAATTTCTTCTGTACACCAACTCTTCAGCTCCCAAACAAGAAATACAGCACTTTCTTCTGGCCTGAAAAGAGGAGGAATGTACTTAAGTTGCTTGAATGTACCTAGTAAGGTACATTCAGCCTTAAAGCATTTTAAGGCTGAAAAGGGAATTTCAGCTCAAGGAGGAACATATTCATCCTACATTTGACAGAAAACTGTAATCAGAAATTGGTCTATTCCAACAGCACAGATCCAAACACCTTTCTATTTCACGGGTTCTTTGTGCGCTCGCACACAAAGCCACTTGATCCAGCTGTTCTCAATCATTCACAAAAGCAAATGAATGAAAAAGAAATAATCAGCAACCATCTCCACTCCTAGCCTTTAGCTGAGGTGAACAATAATTTGATTGCTTCAGTCGATGGACAAAACTATTTTCTGTGCCTTTAAATAAAAGGTTAATTGAGATACAGTGGAACCTGCTCTCACTTGGGCTTTCAGAAAACAACGTTGTCCTGCCCTTTCCAAGGACTCCGGCCTCAGCTTTTGCATGAGGTGAGGCAGGGAGCTGTCAACAGGTGACTTTCCAAGACTGACCTGATCTTTGAAAGATGCAGTAAAGGAAGAGCATCGTAAAAAAAAAAAAAGAAAAAAAAGCCAATTAAAATAATCTTACACTTCTCCTTAAGCACTCACCGCTGGCACGGATTGAGCTCAAAGGCCTTTGTCTCAGCCAGCACAGCAGCCTGCGCCTCGCTGGATGGCAGCGGTGGCTGCCGTGAGGAGTCTCTGATCTGAAGGCAATCAATGACTCGGTCAAAGCTAAACCACGCTCCTCGGAGGCGCACAATCAAGCCATCTAAAGAAGGATGGTAACTGAAGATGATAAAAGCTACTACCCAGAGCTATAACCACATGGCACAGCTGTACGGTGTGAAGGGCTTCCTTAAGATTGTCTACAAATACGCAACGTAGGGTTCCAGCTCTATCAAGATACGGAAGAAGTAAAGTGCCAGAGGACAAGGATAGCCAAGAGAACAGTCCCAAGAGAGCAGTGGGACTGATTTTGCCAGAAAAATACTAGAAATCTTCAAAAAAAACATCACTGGCTGGTTTCTTTTGATTCCCACCTCCACTAGAATGGAGGTATTCTTCCTCCTTTTTCATTTTAGCAAATGGACAACTCACACAAACCACTACAGTTTTCTTACATGACACCTCCCAGATACCCTCCTATTTCCCTGGAGAGTTTATCAAATATTTTTAGACAAGACAAGATAAACTGGCTGCATTAGAGTATCAATACTGTCACCATATCTGTCCAGGTTCCCTTAACATGGTCCTCTTCCTTACAGTATTTAACAATCTACCTTATACACAGCTGCAGAAGACTAGTCCTTATTCTGAGGTAGAAAAATTTGCAGCAGTTTTCACTTAAATTTTAATAAAACTCAAGGAATTTAAAAAGTAAAAGCGCACATGAGAAGAAAATCAGTTGTTACCTAAAATACAGCTTAATTAATGATAGTCATGCACATTTAGACTTTACCATGCCACAGATATTTTATACTGAAAAACTGTATTAGAAATGTTGTCCTGATGACCAGTTGAAGCTTTTACAAAGAGCTTTTCCTTTTGGGATGGAAGCAATGGTTCGCACTGGGGTTGGTGGTATTTAATTGTTGGCGAGAAGCAAAATAAAATAATCTCTCTGAAATAAAGACCGTTCATTCTGAAGCTGAAATATTACCATGCTGTGGTATTCAAATGTATTGTCCACACAGAGCGAAGAAAGCAGACCACGGCTCAGGCCGACGGTTTCACAGCCTGCAGAGCGAGGAGGACAGCTTCGCATGACTAACACTGGCCGACTGTCAACTCAACAGGGTGGAGAAGACCACACCTGCAACGTCTCTTTTCACGAGTGTCCAGTCTATTAAAATAAGGAGCAGTATTATTTACCTGATTTTATATCTTCTCTCGCAATAGAATTACAACTATCACAAGACAGAGTGTTAAACTTTTGCAGAAGAATGGCTAAGTCAGTGAATAACAGTTATGATTGCTAGCATCTTTTCACTTGAGACTACCAGTCTGCACACAACCGGAGAACATGGGGGCTGAAGGCTGTCTCTCCTCCAGTGGCTGTTGAGAGGCAGATGTTACCAAATTCCCTCACATCTGTTTAGATTTCAGGAGACAAGCACCCACACCACACACACAAAAAACCACCCTCACATCCTTTTGGCAGCCAGCTATTTGAAGGGACTCAGAGAAAGGAGGAGCTCCTCGCCCGCAGAGACTGCCTGTGAAGGGCACGAGCAGGGTGCAGCAGCAGAACAACACAGGACATTTCTGCACTATCGCAGTCTGCACTGCACCTGCTCTAGGGACAGATAAAATTCCAATCTCCACAATCTCCAAGGCTGTCAATCTGACACCTTTTGTGAATACTAAATTCACACATACAAAGAACTTTCTCCTTTGTAGATTCTGAAACACCCCACACGCCGTTTCCTGCTGGTAACTGAACAAGCAGCATAATTTCATACCTGGCAATTTGAAGCCTCTTTTTCAGCAGTCTGCAATAATGGGTTGTGCCTTTTGTTTGCCAGTAGGAACAGACAAATAAGGAAAAAAAAAAGTTAAGTTTCAAGAAACATTTCCTTTATTAAAAGAAGAACTATCTGCTGACTGCTTCTGTTGGCTAATAAACAAAGGAAAAATCAGGTGTCCATTTCACAAGTTCTATGGATCTTAGATCTTTGAGCTGTGAAAGTAGGACAACCTCCTGATACCTAGGGCAGATACTGCCCTAACAACCAACCAGCAAAAAGCAAGGACTGCTCCCTCATCATGCATGCAGGTCACCCATGCATCCCAGCTGGACAGGGAGCTACTGAGAACTCAACATGCCAGGCCAGAAAACAGTATTTACTTTTTGGACACAAGCTTTAGAGCAATCAAGAAAGAACTAAGGTTCCTGAACACAATGGGGCAAACAACATCAGCTCCAGTGTTGCTTGCTGCCCAGAAGTTCTTACTACATCTGGACATCCTTCTCAGAGACCACCAGCCTGTCCTCTCACAACCAATACTCAGATCTTATAGCCTCCAAATACCTAAAAACACCTCTCTGCAGATTATTTTGCCAAGTAATTTGGAGTGAGGGGATATGTAAAGCTCTAGTGTTAAAAAAGAATAAACCTGCCCATATTTACACGAACAGTATTGCCTAGTACGGCTAACAAGCTGCATGAAAGCCAGCTGCTGCTAGGCCACAAAAGGGCTCCTACAAAGAACGAACTCGGATACACTCCTATATTAAATTTTACCGGCTTGAACAAAATCAGTCCGGTTTTATCAGTCCTGCAGTTGGTTTTGGCTGCTCCCCTGACCCTGGCCAGGGCCCAGCAGTAATCTTGGTGGAAGGCTGCTGTTAGTACTACCATGATATTTATACAAACATCTGCAGCGAATGGGACAGTTCTCTGGCAGAAAGCAACACAGATGTGACAAGAAGCCCCTGTGCAGTGCTTATTTAAATATCTCCAAAACAGAAAAAAAACAGAAAGGTTACATTAAAAGAAAAAAAAAAAAAGATCCCAGAAGCAAGGACGACTTAGATATTTATAAAATGCCCATATATTTGCATCTGCATACAAGGCAGGAAGAAGTTGATTTCTGAGAAGTTGATAGTAAGAACGGAAAAGAAATAACTGTGCTTCTCTCCCTCTCCTTTTTTCTATTAAGCTAATTCCGGTTGTATAAAGTCAGCTTGAAAGCTCCTTTCAAAGAAAAAGGGGGAGGGAGGAGAGGAAGAATTAGATCTGCTTGTTTTTTGCATTTGACATTCAGGTCTCGTCCCCCTGTTTTGTTTTCCTGGAGGACGCAGCAGCGCAGACCTCGCAGAATGATGACATCACATCGACCAAAAAAAAAAAAAAAAAAAAAAAGCAAAACCCAAACAGGAGGGAAGCAGCTCTCCCTCAAAGCAGAGCTCAGAACAACAGCTCTGGTGCTGGCCGTGACCTTGTGGACAACTCAAACCTCAACATGTCCAGGGTAAAGGAACGTTCCCTTGAGACCCCTGACCATGAGAGCAGCCCATCAAAACGAGGAAGGCAACAGTCCTGATGCTTTCCAGGCCCCGCAGAATCAAGTTAAAAGGTGTTTAGGTGCTGTTCACCTATAAACATACCTTGAACAGCACATTGCTTTATGCTTGTTTATGCCTGTTTTATTATTGTTTTTGAGTTATAGAGGCAAGTGGCGTTTACCATGATGAAACAAAGCAGGGCATAGCATGTTTAAGTCACTGCAAATTGGAAACTGCTCTTACTTAAAGGTTTTATATAAAGTTATCTCTTCCATATGAGGTAAGCATTCTAAGAAGTCTCTTTCCTGCACAGCAAGTGCATACGCTACACCAGAGACAGAGGAATGGCTAGGTGTGTCTGCATGCAGAAGGCAGCACCTGCAGAGGAAAAACACGTGCCTCTCGCAGTGAAGAGGCATTCAGACCTTGTCTGTACTGGCTGAAACTCAGGAGAGGCCCATGCTAGAACACGTGCACTGACTGCTCCATGTCACAAGGAGATTTATCCTTCAGGTAGAACCTGAACTCAACAGATCGACACGACTGGCAAGCTCAGAAACAACAGGCTTTAAGAGAAAAATATCTGCAAAATCTTGGGAGTAAATCTCCAAGACACTTCTTGGAGATCCAAGACACCAAACTAGATGGTATATGACCATTTTCCTTGCTCGTAACAATTTATGGCTTAATTTTAAACAGGAACAAGAAAAAACAGCAAAGAAAAAAAAAAAAAAAAAGAATTATAGAGGGGGAAGATTAAATACCCAGTGGTCACATGGTTCCACTGATAGCTACCGAACAGCACAATGGTGACAAATCATTCGATAGCTCTTTGCTGTGATTTCTTCGTAATTAAATATGAAATTAAGGAGATTGCCATCTCCACCTTTTGCATAAGCTAATCAGTATTAGCAGCCTGCTCAATTCAGACAGAATACTAACAATTTCTCAAAGCAGCAAAACAAACATAGCCTTGCTATTAACTGAGGGACAATGCTCCAACAATAACATTAACTAACCAGGTATATTTCTCAGATTTTGTCCAGAAAAAGATTTTTAAAAGACGCCATTGTATGGGATCTCTCACACCTCCCCAGAACTTACAAGTTCTGTTACTACTATTCACCAGCTACCTTGAGAAATTCTGGCATAACAAATGGTTGATGTCAGATAAAATGCAATTGTAGATTTCTGTGAAGCAGTTGAAGTTTTCTATAGAGCATGAGACTTCAAGATTTTAAACAGTAAAATGGTAAGACACTGGAATATGCTGTCTAAATATCTCTATCTCCTGCCTCAGTGATTAACAAGAAAGAAAATGAGACAAGCAACTGCCATTAAGGAAGCATCAAAAGGAGGTGGTAACTGTTTAGAGCAGGAATTTTACTCCTAAGTTCAAGATCTGTTATATCAGATGGGCCCAATGAAGCCTGCTGAGTCCTGTTGGGTTAGGTCCGAAGACCAGTCAGGACAGATGAACAATGACCATCTCTCTAATTTTCTGTTTACATATTTACAGAACGTATTTTAGTGGTGAGACCGTATGTGTCATGTCCTTAGAAATGCTAATCACAGGCATGAAAGCACACACAGAAAACCCCTAAATCAGCAGGTGCTCGATGCCTCCAAACCAGAAAATAAGCAGACAAGTAGAATCACAACTCGCACCATCCTCTCCTTCCAACTCATGCCGCTCTGCACTACTCATCCTAGTCCGTATCTTCCTTGTTTCCCCAACACCTATGTAAATAGGTAGGTAGATTTTGCAATGCGCATGATAAACAGGTACAAACTATTTCAAATCAGCACAGGTAGCATTAGTTCCAACGCTGAAAGCAGAACTTGGAGAAAACTTGCTAAATTCCATACTCATGGCTGTGGCAACACTGAACATAAAACCAAGGTCCCAAAAAACTGAGCACTTCCACAGAGGGACTCAAATGTCAACGTTTTTATGCTTTTTGGGTTATTCTAGTTCAAAAATAACACGACTGAAGCAACAAAATTCTGGTGTTTTATTATTTCCAAATAAGCCCCAGCAATTTTACTGCATAGATATGCTTTAAATGAATATCAACACCATAAAGCTCTCTGCAGAGACAGCTGAAGTAGAATCTAGAACAGATCAAAGTTACTTGTGATGAGTAGAGCAATGGTTCGCTCAGCAACGCTCACAGATTCCTGACAGGTACAGGAGCTTGAAGCTCTTCCTTCCTAGTGCATCAGGTGAGAACGCGTTCAGTTTTTTACAGAAAATAGCAGTATGCATTTGCATCACACAATAACTAGACCCTAAAGAAGATGTGAGATTCAACTCCACAAACAGGATGAAAGGATACACTCTGTCTCCACAGATCTCCATAAAGATGTCCAGACAATCTCCGAGTCTTGCAATTATATATGCACAAGAATATTTTTACTTAGGTGAGCAGTTCCTAGTCATCCCTGCATGTCACTGACTCCTAAAATCACAATACTTAGTTTGTTGTTCATCAGGTTCAAGGACTGATCCATAATGCATTAAAGTTCCCTTTCAGAATTATTTAAAAAAAAATAAAAATAAATAAATCAGGCAACAAATCATATTAGAAATTTCAAGATTTAGCCAGCTCATTCATGAACAGCACTAAATTGCCATTCTGATAAGAAAAATCTACATAGTGCTCATATGATGGAACAAAAAGCCAACCCCTGCATTATCAGTAGGCCAGCCAGACTTTCAGGAAGAGATCTGGGACAGTGGTGCGGCTGAACTCTGAGGCCTGTGCTGCTCCACCACACCCTCCAGCCAATGCAGCATCTCGTACACCTCTGCTTATACTTCACAGCCTAGAAAGTACTGCAGTCCTGCTGGTCAGATGTTAACTGGAGACCAAGGAGACAACTTCTCCTACCTCTGTCACCAGCTATGCTCGGCAAATCACTCAGCTCCTCCACCTGTACTTCAGGAGCTTCACCTTGTAAATATGAAAGTCAATAGGCATTCATCATTCGTTTAAAATATCTTGAGATTTATGAATGAAATTAAGAACTGGGAATCATTATTATTATCCTGCCAACTCAGAAAAAAAGTATAAAAACATCACATATGTAAGATAATATTTCTGTGTTATAGCTTACTTAAATTTCTATTTGTGTATTAGTATTTCATTTCTCATTGTATTAATATTAATGATAGCTATTTCTATTTAAACATAAGAATATCTGTGATACCTACAAAAAGCATAGTGATTACACCAATTTATAGTCACTACAGTAATTAATTTTCAATACCAGAGAGTGCAAGGGGCACACACGCTGGTGCTGGACCAGCCACCGTGGAAAGACTCCAGAGCCCCACGTGAGGGCCCGCCTGCACAGTCGCCCACGATTACCAATTCCTGCAACAGTGGAAAAAACAAGATACTTAAAATAACGTGTGAATTAATATTTTCAAGAGATAGGGGCTATTTAAGAAGCAGCATCTACCATTAAAATATTTGGGAAAATGTAGGGACTTTTCCAAAATATTTTAAAGAACACTGTGCATCAAAAACTGCATGTCAAATCTTTTTCAACAAACTAGCAAATAATTCTTTAAATGTTATGTTTCTGTAACTAATTGTGAGGTGGTGAAGGTAAATCATATTCTTCATACGTAAACTATTTTCATGTCAGTCTAGTATCCAAAGCACTCTGCTTGTGATTGTCAAACCAGGAGAAAATCTTTTGCCTAGTCTTGTTTTTGCAAACAAATTTAAAACATCAGTATTGCAATTAAATAAAAAGTAATGGTGAAAATGAGAACTTGCTTCTTCCATAACATTTTATTTTGGATAAAAAGCATGCATGTTGACCTCTTCTTAAGTACAGGTTATTCAAGCATTTGAGATCCTGTGCTCTGTCTTCCTAGGCAGCAACAGAGTGAAATTTTGACGAGACTGGTCAGTTGAGGACTATTGTGTAGGCTGATCTGTAAGAATGTGGTCAACTTCTGAGCTAGCAGCTCACAGCAACATCTTTGGAGAGTGGGAGGAGGAAATATCTCCAGTGATTCTCACGCAATCAACCAAACTCAGACCAAGCATCCTCTCCGAGCGCTCCTCCCCCACCTCCATGGGCACAAACTCCTTCCTGTATGGCTCCAGGTACTTGGTGTGGCTTTTGGAACGGAGATGCTCTAGGATTCCCATGCCCATGTATTGTATCAAAGGAAGGAAAAATAATCTTCCATCCTCCACAAAGGACAGATGATCAGCATTCAGATGGGTTCGTCTGCATTCTTGCTGCAAAACGGGCAGGTCCCAGCAAGAATTAACAGGAGGTTCTACCACACACCTCCAGCCAGAGACTAACCTAATTTTAAATACTTCAAAGCATGTGTTAGAGGGGGTTTTGTGTGGAAAGGGAAGAAGGGAAATTAAGCCAAAAACCCAAGTAAGAGTTTGGAGTTTGCCTATATGGCAATTAACCTACAATAAAAAAATGGAGCTTGGCGTTCTTAGCAAAGCACTGCCTCTGAAACGTATCATTATTTCCTTCCCAACTTTGATACACACTTCTAGAAGCCAGTCTGAAATTTTGTCAAGGCCTAGCTTACCCTCTTTTTAAATTAAAGTTGCAAACCTTCATAAAAACCTCCATTTAGGAGCCTGCCTGCATACTAGGATACACTGAGCAAGTATAAAGTGGGGTTTGTACCAGTGCAGCTGATGCCAGGGAAAATCCTATCACAGCAACGCAGTTAAGTCTTTACGGGTGGTGAAACCACATCACTACAGTTAGTCTGGTACCCAGTTCTCAAGATAAGACTTTGAGATGTAAAAGGTAATAAAAAAGCCCAAGGAGACAAAGTAGGGAGGAGGATCTCAAGGCAGAAGGTCGTGTGCTGTGCAGAGATCCTGTGCTGCGTTTGACCCGTGAGGAGGTCGACAGCTTACCTAGGGGCACAGGGCCAAATCACACAGAAATAGATTCCAAACCCAGGGTTTAACTAGTTTGCTATCTAGGCCAAGAAACAGTTCTGGAACATATTTAACACAGTTTAATTGCATCAAATCATTGCTGGCCCAGAACCGATTTTAACAACTGTCAACTGCTCTTTGGAACAAGCAAAGCCAAAAAAACAAAGATCACAACGTACAGTTTACGAAGAACACCGAGACAACGCAAACCCCCAGAGCAGCAGCAGCAAAGCAAGGCGCATTCAAATCCCATGATCTTTATTCAGATTGGGTTACAAGGAAGTGGGAACTGGGAGGAGCTAGCGCTAGTGACAACTGCAAGCCAGAACTAAAGAAACATGTTGCACTGCCACCGGGACGCAGCTTGAGAAATCCTAATAGCTGATGGTTTCCCATGGAGAAAGTTACTGCACTACTTACTGGACACTCGTGGCCTATTTGAGAAACAGCGGCAGCAAAAATAACCTCTCTTCCCATCTCGTCTAGGGGAGGGAGTGACAGTCACCAATTAAAAGGGGACTGAGGTGGGAAACAAGAATTGCATATTAAGGAAGGGGGAGGGAGGCAAAAAATAACAAACATGTGCAATACCACATGCGATTCTTTCCAAGAAATCCCAATACAAGAATTCTCTGGGAACAGGCTCATGGGTCTATTATTGCCGTGGAGTAGTGGTACGTCAGGGAAGAGGAAAGATTGCTGGATGCTTGGAAAACAGACTGAACACATGCATGGGGAACGAGCCAAAAACTGTAACAAGAAATGTTCCTTACCCTTTCAACATACTTGCATTCGCATATTCCACCTTCGCAAGCTCCTGGATCCCAAAGCTTTCTTCAGGTTAGAAATCAGTCAGACCAGAATGAACTGAGGCTGAGCCAGCAACGCAAAGAGAGGTACTGATCCTAAACGATCTAACCCTCCAAAACCCATGTCCACTGATGCTCAGTGAATGGCAGCAGACTAAAGAGAAGAAAAAGGGCTCTTTAAGTTTAGCTGAACTAAGTGGAAGGCTGAAAGTAACTTTATTCATATTTTAAGAATTGAAGTATAATGGATATTGGCTTTTGGTCTGAAAGCTATAAGCAAGAACCTCAGAGATCAACATTAATCATTAAAATTTGCTTTTCAGATATCGCTTGACATCACTGACATGCAACAAAAGCTTCCGACTAAATTCACAGGCACCGCTCACCACATTCTGATAGAAGGCTGCCCCGTAAACATGCTACACTTGATGAGCGTAGGAGAAAACTGTTTTTATAAAATTACATCTCACTCTAAAGAAAACATTTGCATGGCTGTAGCCAGGACTGTAATAAGGGTCAGCAGAAGATCACAAGCACAGAAAACGGCAAAGCCTGCCAGCTTTAGAGTTCTGTTATTTTTACTTCTTTCCTCAAGATCTAAGTTTTCCCCAAAACTAAACATTTCTAGCCTTTTCTGTTCTAAGGACAATATGCAATATGTAAATCTCATGCTGTCACCCCATCCTGACCCCCAGAGAAAAATCAGAACTGTTTGTAGCCAAGCAGTACAACAGGCAAAACTACTAGCTACTGTTCACTCACATTAAGAAGCCAGCACCCCTGTAACTCATGTTAGACTGTCCTCACCATACCCCTACGAAAAAGAAAACCTCATCTCTAAGCTACAACGCAGGCGCCAAACTAACTCTGGATATCCCAGCTCAGCAAGCTCCGATTAAACTGGAGAAACTTTTCTGTTTAGACAAAACTTATTGCTGCTTTGGCAATTTCATGCTGTGTTTACAGTGGCTACCTTGCCTTTTCTTCTGGGAGGGGAGGAAAAAAAAAAAAAAAAAAAAAAAGATTTAGCAGGATGTTAAAAAAAAAAATTTGTCAACAGTAACAATGGCCTCATTTCTAACAAAGTATTAAAAGTTCTCAATGGTTTCCCTTTGGTAATTAAAAAAATACTGTCATTCCAGTAATCACCAAATATTTGTTTTAAAACTGCTTTAAGAAACCACGTTGGGAGCACCCATTGTGCTGTCTAATGTCCATTGTGTTTCTAAGGACCTTCAGAATTATTCCTTCCTCCATGTGTTGTACTGTAAATGAGCACTTAGACAAGGAGGAGGGAACACAGCGTCTAAAAGCCAACTGTGCTTTTAAACAGCTCTCCATCCTTTTCTCTGGTTTTGTGCACACTTTTTCCCCTCAGACACTTTGCACTTCACCTCTGATTTCATGTTTTTGTATTTTAAGTTCTGCTTTCACAGGAAGGACTCTGCTTCGCAGCTCTGCACAGCTGAGCTCCCTCTGGAACTTCACATGAGGGGATTAGTGGTTTTCTGACCCTTTATCCATTGGATTTTTTCCAGTTTCTTCTCCACACAGAAATCAATGTATGATGAGCAACTCCTCAGTATGTTAAAGAACAATGAAAACAAAGAATCCTGACACCTAACTACTCCAAGTTTAGAAAAAAGTGCCACCAACCACCTCTGTCTCCGAACAAGCTGTGGTTCCATGGCAGCATAAACCGATCTAATCGCTGGCTGTCCTGGTGCAGCCCAGTCCCTTGGGTTGGCTCTAGCATCACCTAACCGTGCACTGAACCATTTCAGATCACCAAGCTGGCACAAAACTCCTTGCATTTTTCCTTGGCTTAGCTTTCTGCAGGTGTGGCTCACTGCAGGATCAAAGACCAGCACCAATGGAATGACATACATGGAAAAGCAGGTGGGCGACAGGAGCACGCACCTAAATCAACTCCTAGTGTAACAGGAGCTCACCAGCGAGCACAAGACCACACAGACCAGGGTTTCATCCAGTGTCATGTCGGTAACGAAAGAGCCATTTGTGCAGAAGAGCAAGACATATTCAAGAGTTGTAAAAGAAAGGACAGCCATCAGTCCCAGAAGGTATTAAATCATGCTTCTCTGCACTGCTACAGACAAGCTTGTCTCAAACGTGGTAAACCGAGGCAGGACGCGTGTCACCCGCACCCGAAACCCCGCTGTCAGACCCACGATAACTTCCTAACATAGACATGATTCTAGTCCAGAGCTGAAGTTAAGCTCTTTCCTTTGTCCAGGTTCGCATAGGGAAATAAAATGAAAAACCATTACACTACAGAGCATACTTAAATAGAAAAAACGCACTGGCCACCCATAACCATTGTAATGCGGAAGACAAGAGCCTGGGTCATCACTGGTAACACCAAAGATCTTTATAGTTTCTAGTGTGCACTTCAACATCACAGTATGTTGCTTACATGATTTTAATATGAACAGAAACACAACAGAAAACGCTTCTAAGCTAGGATCTTAGTGATTATGCAAGGGTTCACCAAAATACACTGAGAATGGAATAAGACACATGCTATCTGTCATAGCTTCCTTGCCACTTCTGGATTACAAAGAGAGCCAGACCAACACTAAACATTTTCTTATTTGACAAAACATCTATACCATCAAATAAACCTATATGAGGCATATTCTGCAAATGCCTGTAGTCTCTATACATAGAGAGTATATCCCGAAGTATATCCTTGCAGGAGAGACAACAGCAGCAGTCCATTCAGTCTGTCTTTGCTAGAAAGAGAATTAGCACCTGAAAACCAAGTACCTGGAAACCACCTAATGTTCCTCTTGTGTCTGCAATGGTTGTGTCAAAGTGGCACTCCGTACTGCAGAGCTACCTACAACATCTTTAAAACAAATCTCTGAATTCCTTGCCGTATCTATTGTTCTCCACAAAACACCCTCATTTCAGGAAATCCACTATTAGGATACATCTGAAGATGCAATTATTAGTGTGATATTTGCTTCTCTCCTAATGTATCTCGCCAAGCATAAAACCTTAAGCTGTCTTACAACTCATTAAGTGTGTTATTCTAGTGACAAAACCTGATGAATTATAATGGACAGGCAAAGACAAACCCTGCACAAATGGAAACGTTCATTGGATGGAAGTAAACATTTAAAATTCCCCAGCTTAGCTTACAACAGAATTTAATGGAAGGACATACGATAGATAACTTTTGCTAAGAGTTTAACTTGAGGCCTACATCACCTTATCTGTATATAATTTTAATGCCAACATCTGGTCCTCTACATGCAGCACTTAATTTCAGCTCAGTTAAAAAGAAAAAAATATCAATCTATCCAAAAAGATTTTACTTCAGGCAGTTGTTTTTTAACAGGATTAAATTTAATTTAAGCTGTTATACCAGAACCACTTTCTCTTCAGTAAGATATTCTTAGCAGATGAGAAAAACATTCTCTCAAGTTCAAAGGACAAATTAAGGTTCAAGTTTATCAATGTATTTGAGCCTACAGACAAAAGGAAGAGGAGTCCTAAAAATGGCAAACATACCAGCCAGAACTAGGCCAACGTTGTGCAGAATCTAATATGAAGGCTCAAACCAATCGTTGATTAGGTTTGCCCTTGGACATAAGTAGCAAAAACTATGACACCTTCACTATGAACAGGCACAAAGGCAAGGAAAATGTAGGCTCAAAGTCGTTTCAAGAAAAATGTATCCAAAATCCTATTTATTGCAACAGAAGTTGTTATTCTGTAATCCTGAAATATGAAAACAAACCTTCACTAGTGTCAAAATAGATCAGTTTTCCACCGTGTTTTCACTATTGTGATGTGCTAGCTACTAAAGATATTTTTCAGATACTGAAGATCTGAGTTATAATGTTCAAACACATATATACATAATGTTAGGGGTGGTATTTTGGGAATATTTCATTTGAAGCATTCCAAGCTGATCACCTTTATCCAAATGCATAAAACCAGAGTCATGTCAAATGCACTATAAACAGCATTAACAGTAAGGAATCGATAACATCCAAACCTTTAGGTAACATCTTATTAATTCGTCCTTGGCATGCATGGACACACTGCTGTAAGGGCTCTCAAATGCAATAGTCAAAGGTGAAGGACACGATTTGTTCAACTAGTTAATGGAACTGCTATTTAACCAACTTAGCCGCTAAAATGCCACCTAATGAAACACTCCATACCATGATAAGCAGCAGAGAAGCACGATAAACATGAAGCGTTTTTCTAAGAAAATAAAAGTCCTCAAGGCTAACACCGTTCTGTCATTTTTCCCCCCCCCAAGATCTACACTTGACAACAACCATTTTAATCCCTGTTTCTCCCCCCCACCATTTCTTGTACCGCGCCCAACACAATGGTACAACCGCATCTTACAGGTATCGCCTTTATATTTATTTCTGCTTGCACAGTGACAAAGGTGAACTCCGGTGCTCCAAAGATGCTTGCAGCAAAGCGAGCTGAACGGTATTTCTAAAGACAGACCCACACGCGGGTTTGCAGAGACCTAGCCTCCATGAGGATGTTTTAATCTGACAAATTAAAATGGTTGGGAAACGCTATTTGGCTAACGGAACCGGCCGCCACATGCATTGCTGAGGGGAAGCAATAAAAGGTCTTTAAAATAGGTCACTTTCAGCTAAATCCCACACCAGCACCGAACAAAATGGTATTTACACTGAGAACTCACCACTTGGGGAGGAGCGAGGGGCAGGGAAGGGGGAGAAAAAAAAAAAAAATTAAAAAAAAAAAATGAGGGGAGGGGGAAGGGCAGGAATCCGCGCCCGGTCTCTGAGGGACCCCCAGCCCCTCGGGGGCTCCGGGCTCGGCCGACGAAGCCCACCGGAGCCGCGCAGACAAAAAGACGGCCCGAAGCGCAGGGCTCGCCCGGCCGGGGGCAGCCGGCAGCCCGGCCCCAGCCCTAGGCCGCGGGCGGCCCCTGACAGCGGCGGCCGCCAGGAACACCCGGCCCCCGGCGGCGGCTCGCCCCCCGGAGGGAAGCGCCATTTCGCTTCCCGCTCCCCCGCCGGGGCTCCGCGCCCGCCGCCGGGGCCGAGGCACCAGCCCCGAGTCCTGCGGCAACTGCCGCAGAGCGCGGCGGGGGAGGCGCCGGCCCCACCGGGCCGCTCCCCCCCCCCCCCCCCTTCCTCTTCTCCTCCTCCTCCTCCCTCAACCCCTCCCGGGGGCTCCCCCGCCGCCGACCCGCCCCGGCCGAGCCCCTCGCCGCGATGCCCGCCTTACCCTCCGCCGCAGCCGGGCTGGGAGCGCCGGTCGGCCCCCCGCGGAGGAGGAGGAGGAGGAGGAGAAGGAGGAGCGGGGCAAGGGGCGGCGGCCCCGCGGGGGGAGGCGCCCCCGGAGGGGCGTCGGGCCCGGCCCCCGCGGGTGCCCGGGCGCGGCGGGCACAAAGGCGGCGGGGCACGGCACCTAAGATGGCAGGGCAGGCGCGGCGGAGCGCCCAGCCGCTGCTGCTGCTGCTGCCGCCGCCGCCACCACCACCACGGCCGCCGCCGCCGCCTGGGCCCCGCTCGCCGAACCGCGGCCAGGCCGCGCCGCGCCGCCGGGGCACGGCGTAGGGGAAGGCGGGCGGCGCCGGCCGTGCCTGCCGCGGCGGAGCGGGTCCCTCGGCCGGGCCGCACCGGGATGGCTGGCTGCCTGCCTGCCGCCTCCCCTCAGCGCCGCCCGGGCTCCGGCTGCTCCGTCGCCGCCGCTCCGCGCTGCCCGCAGCCAGCGGCCCCCGCCCGCCCCTCTCGCGAGACTTCGCCGCCCTCTCTCTCTCTCTCTCCCCCCCCCCCCCCCCCACCTCCGCCTTCACCGCGGGAGGGGCGGGGGGCGGCGGGGCCGCGGAGAAGGAGGGGCGGGGCCGCCAGGGGCTGAGCGAGGAGGGGGCGAGCGGGGCGTGGGTGGGAGGGAAAGTCAGGGCCCGGGGCGTTGAGAGAGAGGGATGAGAGGGAAACGGGGGCTCGGGGGTGCTGGAGGCATTGAGGGGGAGCCGGAGGGTTTGTGGGAGCCTCGTGTGGGGGGGACCCGGAGCGCTGTGAGGTGGGGTGAGAGGGGCCTGAGGGAGAAAATGGAGGAGGGGGGCTGCTGAGGAGGGGGGCTGAGGTGGTAAGAGCTGTTGCTGGGGAAAAAAAAAAAAAAAAGCCAAAAAAGCTTGAAGGGGAATGGGGAAACTGAGGAAAGGCGCGAGGAAGGTTAGCTGGGGGCGAGCGGAGAGAAGGAGGGCTTGGGGATGTGGCAGGTGGGGCCTGGGCGCGGGTGGGGAGAGGGGGAATGAGGGCAGGGGAGAGGCCTGGGGGCAGGGGGGAGCTGCTTGGCGGCAGGTGTGGCCCAGGAGGGTGGGTTTGGGGCAGGCCAGCTCGAGGTGAGGATATCTGGCTGAGCAGAGCTGCCGGTGATAATCCCAGGAGGTGGTAGGTGTCTGCTAATGCTAACTCCTGAGCAACTGGCCTGACCAGGTGGGTGCCCTTGGTCGAACTGTATCTGGTTTATGGCCAGAAGAGGGGAGAGGAAAAAAAAAAAAAGAAAAAAAAATTATCGTGGGCCAAGGACATGGCCTCCTGAGCTGTAGTCCTGGCTCTGGGTGGTGGGTTTTGAACTTGGTAGGTTGTTGAGCCTTTGTGTGCTTTGGTATCTCCATCTACAAACTCGAGATAACAGTTGGCTTCATGCAGGGATTAATTATCACGTCTTGTAGTCATGTATTTATTTGTTTTTACTATAGATTACAGCTGGAGGAATTCTGAACAGTCCACCTCTCCTCGTCATGGTGTCGAAGCGCATTGTGCTCCTGTCTGAACAGAGGAAATCGCTGAGGTCAGTCTCCCTCGTGTTTATAGTTGCTTTCCCTTTCAGAAGGATGGGGGCAAGGAATCATCAAAATAACCATTTGTACTGACATCCTGATAATAAATTAATAGAAGCAGTTACCTAAGACACAAACTTTGTAAAAGGTGTGTTTGTAGGGATTGCTTCCACTTATAAATTCAGGATTATATCAGAAGGGAGAGTGTTCTCGGTTATAAAGTACCCTGGAAATATTCACAGTTTTGAGGTGCCTGCAGTATGAAATAGTACAATTCTGTAAATCCAGTATTACGGATACTGCTGAAATAAAACAAGTGAATAAAATTTTGTTCCCACTTTCCCATAAACTAATAGGTATTTTGTACCATAAGAAGGCTTTGTATCTAGCAGGCATTGAGGATGATGCCGGATATTATTTATATAAACTTTGCATTTCCATTTAGACAAGCAGGGCTACCGGGGACTCTTTAACCTGGGATGGGGGAAACCTGAGGAGAGTCGTCACGAAGAGAGGTTTGCTGTAATAATTGTGGACCACATGTAGAGTTTTGCAAGCTTGTCATGTAGTGGTCTGATACTTTGCCTTTTCAAATCCCAATAGGAAAAGTAAGACAAATGTGGATCGCTACAAACATATGTTGTTGTAAGTATTGGGAGAGGCAAACTAAAGGTTTATCCGATTATCTCAACCTTGAAGTTGGCAGCTATGACAGGAAACTTGGTTTCATTCATCTGCCAAAGATATTTGTAGCGTATCGTTTGACAAGTTAAAAGGCATTTTTGTAATGGCACAAAAATAAAACCATCCACTTTCTGCAACTACAGTTTCTGTCTTCTAAAATAATATGGGTTTGGAGGCATGCTTCTGGGGAAATTAAGGACACCCTTGAAGGTAAATATTTGTATTTTCAAATGTTTTTTTAACATGAATCTGCTCAGCATGGCCTATCAATATAAACTTGGTTTTGTACTTGTTTTGTCAAATTAGGGAGTGTCATTTGCTTTTGCAGATGGGAGAAGTAAATGGAGCAGTAAGAGGGATTGATCTGCCCGTGGGGTCAGAAGGAGGAACTGCGAATCAGGTTCTTCTGAATCTTGATCTTGTACTTCTTCCTGCACACAAATTGCCTTTAAGCTCATGAATTGTAAGAGTAAAAGCTTCAGCTGGTGGGGTCCGTGGAGCTAACCCAGCAAACACCAGCAGAGAATCCAGGCCTTGGCCTAGCTCTAGGTAAAAATCCTCAGAGTCTCTAACAGTGGCTGCAGAAAAATGTGAATAATGCTTTACCATTAACTATCAAGTATCTTACTTAAAATATTAGGTACGCATTTGATATGTGTTCAGTGACTGCTTCAAAAATAAACAGTGTTGTCTGTGGAGCACCAATCTAGAGAAGTCTGAGCTCTGAAGGAGCAGACAGTATGAAAACTGTGATGTTTATTGTCGCCAGGTAAACTAAATAGGCACATTTATCTTGCTTTTCTAGCCCTGTGCTATTAGGCATGCTCTTGCTGCCTTCTCAGATGATCATAGTAGGCATCTAGAAAGTGAAATTAGTTTAGCCTAGTTTGCTAATTTCCTGATGCAAATTTACTTCATTTAAAGAAGAACTAAACAGGTTTCTGTATGTCTGCATCTGGGATTTGCACCAGTTTATCTATCAGATAGCTGTACTCAAGGTTAATTCCATCTGAAGGAGGTGCCAGAACACCAATAAATAAAAATTACAAATTGCCTAGCGGTTCGGCTGACAGGCAGAACTAGTTTCAACACGTTGTTCCCAGTGTTCTGCTGCAGAGCTGGTCCTGGGGTAGACCTGTACGACGTCCCTGTGTAGACAGGACCTTTAAGAGCATGCATCAGCACTCCATAATATTGTAGGAGAGGAAGTAGAGAACAATGCTATGTCCAACGGAAGCTGTGGCAAGAATTTATTCAAGGCACATTGTAATTATTCAAGCTGGGAATTTGGCCAGGACATTGGGGTTAACACCCCTACTTCTTTAGAAGTGTCACAGTTTATTTTTTTAAATGACTTTAAGTGAGAGAAGCTTGGCTTTCTGTCTCAGCAGAATGACAACACCTCTAGCAGTGTAAACTTCCTACAGCAGCACGAAGGTGCTGGTTCAGAACTGACTCAGAGGAGGGATGGGGCCTAGTACAGTAATCATTGCTTTATAAATACTTTCAGGAGATAAAGATAAGAATGTGATAAGGGCAGGGCTTCAGCTGCCTTAATCGCAGTCATACCTTCCTGAGCCTTCAGTCCACATGCTGCTTTAATCTCACCTTTTTAAAGGGAACAATTGCAAATTTTGGAATAAATTGTAGAAAGTGAACCAATGAAATATGGGTATTAAGTATGATAGCAGTTATGAACAGCAGTTGTCAATGCTTTTCATTTAGGAAATTTGCCGTCGTACAAGCAGAATGTAATTTAGCCAAATTATGGAGTCTTTAAAATTCTTTCATGGCATTGAGATTTTTAGAATGTGTTCTTTGAACATATTATGTGCCGATGTAGAACCTAACCCTCGTCTTGTTCTCTGTTTGCAAAAAAAGATAAGCACTCCTGTGTTTTAGTGTGTGAGTAGTTGTGCAATGCACAAGTGAGGAATTGTTTTGCTTTTACTAGCTCGTGAAACCTGCCGTCGTTCCTGCAGTGTAGTTTGGGCCATTATTATGGGTTACAAGGTTATACAGGAAAAACATGTTCTGGAGAACGGCTGGTCAAAATAAACGAGGTAGAGTCTTCCAGATTGCTGTAATCTGGTTTTGTATCAATGAGGTAAACAGCGCTGCACACTTGCCGGGATGAAGATATAATGTCAGACAGTATCCCTCTGACAGTTTGTTGCGTTGTAATGACAAAAATGAAGCAATACTGGTGTTATTACATAACCACTTCTGTATTATATGACAACAATAATAATACTTCACTCTTCTCTCTTACCTTTTATTAGAGAAACAAATGTGTTCCTTGCTGTGCGCTTATGATTGTCCCATGAGTCAAGGGAGTGGTTTTATCTGTTGAGAAATGGGGAAACAGTGGCACAAGAAGTAGTGCTTACCAAGGTCATATGGGAAATCAGTGTCAGAGGCATAAACAGAATCTCAGCCTTCTGACTGTCCCACTCTACCCTCTGGGCAACCAGACAAAAGTGGAAAAGTGGCTTGCAGTGTGACTCAACAGCTTTTCCTTCCTCAGCGACTGCCATGCTGGGCAATTACAAATAAATGCCAGTAGGTCATTTCCACCTGAGTCAAACAGGTTTCTAAAGGACTCTAGGTAGGCATGTCTTCTGCTGGAGAGGGCTCCTTGATGCATCTTTGCAATGGTTTTGCTTTGAAATATTTTCAGAACTTGAAAAAAAAATCCTCCTTTTGCCAGATCTACATTTCCTCTGATTACTTTCAGAGTATTTTGTAATATATGTTGCCCAGGGACACCCAGGAATTTGTTTCACCCTTCTCTGCAATAAGCTGATTAAGCTGTTGTTTTTCAGATGCTTTTTTTTGATACACAGCTTATAACATACATGCCAAATGAACTGATGCTAGCAAGTACTTCCAGAATATCAGTACAACATATTGTGACCGATACAGCACAACAAGATGCATTGCACTTCGATATATCAGATGGGATGCTGAAAGATAAGTGAGGTGTTGGGGTGTCTCTTAAACACAGTTGTAGCTAACAATGTTCCTGACTCCCTTTTAACAGCAAAATCAAAGTGCGTTGGTCTAAAAACTTTTTCTCAGGCCATAACAGCTGAGTGTAAGGAGGGTCTGTTCAGGTATCTCAGATCTTTTCCCAACAACAGGGCTGAAGAGGGTTTTACTCTGGAGTTGGTTCAAAATGTCTGGAATGGGCAGCAAGGATCGGTATTGTGGAAGCCTTGACCTTGAAGAGTGACTGATGGAAAGAAGCCGCGCAGGAAAGGCTTGTGTCTTGGCTCTGGTCCTTGGATGGATGTATAAGCAGAGGCCTTTGGCAGAGAAGGGTGAAAGGTGACTAATAATGTGAAACCGGGAGGAAACTCATTATAGTTATGCAATCTCCAGGTAGTTTTCTTGCTCTGTGAGAAGACACCTTTTGTTAGTTGTCCCACTGGCATTTGCTGCTCATGCTGTCTTCTGAATAGAATTCTTAAACAATTATTTCTTTGCTTGATGTAGGAAGCTTAATTTAGCTTTGTAGCAATGAGAGTACAACAGCACCTTGTTTCTTTGTTCTCCCTCTACAGAATTTCTTTCAGATTTAGTTTGCCTCTTCCCCTTCTGAGTGATTCTTTTTCTGGCTGTCCAGAAGTTTAGGCAAAATGAAGAAACATTTTCCACTGTCATGCACTCAGTCCCCGTATCTCACTTGTTCCATGGTTTTTCGTGTCCCTCTTGCCACACTTTCAAAGCTTTCACAGGCAAGCTCACTGAATTTTGCTGTGGCAGTTCAGGATGTTGTTGTTTCCTCACTTAGTCCTTCTCCACAGGTTTCCCCCCTGTAGCAGAGTTTTTGTGCCTGATGCTGCTGGGTTATGGTTAGATGTCTTATCTCAAACCCAAGCCTAACAGCCCTGTTACTACACCTTTGTGCCAGACTGGCTGGTGTACAGATGTGTATTTACACCTGCCGGCCCTGGTACGGGGATGTAGTCTCTAGAAGAGCAGCTTGCTGGAGATGATGATTTAAACTGCTGGAGCAAGAGGTGGAGAAACTCTTCTGAAAACCCGTAGTTTCCTTTATTAGCGTGGTGGCTTTTCCAGTGATCTGCAAAGAATGGCTCTGCTGTTGACCCCATCTGGATCTTGATCTTCCATTTTATAGGTAAAGCAACACATTTTGCCCTGTTGTAAACATACTCGCAGGAACTGATTGTTATTGTAACCTGTAAAGCAGTTGTGAAAATGTGGCCTTGCTCTTCAGCAATTCTGCAGCCACCCAGCTCTGAGACATTGTGTCCCACTCTTGACTAAGATTCTAGACCAGAGAAAGAGTTAGACTGCATACAGATTAACAAATCTGTTGCTAGTATCTCTGGCTACTGCAGCATGACTCACCCGTCAGTGCTTGTCGGCGTGACCTCATTGAAAGCTTCAATATCTCATATGTGAAGGCAGGTTGTAATCCAGTGTGGGAATCCTAAATAGGTGGAGAATGAAGTTCTGAGACGTGATCATGCATACATCATAAATATTCCCCCTAGAAATCAGATGTGCCCTCACCAGAAATATTCTTACAGATTTCTGAGGATCTCTTAATGCTGAGTCTGCCTTTCCCATGCTTCTATTAAAAAGCACCTGTAACTATTCAAGACAGCAGAAGAAATCAGTGCTGGTGGGATGACTTAAAGAGTAGATGGGACAGGTCAGGGAGGAGATGCTTGGTTCTTTGCATGGGTGAGAAAGAGGTGATGGTTCCTTTTTCTTTATCACAGCTTCTAGATGCTTTCTCTCTCTCTCTTTTTTTTTTCCTCTCCCCTCCCCTGTGTCAGTACCTAGGGCTTCTGGTATGCTGGTTGAGGGAGACAGGTGAGAAAACAGCACGAGGGGCTATAATAAAATGAGTGGATGAGTGAATGAGCTTGTGGTACCTTAGATCTGTAGCGTGATGATGAGACAAAAAGTGGGAGGCAACAGTTTAGAAATCAGATGGTTCTTTTCAGCTGTTGCTTGCTGAGTAAACATGAAGCTTGTGCTCAGTGCCTCTACCTCCTTCCCATGGGCTGTTACATGCTAGCAGATATTCATAATGCTGCTCAGTCTGAACTGAGCCAGCTGCTGGCATTTTAATTGCAGAACCCACATCTAGTAACACGCACAGCAGAAGCTGTCGTCCTCTCACCTGCTACAGAGGGAACTCTAAAAGCAGAAGTGTGGCCTTGTCCCACAGGTATCTGCTGCTGCCTGAATGCCTGGCTGAAAGCAAAATTTCTGGCCACCGGTCCAGTTGCTGTCCTTAGGATATGTGAATGTCTGTCCTGTTTTGCTACAGGTTATTTCTGTATGTGGCACAGTTATCAGTGCCAGGCTGGCAGCTTTATCCTTAAGCAGCAACGGTTGCTGCCTCTTGGCTTCCCAAATCCACTGTCCTCAAAGCTGCTGCTGCTCACAGGCTCCAGTGAGGAACCCAGAGCCTGGCACCCTGTGAGAGAGCAAGGGTCTTGCAGAAATCTCTCCTTCAGTGGATCACTGTGCACCCCTAATTATTGTGACAGCAGCTTCTTTATGCAGCACTTACTTAGAAAAGTAAAGAGTGTCTGGTACAGCAGGGCAGCAGGACACTGCTTCAAGAGGATGCATTTTATGTTCACTTCCTTCTTTAAGGAAGGCATAGAAGGTCATAGAGTTGAAGCATGCATGTGGTTTGTAAGGAGGAAATAGACAACCTTACGCCTTTTCATCCATGGTTCCTTACCACGAAGATCAGCCAGATACTATCTACTTAGCTGTTCTGTGAATCCGGGGTGAAATAAGTTGATGGCTCTGCCTGGTTTCTAGTACAGAGATGTGCACATACATACCTGTTCCTAGAACTAGCTGTATTTTGTATCTCTGCTGTACTTTGCACAGAGGCCAAGGCCTAAATGATGTTTTCAGACTGAGCTTGCCTTCCCTGGATGATCTGATGGACGTACAGCGTGGTATACGAGTGGGCAAGAGATAGAAGCCCCGTAGCAGTGCTGTCCCTGCTGCATTCAGCTGTGGGTGTGTTGGGTTAAATGATTGATCCAGTGTTTGAAGTCCTATTGCTTTATTTACATCTTGGTTTTTAGTGTCTTGGCAGACTTTTCTTTCACGTACTAAAGCATACTTCGGGTTCTAGTGGAATCCTGCTCTTATATCAAGCTCAAACCTCATTGCTGCTCCCTGCGTTCAGCTGGAAATGGACAGACACCATTTGTGACTGCCTGATATCCTGAGTCACCGGTTACCAGCTGGCATGTGTGCTGCAGTTTTCACTTCTTCCTTTACGACTGCACTCCCTAGAGGAGCCTTGGAACAATTGCAGTTGTCAGCTACAGCACATTGTGTGCACTTGTCTGGATGCACACAATTGGTGGACGACCTCTGACTACGTCTATGGGGTGAGCTGCCTGTGATTTGTTACTGTACGCCTGGTGTTTCCATCCCAGAAAAAAAAGAAAGAAGAGGTGTCGGGATATTTAAAAATGCATTTTCTTTATGTTCACTAGTAAAATAGCTGTATTGTGGAGATGGAGATATGTCATCTTCATTAAATAACTGGTGGAGGCAAGTGATTATTCCAGTAACACTCTCGCAGTAAGATAAATTGTGTGGAAATGAATGAAATCTAAGGATCTAGACAGGTAATGAAAGGTAAACTAGTTCACTCCCTACACTGGAAATGCTCTGTTAGCAGCAACATGGGTCTGCCACGCAGGAGCTGACGGGTTGTCTGTTCTGTCCGTTCTTGTCGTGCTGTGTTTGTTATCCCGCTTACGCAGTGTCCCAAAGCAAGGCTCAGCAGGGAAAGAATGCAACGTGTTGCTATGTTATTTCATCTCACCAAAATGTTTTCACTGCTGCTAGTCTTGTGCATAGCTCTGGGGGAAGCTGAAACACAAACCACTTAACTGAGCTTTTTGACTCAACGGGTCTTGACGTATTGCTGCTGGACGCGTCCCTATGTCTGATCTGAACTGGGCAGTTCTGTTCTGTCCTACTAAAATAATATCATATTGAACAGTAGTATTCTGTCTATGCCATTTCCATCTACTGAGTAAAAAGTTAAATTCTTACTAAACTAAGTGAAATGTACATATTATATTAAATATTACATATTAACATTTAATTTGCAGAAAATATTAGTTAATGGTCAGCTGATTTCACTAGCATGAAGATTGTAATGTAGATAGCACAAATGATTAATGCTTGCCTGGGACCAAAGGAGTTAAAACAGCTTCTTCCACTGAAGTACCTGGTGAAATACAGTGATGCTCTGTAAATCACGTCCTTGTTTGCAACAGGTTGCCAGTGTTTGCCTGGGACAGTCCATCTTGTTAGCAGGTGGGGATCCTGCTGTGGAAGAGAGATGTAGGTTGTGCTGGCTCATGAAAACAGGTGCTAGTTGCATCAGTAGAGTGAGGAGTGGCTCACCTTAGCAGCAGGATGTAGGTTTTAGTGTCAGAACTCTTAAAGAAGAACCTTTAGGAGAAAGTTGGGGGGAAAATACATGAGAGAGACTTTGAAAGACTTGATGAAATTCTTGTTCCTCTTGCTGCATGAGGGGCTTGCCCCAAACAGGACAGTGGTATTAACAGTCATACATCTATCTGAAATGCCTTGGGAAAACACACACTATAGCTGAAGACAGCCGTAGTCCTTGGAGGAGTTTTCTGGGGAGGGATGGCTGACAGCTGTTCAAAAACTTGCATGTACAGTTACTCCCTTGTTCCTCCTTTCTAGAGCTGACTCATCCGTCCCTGTCCTAAACACACCAGTTTGAGATTTTCTTGTTTCTTCTCTATTTACCTCATGTTTCCTGTCCTTCAGGCTTCCTTTTGCATCTATGGCTTTCATTCTATTAAATCCAGTTGCTTTGGCTTCTACCCTGCCTGTGCTTTGCACCTGCTACATAGCCCCAGCAAACTTGGCAGCCGACCCTTGGGCACGCTAGAGAAAACAACTGTCTAGACCAGGCACCTTCTGCCCGATGCCCTGGATGTGCCCCAGAGCTGCCAGGCATTAGTCTGTGTTCAGAACAACGTGTTGCTATGCTCATGGTTCCTTTCTGCTCTTCCTTCTGCCTCCGTGGAGTTAGGTGCACCTGACTTCTCTGCAGCCACTAGCCTAATGTTTATTGATCTGATGCAAAGGAAGATTGATAAAATCTTGTCCGGTGTCTTTGTGAACTCATAATTGTACCTGTCTCTGCCTAGCAAGTGAGGGACCCACAGAAATAGCACCTTCTGCAGACCTAGGAACAAAGAAAGCTAGAGGACAACAATGCAAAGGCCCTACAGAGCCTCTGGTATTGCAGCAGAATCCAGGAAGATGTGTTGCTCTGTTCTGAAAAGATGAGAAATCAAATCTTGGTGTAAAGAGTCCTATGGCATAGGAAGGGCAGAGAAGCCTTAGTGCAAAGGCACAGGCTGTTCTCATTCACAGTTAAAGCCCCTGTTGCCCTAGGCAAACACAGAGCCTGTCAGTGTCCTGCAGCTTACAGCACAGAGATGTTACCAAAATAGCTCCACAACTTTACAATGTGGCTAAAAATAGCTTGCAGGTCAGCTTTTTTCTTAAAGGTAGTGGTGACATCAGTGGGAGAGCACTCTTGCTGCTGTTCAGTGCAGGTAGAACTGGGTAAACAAAGGGAACAGCAGCAGTTTAATTTGCTAAGCAGCCTTGAGGAAAGAGTGGTGATAAAGGGTGGGAAAGGACGGAGGAGGTACAGCAAGAGAGAGGGACAAAAACATCGGAGGCCTGGGCAGACCCTCTGCCACTGACCAAGATACTCTGCACAGACCACTTCTCCCTAGGGTTTTATTTCCGTGATGCTTAAGAGGCAGCAGTCTGCCTGTTTCTGTCTCGCTGTGGCCTGTGTCAGGAGTGTCACGGGACTGGCCAGCCAGTCAACAGCAGTGTGTTTCTTGCTCCTCATCTCCAGACAGTGAACGCAGCCCGTGACATCACCTCTGGCCAGTGGTGAGTGGGAAGCTATGGCCACGGCAATGTCAAGTGTCTTCTGTCCCGTTCCACCAGCAGGTTGATCTTTTACAGTGCAATTTGCATGTGGAGATGGCCCACGTGTCCCCATCTGGATGGCCTTTAATTCTACGGGGATTTCAATATTTGTTCTTGGGCCAAAAAAAGGGCTGTTTTTGTGGAGTTGAACTGTCTGCTGTTTGCAAAGCATTACATTTTAGCAAAGGAGCAAAGCTGCTCACTGTGATCCTCAGAGTTTTAGTCTCTGTTGTGTGTGCTAAGTCTGGCCATGGAGATAAGTCTCAGCCAAGTCTGGAAGTTAAGTGCCTGATTTGAAACGTTACGGGAATCTAATGTAGGTTATGAGGGGTTTGTCATGCCTGCAGTCGTCTGCGCTGCTGAGGGAAGAGTACTGCAGCAGCCTCTGCTAGCGAGAATTTCCTTTGTGCTGCAGGTTTCATGCCTAGTGATTTTATAGTGCTGAACGAGAGGAAGGAGGTGGCAAAATTGTGAAAAATTGAGGCCAGGTCATTACTGTCAGACGAGGACAGAGTCCTGTAGCCAGTCAGATGTGACAGAACACACTTGCTGATGCTGCTACCAGGAAGCTTGAGAGAAATGTGACTGAATGACAGCAGTGCGCATGTGCCTTTGGAGAAAGGAGGCTATCTGTAAGCTCTTGTGATGCTTTTCTCTGCCCAGCAACATCATTGCTTCTTTTCCTCGCATTCTGCTTCAGCAGCTGTTCTGCATTTACGATCCGATCTATTCTTTGCGTAGGGCCACCTTCACACTGAACCATCTTCACTGTAGCAGTGGTTCTCTGAGATGAGGACTGATAGGACCTCAGGTTTGCTTTGAGTAAGCACTATAAATACAGCAAAAGCACCGTCGTTACTGGTCTCAAACTGCTGTGAGCACCTTGCAGGACCAGCCGCAGTCTCTGCCTATACAAAATGGCTCCTGTTGCCTTGAAAGAGGGAGACTTCAGCCAAATGCATCTCCAAATTGACCAGTATAAAGAGAATAGTGAGCAAGATCAGCTCACTGAGGATTTTGTTTGATGCACAGCTAAGCTGAGCTTAAAATCAGTTGCCAATAAAAAAGGAAGCTCTGCATCCCTAGCTGTGTGCTTCTACCGCGTTTGGAAGCTACAGGCCACGTTGATTGCAGACTGTAGTTAGAATAGGTGATAGGTAAAATCAACTCGATACCACTCCCATGACTGTTTAGCACAGTCATTTCCGAGCACTGCAATACAGCTCTGGCCACAGCCTGCTCCTTCCATTCAGTGAGAGTTGCTCCCTGGTCTGCCCTGCCCAGCTTGCAAATGTAGCTCATCAGCCTCTGCTTCTTTGCAAATGAGCTGCGTAGGTAATGGGAGGAGGAGGAGGTAGCTCAGCAACATGCCCATCCCAGCCAGTCCTAAAGGCACCATGCTTCTTGGGATTTCAGGAGTAGCTTGCCACGTAAATTGTGTGGGTATAAAACTTTGTTGTTTCCCTAAATGCTCTCTGCCTTTTGCAACAGGAGGTCATTTCCCAGTGGGAAAAACAGGCTGTTGACGTGGTGGGCAGTCAGCCTGTCGTTTGGATGAGATCCAGAGCCGATTAGTTTGGGTGCAGCAGTGTGCTAACACAGGCAGAATGCACCAGGACTGGCTCCCGCCTAGATAGCGCAGATCTCCCCGCGCTGCTCTCCGCCGTCCCCGCAGTTCCGCGCGAGCATGGGTCCCTCGCCTTGCCTGCTTGTGCTGGCATGCCCGCAGTAAACCATAATTTGCACCCGGTGCTGCTTGCCTGTGTCTCGATTGGTGGCAAACCCTCCCAAAGCAAATAGTGATTTGCCTGTCTGCACTGACTCAGCTATGCTGAAGGCAGGAATCGGAGCTAAATCCAGTTCAGTAAAGTCTATAGGTAAAGAATAGCCTTCCGTAGCAAATACTGAGGCATTTTAAAGGAACTTGACCATTTCCCAGGAAACGCACTCAACTGAGTGATGCCGCATTAGGGAGAGAGCCTACCCAGGAGCCATCAATCTCAACATCTGTAGCCCTGTGCTTTTAAGCACTGGGAGTTTTCTTCTCCTGCCTCCAATTGCTAGCTAGCAGCTGGGAATTCAGAGGAATCAGGGCTGTCTTTAGGAAGCAAGTACCTACTCTTTGCCTCCTCTCAGGAAGCAAGGTCCTTCATTACAGCCTGTCGTGGCAAGGGGCTCGCAGATAAGGAGGACGGGCAGGAAACCTGCCGGGCTTCACTTCTTTAGCAACTCTAAATATTTTCCATAGTCCTTGCACTGTGAGTCAGCATTTCTAGAGCCTGGACTTGTTTACAGCAGCAGTGAGATGGTACTAGATGGGTGTGGAGGTACGTGTGTGTCTGAAATGAGAAACCCTTTGCCCAGGCACAAGTGGGGAATTACCAACTGTCTTTCCAAAACAGGACCAAGGGAGCAAAGGACCGGATACCCTGAGCGGTAACTGCAGCGGAGCCATTTGCAGGGTAAGGAGTTTCCTAGTGTGAGTAAGGGAATCGGAACTTCACAAAGCTTTATGTATTGTGTTGTCTTAGTTCACTTGAAATAAAAAAAAAAAAGAGACTCTGCAATTATTTGGGACTATCAGTCCAGTGGGATAAAGGTAACACTTCCCACTGCAAGTGGTTATGGATTCATTTTGCATTTGCCTGGCCAAACTGCCTGCATGGCAGGAAGGTCCCCAAAACTGTACAGATATCAGACCAAACGCTGAGGTTTCCATTCAGGTTCCGTACCTGCACGGGAAGAAGCAAGATGAGCCATGGGGTATCCTGCATCACCGCATGCAAGCTTTTTGCCTGTGCCTGGCTGGTCAGCCTGGATGGATCTTGTGGTAAAGGGAGGTAACGTCAAAACCAGTATGGATTATTTTAGATCAGCAACCTCCGTTCTGCAAAGGTATTTATTTTGAAAATTCCGGTTTCCATAGCAATGTAGTGCTGTTCTCTCTCATCTCTCTCCTATTACTCCAATCTTAGCAGCCATTAGATAAATTATCAGTGAGGCAAACCTTAGCATTTTTTTATCTTGAGTGATTTTATATATGTTGGTTCCTTAGTGAATCAGAGCCAGTTAGTCAAGGATTGACTCATATCCTTTCCTGGGTCTGACGTGAGGTCTATTCCAGTGTAAAGATGATAATGAAGAATGAATATTATTAATTTCACTTAGTGTATGAAATCTACTCTTGCCAGTAGAGTGGGGGTCTTCTATCTAGAATTCTGGTTCAATTCTAGGTGAGTTGTTTACATTAAGTCTTTAGATTTTACTTGTGTTTCACTACAGCTTCATTAGGACATAATATTCTTGTTCCATACATGTAGTAAATAAACCCTTTTGTAAGGGTTGCTGTGTTTTGCTATTCAGCTGCTGTTCTCCACCCCAGAGGTGACTTCTGGACACAGTTCTTCCCATTTTTAACCGAGCCAGTGCTCATGGCTCATGGGTTCGTTCTCTTTCAGTATGCAAAAAAGAGAAGCAGTTTGTTAAGAAAACAAAACAAAACATGCTCTTTTTTTTTCCCTTCCTTTTTTTTTTTGTGGTGTTTTTTGTTTGTTTCCTGGTGCATCTTGTCTTCCTGGTCAAGGAACTACTAATGTTGCCAGAATAGTTATGCGGGTTGGAATGTAAAAATCCCGGAGTTAACCCTGCAGCAAAAAGCAAAGATGTAGAGATGATTTATTCTGATGGTGTAGTTTGCCTTTTAAGGAGATGGTTTTGTGAGTTCTTTTGCCTATATGAACTGTATCCCCACCTGGGGAGCTGTGCCTGAATAGCTGTTCCACAAACCTTTCCTGCGAACAATAGCCTTTGTCCTGTAATCCAGCCCTCGCGAGTAGGTAAGCAGTCAAGTAAAGAAACTGCGTGGGAGAACGAGAGTGGCACTGTGGACCAGATTCCAAGATAAGGAAGTAGGGCTAAAGATGAGGTGAGAGGTAGCCTTTGACTCTCTTCTGCAGTGTTGTAATTTAGTAACTAAAATACCTGAATTTTATAAATGGGAGCGTAGATCCATTAAGTTGAGGATGCAAGAACCCCTCTATGGAATCGAGATATTAACAGGCATCTGCTGCACAGTGACCGTTGCTTGCCTTGCCAGTCATTACTGGTTGCTGGTGCCTTGCGTCTTCCTCCCTGTCTAGCTAGAGCCAGATTATATTCAGTTCATGAGTTTTTCAGAGTAGATTGTTTTATTAGGAGTAAATTGTGCCTCCTGCTTCTATTTGAGCCCTCCAGGTGCTGGATACCTAGCAGAAATCTCCTCTTAAATCCTAAGAGGTAGAAGCTCACTTGTGCCCTGAAGAATGATAAATAATCCTTCTAAAACCTCTATTTTAGATGTTAAATATTTACTTTTAGCTGAATTATGTCCATCCTCTGAGAATACTAATAATACCTTGCTCTTCACTATTCTGCGTGTCAGTGAATTCCATATATATTTTATGCAAAGCATTAAAATGTCATTGCTTATCTTTTAATTTACTTTTTTTTTTCCCCTTCCTGTTCTTGCGCTCCTATGTTTTGAGATAAGGGGAACAAAAGTTCTCAAACTGCTCTCGCTAGGCTATGCATTCTTTAATACCTTCACTGTGAACTTTTTTATTCATTCCCTCAGAGGAGAATGGTCCCAGTCCTTTTAATAATTTTTCCTTCAGACAAGACTCTCCTCAATCCCTAATCTTGTAGTCAACTGTCATTGCCCTGTGTCACATAATGAAGCAGCCATTGTAGAAATAACTCAAATAATCACCCTTCCATAGTCAATGTTCTGCCAATGCTGGGTGTTGTTAGGTTGGAGACCCTGCGTCCAAACACAAGGATTTAAGTCTCTATGTGCCTGATGCAGACAGACTCAACGTATATTTTAAAAATAACAAAAAAAAAAAAAAAAATCCCCATTTCAAAATCATAAGTGCTTGGTATCCAAATGCAGTGCGAATGAAATGTAAGTGACTAGCGACCTTGTGACTGTTGTGTTGTATAACAAGATAAAAAGTGCTTGGGATTTGTGGATTGAGCTTTTTCTCATTTGTCTTCCAGAGGTCAAAGTCTACTGCAAGCAGGGTCTGGTACAATCCCCCGTGTAAGTCAGGCTAGACTGCCTGAGTGTCAGGCCCTATCAGCGAGAGCACCTTGGAAGGTGTTTGTGTGGGTTTCTCTGTGGTCCCTGTGATGATCCTAGGAAGCAGGAGGAGATCCAGAATTGTCTGGAAGCCCGGAGCCAGGATTCTTTGAAATCCCAGACAAGTAATGATGAGACGTGGCTGAGGCCAGCCTGCTAGCCTGCCTCCTGCGCTGCTTCTTTTATGTGACCAAGCAGCTGCCTCCAGTTTATATGATTGCACTCTAGTAAACAATTTTTCATGCAGATATTGGCAGCAGATGTTACTCATGCCTGTGTGAACACTTCAGTGTGTTTACAACAGGGGACGTTCCTCAGATCTCGTCCTGTTAAACAATGGATGTAGCCACCAGAAGTCATCCCACTGGTTACAGCCGTTCTGTTATGTCTTGTTCAAAGCGCTTTGAAGGGTGGTCACGCCATCCCTCTTCGGGCACTCGAGGGGACTGACTCACTAATAGGAACAAAATAAAATTAGATGGCTTAAGTGGCTGCAACCCCAGCTGTGTCCCCACTGCCCGATTCCCAGAAGGGATCATCCCAGCAACAGGCTTGGCTGTAGAAGGCAACTCCCGAGTTGTTGCAGTGACAGCCCATTCTTAATGCTTGTCTGGCTCCTCAGTGAAATAGCTCAGGAAGCTTAACCAGAATAAAAATGTCCACTTTTTCATCTGAAGAATTGCTTTTTAGTTTAATTTCTCAAACAGGCTCAGAGAAGCACCAGTGCTGCTGTGAGGGCAGGGCAGAGGCAGGCAGGGGGAGAGATGACCTTCCCTGTGGGAGCAGCTAGCCCTTATGTCAGTTTTGCTGCCTCACAGAACTGTGCCCTATGGTTATTTTTGGTGCTGGGCCACCTTGATTTTCAGGAGAGTGAATGAAGGATTAACGTAGTGTGCTTATTGCATTTGGAAATTAAGGTTTTAGAAAAACAATATCTTAATTCAGCATGTGCTATTACATGGAAATGCTTAAATTGTTAGGGATGGGAAAGATACGTGTTCACAATATCCATTCCTACCGTTCAGTTAGGGGTTAAATCTTTTTTTTTTTTTTTTGTCTGCTTTTTAAGACCTCTAACCCAAAGTCTACTATCAAGCTGTCTCTAGAGGGAGAAGTCTTTAAAGAAACTGGCTTTGTACCTATAAATAATGTACACAGCAGAGAACAAAAATGGACTCAAGGAGAGGCTCCACCTTACCTGAACGTAATTTCGAAGGCCAGTATTGTGAGCTTGTGAGGCTAGCTGTGCCCCTGGTCAAGCAGAAGGCTGCAAGGAGCAGTGTCACCCCTTCATCCATCTTGACTTGGATCGCAGAAGCAGTTAGTCTTCCTCCAGCACATATCAACTGGTAAATCATGACTGCACTGTACTGAAATACATTAGATTTTGGGGCCAAATGTGGCAAGGTTTTGAATAGTATGGTTATAAACATACTTGGAAACATCTGCTTGAGTGCTTTCCTAGGTTGGAAATGTTAGAATATAGAGAATTTTGCAAATCTGAACCCGTGCTGTAAATGAAAACACTGGGGCAGAAAAATGTAAATAAATGCCACACATACTTTGTATAAGAGCCCTTCCCAATATCCATAAATATGGTCATTTTGATGTTTTCCAATTCTGAGTTTTAAACAGGAGACAGACACAAAAAATATTACAAAGCCAGGATTTTTATTTTCATGGGTTTCAGTTTTAACTTACCTGAAAACCCTTAATGGAAATTAAATGTAGTGTCTTAAAGAGGATTGGCTTTGAAAGGAAACTTGTTCTTAGAAAATCACAGGAATAGCTTCCTAGTTTAACTGCATTTTCATATTAATTCAAAACTTAGCTCAGACTCTCCAGGAAAACTTTCTCTTGCTTTCTGTAGCAGTTGATTCGTTCCTTGCTGCCTTGATTTTGCAGCTTTAAATGGCAGGTTCTCTGAAAAGCCATCTACTTCAAAGCTTTATAAAATAAAGTTTTGAATAAATTACTGACCTAGGAATTATGCTGGCTGTGCCCAACTTTGTGCCTGGATGTGGCAACCCTGGGTGTGGAATTCCGAGGAAAATTACCTTTTTCCTTTGCATGAGACCCTGCTGGCTTGCCAAACTCCCAGAGCAGTAAGGAGGAAGACTGCTGCAGACGAGGAGGCATGGAAGTCTCCGGTTTCCCTTTTCCACAGCTCCGGAGAATGCGTCCCGAACTGTTGAATATTAATATGCAGCGGTACTGGTGCAACGTTGTGCTAACGATGGGATTAATACGAAGTATGGCTTCTGGAGACTGCATGTCCCAGCATGGCAGGGAGGAGACGGCAGGCTGTGGAGCAGCACTGCATGCTGGAACTCGTAGTTCCTCCAAAATCATCCCTGCCCCAAGGAGGGTGGCGAGCCCCCTCGAAGACGCGTGTGCAGTTACCCACCTCGTGGTGTGGGGTGGCTGTGCTTGGTTTGCTGGGTGTGTTACTGAAGGTGATGGGTGCCAGGCTGTATTATTTTTGGAATTTTTTATTTAAATCTATTTTTGCAAGCTTTAGATAATATAACGGACAACGCGACGCTTCTAAGCTGCAAAATAGTTTCTTCCTGAAAGACAAAGCAACAACCCACTGCCCTCTGTGTTTGGATTTCTGGTACACGTGTGTGGAGAGCTGATTTGTCTGTCATTGTTTGCTTTCTACAGAGTCTTTTGAAGTTCATGTCTTCAAGACAGTTCCTTATATTAAAAAAAAATTCTTCCAAACCACCAATAAAATGTCAACTGTGATTAAAGCCTGACTCCTCATTTTAAGCAGTGTGAGGCCACTCTATGAGTCAGCGTTTGAAAGGACCGTTATTCCTGAGAGCACGAGTAAAGCCCAGAGTTCATAGCTGCTTGCTTAAATGGTTTCACCGCATTTTAAATTGCTTTGCATTGTGCTGAAAGAAATGCAAACTGTGGGGCCCGTTTAGCACAAAACTCGTGATATTTTGATACCTCAAATCTTGAAAAAAATCCTCTATATTAATGTAGAAGTTGGTATTTCTGGTAGGAAAAGTTTTACCTCCTATGTATTAAAGAGGAGGGTGGAGTGGGGAGCTTGAGGCATAAACTTTCAACTGTGGTCTGTTGAAATGAAATTTGGGAACTGTAAAATCTCCGGGCAGGGGCTCTGTCTTTTCTACAGTGCCCAGCAGAACAGAGCCAAAGTCTGATAGGGCTTTCTGGACACAGGAACTTTATTAATTTTGTTTACTTTATTAAAATACCAAAAAAAAAAAATAGAGCAGGGGTTTAAAGCTGCAAGTGCAAGCCCTGAGAAGTGAGGAAATACCATTTTTAAGATTGTCTATGCAGCCTGTTTATTCTTTTTGTGCACATTAATTATAGCAGTGTTTAATGACATGATCCCATTTTATTTTGTCACTCTTCATCTGTTTTCTGTGGTGCACACTGTGAGTATTTTGGGGTAATTAATCCCACCCGAGCAGCAAGTAGCTCTGAGCAGGGCTCTGCCTGAGGCTCCAGCCTCTGTGTGTGGGTCGGGGGTCTCCCATCCCTCTTCCTGCCCTTCTGCTGCCATCCTCGTTACCTTCTGCCTCGGCTCCTCACCGCTCTGCATTCAAACCAAAACCCTTTGCTTGGTGCTGCCTGGATGTCTCTGGAGAATCTTTGGGTCTGTTCGCACTCTGCAAACTCCCAGGGAACTGGGACCTGTTGGCCAGAGAGGTGATGCAAGGGGAAAGTCTTGCAGGGCTTTTCCCCCTGCAGTGGAGCAGAGGCAGGAGTTCAGGTGATTTGGCTGCCCAGCACCCCCCTGAAGATGCTTCTGTGGGGATTATCAGTGGTTTGAAAGGCTATGAAACATGGTACAAATTTTGACAAATTTCACCTTGCTTTCCCCTTCCACTCTCAGGCTCTCCAACGACCTGTGGGGGTTGTTGTTGGGTTTTTTTTGTTTGGTTTTTTTTTTTTCTGAGCATCAGTCACGATCTGCGGTGCCGCTCTCGGCAGTGGGCAGGAACCTACTTTTCCGTCAGCGGTGCAGGACCCGCACGGCGCTCGGGGCGGGGTCCGTGCGGGCTGCGCTGCTGCCGGGCGGGCTGCGGGTGGAGCCCGGGAGCGGAGCCGGCACCCCGGCGGCTTCCCCCGGCCGCCGCTGCTCCCGCCTTCCCCGCCGCCGCGGCTGGAAACCCGGTGTTCCCGGCCGAATCCCCCCGCCCCAGCCGGGGGGGGGGGGTGGGGGGCACGCTAATACCCGCCCTGCTCCAGCGGGGCGCGGTTTATCCGCTCGTTTACGGTAAAACCGGGGACGCGCACCGCACGGCCCGGTTACGAAACACCGCGCTTCTCTGGAAGCGGAGCCGCGGGGCCTGACTCAGCGGCGAGGGCCGGGGAAAGGAGGTGGCTTCGGCGTGGCTCCGTTTTCCGGCTCGGCCCCGTTTGCCGCGGGGAGGGAGGGGAGGGTGCGACCCCATCTCAGGCAGCGCGGCCTCACCTACCGCTGCCCCCCGGGAACGGGGTAGGGGTGGGGGGGGGGAATCGGCCGGGCGGGGTCTGCCCGGGCCACGCCGGCTCATCCCCGCCCGGCCTGGCCTCTTCTCCGCCGCCGCTTCCTTTTCCGCCGGGCGGCCGGGGCGGGGCGGGGCGGGGGGCGGTCGCGGCGGCGCGGTTCGCTGATTGCAGGGCGGGCACTGCCAGTCCCGCCGTCTCCCCCGCGCCAGCCGCGTCCCAGCGCCGGAGCCGCACGGCCCAGCCAGCGAGCGCCCAGCCCGGCCCGGCCCCGGCCCCGCCAGCCGCCCCCCATGGAGGAGCAGCCCCACCACCACCATCACCACCATTACTACTACTACGGCCACCACCACCACCACCACCCGCAGAGCGCCTACCTGCCGCCGCCCGACGGCCGAGCCCAGCCCAAGCCGCCGCTCCGACACGAGCACAAGCACGGCGGCCCGCAGCACCAGGAGACGCCGAAGCGGAGAACAGGTCGGGGCGGGCGGCGGGCCGGGGCCTGTGACCTTCGCGGGGCGGCGGCGGCGGGGCCCTCCTCCTCCGCCTTCTCCTCCTCCTCCTCCTTCTCCTCCTCCCCCGGCCCGGCTGGAAGCTTCTCCGCCGCGCTGGGGCCGCTTCCTGTCCGCCATGTTGGGGCCGGCGCGGCTGCGGGAGCCGCGGGGCCCGCCGGCACCGCCGCCGCCCGCCGGGCACGTGGGGCCGGGCCGCGCCGAGCAGAGGGGCGCTGCCCCCCGCCCGGGCCGCGCCGGGGTGCGGGGCGGGGGGGGGGGAATGTGGGGGTGGTGGAAGGTGAGGGGGTGAGGCGCTGGTTAAAAATTGATGAGGGTAAAAATCAATGAGTCAGATAAGGCGGAGGGGCCCGGCGGTGGGAGCGGGGAGGCGGCGCGGCCTGGTGGGGCCGGCCCGGCCCGACGGCCTTCGGCCTCCTGCTGGGCCGCCGCCCCGGAGCCGTGGGGGGCGCCGGGGCCGCTCGCCCCGGGCCGGCCGGGAGAGGGGCTGCGCTGAGCCGGCCGGGGCGACCGGTGCGATGGGCCGCAGAGGCGGTGGCCGGGCAGCCCCGGCCAGGGCGGGGGAGTTGGGAGGGGACTCCCGGGCAGGGCCGGAGCTCCCGCCTCACTGCTGGGGCGTCTTAAAAAAATCCCATGTGGGGGCTTGTGTGGCTTCAAAGCAAGCGCGTGATTACAAGAAGAGCCAGAATGCCGCGTACATGTATTTTATTTTATTTTTTTCCCCTTGAAATTTCCATTTACATAACCGGGCGGGCGGTGGGCAGGGGCCCGGCCTGCAGCAGGGCTGGGCCGGTGGTGCCCCGCAGCCGGGCACGCTGCCCCCGCGGAGCCCCTGGAGCGGGGCGGGCACCCGCTAAAATAGGGTACCCAGCAAAAAATGAGTTGAGTAGTCATTCCACAGTTTGCAGTGTGCCCCGGGTTTTAATATGCACTTACTCCTCTTCCAGCTGTGAAACAGTTTGCGAGGTTGCTCTTCACCTGTTCATTTTAATTGACACCCCTCTCCCCCTTTTTTTTTTTTTTCTTCCCTTAAATTTTGATTGTGCACCCTCTGCCCAGGCCAGAGCCAGCTGTGCTAAATGTTGATTTGGAGAAAACTCAGGCAGCTGAGTTGTGAATACTTGCAAATTGGAACTAGAAACTGCTGACACACTGACTTACTGAAATGGAATTTGTTCTTCATTTTATTCTTTCGCTCCTCATCTGCAATGGTCTTATGACCACTTTTATTGTTTTGTTTCATTAACAAGTGGTGTCAGAAGTCTTGAGTCATACAAGGTCAGCTATAACACGTTGATCTTGAGGAGGCTTCCTCTGCACGTTATTCTGAAATAACTTAATTTTTAGTCCTTGACTCAGCGGAGAATCTCCTCCTATCAGTTTTCTCCAGGAGGAAGTATTTATAGTTAATATTCTTAACGGCGTATTTGGAAGTTACAGTGGAAGCTGTGGTGGTTACAGATACTTGGGTGTAGTAAAATCCTTTTTGATCCCTCTCGGCAAACTCGGTTGTGGAATTTCTGTAAAGATTCCTACAAGGATTCTTGTGTTCCTGACTTGCAGAGAACTTGAGCAGTTACATCTGCCGGACATCTGAGGCTCCGGGATGTGAGGATAACAATGATTTTTAGCGTAGCAGTTAATTTCAACAACACCGGCAACAACAAAAACATTCTTTTTCAAGCTGGAGTTTTGCCCGCTCCCCTTCTTAGGGGACTTCATGGCACGGCGGCTGCAGATGAAGCCTTAGGTGGGTCGGTTGTGGGAGATGTAAGGCTTTCCGCCCTCGGGAAGGAGGATGGATGAGTCAGAGGAGCGAGGATAGCGTCTTCCCGGAGGAGTGGGTGCAGGAGGAGGGAGTCCCTGTCCTCGGTCCACAGCTGGAGTCTGTTTGTTGGGGCGGGTACAGCGTGCTCTTCCCATCTCAGCGGGGCTTCAAGGCTTCTCTCGGGGCTTTGTAGCCCCTCGAAAGAAATAGGTCTCTGGCCAGAGATTTTTAAAAAGGGCGGGGAGAGGGGTAAAAAAGGGAAGGTGAGATAGTTCAGCCCCTGTCCTGGGCTTCCAGCTCCACTGGAATTGCACCCTCAAGATTCACTTCAGAGCCATAAGGCCTAGAAATGAACTTCAGAAGCAAAAAGGAAAGCTGAGGGCACAGCGTACGCTCATGGTTTGATGGGTTGGAGCCCTCAGCAAGTGCTTTATTTCTTGGGTCTCAAGCTAATACCAAGTCTCCCAGGGACTCTGAAATACCGGATTTTCTCGGCGGGCAGGTGACAGGTTGCTGGTAGTGGTGGAAGGGTGCTTGCAGGGATGCATTTCTCCCCAGTTTATTCACCTTTTTCAATGCTAAAGAGCATGTGCAGGGAGGTGTTGGCCGCTATCTTGAAGTGAGGAGATGTGGCCACCCTTTCTTCTCTCCACCTTCCAACTGGACTTGCACGTGTCCTTTTGGAAAGCGGCTTTTTTTTCTCCCTCTTTTTTTTTTTTTTTCTTCCCTCTTTGGCATTTGGGATGCGGGTGGGAAGGAGGGCTGCTGGTGTTGCAGGCCTAGGAACCGATGGAGATGATAAGAGTTGGCCCTTGTTCACGCTGTGGATTCTGAACCACGACAAACCTCGTAGCAGAGGCAGCGAATCCCTCTGTCTTGATGCATCCTGGGAAATTTTTTTTTTTTTTCCTCTGTGTGACCTGGAAATTGTAGCTGATGAAATAGCTCTCCAGCTTGCCAGAGATCTTTACAGTATATTTTCCTTACATAGTATCTCTATGTTATTTTCCTTTGTTTTGTTATCTATATGTCGCCCTGTTGTATGTGAGAATCGGTAGCTGCTGGTACCTTCTGCTTAACCCTTCTTGCCATGGCTTCCAGCAAATAAGGATATGTTTTTGTACGTCAGAGACAGGAATGTTTTTCCTATTTTAAAATGTTTACTTGAGGAAACTGGATATGTTTGGGGCTGATTACAGCTTTCTGCAATCAGAAGTTTAACATTTTGCATTCTAATTCTTGCCTTTTGTTGTTTTTGGCTTTCTTCTAGGTTACGGAGAGCTGAATGGTAACGCGGGAGAAAGAGAAGTGTCATTAAAGGGCCTGTGCTCTGATGAAACCGCCGCCCCAGGATCCAGGGTACCCAATGGCAGCCAGCAGCTCGTAGACACTAACGTGACCTCAAAGCAGACTGTGAAGGCCAGTGCTTTGGGGAAAGCTGGAATCAAAACCAAGAACTTCATTCAGAAAAATAGCATGGACAAAAAGAATGAGAAGTCCTACGAGAATAAACTTAGAGAAAGCCAGTCCTCAGACAAGCCAGAGGGAGTGTCTATTCCGAACGGTGTGGTAACCAATAATTCTAGCTATATCACAAATGGCTACGTAGGCAAAGGGGCCGATAACGATGGTAGCGGCTCCGAGAGTGGATATACTACACCTAAAAAACGGAAAGGCAGGCGCAACAGTGCCAAGGGTTGTGAGAGCTTGAATCTAGTACAGGACAAAATAATGCAACAGGAGGTGAGTGCACCAACCTTAAAACAGGAACTTGAGAGTTTCAAGCCTGATTATAGTGAACAAAAGGGGAACCGAATTGAAAATACGAAGCCTGTTTGGAAATACGAGGCTGGGGCTGGTGGAGCAGGCCGGGGAAAGCCTGGGCTTGGGGACGTACAGCGAAAAAACTCGGATGCCAAACCTGGGATTAGCAGCAAGAAATTTGATGACCGGCCCAAAGGGAAGCACGCATCGTCGGCTACGTCTAAAGAGGATTCATGGACCTTATTTAAACCACCCCCAGTTTTTCCAGTGGACAATAGCAGCGCTAAAATTGTTCCCAAAATAAGTTATGCAAGTAAAGTTAAAGAAAACCTCAACAAAGCAGCTCAAACCCCATCCACGTCGTCTTCGTCATCTTCTTCATCATCTGCCGGGGAAACTCAGGCCCAAACATCAAGTCGACTGTCCCAAGTCCCCATGTCTGCTATGAAATCTGTTACTTCTGCTAGCTTCTCGAATGGGCCCATTCTGGCAGGGACTGATGGAAGCGCGTACTCTCCAGGGACCCAGCCACTGCTCTCAACTGCTGCTAGTACTGTACCATCAACCTCCTCTGAGTCCGTACCCCAGGACACGAGTACAACTTCAACAGCTCTCGAACAAAAGAAATCTAGCCTTTTAATCTACCCTTCAAATATGCAAACTGTGCTTCTGGGTACAGCGCAAGTCGATTTCCCCTCGCAGACGAATCAGCAGAACCTGGGGGATATCTTCCAGAATCAGTGGGGCTTGTCTTTCATAAACGAGCCCAGCGCTGGACCCGAAACTGTTGTGGGGAAATCTGCGGATAATCAGTTAATGGAAGTGACATTTCAAGGGGAATATCCTGCCACTTTGGTTTCACAGTGTGCTGAAATCATTCCCTCAGGAACTGAACAACCTGTGTTTCCTAAGGCTTACGAGCTGGATAAACGGACTAGCCCTCAAATTCTTAGCTCTGTTCTTAAGCCTGGGACTGCTGTTGAGGGTGGTGTCTTAGCTTTGGAGTCGCATCACACAGGTGACCTACAAAAGGCAGACACCGGTAGCCAAGGTGCTTTAGTGTTTCTTTCAAAAGACTATGAAGTAGAGAATCCTCTGGCCTCTCCTACGAACAATTTGCTAGCCTCCGCCAAAGAACAGAGGTACCAGAGAGGCCTAGAAAGGAGAGATAGCTGGGGTTCTTTTGACCTGAGGGCTGCTATTATATATCACACTAAAGGTAATGGCTTAACTTGCTGCCTAAGTGCATTCTCTTTTCTTTTTTTTAATAGTGCAATATTCTGACATGATATATTCTTTGCAGCAATTCTGGTTGTTTTAAAAATGAGCTTTTTTGCTTGGGTATCTCTGCTGGCAATAACAGTTTGGGAAAGTTATTCAGATGGTTAATTAATGTTAAGAGATTTGTTTTCCTGTTCCTGTGAACAAACTAAGGGATGTTGATAGGGATAATACTTAACTAGTATGTTTTAAATCTCAAGTCCTACCGAATGAGCTCCTAAGCTTCTCAGCGTTGGAAGGAGTTAAATGTGTAGGTTCAGCTGCTCTGTTCCAGCTTTACCAGGTGATATTCTGTCACTGAAAAGACTTCATAGTCTGTACTCGCACCTCTGCCACCAAAGTGTTGCAGCTTCTCCCCCGGGGCAGATCAGGCCATGAAATCATGCCTTTGAAGGAAGAAAACAATTATTCCTGCGGCTTTTCATAGTGTGATTTGTTTTTTTTTAAGCAAACCTCACACACACACTCTTCCTCTGCCCTTCTTCATTCAGTATTATGGCAACAGCGAGACAAATCTTTGCTTATCAACTCCTCTGTAAGCCGCAGATTGAGTTCTCTCGTTGTCTTTGTAGGCCAAATCTTTCAGATTATTTTATTGCTTTTGTGGAGTCCTTTGTAGTCCAGCTCCTTTTTTTTTTTTTTGTGGGGTTGTTTTTTTTTTTTTTTGAGACTGAAATGACTCAAAGGTTGTGGGAACAAAGAGAGGGAAGCCTGTGAGATGGCTTGCTTTCTGCTTTAGCCTCAGCCCCAGAAGCTCTGAGGTTTTGTGGCTGTTCTTGGGTTTTGGTCTTGGCTCAGCGTTAACTGGAGCCTGGTTGCTTGTTCTCTCTTGGTATGGTGCTACTTACCTACCCTTGACAAAGCAGCGACAGTTCCTCTTTTATTCACCCCCCTTTCCCTCTCCCTGCATCCCCCTACCCTGAGGGGAAAAAGGTGATCATCCATTTTTTTTCTGTCCCACATACATACGTGGATAATGTCTTGCTCCCCTTTGCATTGGCAGATTTGCTGTGTTTTGACACTCTGCAGTTATTGAATTACCTCTTTACAAACTCCGTGTAGCGTGCAGAAACTTAGATGCCTTCCTTTAGTAATAGCAAGCCCAGTCATTTAAAAATAACTGCAAATATTTTTTACGAGTCATCTCAGGGTGTTAACGTTTTAAGCTCTAGCTTTCTCGAGAAGAGCGTTCGTGACTCGATTTTTACCTGGGTCCTCTACACTCTGCCCAGTCTATTCCAATATTAAAGCAAGCTTTCCATTCTCATTTCTTGGGTCTGCCTGCAGCCTAAATACCAGTTTCCCATCAAAAAAAATGAGAGTACCAGAAAGCATAGTACGGTGTAGAAAGGGAGTCCTAGGCAATCCTAAGTTTGCAGTTTTTCCCAGCACTGAAGTCTTTCTCTTCTTGTTTTTGTCAGCCTGAACTTGCTTGTAGAAAAGCAACTCTACAGCCATCAGCCCTCTCCCTTGCTCACTGGCTGTGTGAAAGACAGACCCCAGTAAAACAATAGTAACAACAGGAAAAATAAAGAACACTCCCTTCCCATGTCCTCTTAAGGAGGTGTTAACTTCAAAGCCTGGCTGCCTTTAGTTCTTCTAAACACAGGAGTTAATTACATTCAGTGGCGAGAATGGACACCTAAAGCGCTCTTTAAGATGCTGTTTTCTGCTCTGTCCTTGCCTCTGCATGTGAATGCTTCTGCGTTAAGCATCCAGAGCAAGCACCCGTGTTGATGCCCTGGGGAGATGGGTTCCTGCCCCACCTCTTCTCTGTGGCGATTTATTTTTCAAGCTGTGTCTATACCAGCTTGAAGGTGTTACTTAGGGGTGAAAGATGATTGATGTTTCTAATCAGTGTTGTCATTAATGCAGTGATTGAGGTGCTCCAAACAGCCTGAGCTTATCTTTCTCCTACTCAGTCTTCGGATATTATTGCTGGTTTACAAAGCAGGGGATCAGTCTGGATCTTAGTACCTCATCTGTGGTGATGCTGGGTGTTGCATTTCTGGGTGTGTTCAAGTCCCTCGAGGTGAGTTGGGTTAAGGGGTGTTGGGAGGAATGACACCTTCGTCTGCCCCATGCAGGTGGAAAACGCTGTCCCCTCTTCATGATCCTGCAGCCAAAGCTGCACAGGTGAGCGCCTGTGGCACAGCGTGCTGCAAAAATCTCTAGAAAATGGAGCTGCAAGGGTGTGTTTGCAGGACAGCAGTGCAGTGGTTAATTCCCACACCATTCTCCGTTTATCTTGGGCTGTTTTCCTGAGGTCCTACTTCTAGCCAACCAGTTCCTCTGCAATAGGGAAGGAACAATTTCACTCACTTCTTTTTCACAAGCTGCCTTCCCCTCCTTCCTGCTCCCGAGCATGCGGGTTTGGCTGGGCCAGTGTTAGTGTGTCCTGGGCAGTTGGATCCTCAGGTTATTTGGTTTTGATTTTGAGAGGAGAGTGAACTTCTCCCTCTTCAGATTGATCTGTTTGCTTTTGAGCAACATCTGGATAGTTTGATCTTCAAATCTGCCCTGCCTCTGAGGTTATGGACACAAAGAGAAACGATGACACGGCAAGTACAGGGGTGAGCGTCGAGCGCTGGTGGGGTCCTGGTGCATTCCCTACCCTGAGCTCCTCTGCGTGCAGTGGTTCAGTGCAGGATACCCGGTGCAAGGATGAATCTGGGTGTTGCAGTGAGGAAAGGGCTCTAGCGTGAGTGGCTGCAGCGCTTTGACTTGTCTGTCGTAAGCTTGCACCCTTTTTTGCGCTGTTTGTGTCTGTGACCAGGTTATGTGAATCCCCATCCTAGACCGTAAATAGGCTATGGGAAAGCCTCCAGCTCGCTCAGTAGCTTTGTTCCTGCAAACCAGGCTTTCCTGGTGCACGGCTTGCCCAGTGACTGCAAGGGGCATTGTAGACTGCCATTTCTTCATGGCTTCCCTGTGAAAGGAAGGATGGATGGAGGAGGTAACGCGCAGGGTGGGCTGGCTCTGGTGCAGCAATCCCGTTTAAACCCCCGCAGCACCGTGCCTGCTGGCAAGGCTGTGCTGGGGTGTAAGACTGGGTGGCTGAGAGCAGAGCGAGGTCCTGGTAGAGGAAGCTGTGCTGGTTTGCGTGTTCCCAGATTGCTTTTTCCCCAGAAGTCAGGGCACCGGGAGTGTGCTGGCAAGGCTGCTGACGTGCTCTCCTGTTCTCTTGGATGCCTTTTGTGCTGGTTTCCTCTGTGCCCCTGCTCCCTGCCTTGCTTTCTGTCTTTTTAAAGGGCGGAAAGACTCCCGTGATCATCTGATATGCTTGACTGTAAAACACGATCCTTCATCGTGGCTGCCCGCATTGACAGCGCGTGCCGCTCGGTGTTTGTGACGGTGCCTTGAGACGCTTGCGGGTGACACACCTGATTTAGCAAGGTGGATCTGATGTAGCTGAGCACTGGTGGGCCTGTTGTTTATGTGACTGGAGAAAGGGACAGTAGCTTTCTGAGAGGAACTGTAAGGACCAGGAAGGAGTGATGCTTTCACTTAAGGACACTGTTTCTATCTGAGTCGGAACTGAACTGCCTTGGTGTGGCATTGCCAAAATCCTAATCTTTTTGAGGTAAAACTGATCCTCGCAGATTGTTTGGTCCTTCAAAAGAGGAGACTGGCTGTATCTCAGCTTTACTTATGTTGAAATTGGTATCTTCTTACTGGTTTAGTCCTCCTTTTTAAAGACGGCTGGATGCAGCATTTCACGTCGGAATAATTGCCAGCACTTTGCAGAATTTTGTAGTGTTTGGGCAGTTGCAGTCTTCCAGGCCAGGCTGTCTGTCACTAACACCGAGCTCTATGGCACGCTTTGTGGTGGGAAGCTCAGTAGTTTGCTTGTCCTTAGCTAAAAAGCAAGAAATCAAGATCCTCCAGTTCAGCTGCACAGTAGCAAAGACCACGTAGGTGGAGGTGCAGTGTTTCCCTCTTCTGTCTTGCCCCTAAGTTTCTGCCTGTGCCACTGCTTTGTTCCTTCTCAGCATCTTGGTCACACCAGCATCTCTGCTCGCGTGAAGAAGCAGAAGAGCAGCATGGAAAATAGAGCAAGGCAGCGTGGGCCAGCCAGGAGTGGCATTTGCCGAAATGGTGAACTGGGTCAGAAGAAATAGCAGAGCTGTGAATTCAGCAATTTTCATCCTTCACATCAGGAGAGGGAAAAAAAAAAAAAAAGCCTTGGTTTCCCATCCCCTTTGGTGGGAAAGGGTTAGATCTCAGTCTGTTGCTTATGGCCTTGTGGGGCCTGAGCTGTGGGGCAAAGGCTGATTTCAATTCTCCTTCAGGTTTTTCCAGTTGTCGGGATGAGCACAGTGTATGCAGTACAGCGATCAGTCTCCACAGCGTTGAATTTTGGCTTTGTTTCCAGGGCAATCACCTAATTTACTCATTGTGTCCTGCAGGTAGAAACAGAAAAATCCGATAAGGGTGATCCCTCTTTGTTATTTTTTTCTTTTTAGCTCTTTATTTTAGGGACAATTATCAGTTTATACATTAGATGTATAAGAACAAAGAACTAGTGGTGTGGCGTTGTGCAGGCACTACTGTTTGCAGGGGCAGCCTCTCTAGCAAGGAAAATGTGTGTGAAAGTGCCTGCCTTAACAAGTTTTCACAGAAAGACTTCTTTCCCCTCCAAGGTTACATACCAGTCCTGCTATAAAGTTTATTGACCTATGAGGAATCTCACCACAATTCACCAGAGTGTGCCTTAGTCTGTCCCTGACATCAAAGCCTTCCTCTGCCAGCTCTATGTTTCCATGATAGTCCCAGAAAAAGTGGTTCCTCTCCCTGGAGCGCCTTAGGTGGACGTGGCTGGAGCTATCTAACCTGGGCAGTTCCTCAGCAAACAGCGAGCCAGGGGGCTGTGGAGAGGCCAGTTAACTGTAAAAAATCCTGGAAAACGTGAGGTTGGAAGGGGCACGGGAGGTGACCTAGTTCTGCCCCTGGCTCAGAGCGGGGCTGGCTTTTATGTCGGATTGTGCAAGAGTTTGTTGGTAGCATTTTCTCCAGCTAGGTTGGAGTCTACTGAGAAAGAAGCGTGCCATTTCTCCAGTCGTGTGTCCTGTTCTGGGAATGCTGGTCCCTGTCTGTTGGTCAGGTCTCGACCACCTTCTGTTTTGGAAAGCGGCAGTGCTAGGTTTTGGGTCGCTGTCTCGGAGAGGTGGAGTCAGGCTCGTGGTGAGGATACCCCTTTTCCTGCGCGGCGATAAGAGTTCTTGCTCAAGCTTGCCCTGGAAGCTTTATCCAGGGAAAGCTGGCTCAAGAAAAGAGCTGCTTGGCCCCCAACCTCCTTCCTTGGGCTTTCTTACAGGACCAGTTTGCAGGGGTTGCGTTTTCCTCCACCCTGCATCCCTGTGCTTGCTGTCTTGGTGAGCTGGAGCTGGTGCAGAGGTGGCTCTGCTGAACTGTCAGTCTACCAGGTCGGTCTTTGGTTTTGTAGCTTTGTCAGGCTGAGCATCTGCCAGCCAATGTGTCTAGACGTTTGGGATTTACAGGACGTTTGACACCACCCTGCCTCCTGCCTCTCCTTCTGAAGAAGGAAGACGGAAGTCTGAAAAGGTTGGGGAGTTTGGGCATTGGTTTGTTTTATTTAAAACAGAATTTTGACAACTTAAAAGTTTTTTGTGTGTGTTTTTGATAGTATGTTATTGTCAGGCACAGCTTAATACACGCAGTTCACATTCTTGTGATGTCCAGTGAAGTTAGGACCAAATGGCAGTGCAAAAGAAACCTTGGTCTTTTGCGTGGAGATACAGTAGCGGGCAGCGCTTCAGCCTCTGCCTTGTATTTGATGCTCAAATGTTGCTCTAACGTGGTGGAACCAACAACTGAAGTGGTTTTGTGTCCTCTGCCTTTGGGGAAAGCTGTTAAAATAGGTGATGTTCGTTAGCCGTTAGGAAATGATGCATCTAACTTCACTGAATGGAAAACTAGCTCTGCTGGAGGTAATTTTAGTAGCTGGTTCATTTTACTTCTGGGGAATCTGCATCTGGTGAACGAGAGAGGTGGTCCCTTGCTAGGTTGCTGATGTCCCTGGCTGTGCTAGGGGCTGGTTACTACTCCCAGAGCACTCAAGGTTCCCTCGATGAAAGTGCAAAGTGTTGCTGTTACTGACGTGACGCAAACATAACAGATCTCATAAATTTTTTTTCAGAGCCTTCCTTACAAAAGACTATATTGTGCCAAGAGGACTGGCAATATTTACTTGCATGCAATTTCCTGCCCCAGGGAGCTTGAAATTGTAGCGGACAAAGGACAGATGAGGGGTTGGAGAAGGGACGTGAACATGCAATTGATTGAGGTGACACTTGGCACACATCATGCTGAGGCCATGAGTTTTGTAGGGTCTTTTCTTCTTCCTTTCCGATGTCAGTTAGTTTACTTATTACCTTGTTTTGTGCTTTACTGCACGTACAGCGTAGCTTAATAATCTGTTGCCGTTCTCCCTTCCTAGCCCCTACCAAGGTCCTGTCACCCTCCTTTCTGCCAGAAGGGAAGCTTGAGAGATTGTTCTTGCAGGCTGTGCTCCTACTAAATGCTCCTTTTCTGGAATTTTGTCTCTTGAACTTGGGCACAGGGTACACTTAGTGTCTTTGTAAATATTCTAGCCCACAAAATTCCCACTTGATAGTGGCTAGCTAGTTCTTTGGAATAGGTCTCTAAAGATGTCACTTAATTTTGGGGTTATTTTAAAGGAAAGGGCCTTCTGTTTCTTAATGTGAATGAAAAGAGCGTTTAACTTCACAGTTATTTCTTAGGTAAACAAAAGCGTGTGCTCTTTCAGCAAGAACTGAGGAGAGTTGGTTTGTCTTTAGCCCACAAATGCGTTGTAGAGGCAAATTGGGGGAAGAGTTGCAGCCAAGCAGGCTCGAGTGACTCTAGCATCACACCTTGTTCCCAGACGATACGTTGGCAGCCGTTTCACAGTGATGTTGGCAGAGTAATCTCTGCGTGGTGTGCTCCAGCAGATGCATGCTGTGAACCATGAGAAACTCGCTTTGTCCAGAGGTTCTGATTTCACACCCGCTAAGTGTCAACTCGTTAAAATCATTTCTCCAGGCTACTTGTTGAGGCTGTAACGTGTGAAGCAGTATTAGAGTCGGAGTAGTAAAGCCTGGAGTTGGATTGTGATTTGTAGGAGTGGAGAATGGCAGTGACTTTTCTGATGCTCGGCTTTGCTGTCTGACCCGTAAGACCACGTTAGAGCTGTCTTTCTGCCTTTTGTTGCTGGATCGTTCACTTCAAATTTGTGCAGTCCTATGGGCTGGGTTGGGGCTGCACTGCTGGGCTGGATGGGGTTGGCTTTGTGCGAAAGCCTCAGCCTAACTGCAGCGGTGTCATGCCGTGTTCGGGCAGTTAAAGCGTGTTTGGAGTTGTCTCTAATGGCAGCATAAATCTGCATTGTAACAATGGTCTTCTCGTTTTGCTTCCACAGAAATGGAATCGGTTTGGAATTTGCAGAAGCAAGGTAAGGATACTGAAAGGAATAAATAAACCCAATTGCTCTGGCCTGCTCTGTTGGGATGGGTGTTGAAAGTGGGATGTCTCGGTGTGCAGAGACGCCAGAGTTTAGTTCTTCCAGAGTCTCCAAAAGAGAAATAAAGCCGGTGTTAAATTAGATTTAAAGTCTTCCCTATGTGTATGCAATAATTGCTTTCTATTTGTGGTGTTGAGTATCACACCCAAGAATAAGCTTTAAATTCTGATGTATCCCCATGCTTTACCTGTGAAGACGTTCTGTCTTCGCTTGTGAGAAAAGCAGTAAATGAAGACTCGTGTGCTTCTGGCAGCGTGGCTGCCCAGGGGTGCACCATGGGGAGCAGGGACTGCGCTGTTTGGGTCAGCCAGGGCTTCTGAGGGCGTTTGCAGGAGGAGGTGTCACTGGGGTTCTAAGGAAAAGTTTGTTAACGGCTGAGTACCTTGCAGATCTCTTGTGAATGTCTTCAGCCACAGGTCCTGAAAGCAGCTTGTCAAAAACTTAGGATTTTGCTTTCTTTCCAGATCCCAAAAGGATAATCACTTATGATGAAGCCATGGATCGCCCGGATCAATGAAGGTAGCAAGACGAGACTGCCTGTTATAACCTTTCTGCAGCATTTGTGCTGTTCGTGGGGGACAAAAGGCTTTTATGCTCCTTCTAAATCTTCAGTGCAGCAGAGGAACCATAACTAGAATCACAGGATAATATATACAAATATATATATAGTTATTTAAAAATGGCAACTGAAAGTAATTAGACTCCTTAAGGAAACTGAAAATTTATTTCAACGAGACTACACATGTGATTATTTAATCTCCGGTACTGAATAGATTTTTTTCGTTTTTTGTTTTGTTTTTGTTTAAAGAGTGAATGCAAGTGATTAACGAATACAGACTCAATTTACAAGCCCGGTTCTAAAGTTCCTGCTGTCGTCTACGTGGGCAACAGCAACTCACTGGAGAGGCATTTCCACCTGACAAGGTTTCTGTTTCTCGTTCTGTGACTGTAGTGACACACTAATCACAGAGAAATCAGGATGATTCACCATCCTTCATCTCCCCTTTCCCTTCCACCTCCCCTATTTGGGTTTTATTTTTCTGTTTTGTTTTCCATTGAATGCTGGAGAAACGCCTTGAAGTTTGCAGTTTCTTTTTTTTTTTTTTTTTTTTTTTTTTTTTTTTTTCCCCCCCCCAGAGAAATGTAATCCGCATGTTTTGCCAGGAGTAAAGCAGCCAATCCTATGCTGGGGTTATTGTCCTAAAGCATCACTCTTCTGGGGGAAAGATGGTAATACTGCAGTTCTGGGATGCATGGTGAAGTCACACAGTTGACCTGGCTCTGGTTACACGTTGGACTATTGCAACTGAAGAGTTATTTCATTTTAAAGGCAACATGCAGAAATAAGCAATCTGTTTAGGCATTTAATATGGAAAAGAAAAAAAAAAAACAACAAAAAAACCACTGTTCCCACAGTTTAATGCCATTATTTTACTGGGAGCAAAAAAAAAAAACTTCTGCTTTCAACTGTAGGTGCTTCATATTTGCTCTGTCTGTCTCCTAACACTAAATGTGCCGGATTTTCTCCCATTTTCATTGGAAAACTGAAGAGGAATTGAGTTCTGCTAACTTTTGCCCTTGAATTATTTTTTTTCTCTTTAAAAAAAATTTGAAAAGAAAAAAAAAAAGAAAAAATGAAAAAGAAAAAAAAAAGGAAAACTGGGAATTTGAATCCTTTTCAATTTGTCCATAGAACACCAATGGCTGGGCTTCCCACACCTGCCCGTTGGAAACGCTCTTTTATATTTTAATGCAGTCTGTGTCTTTCTGGGCTCTGCTTCTAATTATCTCTTAATAAAAATATATTTTATTACAGAAATGGAGGACTTAGGAATTAAAATAATAATTTAAAAATTTAAAAAAAAAAATCCCAAGGAAACGAAAGCTTCCTAGCAGTGGTAGAGAACGCTGAGCAGACAGCAGGCTCCAGCTGCGTAACCCGCTCTGTCCCGTTGCAGCTTGTGTAGCGCGTCCAAATCATCTGGGGGTTGGGTAGTTGTTCTGGGTTTTTTCAAAAGGTGGAGAGTTCACAGGGTCCAGTGCAAAATGGGTTCTCTGACCTGCCCAAGCTCCACACGTACCCAGTGCTCGTTGTGGGTGTTTGTGGCTGAGTACTATATGCCTGCGCATCGAGGTCAGCAGCGGTTGGCGTCTCCTAAAATTAAACTGGACCCTATGGGGCATTACAGGAAGCAGAGGAACCCAAAACTTTTGCCTACCCCTTGTGCTTAGGTTTATCCACTTTTTTCTTTTCTTGTCTTTTTTGTTAACTAGGAGTATGTAGCATGCATTTTTTTAATTGTTTTTATTCTTTTAATGATTGTTCCTGAATGAGACGCTTAGGTTCATGGTGGGACAATGAAACTTTGTACCTTTTGTAAGATTGCTAGCTTTCTGCCACGCTTACTTTTAACAGTTTGACTATGGATTGCCTGCTCCATTTTCTGTATAAAATACTATATAGTATAATACTGGAGGGTAATACTATATAGTCATGATGTATTGTATCAGTCCGGGTTCAGAAATGTGTGGTTGGCCAGTCACAAGTAGTTCTGTTTCACCTATAAACTGTACCACCGCTACAGGTGTGTGTAACTTTCAGATGTATAACATGTTTACAGATGTGCCCGACATTTAGTCCTCCGACGTTCCTATTTTTAATTCTGTTGAGTCTCCCAACTGCTTGCCAAAAGTCGGAATCGCCTCCGGCTCCGCTGCGGAACAGCCAGGGCGTTCCTGAGCTTTAAAGTGTTGAACAAACTGGATGGTGGGGCTGGGAAGATTAAGGTGGAAGAAGAAATGTTCTTTTTATTATGATTTTCAAAAAGTTTAAGGCTAATAGCAAAGTTTCCAGTTTGTTTTACTGGCTTTAAGGCTCTGCTGTGTATTCATTTGCCTTGTGTAGTCACTTGTCGCCTTAAGGGCTGGGTTCCATTAAAAAAAAAAAAAAAAAGATAAAAAGATAAAAACAAACCCTGTTTTGCTTACCTGGGGTCTGTGCTGTCCTGGTACCCCTGCCCCTAGCTGTGCTGTCCGGGCTGGTGTGATGCAGAAGCTGAGCAGCAATAACCTGTGCTGAATCTGACCCTGCGCCTTTAGAACGATCCGAGTCTTGCTGAGTATTTGAGGACGCTCATCTTGCCCTAGTCCAGTCTGTCCTCTAAAAAGCGAAAGGAGTGCTGAAAGAAACAGTTCAGGTGATGGGTTGGGTTGGTTTTTCCCCAGTGTTTTTCCCTACTGCTTTTCCTTTCTGCGCGTGGCCCCTTGCTGGTGGTACCCATCCAAAACACCCTCTGCAGCTTCTCTGCTCTTATTTCTGACCATGCTCTCTTCAGATGTCTGTCTGTCTCCATGAGCTCCACGGTGTGTGCTCGGTGCTAAGCAATTAGGAAATCCTCTCTCTGAGCTCCTGTAGCTCCAGCTCGCTGGTGCAGGCTGTATTTCTGGGATAGACTATTGCCTAAGAGCCAGGCAGGACTGTGGAAGAAACCTCGCGCCGTCGTGTAACTCGCCCTGTTGCTATCTGCAGTCCTCCCAAAGTCCTCACACAATTCTTTACTGAGCACTTATTAAAAATATCTTAAGATTTAATCTGTTTTCTGATTATTTTTGTGTAAACTTATTAAAAAAAAAGAAAAAGAGGAAAAAAAAAAACCCTGAAATTGAGCTGTGACTAATTTAGCACATTTAAATAATGCTAAGGTGTTACTGATAAGTCTCATGTTTTGGGTTCTTTGTTTTGTTTTTGTTTGACTCAGAGTATTAGTACTGTAGCATAAACCAAATACAGCCCGGGAAGGAGTGCAGCAGCCTTCTCTCCCAGGTCTGCACCCGAGGGTGTCTGTGCGTGCACGCGTGGCGGGGGTGAGGAGCTGACAGTGCGTGTGCGAGCGTCTTACTTGTGTAAGGGGAGCGAGCGTGTATTTATTTGTGCCATTGTTTTCATTACACTGAGTAAAGTTTTAAAACAAAACCCCTTAAATATCTGTAGTATCAGAAAGTGGCACTAAGGGTGAGATCATGACCTATTTTTTTATTAGCTAAGAAGAAACTAATTCAGGTTAAGGCTTCTCCCCCGTTTCTGTTCCCGTTGTGGGTCCGATGAGTCCCTTTCTTCTGGTTCCCTTCCCAGGCTTTCTATTTATTGGAGTAACGGTTCCTGCACAGGCAGGCGCTGTCTCCTTTTTCCTTTGGTCTTTCCCCACTGCTCCTCCTCTGCCAGCAAGTCCTGTTGGGTGTCTCTCCGACAGGGTCTCGTGCAACGGAGGCTGGAGCGCGTACCGTCGGCCAGATCCAGCACAGGATCTGCTTTCTCTTTGGTGGACCTCCGCTCCAAGAGATGATTTAAAAGCTGCTCTGTGCTCCTGGCCACGGTGTTTTGGGGACCTTCAGCGTCTCTGCTCCCTCCCACTCCACCTGTCTGGTGGATTGACAACGCGATAGTTCTCAAGGTTTGGCTGGAGTTTGGTTTTGGTTTAAACCCACCTCAGTTGTCTGTGAAACCTGGTTTTGATGTTAGAAATCTCTCCTCTCTTTGACAACGTGGGTATAGCTCCAGGGCATAGTTTCTGTCGCTAACCCGCTTCAAACTGTCGCCCTTCCTGAACTGCAGATCCCGCTGTTTGCCTTTCGTAGCTGCTGTGAACTTCTTTGAAACGTGGGGAAAAAAAAATTCTCATTAGGTTGTGAGTATGCCAGCTATTTGGCAGCTGGGAGCAGGTAATGGGCTGAATTGGCTAGCTAAATCGAAAGGAAAATTGCTTCCTTCTTGGGGGAAAAAAAAAAAAAAGAAAAAAGAAAAAAAGAGAGATGGAAGTTGTCTCAGTTGCATGTGTAATTAGTGCTTTTCACCTTCAAGAGAGTGTTACCGTAGCACAATAGCATCCTTTCCAGAAGTGGCCGGTGGGTGACCTCAGGGACATCTGGGAGCGATGGCATTCACAGGCATGTTTCGGGACTGCTTGTGCACGGCTGGTAGTTTTCCTGTGCGTTCAGTTTTTGCTCTCGATTCAGCATTTTCAGTAAATTGCCGTGGTGTCCGAAGCATTCAGGAGTCTCATCCCTAGAAGATTGTTCTGTATGTACGTCCGTAGTGATTTGTTTTCCTTACAGAGGCTGTTTACAAGGGAGATGGTCGCGGTCAGGAGGGTCGAGAACAAGGCTACACCTAATGTAAAGCTGCTACACATTTTCACGTCGGTGCGTAAGGCAGGAGGAGGGCTGGGGCTGGAAGGGCGCTAAAGTGGTGGAGTAGCCGAAGAAGCCAGAGTAATTCTGGCTTTGGCCACCACGAGAGTATATTTTTCTGTGCGAAACAGTTGAGAAGCAGGAACCTGGGCTGGTGAGAAGGAGCAGAAGATCTTGGTCTGTGCTGCCAGACACGCTGCCTTCCAGAGATTACAGAGCTTTAGACATTTGCACAACACGTGTTACACCACAGGGTCAGGCTGGCTTCCTTGTATCCTGCTCGAGATCCTCGAAAGTGGCATCGCTCAGCGGCGTGACACCCAAGCAGCAGGTATCTGGGGAGGTACAGGAGAGCTCGGCGGTGGCCTTGTGTTGGGGCACGAGACGCTGCTGGGGGTGTTGCGCTGCTCCTTGTCCCGGGACAGGAGCAAAAGTCCTGCCTGTGCTTTCACCAGGGCACGCTGAGCTGTATTTATCTTGACTGTTAATCAGAAAGCTTCGTATAACCTGGCCAGAGCTCTAAAGCCATTTTGTAAGATAGCAGTATCCCTTTTCTACAGCCTTATTAATGAGTAGGGTATCTTTAAAAAGAAGAAAAAAAAATAGTTCATTTCTTTCTGTGGTATGAAACTTGTGTACTGCAAACATATGAGCGTTTAGCAAAAACTCAACTTACAGTTTTCTTAAAAAAAAAAAAAAAAACACACAAAAAAAACACCAAAAAAAAAAAACCAACAAAAAAATCCTGTCTGCTTTCCATACGGTCTTTCCTCAGGTGCTAAATAAGGGTTCCAAAAATGGATACTGCTTTAGGAGTTTCTGCTTTATTCTTAAAATACATATTTTTTTGCTTAGGTGTTGTAAAGATATTTTAACAAGAATGTTTTTTTTAATGTAAATAAGATTGTGTCTTTAATTTTTGTTTTATCTCCTTTTTGTCTATATTGAATAGTCTAATTTTCATTTTATCCTTTTGAGAAGGACCCTCTTATGACCTTCCTCGAAGACATTTCATTAAGTATTGCTGCATTTAAGAATGAATCTACAACTGTTCATTGTCTTGGATTAATGCTGCTGCTGCTATTAAGTAACCCTGAAAATCAAGAATGTGTGATGCACTTTTTTTTACGTGACCATGTAGTTCCTCTGCGGATCGTTGAACCCTCCTGTAACACAGCCACTAACTCTGCAGGTAGCGTAGGGACTGGGGGAGCCGGGGTGTAGGAGAGGGGGTGTACCTGATTTTGGTGCTGACCTACGGGAATTTCTATGCAAACGCAAGCAAAGGAGAACTCTTAACTTGAGAGAACACTGTGCTTTTTTTGTTTTTTTATCCTCTCCTTCCTTTTCTCAAGCTGCTGTTGGAAGGGTAGTGCAAATCCCTGAGGTTTTCTTCCTCGATGGCTAGTGGTGCAGGAAAGGTGCCTGAGTAACTTGTAAGGTAGAAAAATCTCAATCAACGATTGTCTTGTCTCTGGTTTTAATGTTTTATTTTCTATTTGAATCTATCTATGGAAGGAAATTGTTCATCTCCGCAAAAAGATCTTTTTAATACTTTATCTCAATGTGAAGTTAACCAGCAGTATTAAAGATTGCATGGCTTCCTTCCTACCCATGATCCCGGCTTTGGGAAGTCGTAGGCTCCTTCTCCAGCTGCCCGCAGGTGCCGGGGAGCGGTCGGTGCCTGGAGTCAGATTTTTTTCCAAGGAAAAAGCGATGCCAGGCCACCTACCCAGCTGAAACCTGACAGCTGAGGCGTAAAAACCCACAGCTTGGGGAGCAGTGGAGGGAGGTCTGGCTGCATTGGGGTGCTGCCATGGGTCCAGAACCTCTTGTGTTCATGGATTACACCTGAACGACCATGGGGGGATGCGTGCTATGAAGGAGGAGTTTACTGGGAGGGAAAAAAAGAGAATTTACTTGACTATAGAAGATCCTTTAGGAAAACAGAAGTACCTCTGTAAAGTGAGGGAAGAGTAAGGAAGATCTAAAGCTGTGTAGGAAAAACACTTGGGATTACAACTGCCTGGAAAATAGTACATAAATGCCATAGGCCAGAACTCTGCCTGTTGAATTAGTTTATTCAGCATCGATATTTTTTTTTTTTTAGCCAGCGTTTGCTCTTTTACACACGTGTGTGTGTGTGTACATCTGACTAAATGTGCCTTGCGTGTGTGCTTAGTCTTGCTGAAGAGTCTGTGGTGGTGCGTGAGCTGCTGGGACGTGGCGTGGGCCGGCTGGGCTCCTGGCTGGCAGCCCGGTGGCCGTGCCCCGTCTCCCTTCGAGGGTTCCTCGCTGTCCCGGTCACCCATCGGATCGAGAGGGGACTTGGGCTTGAGCCTGCTTAGTGGCTGTCTTACAGTTTGGGGACGACGTCCTGTGGGGTGGCACCTTTCCTTTCCTAACACGAGCCATTTTCTGTGACTTTGGAGGGGAGAAGGAGGGAGAAGAGAAAGAGAAGCTGTTTCGCTGTTCTCCTGCGGACAAAAATAAGCATTGCCATGCTTTGCCTGCAAAGCCAAAACGAGTGAAGGTCTGGAGCCGGCTTTGCTCTGGAGTTAGGGCTCTCTGCGGCGCCAAGACCCCATTACCCAGAGGATTTATTCCCTTCCAGGTTGTGGTTCTTGTTACTGTGGGGTTTTTATTTAGTTTTTTTTTGTAAAGGAGAAGTAAACACGCCTTGCTTAAAGTTAACGAAATAGAAACGCTTATGTTTGCAGTCAGTGACTCAGAATACAAAGCTGTGCAATTCTTGTTTCTTCATTTCTCTCCCGCCTCGCTCGCCCCAGTGTGTGATTTCTGTCCGAGCCTTTCTGTACTTCTGCCACTGTAAATGTGAAAGCTTGCTTGCATTATTTTTTAGAAATGCATTTTGCACACTCGGGTTTCGCTGAAGCTCCGTGAAAAGGTTAGTTTGAAGCAGATGAATAAAGCTATGCACATGTTTTGAAAGTTTAATTTGTGTCTCATTACCAGAAGTGACTTATCTGCCCTCTTTTGCATTCCTGTGCTGTCATTGCCTGCATTATCTTCACCATCTCGGAGGGTATCATGTAAGGTGACAGTTCTTTGCTGACAGCTGTAGCAGAAAACTGACGCTTCTTGATTTTTTTAGTAGCCTATCTCTCTCCTTTGCTTTCTCTGTATCTCTGTATAGCTATATAAATATATATATTATTTTTTTATTTTTAAAGAGCCTACTTTAGTAATTGAATTGGAGGGAGCGAGGTGTGCTGGCTTTTGTTTCAGATACACTTCGTACTGTCGAATGAACGAGTGCCCTTTTTATTATTTTTTTTTTTTTCTCCAGTTGGGAGCGCGGCGGTGGTCCCCGCCGGGTGTGTGGGTAGAGGTGAGGGCGGGGGAGCACGCGGCTCGGCCCCACGCGAAGCAGCTTTGAGGAGAGGATGGAGCTCAGTCAGCCGCGTTGCAGGCTGATGGCATAGGCAAACTTGAGGCTTCTAATGGCAAAATTACCCGAAGCGAAACCCTACCGTTGCGTACTCCCACTGTGAGGCAGGAGGGACAGGCTTCCTCGCTGTCCCTGCTGGAGTGGGGGCTCCTGCCGGTCTCCGGGGTGAGAGCTTTATTTTGGTTTTGTTTTCGTGAGTTGGGTGCGTTGGGTTGCAGGTACCACGTTTGGAAACTTGTTGCTTAGCCCAGAGCCTTTGTGCAGGTGAGTCGGGATTTTGTGACGGGAGAAGGACCCTGACAGCTTTCTCCTCGTGTTCCCTTCGCCATGGCAGAAATTTGTACTAACTTGACAGCTTTTTTTCATACAGAACAGGGCTGCTTTTCTATCTACCATCACACGTGTACTTACACACCTTCAGCGGCTCGCGAGCCTCTGAAGGTCCTCAACTTGTTTACTGGGGGGACGGATGCCCCTCTCTCCCCCCTCCCCTGACTATTTCAGTGTTAAGGGCGGTGCGAAACACAACCGCACGCTTCAACTCCGAGCTGGGGCTGGAGCCCTCTCCTCTCCTGCCCACCTCCCCCCACCCCATCAATAAGTTCTCATTTCGTTCGGTTTCCTGGTGTATATTAAAATCGCCGTGAGGGGTTGTGCTCTGCCTGCTCCGGAGCTGAATTACCTCTGACCTGCGGAGAGGGGCAGCCCCTCTTTGTTGTCCATGTTGTAGCGTGCGACCACACGGATCGGTAAAGGTAGTCTTTGTTTCCTTCTCCCCTCCCCGGTATTTCCGATTAGGTTAATGCACTCTTGTGTGCCCAGCTGGAAAAAAATGTAGGCGTTTTCCCGGTCGTGAGAGGGTGGCTAGAAGAGTTAGTGTAATACCTGCTGTAGCTGTGTCTGGCGCAGCCCCTTGCGCCGGTATGGGTGATGTCACGGACTGTAAGGATAGGTAATGTCCATGAGCTGTAATGGCATGATGTATCTTTACCAATGATGTCATACTTCACACTAAATGTTTAAAAAAAAAAAAAATTACCTGAAATTTTGTTTATTCTGCACCAACAGGTCTTCAAAATTTATCCAAATTTTATTATTTTATCAGGAAAAAAAAAAATTTGTGTAGATCGAATACGTTAAGACAGACAATAAGTGATGTAAATTGTTGAATAAAAGTTTTAAAGTTTGTGGGTGTCAGTGTGGCTTTCTTTTTTGCGCTCTCAGGGAGCATCCCTTGGCCCAGGGACGCTGCGTGGCCGACGACTCGACTTTGGGTCCCGTGGGCCTGGTGACGTTGGCCACAAAGCCTACGAGCGGCGCGGCGCAGGTGGCTCTGTGCGCGTGGGTGCCGGTCCTGGCAGGGCAGGGGGCTGGGAGCGTGGCGTCCTTTACCTTGACTGGGAAAGGGGAAGCCACACGGCTGCAGAGCTGCAACGACCAAGGATTTGGCTGCTGTGTGCGTGTGAGAGTTGGGGGTTGAAGTTGCCTTGGTGTGAGCCCTGCCAGGCTTTCGTCCTGCTTAAACTGGGCGTGGCTCCGGTCCCCGCCACTGGGATGGGGATGTGTGACTTCAAATCCAAACGCACAACAGCAAACAAGCACCAAGCTGGTTTAATTTTTTCTTTCAGTCACGTTTATTGGCAATTGTGGCAATTGGTACCGTTTGGGAGTGGTGGTCCATAAGCAGTTACAGTACAAGAAGGGGTGGTTATTTCAGGAGGGGAGTATTAGCACCAAAAGGGAGCTGGTGAGCTTTAGAAACCTCGCAACGATGTACTGGAAAGTGGGGAGCTACTGCTGGACACGCCGGATGGATTGGATCTGGGAGGTCTGGGCATGCGAACCCCACTCTCTCCAGTGCTTGTAGTCTCCTCCGTGGTGGTCGGACTCCAGGACGTACTGGTAGCCACGGTACCCAGGATACTGGTAGCAAACCCAGCTGGAAGAAAAGGAGTAGTCAGGCGACAAGAGGTAAGCAAGGGGGTTACGGGGTGTCCCCTCTCCAGCTGTGGCAGCACAGCAGCAGCAGCTGTTTGTCCCTGCTGCTCTTGGCCCTTTTCCCATCACTTACGCGCCGCACTGGATCTTCATGGAGCCCACTTCGTTGTTGGCCCAGCCCATGGCCTGCAGCGAGGGGTAGTCGTCGCCCATCTCCCACTGGCGGCCGATGAAGTTGTCTTTCTCGAAGACAGTGATCTTGGATTCCTTGTGATTCTGGGGGGAAAGAGCAGGGGCTGAGGGGGTGGCCGTGGTCCTTCCCTGGTGTGGGTGGGGACGGTGGGGCAACGGCTGTCCCTCCCTGTGGCGTTGCTGGGAGGGGCTCCTGGGCTGTTGTGTGCACAGCCCAAGGAAGGGAGGGAGGGAGGCGTTCAGCCCCCCAGGGCTGGTTTTTCCAGAGCCCAGATGGGTGGGGGTGCTCAATGGGGTGACACTGGGGCAGGGGTTGGCCTAGGAGGTGGCAGTGACAGCAATGGCACAGCTACAGTCTCAGGCTGGCTGTCCCCGAGCTCTGGTCACATACAGCCGGCCCAAACGTTTCCTTGAAAGTTTCAGAAAATGGGACAGCAACAGCCAGTCCTGCTGGGCACGGGAGGGAAGAGCCGAGCCCACCTCGAGGACCCTCTGCCACCCGCAGAGCCCCTGGCGTGGCTGTGTTTGCCCTTCCTAACCTCGCTCCCTTGGCCTGGTGCTATTGCCCGGGACATTTTAATGGGTTGCGAGACCTCCGTTGGAGCCAGGACACTCACAGCAGAGCAGACGGGGCGGAAGGACATCAGGCGCTCGATGTGGTAGGCGTTGCTGCCGCTCCAGGCGTCCCAGCGCGGGTACTCTCCCCTCTCCAGGATGAACTGCTGCCCGCAGAAGCCGGTGTGCTCGTAACCGACCCAGCTGCAAAAACAGAGCGAGGGCTGCCAGGGCTTCCTGCGGCGGCTCTGCACCTCCCGCTCGGGGCTAGGCACCGGGGCACGGATGTAGGTGCAAGGAAGAGGCTGGGGTCTGGCCTCTGCCTGCAAGCCCAGGAGGAAAGGAAGCGGTGCTGGATGTGGGCAGAGCACCCGGGGAGCGCGTAACCCCCTCTGGTGCCTGGGAGGCTGCACGCCTGGCAGGGTCCCCAGGCTGCAGCGGGCAATGGGGTCCCTCCCTCAAGGGGCCCAGCCTACGAGGGTGGCTCACTTTCCCCTCGTGCTCTGTGGTTATTTATGTGGATCGGCATCGCGTTAGGGTGCCACAGGACACCTGTGGCTGCCCTAGTCTCTCACAGGCCTCATTTCTTACTCGTTTCCCAATTACAACCTGGCACAGCTGGAAAGACCTGAATTCCTAACACAGAACCCATCTGGCTGCGGGCAGGGCAGGGAGCTGTTGCCTTTCCCCTTTTTGGGTCCCCTTCTTCGCTGAAAACAAACATGGAGTGGCGAGAGGGATGCCTTCGCCCCGCAGGGGACATTTTGCAAGCCTGCGTGTCCCCAGGGTGGGGACCTCTCCAGGGCTCGTCCTCTTGCAGGGCCTGGGGACGGGACAGCCGCAGCCGAGCCAAGCAGGGCAGCAGAGGCTGGGCTGGGGGCTGGAGGGAGGATGGCACAGGCTGTGCAGCCCACAGCCCCCCTGCTTATGGGGTACGCGGGGTGCTGAGGGGCAGGCTGAGCCGGGGGGGTCGAGGGCCTCTTGCCACTGACCCAAACTGAGCCCCTATCCCGTCCCGCAGTCGGCTTCGCCTGGTGCAAGGTGAGCAGCCTGATTAGGAACACGTCAACTGGAGCAGCGAGCTGATTACGGCGGGAGCACGCATGCCGCGGTAATCCCATTAGCATTACAAATCCTAAATATAGCAGCGCAAATCTATCTTGTCTGCTTCCCCGGCCCCAGCGGGATGCCTGCCGTGGGGACCGCTCCTTACGCGCAGCGTCTCGGAGCAGCTCGGGAGACGTTGTGCCTCTGCCAGGGAAGATTCCCGTGTGCCGGGGAAGATTCTTGTGGGCAGGGAGAGGCCTGGCTCTGCTCCCTGCACCTCCAGCGACTGGGGCAGCCCAGCGCGGGCTGCGGGAGGGCTCTGCTCTGGCCCTGGGGAGCTGCACGGTGCGGGGAGAGCACAGGGCAGAGCAGGGCTGGGCCCTGGCTCGTGAAAAGAGCTTCATGGGGTTACGCAGGGTAGGACGGGGACCAGGCTGAGCTCAAGAGCCACTCGCTGAGCACTGATCTTCGCTGCATCCTTGGGCAGCATCCCTGTGGGGCACCAGGGAGCTCCAAACCCGCGGGAGGCAGCTGTGGATGATGCCAAAGGCGTTGCTGCTGTCCTTGTCTGTGTCAGTGCGGCTCAGGGCTTGCTGCTCTACCCTGGCAGGGTGGGACCCCCCGTCCCTGACTTCCCCCAGCTGCAGCGCTTGGCTCCAGCTTGGTGGAGCGAGGACAGCCGGCCCCGCTCCACGCTCAGGCACCGCTCGCCCCACCAGCCCGCCTGGGAAAGCATCCCCGCCGCTGGGTACTCACGCGCCGCACTCCACCTTCAGGGAGCGGATGTTGTCGAAGCCGCACTCCATGATGTTTGGACAGGCCGAGGTGAACTCCATCCTCTTGCCCTGAAAGTTTTCTTGGTCGTACACGGTGATCTGGAACGGAGAGCGAGCTGCTGAGTTGGGAACTGCCTGGCAGCGGCCCCAGGCGATTCAGCATCTCCTCTTTGGGATGGAGGGTCTCGCTCCGTCCGGGGAAGAGCCCGGAGGCTGCACCGAACACCCCTCTGGGCTGGGACGCAGCCCCACAGGCCTCTACGCATCCCTGCACTGCTGGCCCCGCGGTGCCCTGCCTTGGCGTCGGGGGAACCGCATGCCGGCCCCTGCTCCGCTCTCCTGCTCACCCCTGCGGAGATCAGTTCCCGGGGCAGCGGTGCCGTCCGGAGAGAGGAGCGGAGCCGTTCTGGGACGGGCGGGTGGCAGGGCTGTGGCTGGCGGTTCTCCCGGCCTCTGCTCCGAACGCTCTAGGGCAAAGAGGATTAACGGGGGAAAGGGCGACGGGGAGCTCCCCGGGGGGCTGTGGCTGATGCTCTTCTCTCCCACGACAGCTCCGGGCTTCGGTGGGGTGCACCCCACTTGCGGACGTGCTTCTCCTCTCCCTCTCTGCTCCCTCGAACTGTATTCCCAGAGCTGCTCCCCACCTCGCTCCGCCGTGCCCACCGCCCCCTTTGCAGCCCTCGTGCCTGCCCCTGCCCGCCCCGACGGCGGAGGGCAAATAAACAGCTCGCAGCTTTTGGGGACGGCTGTGACTGCCTGGCACGGCACAGCTGCTGGGAGCAGGGCACGGCTGGGCCAGGGTGCTGCAAAGAGGCTTAGGGAAAACACCCGGGAGGTGTTTGAGCAGGCGGGAGGCGAGTTCCCGTGGGCAAAGAACGGGGGTGCCTTGCTTCCCGCGCTCCCCGCCGCCTCGCTGCCCGCTGTGCGGCTCTCCTGGCCGCAGAGGACTGGCTTTGCCCCTCTCCCTGTTCCCCGGCTGCACACCGGAAAGGCGAGGTACAAGGGGGTGCGAGGACGTACCTTCCACGGGCCCATGGGGACAGGCAGAGGGTTTGTCTGAGCCATCTTTGCTGCTGGAACGGGGTCTGGAGGAGGAAGGAAAAGCTGTTTGCACTGCAGCGTGCCCCTGCGCATCCCTGCTGCCTGCTCGTGGGGCCGGGGGACGGCTCTGTGCCCACTGCCCATGGCGCCTGTTCCAAGGCAGCCGTCCCGCTGCCGGGGCCAAGCCATGCCAGCCGCAGCGAGACCCTCTTGCTAGCTGCAGCGTGGGGTGGAGGGCACAGCGGGGGCTGCGGGACGCATCCGAAGCAGGGTGCTCCCTTCCCGCCACCGCGGTGCTCCTTCCCTCCTCCCGGCTGCGGCACAGTGCCCGGCTCCCTCTTCTCCTTCCCCGAGGCCAGGCCATCGCTAGGAAAAGCAGCTCTGAGCCGGCATGGGGAGCTGCGGTGGTGGGCACGGGCTGCCCCATGCCTGGAGGTGTCGAACAGACCTGCCTGCGCCCCTCTCCCTGCCCCGGCGCCCCGGCTATGCCTCCCTTGGGAGGCGCGGTGGGCTCCCACGAACAGCCCCAGCCATGGTGGGAGACGCCAAGCGGTGTGCCGTGCTGGGAGCCAGGGCCGGGTGGGTGCCAGGAGTGGGGTGCCCCATGGTAGAGGGGCTCTCAGCCACCCCGGCTGCCGGCAGGGACGTGTGAGCCTGTCTTTTGCCACGGGAAATGGCGATGGTCCCTCTGGGTGTCTTTTGCCACCAGGCAGGAGGAAGGGTGTCTGCCCATCTGGCCGGCGGCAGCGTGGGCGAGCCACGGGCAAGGCGGGAGAGGTATGAATCGGTCCCAGGACTCACCTAGCTCAGGCGGTTACTGCTGCTTCGCCCATGTAATGTTTGCCTACTTCAGCGGCTCGGCTTTTATAGGGTGCTGCTGGCCGGGAGCCGGTGCCAGCGTTTGCAGAGCCGTCAGCACAATGCTTGCTCTGGCATTGTCCTGCTGATCCCCGGAGATTTCAGCTGCTCATCCCCATGGTCTGAGCCACATTCTTAGGGAAAAAGAAAAAAAAAAATTTGATAATAAAAAAAAAAATAATCAGGGCGGCTGTTTGCACAGATAATCTTGGGCACAAATGACTCAACAGTTTGACAGCTCTGGCATTTTCCAGGGGCAATGCACCGCGCCGTCACGGGGCGAGCGTGGGGGCTGGCCCGGCCCTGGTGCGGGGTGGCACGGTGAGGATGGTGTGGGCTGAGACCTCGTGGGTGGTGGGCTCGGCGGGGTGTCTACTGGAGACCATCATCGCCTTGCTCCGCCTGGCGGGTCCCTGTCCCCATGGCGGTGTGGACACCCTCCTCCCACCACAGCTCCATGGCAGGCAAGGAGGGCTGCCAGACTGCGCCTCCTCGCTCCGTGGGAGCTGGTGTGGGGCCTCTTGTTCACCGTCCCGGCAGCCATGGCCCCACGGCCACACCGAGCCCCAGTGCTCGCTGCCCTCGGCTCCACACAGTGCTGCCACCGCCCTGGCCTCATGCCCGGGGCGGGGAGCCGCCATGGGCCTGGGAGGCCTCAGGCCTGCAGTAACCATGGCAACGAGGCACCCCTAGGCCTCAGGCCTTGCGGTAACCATGGCAACGAGGCACCCCTAGGCCTCAGGCTTTGCAGTAACCATGGCAACCACACCTTCTCCCCCTTCCCTGCAGCACCGCTCCCTCAGGGTCCCGCCATGGCGGGTGCTGCAGGTCCTGGGGTGCCATGGTGGGTGCTACAGGCCCTAGGGTGTCATGGCGGGCTCAGGCCCAGGCCCTCTGGGGTCATGAGGCGAGCGTGGCGGCGCGGGCTGCTGCCTCAGCGCATGGCTGCCGGCACAATGCACCGCCTGCGTCTGACTGCTCCCTTTGTCTCCTCGCTGGGCGGCCGGCACAAAACAAAGCGCCCCGTCAGCGATGCCCGCCGCACACCCTGGCACCCAGCCCGGGGGGACCCTGACAGGGGCCACACTTGCTGGGATGGCACCCGCCCAGCCCAGCCCGAGGGGGTCCAGCGGGGTCCTGGGGGACCCCTCCTGTGGGCAGGGCTCCACCATGGTGGGGGGAAGCTGGGACTCAGGGGGGGATCTTTCCTCTCGCTGACTGCTGCCATGCGCTGCACCGGAGCTGGGCACTGCGGGGGGACGGGGATGGGGTCAGTGGGACAATGATGGGAAGCGGAGCTGTGGGGCTGCACCCCTAAAGCCTGACACCGGCTCCCGTGCCATGCTGGCTGACTGTACCACCATGTCCTGGCAAACGTGGGGTCAGGAGGAGCAGGGCCACCTGCCCTCTGCGGGGCTGCCAAAAGGTGGGCTGGCGGTGGGTACGCTCCTGCAAAGACCCCAGGCACCCCGCCATATGCACCCAGGCCTGGCTGCAAGCAGGAGGCCAGGCTGGAGCTGATCCCTCGGCTCGCTCCAGACCCTCGGACATGTCTTGACCATGGCTTCGGCCACCCCGGCGGTGCGGAGGCTTTGCCAGGGGCCCGGTGCCACTAGAGGGAGAGCTCACCCTGAGCAGCCCGCGCTGCAGCCGGCGCATGCGGGCGTACGGCGGGTGTACGGCACCGCACGCCCCTGTACGGCACCGCACGCCCCTGTACACCCAACACGGGCACCCGGCTCCCCTTGCGAAGAGAGAATGCTGGCTCTGGCTGCAAACGGTCCCAGGGCAAAGCCCGGAGCCCGCAGCCAGCCCAGGCCAGGAGCAGGGTGGGGGGAAAGCCCCCTTGCACACCCCACATCTGGCATGGCTGGGGACAGGTCACCCCCGGCAGAGAGCAGGGACCCCAGGTACGGCTCGGGGTGTGGTGGGCTCCACCACCGCTCTCCCAGCTCACTCCGAGCACCGCTGGTGGGGCAAGTCCCCCCCTCGCAGCGCGGACGTAGGGGGACAGCGGCGGGCACCGGGGGAGCCCCCGCTGCAACGATGCTGGCAGGTCCACAGGTTGTCTGGAACAACTGGTTTTTCTGGATCGCAGAGACTATAAAAAAGCAGTGACCTATTTAGGAAACCCCCGCGGCACTGCAAAATAGATGCTTTCCCTCCCAGCTCAGCTCGAGGCCCTGGCTGCTCCGGCCAGCCGTCTGCGCCTGCCGAGGGCACCGCGGAACGCCGCTGGCGCCGGAGCTCTGTCCCGCTTCTCCCTAGAAAACCACGGGCAATGTGGAGACCTCCCTCAGGCACGGGGTTTGCTGGTGTTTGCAAAACCCCGTACCAGGGGAGAGCTGCTCAGGGCAGCGGGAGAGGGGCTGGCGAGGTCGTCCAGCCACCTTGCTGGGAAGGACGGGGGTGTTTGGCACTGGGAAGGTGGCAGGAAGCTGGGCCTGCTGGGTGGCTGCTGGTTGCAGGGCGGTGTGAGCCACCGCGGACCCCACACTGTCCCGCAGCCCGGCGGTTCCAACCGGCATCAGCTCTGCCACCGCCTGCCCGGCGCGATAAGGAAGCCGGAGCTGCCGCAGGCCATAAGCAGCCGTTCACCCGCCCGTGCCGGGGGAAGCGGGGCAATGGTGCAGTCACACAACGTGTCCCCTCGCCACCGCAGCCGGAAAACCCTCCTGCCAGCCCAGCCGGGGCTCTGCCTCCCCTCCGGATTACCCGTTCCCGTCGCTGCTCTCCGGATGGCTGCGGCTCCCCGCGCTGGATGCCATGTGCCTAGGACAAAGGAAAGTGTGACAAAAGCAGGCGCCTGCGCTTGCTGCCGCCGTCCTCCGCCGCTGCAAGGGCTGCATCTCCTCCACCGCCGGCTCCCTCGGCCCCTTGCACGCTGCCAGCTTGTTCTTGCCGTGCTCCCGCACACGCGTGCTGCGTCGGGGCCGTGTCCTGGGCACACGTTGTGGGCTGGAAACCGCACCCGGCCTTACTGCTGCGTGGGAACGGGGGCATGTGACATCCGGGCAAGCTTGTCCCGGGATGGGGGGGTGAACCCGCTGCGGTTCCTAGTGCTCGCGGGGGCACGGCTCAGCCTCCGGCTAGCGCGCAGCCCGGCACTGCCGTACGGCGAGGCAGGGCGGTGAGGCTGTGGCCGCTGGGAAGATCTGAGTCCCCCTCGCCCCGTCACGCTTGCAGCCCGATCGCACGAGAGCCAGGGCCACGTGGCTCAGGACGGTGGCAGGGTTTTGGGGTGGGTGCTCCGGGGCACGGCAGGGCAGGATGGGGAGCCGTGGGAGGTGGCTGGGGTGGCGCTAGGGGCAGACCCCTGTCCCCGCAGGCTTTTGGCTGTATCTGACGTACCCCAATGCGATGTCCCAAAGCTGGACACGAGTGGAAGGGGGGTAACAAAAGCTGACGGGTGCGCTGAGCGATGCTCATCGTCAGTTACGCGCTGTGTCCCGGCCTGGGCAGCCGAGCTCCGTCCTGAAGAGTCTTGTTTCCGCAGGCTCCCACCCTCCTGGGTACAGGCGGCATGGGGACAAGCACCCGCCACAAAACGGCTCTGCGGGCGCCTCCACCACGTCCCGCTCTGCGTTCCCCAGGCCCGGCCAGGCACCCACCACCCCGCTCCGGCACCCTGTGCCGAATCGGGCACCCACTCCTGATCGGATCCTTCCGAAGAGGAGAACGGCGGGAGCGTGTGTGTGCACTGGGGCGACGTACGTGTGTTGTGTCGCGGGGCGAGGGCTGGGGGGTGTGTGGGGTGTGCGGGGGGGGTGCCAGAGGGACTCCGCGTGCCCGTGAGCGCACCGTACACGCGCGTGTGTGCACACCAGCCGTGCAAACCCGTGCGCGCACGTGTCCCAGTGCGTGCACGAGGGCGCGCTGCGGTTGGAGAGCAAGGGACGCGCTTTGCAGGGTGCACCCCAGCCGCGCGCGCCCCCCGTGTCACAGCCCGCGCCCCGCACCCGCGGTGCGCGCACCCGCACGGTGCGCTTTCGGGGTGGGCGCGCTGCGTGTGCCCGCTGCGCAGCGGGGCCGCTCACCGCAGCGCCTGCGCCGGACGCCGCCGTTCCGTTCCGTTCCGTGCCGTGCCGGGCCGTTTGATCCGGTTTTGCGCCGTTCCGCGCTGCGCCCGGTGCGGCGGGCGGCGCGCGCAGAGCCGGCAGTGCCCGCCCCGGTGCGGGGCCGCCCCTCCCCGCCCCGCCCCGCGCCGCCGCCGGGGCCCGGCACCGCCGCAACCAGCACCGGGCCCCGCTCCGCCGCCGGGTGAGTACCCGCCGCCTCCCTCCCCCCCCCCCCCCACCCCTTCACCGCTACCGGTACCACGGGACCCCCGCGCAGGGGGCGCGCAGCGAGCGGCGCGGGGCGGGGTGCGGCTGCATCGCCCCCCCCTCTCCCCGCCCCCCCCCCCCCCCACGGGCGGGCCGGGCCTGCGCGTGTGTGCGTGTGTGTGTGCGTGCCCCCGCCTTGCACGACCGGGGGTGCGTGTGTGCGGGTCCCCCCCCCGGTGCTGCTGCGGGGTGCGTGTGCACGCGTGGGCCGCTGTTGTCTTGCTCGTGCATCCCCCTTGCATCATGTGTGTGTGCGTGCATCATGCGTGTGCATGTCTGCGTGCCTCATGCGTGTGCATACATCATGTGTGTGCATGCCGATGTGTGCATGCACCATGCATGTGCATGCCTGTGCGTGCACGCATCATGCGTGTGCACGTGTGCCGGCCCCACGCTGTCACCTTGTGCACACCCCCAGAACGTGTTTGTGCGTGCCCCCCGTCCCCGTTGCATGACAGCACCTGTGTGTTTACCACACGCGTGTTTGAGGGGTGCTGGAGGGGCGTGCGCCCCCCTGGTGCTAGCTGGGTGCTGTGGGGAGCCAGCTGTGCCCGTGCGGTGTGTGTGCACTCTGGGTGTGGGGGACACACAGCCGGCCTGTCCCTGCGGGGTGACCGTCTTGGTTCCCCCAGCCCTGGGTGCCCCAGCACCCGTAGCAGGGCTCCTCAGGGCCGGCCCCCCTTCCAGGGAGAAGCCGCCAGCCTGGGCCTTTCCCGGGAATTGCATCCGAAGCCGTTAGCCTGGCTCACTGTTAACAGCGTCACCGCCGTGGCCGGTGGCGCTGGCACCTGCGTCCCTTTTTGGGGTGACACAAGGCTGGCGGGTGGCTTTGCATTGCGGGGGCAAGGCGGGGGTTTGCGGGGCCTGCGGCTGCCGCAGCGCCTGCCCTCGCGTTAATTTGCCCGGGGAGGAATAAATATATAGAGCGGCGGGCGAGGGCTGGGACGCGCGTCCAGAAATAGTGTGGTTTCCAGCCAGGCTGTGAGATGCAAATCGTCTGGTCAGCGAGCGCCGGAGCTAAACTTAGGGCAATTACAGAAAAGCGTGGGCTGGCGACGGGTGTGCGAGGGCAGGCGGCAGCCGGTGTTCCCGCACCCCGGACCCCCAGCCGGCAGCACCCACCGCCACGTCCCCAGCTGAGAACCGAGTGTTCCCACAGCGCTTGCGCCAGCCTTGAACTTTGCCCGCCGACGAGCCGTGGCTCAGCCTTTCACCTTTGCTAAGGGCTGAGCCGTCCGGGGCGGGTCAGGCTGCAAATTTGGGGGCCAGAAACGGGCGGTGGGGAAGGCGTGTGCCCGATGACGCCGGACCTGTGACCCATCTGTCCTCCCCGCGCCGGTCGCTAATTGTCTCCCGATTTCGTTCCTGCCTGGCAGCCACCACTGCCCCGCCACCTGTGTTTTGTAAGGACTCTTGGGCTGGTTTATTGCTCGGCTTTGGGGCGAGGCAGGTGCCTGCACCCCACGCACGCACCCTGTGCACCCTCCTGGCCTCTGCCGCCGGCCCGGGGTGATGCTTCGAAACCAGGCTGGATCCTCTGCTGCTGGAGGTGAGGTTCCCGCAACAGGAGGTCCCCAAGTCCAGCTTTGGAGCCAACCTGGCAGCACATCCCGGCTGTGACTCGGGTAAATCTGGAAGTGTTTTCCTCCTGACGCGTCCCAGCATTGTCCGTAAGGGCAGGCAGTGCAGAGGGATTTGGAAAACCCCTAAATTTCCTTGTTCTGTGGAAAACTCGCGTCCGGCAAGGAGCCATCGCACAGGTCAGGCCCTTCTCCCCTGCGCGAGAGCCGGGCCGGCTGCTGGGCATCGCTGCCGGCAGCACCCTGGCGCGGCGGCGTCCCTGCGGGGCTGGGCACAGCCGGGGTGCGGGGTACCCCAACGCGCTGCGCCCGAGGAGGTGACATCCTGTGCCTGTGCTCCTGTGCCGAAGCAGCGGGCGAGAGCGGCCCAACCGCTGGCACCGTGGCGAGGAGTAGAGCGGGGAGCGCAGGCGACTGGGAAACTTGCGCTGCAGGTCTCTGCGCGGGGAGCGTGTCGGACGAGATTGCGTCTCAGGGAGGGAAGGAGTGGCCCGGAGTTTCAGTGAACGCCTTCCTCCCTGCTGAAACTTCTTCGGCGCCCTGGCAGGGAAGCGGGGGCTCCTGGCCGTGGTGGGCAGGTGAGGGGGTATATCCCCTCCCCAGCTCCTGCTTGGGGTCTCAGGGAGCGCTTTTGGGATGGGGGGCCTGGAGCTGAGTGTCCCTTTCTGCCACCCGGCCCTTCCAAGGTGACATCTGCTGTCCCCCGCCAGCCCAGGTGTCACGGCAGCGTCCTTGCGTGCGATCGCTGGGCACAGCCGGCGCCCACGGGTGCCTCTCCCTTTTCCCTGTCATGGCTCACGCACGCCGCTGCCCCGAACACGCCTGGCGATGGGTAATCCCGGCCCGAGCCCGGGCTGAGTCAGGGAAGGCGCATTGGGTCTGATTCAGGAGCGAGGAGACGCTCAGCAGCCGCCTCCTGCTCGCGGCGTCGGGCTGCGCCCATCCGGCATCCCCGGTGCGCACGTGTTGCTGGCGGGAGCCTCTTTGGAGAAAAGGGAGCAAACTGTGATGGCATCCCACTCGGGCCAGGGACACCGGTGATGCTGGGGTCTTCGCCCCAGCCCACGAAGCTCCTGTCCCCCCACCACCCCTCTTCTGCCTTGCGTGGGGCGCACGCGGCCCGGCTGCTGGCTGCCGGCGCTGCCTGATTAGCGATGCAGCTGGTAACGCTTGTTCCCCCTTTTTGTTGAGCGTACAAAGGCTGGGAGGGAGCGTGTGTGCGGGGGAGAGAAACCGCCGAGGACAAAGAGCGCGCCGGCCGCCTGCCTCCCAGCGCCTCGGCTCTCACCAGCACCTGCCCACCGAGCAGCTCTGCTCTCGATTGTCCCCGATCCCAACCTGGAAAGGGGTCCCGGCGGCCCCCTCCCTGCCATGGGGTGAGCGTGGGGTGGTCCTGGGGGTGCAGCTTTTTGTGGCAGCACTGCTTTGGGGATGCCCAGGTGGCTGGGGCATCATGGCGCATGTCACGGCGGAGGGGACGGTGGCTCCCTCCCTGCCATTGTCCGCGCTGAGGCTCCGGCACCGCTGCGGAGGAGCTGGCGTGCTCGCGGGACCCTTTGCCGGCAGCACCTGCTGCGGGTCAGGGGAAGGAGCTGCGCCGTCCCCGGGCTCAAGTCACCGGTCACACCGCAGGCGGTGTTGCTGGGAGAGGAGAAAGGAGCTGGCTTGTTTTGACGTATTTTGGGGTCCAGCACAGGTCCTGGCTGTGGGTGTTGCAGGGGAACGGGGCTGAGCGTTGCGGGCAGAGCCATGGCAGCCCCTCTGTCCGTGGACGGGAGGCTCGGAGCGGACGAACGCAGCCATATGGCCACTCTTCGTGCCGGACCTCGTCCCTCCGGCTGCTTCCTCTCGCCTCTTCGACTATCGCGTGCCTGGGGCTGGCACTGTGCGGCGGCTTGCAGAGCCCTGCCCTTGCCTGCCCTGCGGCCAGGCTTCTCCTGGGCACACATGCTCCTGCCCTGGCCTCGAGGGTCGAGATTCGGGCAGTCCCCTGCCGTCCCCTGAACCCGTGTGGCTTTGCCAAGGGGAAGCCAGGTTCCCCGTTTCCCTCTGGGTGCGTTCAGGAGCCATGGGGACCGCATGCCCCCGTAGGAAGGTGGCCCAGGCAGTGGTGGTGATGCTGCTCTGGTGCTGCGCTGGAGCCAAGATGCAGCTTGGCGTGGCACGGCACGGCACGGCATCCACGCTCAGGGTGCCCACAGAGCCCGCGCTGACAGCATGGGCAGCACCGCCTGTCCCCGCGGGTTGCCCAAACCTCATCCCCGCACCCGTCGGAGAGCTCTAAAGCAGATGCTTCGAGCGCGGGGAGTTTTCCTGTTGTCCTTTGTGCCGAGGTTCAGTTCCTGCGCGGCTTCCTGCCCCGTTATATATAGCTGTCAGCCCGTCCCACGCGGCGCTGCCGGCCGGCTGCTCCGGTTTGGAGTTGTTTATCTGCAGCCCAAGCGCTCGATGGAGGTTTCGGGGGGGCTGCCGGGCACTGGTTGCCCCGGGGGGCGGACGGGTCCCATAGCAGCCCCATGTGGGGCGAGGCTGTGGGTGCCCCTGGGCGCTGGGCGCACGCAGGGTTTTTTGAGGGGGCAGGGGTTTCTGCCGGGCCGCGGTTTTGCCGCCGGCTGGGTGCTTCCCCGCCCTGCATGGAGCGCCTGAATGAAAGAGCGACTGTTCCTGGAGGTCACCGGCAGCGTCACGAGTTTCTGCGTTGCCCTGGCTAAAATTAGACACTTATCAGTGTTTGGGAGGGATGTGATTTTACAGGTTCCTGTTTATTAGAGCGGCCGTGTTTCCCGCTCCCTCCCCGGTGGGGACGCTACCCGCGGCTGTCCCCCACGGCTTTGCGGTGGCCAGGGCCGGGCCGGGCGGCAGAGAGGCTTCTGTTTCTTCAACAAGGGGCTTTTGAACCGGCGGGCAGGACGCCTGGGGTGCCGCAACCGGCAGGAACGGGCGGTTTTACTTGAGGAGCGTCCGTGCCAGCAAATGCAACTGGGAAACCTTCCTCCCCTGCGCGGCCGTGCTGCTGGGAAACGGCTCCCGAGCTGCCGGAGATGCTGGGGGTCTCGCTCGCAGTCAGCCCCGGTGCTGGCATGGGGGTGCGCGGGGGTGCCAAGCTGCTGGGCTTCTTTCAGGGCATCCGTGGGGGTGCGGGGCCGCCCTTGCTGCGTCCCTGCGGCTTGGTGGCCAGCCAGGACAAGGTGACTGGTCTCAGAACCCCGCGGTGCTGCAGACCCCGGGGAGCGGGGGGACGCCGGGACGTGGCGTGGGGCTGGGGGTGAGCCGTAGGGCGCAGCGAGGGGCGGTGGGGTGGGTGCTGGCTGTGCTGCTGTCTAATTGCACCCTTGCCCGTCTGTCCTTTTGCAGGCAGGCGGCCACGTCGTGACCAGCGCCCCGACCAGCGCCCTGCAGCGGGGGTGAGCGCACCCTGAGCCCCCCCTCCACCATGTTCAACCTGATGAAGAAGGACAAAGAGAAGGATGGGGCCCGAAAGGAGAAGAAGGAAAAGAAGGAGAAGAAGGAGCGGATGTCAGCGGCCGAGCTCAAGAGCCTGGAGGAGATGAGCATGCGCCGGGGCTTCTTCAACCTCAACCGTGCCTCCAAGCGGGACTCCAAGACCCGCCTGGAGATCTCCAACCCCATCCCCATCAAGGTGGCCAGCGGCTCTGACTTGCATCTCACGGATATCGACTCTGACAGCAACCGGGGCAGCGTCATCTTGGACTCAGGCCACCTGAGCACGGCCAGCTCCAGCGATGACCTCAAGGTGGATGACACCAACTTCAAGGGCTCGGTGCTGCAGCGGGCGGCCAAGTTTGGCTCGTTGGCCAAGCAGAACTCACAGATGATTGTCAAACGCTTCTCCTTCTCCCAGAAGAGCCGGGACGAGAGCACTTCAGAGACATCCACCCCCTCGGAGCACTCGGCAGCCCCCTCTCCACAGGTGGAGGTGCGGACGCTGGAGACCCAACTCGCAAAGCAAGGGGTCCCCCCGGGACACCCCCGCACCCCTCCTGCCGCCTCCCTGCGTGCCAGGGTGCCGGAGCTCATCGGCAAGAGGTTCCCCGCTGAGCTGCGGCTGCCCGCCGTGGTGCCCCCGCAGCCCCCCGCCCCGCGGCAGCTGGAGCTGCAGAGGCGCAACACCGGTGATTTCGGCTTCTCCCTACGCCGTACCACCATGCTGGACCGGGCCCCCGACGGGCAGGTGTACCGGCGCGTCGTGCACTTCGCCGAACCCGGAGCCGGCACCAAAGACTTGGCGTTGGGTTTGGTGCCGGGTGACCGACTGGTGGAGATCAATGGGCGAAACGTGGAGAACAAATCCCGGGATGAGATCGTGGAGATGATCCGGCAGTCGGGGGAGACGGTGCAGCTGAAGGTGCAGCCCATCCTGGAGCTGAGCGAGCTGAGCCGCTGCTGGCTGCGGGGCGGCCAGGGGACACGCCACGCTGCCTGGGATGTGAGTAACGCTGTCACCGCCGTGGGGACAATGCCCTGGGCTTCTGCCGGCCGCCAGCATCCTCGCAGCAAGCGGTTGGGTTGGCAGGGGCCGTGCAAACTGGTGGGTGCCGGAGCTGCTCCGGCCGGGAGCGATGTGTGGGGAGCAGCGGGAGGCTGTGCTGGGATGCAGGGGCGATGCAGAGCAGCTGCAAGGACGAGTTTGCATCAGGGCTTGCAAACTGGCACCGGTGGGTTTCGCCCCCCAAAATGCTCCGTGCGTGGGTTTGGTCTGGCAGGGGCTCCGGAGGAGCCTGGCTCTGCGTCACCTGGGAGATCCGTCCCCATCCCTTCGCTGAGAGAGCACGGTCCGGCAGGGAAAGCAGCTTTGCTGGGAAATCCCTCACCCTGCTTGCAAGGAGGGTTGCTGCCTGCCGCGCTGCCCACTTCGGCCTCCCCTGCCTGGGATTCCTCCCTGGGGACTGCGGCGGGTGGTGTGCCGGGGGACCAGAGCTGCCGACGGCGTGCGCAGCCCTGCGCGTGCGGCTGGTGCTGTATAAATAGAAACTTAATGGCTGGCTGACCCACATCTCTTGCGCCAGCCGCCCGGCTCTGCTGACCCTGCCGCAGGCTAACGGGCGCCCTGGCCGGCCGGCATCCCGGCGGAGGCCCCCCAAATGCTGACAGCCTGCAGGGCTGGACCCCCTTCGTGGTGGCAGGGGGTGCAGCAGCGTGGTGTTGGTTTAGCTTGTAACTGGGCTCGTTTAGTGTGTTTTCAAGCCTTGCTTAGGGAGAGGAGGTTGTCTGTACTGGGAAGAGCCATGCTGAGTGCAGCGAGGCCCCGTCCCACGGAGCGGTGGCCGGGATGGAGCAAGGGTGGCCACGGTAGTGGCCGTGGGGTTCCGTGTGTTCCCCAAGCAGGCGCTGGCGCTGCGGGGTGCAGTCTGTGCCAGGCTGGAGCGCTGGTTTTCCAGGAGCGCTGGTTTTCCGGCACCTCCTACCCAGAGCCCGGCAGGCGTCACTGGGCAATGCCGGCTGTGCCGCCGGGATAAGCCCTGGCCGGATAACCCTGTGGGGCTGGGGTACGCGGCTGCTGCCCTTGCCGTACCACGCCGGTGCCTATTCCGTGCCAACACACGGGTGCCGGCAAGGCGCTTGTGCCCACCAAGAGCGCGGCGCTACAGCTGGGAAGGGGGAAGAGGAGACACTGGTGCCTGGGGGCTGCAGCGTATGGCCTCGCGCCGGGTCCTGGCGCGGTGAGATGGCATCGGCCGGAGGAAAGCGGCCAGAGGGGTGGCAGTGACCATGTCCTTGGCGTCTTTGGGTGCCACTGCAGCACGGGCACCCCCGGCACAGGATGCTGGCCCTGTCCCGTACGGTGCAGGGGTGCACTGGGGGGCCGTGCCGCGGCTTGGCTGGTGCTGGGGAAGCAAGGCTGCGGTGCAGGGTGCGGCTGGCGGTCCCTCACCCAGCTGGGCCATGCAAGGTGCCGGCGTGCAGGGAGGCTCTGCTCTCCCACAGGCCCAGCTAAGCTCCCTGGAATGTTTCTGGTCCTAATTTAAATAAAAATGATCTTTTTTGAAACAGGAAATTATAGACATATTTTGGGCTGTTGCTCTGGAAGCCCCTCCCCAGCTGGAGCAGGGATGGTGCCGGGCTCCCTCCGTACTGGGGGGGTTTAACCCCCTCGGCAGGGGCCGTGCTGAGCCGCCCTCGTCCCCGCGGACCCTCGCCGCAGCCGGGCCGGGGCAGCACCTGCCGTGTCGCAGGGCGCCCTTGGTGCTGCGGGGTGCCGGCAGCACGGCGTGGCTGGGCATCAGGGACGGGGTGAAACCACCCTCCCCGTGTCCCGGCCTTGCTCCCGGCACGGGGCAGCTGGGCTGGCTCTGCTCCGCGCTTGTATTTATTTATTTACCAGTGAAATTCCTTTGGCAGGGCCTAGGCGTGCGCCGACCCGGCAGAAATATTCCAGAAACGCCTCCGACCGCTCCGGCGGGACCACAGGCATTCAGCGGCCGCGCTGGCAGACCCTGCGTGCCGTGCTGGCCGCGGGCACCCTGGTCCCCGCACGTCGCTGGCCCCGGGGTGCTAGGCCACCGTGCCACGGCGTGGCTGGGTGCCGGCTCTTTGCCGTGCGCCATGTCCCACCGGAGTGGGGATGTGGGGAGGCAGGGGTGACGCAGGGTGGGGGCTGTGGGACTCTCATCGTGCCGGAGGCGCTTCCTTCATTTTTCCACACTTCCTCCATGGGGAGTTCTTGGTTTCGCTCTTCTTTTGGCTTCGCCGTCGGGACGGTGCCGCCGGGGTGCCCTGGTGTGGGGGTCCCAAGGGGCCCTGGGAAGGGGACTTGTATCCGTTGGGCTCAGCTGTAGGGCCGATGCATCCCTGCTGAAGTTCCCAGCGGAGAAATGAGAGGAATCTGCTGACCAGGCAGGAATGTTGCCATTGCCGAATGGCCAGGCTGGGCGTCCCGGTGGAGATGGAGCCAGGCTCCTTCCCGGTGGCTCCGTGCCCTGCCCCAGGGCTGCTGGGGACCCCCCGGGATGGCAGGACCCCATTGTGTTGTCCGGGTCTGGGTGGGTTTGGTTCACGTGGCTGGCCCTGCGTGCCGGTGCTGTCGCCAAACCCAGCGCGGCTGCAGGGTGCTACACCGGTGACTTGGACCCTGCTCCGATTTGCAGGCAAAGCTGCTCGTTCCTGCTGCCAGGGGACGGGACAGCGACTTTTTTGCTAATAACCCGGCGACTGGTGCCAGCGCTACCTGGGGACACCGGTGTCACCGCGAGCATGCTCACTGCATCGTGCCAGCCCTACCGTGGGTGTTTGCCGTTTGCGGTGCGGAGAGGGGCCGGGGCTGCTGTGAGGTGCCAGCCCTAGGACAGCGTTGCGAAATTTGGCGTTAACGTGGACCAGGAGGGACGTGGCCCGGTGCTGGCGTCCCCGGCACGGGGATTTCCAGCCCACTATCGGCATAGCCCTCCCAGTCAGACCAGGATCCACTACTTCTTCAGGAGCAGATTTTGGCTGGGGGCACTTCTGCGTCCCCATGGTCGGGCAGAGACCTGCTGAGGCGCTGGCTGGGGTCCCTGCCGTGCCCGTGCTCAGGTGGTGACCGCCACTCCTCCGCGCTGCCGGCGTGCCTGGCTCCCTGCCACTGGCCTCTTCCCGGCAGGCACCGCGCCGGGAGGCCCCCGGCCCCTTGCTCACCATCCCGCTCCTGCTGTTTCCAGGGAGATCTTGCACCTCCCAAGGCAACTTTACCGCAAAGATGGCTTCACCGTGGGTTGCCACGCCGTGCCGGGGGGCTGCCAGGCCGGCACACATCCGCGGTGCTGGCCTTCACTTCGGGACAGCGGGCTGTTGTCCCCAGGAGCGTTTTTTGGGGCCGTTGTGCTCACGGCAAAGCGAAGGGAGGAACAAGTGGTGTCAGGGCTGCACTGCCCAGCACGATGCTGGTCACCCCATCACGGACCCCGGGCAACCCCGTCCCTCGTGGCACGAGACCCTCCGTGGCTCCCGGCGGCCGCGCTTGGCCCAGGGATGTCTTTTCCCCACTTCCCCCGGGACGGCTGGTGGGATGGAGGCCGGGCAGTTCCCCCCGCGGCGTTGGGCTGCCGCGAGCCCACATCACTTCCTCCGGCAGTGGCGGCGACAGCGGCGGCGGCGGCGGCGGTGGTGGTGACGAGGCCCCGCTGCCCGCGTGTCCCCCCCAGCGCTCCCTCCGGCTGCTGCGCGCGCCGGCGGGGCCCTCGCATTCCTTGGCTATTTTTAGGGTGGCCCTATCAGCCCAGCTGTCCCCGCGCCGCCGGCTGCCGCCCCGCTAGTGCCTCTCCCACCACGCTGCGCTGCGCTCGCCCCGCCGGAAACCCCGCTCCCAGCTCGCCCCGATCCTGCGGTAAGGTAGGGACCCCCAGCACGGCCAACGCGGCACCCGGGAGCATGAAGGGGGCACGTGGGGGCCAGGTCTGGGCCACTTTGGCGGCCGGGGTCTCTTTCTTGCAGCCCCCCAGGGACCCCGATGCCGGTGCTCTCCGGGGACCTTCGGGGTGGTGCCAGGCTGCGTGGAGGGTTTGGGGGCTCTGACCCACGGGCGGGTTCGTCTCCGGACCCCCGTGCCCAGCCTGCGCTCTGGGTGCCGGCGTTTCGCACTGAAGTGACAGGGCAGGAGGGGGACAGACAGGAAACCCCTTGGGGACAGGGTGACGCGCCCCGCAACAGGAGGATTGGTTTGGCGGCCGAGTGCTCCTCTGCACTGTGCCCAGCCCTGGGACGGGGAGTTCTCCCCGAAGGCCCTGGCTGCGACCCACCCTGGGTTTCAGAACCCGCTGCCAGCCGGGGCGGTGGGTCCTGCCGGGGCTGCCTGGCTGCTGGCACGGGGTCAGGCTCAGAATAAAACCCTGCTGTCAGGGTGAGCGGGGCGCCCGGGGCAGAAAATATCCCTTCCCTCACACTGGCATTTGCTTACCGCAGCGAGCTGGCCCGCCCCGGGGGGAAACTGGGGCACGGTCCTGCGGCCTGACTAAAGGGGCTTTTTTTTGCACAATGAGTTTTGTCAGGTCTCAGCCAGGCCACCTGCCTGTCGCCAGAGCCCTTTCTCTAGGCTCTGCCTGTTCGTACGCTGAGCGGAGCCAAGTGGGCCCAGACCCCTGCTCCTGGGGACTGCGGGCTCCCAGGGCCGGTGGGGAAGGGCGCGTGCTGGTGCCGCCGTTCGGTGTCCCACGTGCCGGCCCTGGCCCGTCTCACCTCTCCCTCTCTCCCCAGCCAGGGCTGCGGCTCCATGAGACATCACCATGGCATTTTCATCCCGGTTTGCATTCTGGGAGCAGAAGGGAAGTCTCTCGCGCGTTTGCCCACACCCCAAATTTGAGTCACGCTGCCGCATGCCACTGACCAGCTCCCCAGCTTTGCCCAGCGCCGCGTTTGGAGTGGCGCTCCCAGCCTTCTGCCATGCTGAGCGAACGGGGAGCACCGGGGAGAGCACGGCTGCGGTCACCGACGCGGCCACGCATGCGATTACTAACGCCGTCGCTAATGACTGCTTTTGCGTGTGGCCGCTGCAGCCCCTAACACAGCGTGAGCCTCCTCGGCTGCCTGCACCCGTGCCGCCGGCCAGCCCCGAGCGCTTGCTGGGCGCTGCGCCACGGCGAGTTGGGGAGTGCTGGGCCGCGGCCGAGCCCTGGATCTCAGAGATACGGCCCAGGGCAGGGGAGGGTTTGGTTGCCCACCCCTCCAGAGACCCCCAGTCACCCCGCTCGGCGGGGAGCTGGCATGTCCCGCGGTGCGGCTGCCGTGGAGATGAGCTGGTGACACTTAAAATGTGCTGTGAGTGACACTTAAAACGTGCTGTGACGCCAGGCGGGGTGACGCGCAGCAGGGCAGAGCCCCGGCGGGGCTCTGTGTACCAGCTGCCTCCCCGCCCGCGCGCGAGGAGGGGGCCCGGGCCAGGCGGGCAGAGCGCTCTCCTCTCCCACCTTTGGGGTTTGCCGTAACCGGGGCGCACCTCTGCGCTGCCCCTCGCTTTTTTTTTTGCCCAAAAGGACACATATCCTCGTCCCTGGGGCTGCAACAGGCTGCCAATTGGGGCTGTTCCGTGCCCCTCTGCCCCCCCGGCATGATGGTCCCTGTGGCTTTTTTGGGTCCCCGTGGCTTTTCTGGCAGCGAGGCCCTGCGGCGGGCTGAAACGTGTTCCTCTTGTTTGTCTGACCCTCAGGTCAAGGACGAGGACAAATCCTTAGCTGTGAAAAGACCTGGGAAGGAGGATGGGGCTGTAAGTGTCGCAGGGAACGGGCAGGACGGAGCTTTGTCTGGGATGGGGCTTGCCTTTGGTGGGGACAGACCCCGTGCCAGGGCTTGGGGACATCAGGGAGGGTCCATCGTGGAGGGTCGTGGGCTCAGCATCTCCGCAAACGCCCGTCCTGGTCTCTGGGGAGCTGCTCCGGGGCAGCGTGCGGAGGGCGGTGGGTGTTTTTGGCAGGGATGCCCGGCTGTGGGTGCACGGCGGTCTCTCCCCCTCCACCTCCCCGGGGCTCGGCCCTGCCTTGCGCGCCCCAGCAGGTCGGTGCCCACCCCACGGTTGCAGCGCAGCTCCCATGCTGCTCGCCGAAGCCGTTGGCGGAGGAAATCTTGCGCGTTACCGGTGCCCTGAGCACTGAGTTTTACTCCCGTACTGGCAGACCGCTGCTCCCTGCCCTAGGGTCTGGTGGGGGCTGTAGGTTGGCTGGGGAAGGGGGCTGGGTGCTGCGTCCCTCGATGCCGGGGGTCTGGCCAGGAGCTGTGCTCCCGTGGGAGGGCACAATGCCCCGGGCACCACCGCGTCCCGAGCAGCAGGTGCTTGCGGTGGCAGGCACCGCACCACCAGACCTCCGCTCACACCGCTGTGTTGCGGCTGCAGTCAGAGAGCCCGAAGGATGCGGCGTCTGCACCCCTGAATCCTGAGCCCCCGAAGAGCCCCGAGCCGCCCCCCGGGCAAGGGAAGAGCCCGGAGCCGGTGCTGAACGGGGCGGCCGTGAACGGGCTGGAGGGTCCGGCCGCCGAGGCGCAGGGCGACGACGGCCAGGGGCTGTCCCGCCGCAGGGTGGTCCGGGTGGTGCGCAAGGTGGTCCGCAAAGTCCTGCCAGGGGAGGACGCCGGCGCTGCCAAGGAGCCAGGGCGAGATGCCAAATCTCCGGAGCCAGTGCCGCCCCCCAGGAAAGAGGAGACGGGCCGTCCTGCCATCCCCGCTCCCACTACTGCGCCGCCTCCCCCTGCCGCCATGGCGGCCCCCGCCAAGCCGGAGCCCAAGGATGAGATCTCGGCGGGGCTCAAAACCCTCATGGCAAAGGGCAAAACCAAAGAGCACCGGCCACGGCTCCGGCCAGGGGACAGGCGCGAGGAGAAGTCCCCCGAGCCGGCTGGGGGGGATGCAAAGCCGTCCCTGTCCCCGGCCACCGAAGCCAAACCGGAGCCACCGGTGCAGCCTTCGGGAGGGAAAGCGGAGCCAGCAAAGGCGTCCGCTCCAAAACCCACGGCCCTGGAGAGGCACAAGGTATTGGTGTGTGCACGGCGGGGATGTTCTAACACAGCGGCGGGGTTGTGCCGTCCGACGCGGCATGGTGTGAGCTCACCCGCATGGTTTGCAGTGGTTTTGGGATGTGCGGTGCCGGGTGGGGGTCACTTTTCGGGGCAGTTGAGTGCCCTGTGGCCTCCCGGTCATGTTCCCCCTTGTCTCCCCTCACGGCTCGTGTGGAGAAGAAGCTGCAGCCTGGCGAGAAGCGATTGACCCTTGCGAAAACCACCCCAGCACCTCCCCAGCAGGTGTGTGGGAGCAGGGACCGGGGTCCTAGGGCATTGCGGGGTGTCGCTGGTACCCCGGCTGTGCCGGCCTCGGCACCCACGGGTCTGCGCCAGCCTTCGCCCCGGTACCCACCCCGAGCACCGTCGAGCTGCGGGGCCGGAGAAGCCTCTGCGATAGCCCCTCTGGCGCCTGCGTGCCGCGAGCACAGGGCTGGTGGGGGGCTGCGGTGCCAGCGGGGGCTGTGGGGCAGCCGGCCCGGTGCTAACGGTGCTCTGCCTCCAGGCTGGCCCCAGCCCCGCGTCCCGGCTGAGCCCGTCGGAGGAGGCGCAGCGCCGGCTGGAGAGGATCTTCACCGCTTCTGTAATTCCAGGGGCGTTGGCGCTCGCGTGCCGCCTGCCTGGGGATGGGGATGTGTGAGCAGCGTGCGGCTGTGCCGGCTGTGCCGTGTGCTCTACAGAGGGTGATTGTACCCCTGTGCCCGGCCACCAGCCCCGCGGTCCCTGTCTAGGTGACACTGGCAGCAGGGGAATGATGACCGGGGCTGCTGATGGATTTGGGGTCACTGCCCGGACCAGCGCGCCCGGCTGTGGGGAGCTGTGACACCCAGCAGCCCCCACTGGCAGCATCCCCGTGGCTGGGATGATGCCCAGGTGGTGCCGTGGGGGTTGTGGCCGTGCCGTGGCCCCATGGCGCGTCGCGATGCTGCTGCTTCTCTCTGCCTCTCACCCCCTCTCTTCTCCTTTCTCTCCTCCTTCCTCGCTGCCATTAGCTGGACCCCGCTGCCTCCGCCTCGGCACCCAGCCAGGTACCGTACCCCCATCCTCAGGAGCCCCCTGCCTCCGCCAGTGACCCCCCACCATCCTCTGTCTGCCGCTGGGTTGGCGTCTGCGCCCGCGCCTCGTGCTGGAGCGTAAGGCTTTCCCCGTCCCACGCTGCTCCATGGGTGTCTCTCCCCAGCGGGGCCGTGCCGGGGAGCCGGGTGTCCCGGGAGGGTGGCAGGCTGGGGTGGGCAGGGGTGCGGAGCAGGACGGAGAGGAGCAGAGCACCCGGTGCAGGCAGGGCGCATGGCTCGTGCCGGAGCAGCTGCAGCGTGCAGCGCTGGACAGGCTTGCAGTGGTTTAGCACGGCAGCCCCCAGTCCCAGGGAATTTGGCAGCAGGGCCTCGTGGCCGACGTCCGTCCCGGCCCCGTGTGTCCCCAGTGCTCTGCTGGACCTGCCGCTCCGCTGGCCGCAGCGGTGGCTCTCCCCAGGAGCACCCACGGGGTTTGGCACGGTGGCGCTTTGCCCCGGCTCGCTTCCCCCCGCCACGTTCTGAGCTGTCTGTGGGGCAGAGATTTGCCCTTTTCGCCTTCACCCCCATCTCTCGGCCTCGCCAGGGTCAAGCGGACGATGCCCCGCCAGCCCTCCTTGGCCCCGTCCTTGCAGCAGCTCAGGTTTGGCTTTGGGGCTCGCCCTGCTCCCGGATGGTGGGGACCTCCCCGCCGTGCCGGCCCAGCGTTTCCCGTGCCGCAGTACTGTGCCATTCCTGCGCCGTGTCCTGTGTTCCCCCATGGTGTCCCTGCAGCGTGTCCTGTGTGCCTGCAGCATGTCCCGTATCCCTACAGCATGCCCCGTGTCCCTGCATCCCAGCCACGTGCCTGGCGTGGGTGCCCGCTCTCTGGGCTGCGGTTTGGGAGCTCGGCCCTTCCAGGCTCGCCCAAGGTGGCCGTGGTGCATGTGCTCATGGGCCACTGTGGCTTCACGTCTGCCCCGAGCCGTGGCAGGGCCCTGGTGGTCTCTGGTGGACCCCGAGCCCTCTGGGGTCCCCGGGGGCAGCAGGCAAGCCGGGGACATGCGCTGGGAGGGCTTGGGGCTTGCGGAAGGTGGCTGTGGCCGCCCGGAATGTGGCCTCGTGGCCAAGCAGCCCAAAGGATGTGGGGAGGGGACGAGATGCAGGGGGCAGGTGACCGTGACCACCCCACGTCCCGCTGTCTTGCAGGCCAAGACAGAGGAGCAGATAGCGGCTGAGGAGGCCTGGTATGAGACCGAGAAGGTGTGGCTGGTGCACAGGGATGGCTTCTCCTTGGGTGAGTGAAGGGTCAGCCCAGCGCGGCCAGGACACGGTGCGCCCCGTCCTCCCCGTGGCACAGCGAGCCCCCCCAGCCCGGCCGCGGTGTCCCCGGGGGGCTGCCGACATGGCCCTGCTGAGTGCCCCGTGCCCCTCGCAGGCAGCCAGCTGCGGCCAGAGGAGGGCAGCCCCCTGCCCGAGGGCAAGGTGAAGGTGAAGCTGGACCACGACGGAGCTGTCCTGGAGGTGGAGGAGGACGACGTGGAGAAGGTAGGGCCACGGGATGGGGGACAGCGGGGCAGACCCCCGTTCCGCGCCTGATGCCCCCCCTCACCTCGCTGCCAGGCGAACCCCCCCTCCTGCGACCGCGTGGAAGACCTCGCCAGCCTCCTCTACCTCAACGAGTCCAGCGTGCTGCACACGCTGCGGCAGCGCTACGGCGGCAACCTCCTGCACACCTACGCCGGCCCCACCATGGTCATCATCAACCCGCTGAGCTCCCCCTCCATGTACTCTGAGAAGGTGACCCCGCTGCCGGGGAGGGGACGGGCGGCTGGGAGCCGTGGCACCGTGCGGAGGGAGCCGGTGCGGCTGGCGGCGTGCTGACCCTCGCCCACCTCCGCCCCTCCCCAGGTCATGCACATGTTCAAAGGGTGCCGCAGGGAGGACACGTCCCCGCACATTTACGCGGTGGCCCAGGCCGCGTACCGCAGCATGCTGATGAACCGCCAGGACCAGGCCATCGTGCTGCTGGGCGCCAGCGGCAGCGGCAAAACCACCAACTGCCAGCACCTCGTCCAGTACCTCGCCACCATCGCTGGCAGCACTGGCAAGGTCTTCTCCGGTGAGTTCTCGGCGGGGCACGGGGTCCCCGTGCCACCTGTGCACGCCCCTCGCTTTGCAGTCACAGCCCCCCGCAGCCGCCAGCAGCCGGTGGCAGCTGGACACACGCCGCACGGCGCGCTTTCACCTTCTCACGCCGGTCCCTTTACCGTGCTGTCGAGGGCTGCCGCGGTGCAGAGCACGGCACAGGAGCAGCAGCGCTTGCCCGGCCAGCGGTGCCGGCTCTGGCCGCCCGCCACGCAGCCCCTGCACCCCACCGCCCCGCTTCTCTTCCCACAGCGGAGAAGTGGCAGGCTCTCCACACCGTCCTGGAGGCTTTTGGCAATAGCAGCACCGGCATGAACGGCAACGCCACCCGCTTCTCCCAGATCATCTCTCTGGACTTCGACCAGGCTGGGCAGGTGGCATCCGCCTCCGTACAGGTGAGGGGGCCAGGGTGGTCCCCCTTGGCATGAGAGCTGGTCCGTCCTCGCCAGGGTGTTTCTTCCCAGCCACGCGCTGGCCCGTGAGCTCCACCGCAGACCCCCACCAGCTGCCCGGCCGAGCTTGCGGTGTGATAACAGCAGAGCCCTCAAAATTCAACAGAGCCGCCTTGTGCTCCTGTAGTAGCAGAGACCTCGGGAGAGGAGATGCACACGGGTTGCTTGGGTGATGTTTGCATCCATACGATGCTCTGCGGTGGGCTGGGAGACCCTCGTGTCTCCGCGGGGAGCCTGGGCTGGCAGCAGGGACGAGGCCGGGGTGGGCTGGGGGTCTTGGTGGGAGCAGGGCGCTCGGGAACGGTTCCCAACCCTCCCACCTCCGCCAGACACTGCTGCTGGAGAAGCTGCGTGTCGCCAGACGCCCGGCCAATGAAGCCACCTTCAACGTCTTCTACTACCTGCTGGCCTGCTCCGACAGCGCCCTGCGGTGAGCTGGGGGGGGCGAGGGCACGGCCCCCAGCCCGGGATGGGTCTCCAGGGTCTCCCACATGGGACCAATCCCAGTTTAATCCGCACAGGACCGAGCTTCACTTCAACCACCTGGCAGAGAACAATGTCTTCGGCATCGCGCCCCTCTCCAAGGTCGCTGTTATGGGGCTGAGTGGGGGGCTGCGCGGCGGGGGGATGAGGGTCCCTGGCCCATTCGGGTGCCGGGGGAGGCAGAGCTGATGGTTCCCATTGCTCCCCGCAGCCGGAGGAAAAGCAGAAGGCAACCCAGCAGTTCAACAAGCTCCAGGCTGCCATGAAGGTGATGGGCATCTCCGGCGACGAGCAGAAAGCCTTCTGGCTCGTCCTGGGGGCCATTTACCATCTGGGAGCCGCCGGGGCCACCAAAGGTAACGAGCTGCTCAGGGCTGGGGGGCGTTAATGAGCCAGGGCTGATGGCTGCGCAGGGTTCTGGAGGGATCGCTGGCAGCTCGGATGTTTTGGGGCTGTGTCAGCTGAGGGACAGTGCCCTGCCACCCTGGGTGCTCTGGGACACCCATCTTTGCCCCTTTGGTCCGGGTGGTCACACCGGCCGGTGGGAATCGCACAGTCTCCAGCCCCTGGGCTGCCCCCCGCTGCCTCGGGGAGCCGTGGGGCCCGGCTGGGGCCGAGGGAGTGGGGGGGGGTTCTTGTGTGTCCCCAACATAACGCCTCTCCCCCCATCCTCCCTGCAGAGCTGCTGGCAGACGGAGCCGGTAATGGGAGCCGCGGGGGCTCTGCCCCGGTGGTGCCACACGGTGCTGGTTTTGGGGCTGAAATGGGGGCTCGGGGTGCTGCTGGTGTACTGGGACCAGCCCTGATGCCTGACTGCGTCCTGGCAGCCTCAAATTTGGCTGTTGCCTGTCAGGGACCCCCCCACATCCTCTTGGCACCTTTGGTGGTGTGGGGGGCTACCCCAGCTCCCAGGGCTCGCGGTGGGCTGCAGAGCTTGCTTTGACGGGTACCGGCTTCGCTCTCCATCCCTGGGGGTGGTGAATTTGGCTTTGTGGGGTGCTCATCTCCCCCGTTTGGGCTTTCGCCTTCCCCTTGTGGTGCTGGAAGCCCCGTGGTGCTGCACGCTGGTGGGAGGGCCTGGGCACGGCACACCTGAAATGGGCACCTGGAGCTGCACCGAGGGATTTTGCAGCCCCAGGGGGAAAAAAAGATAAGTTCAGGGATGGGGAGGGAGAGCCCGGGGGGGTCGCAGGGGCGCGGTGGGGTGCAGTGCTGGCCGATGGGGTGCTGTGAGGCACTAGAGGGAAGCAGGGCCCCACTGCAGACGGGCTGCTCGGGCGACTCTGCAGCCTCTTCGTGGCGGTCTGCTGGGGGGGAACCCCAGATCCTTCTTGGGGGGAGCATCCCTGCATCCTGCTCGGGGCGAGCGTCCCAGCCCCAGCTCTGTGCGGCTCCTGGAGCCTTCCCTGCATCCTGAGGGCACCAGGGATGCTCAGGGCCAGCTCAGCCACGCCAGCCCCCGTTTCCTTGGCCCCTTGCAGTGGGCTGGATCCGGTGATGGCTCCCGGAGCTCCTCATGCTCTGGGGCAGAGCTGAGCTGCTCCTTGCCAATGCCCACGGCGCGGCTGGGATGGCGTGGGAAGGGCCCCCCCGATGGGTTGTAGTGTCCCGCTGTGGCAGTGCCCGGGGGGAGGCCGGACTCGGCGTGCGCTTGGCGTGGCGGTGCCTGCATGCGGCGTGTTTGGGCGGGAGGGCGTCCCCGTGCCGCGTGTCCGCGCTGTCGCGTGGCGTCGTTTCTAACCCCTGTCTCTGTTCGCATGGTGCATGCTGCCCTTTTGCAATGCAGACGCCAGCGAAGGTAAAGTCTTGTTCTCCGCGCGTGTCTCTGGCTTCCCCATCCCACGTGCCACCTCCTTCCCGCTGTCCTGTCCCTGCATGTCACCATTAACCTGCTCCCACCTCCCCTGCTTCCGCCTGGCATCCGTGTGCTCCGGCGGCCGCGGTCTGTCCTGCTGCGTTGTGGCGGGGCCGCTCGGTGCGCGTGGCCGAGCAGGGATGTGTCCCCACGCTGGGGTGGCTCAGAGCCCCGTGCCGTCGCAAGGCGCTGGGGTCCCTGGGCAGCGGTGGTGAGGGGTCACCCCTGCTCCTCGCCCCACGGCGAAGCTCTGGGCCTACCCCTGCAGAGGCACAAAGCCGTTCACCCCTGTCTCCTCTAATCAGACCCCAAAACACGCTTCCCGGCTTTCCTGCGCTGGCCCCATGCTCCCACTGCGCGCAGCATCCCCAGCCGACTCTGGGGGACCATCCCAGGTCCGACTGGAGACCCCCTCCATTTGGGGGGATGCCCCTGCCGGCGCTGAGCCCCCTTCTCCACCCTTCAGCTGGGAGGAAGCAGTTTGCACGGCACGAGTGGGCTCAGAAAGCCGCCTACCTGCTGGGCTGCAGCCTGGAAGAGCTCTCCTCCTCCATCTTCAAGCACCAGCCCAAGGGCAGCCTGCAGCGATCCACCTCCTTCCGGCAGGGCCCCGACGAGACCCCCCTGGGCGACGGTGGCACGGGTAGGGTGAGGGGCGGTGGGAACGGCGGGTGGTCCCGGGGGAACTCCGGGCTGGGGATGCTCACGATTCCCTCGGCCAGGTCCCAAGCTGACGGCGCTGGAGTGCCTGGAGGGCATGGCAGCCGGCTTGTACTCTGAGCTCTTCACCCTCCTCATCTCCCTCCTCAACAGGTGTGTGCTGGGGGGCTGGATTAGGGAGAACTAGGGGGGCGTCTGGTAACATCTCCTCACCCTGCTGTGTCCCTTTGTCCCCCCTCTCAGGGCGCTGAAGTCAAGCCAGCACTCGGTATGCTCGGTGACGGTGGTGGACACCCCCGGAGCGCAAAACCCCGAGCTGGCGGGGCAGAGCCGGGGGGCCACCTTCGAGGAGCTCTGCCACAACTACGCCCAGGAGCGCCTGCAGCTCCTTTTCCACCAGCGCACCTTCGCCCGCGAGCTGGAGCGCTACAAGGAGGTACCGGGGACGCCCGGGGCTGCCGTCGCCTCCTCCGCTCCCCTCTCTGCACGAGCATCTCCTGCGTTCCCTGCTCCCTGATTTTTGACCCTGTGGTTACTCTGGACTGATCCAACCGAAGCAGCTTTGACACGATGCTCACAGCAGGGATTTCCGTGGGGCCCCCGCCTTTGCCAGCAGCTCCAGTCCCAACTGGGCAGCGCTGCCTGCGAGCGTGCTGGGGTGGGAGGTGATGAGGTGGCTGTGGGTGACAGTGGTAGGGAGGATCACTGCTGCTCCTCCATCTCGGCACCAATAGCCCAAGGGGAGCCCTCCATGTGTCCCAGTCCCCCCTAAACCCGCCACCCAGCATCGCCCCTTCCCAGCACGGTGGGGCGGTGGCATGCCGGGAAAGCCCTGCCTGGACCCCACTGGGACCAAAACCCTGCCCGGCTGCCGGATCCCTGGCGCGGCTCCCGCTCCGCACGGGCACTGACCGCACCTCTCTCCCCAGGAGAACATAGAGCTTGCCCTGGCTGACGCCGAGCCCGGCTCCTCTGGCTCCGTAGCCGCTGTAGACCAGCCCTCGCACCAGGCACTGGTAAGCACCCACCACACTTCCTCGCAGCCGTGTTACGGCAGTTTGGAGCCAGCGCCCGGGCGGCTTTCCTGGCCCTTTGGCGGTAGTCAGGGGAAAGAGAGGGGCCATCCCGAGTGCTTGGCCGTGAGAGCGCAGCCGCGAGCGTGTTTGCAGCCCACGCCCGTGGTGCATCTCCCCACCCGGCGTGGTGTGCCCCGCTGCCCCGGGGGCTGCCCGTGCTGTGCGCGGAGCCCTTGGGCGATCCCCAGGGTTCTCCAGTCCCCAGGGTGCTCTGGTCCTCGAGGTGTTCTGCTCCCTGGGACGCTCTGGTCCCCAAGGTGCTGGGGTCCCCAAGGTGCACAGGTTCCCCAGGGTTCTCCAGTCCCTGGGGTACTCTGGTCCTCAGGGTGCACGGGTCCCCAAGGTGCCCCAGTCCCTGGGGTGCTCCAATCCCTGATGGAGGAGGCTGCAGAGACTGAGGGGGGCTGCTAGCACCAGTCGTGCGCTGGGTTTCATCCTGCAGGTGCCCAAACAGCTTTTTCCACGCCAGCGAGCATCTCGCTGCCTGGAGCGTTATGCGTGGACTCTTTCCCTTCTGGGTCTCCATTAAGCAGGGGCCCTCTTGCGCGGTGCTGCTTTGCCTTGCTGCTGACAGTGGCCGAGGTCGCACGCTGTGTCCCGTGTCCTCCCACTCCTGCCCTGGAAGATGCCAGCGTGCCGGGCCGGGTGCAAGCGCGGTGTTGCCCGCAGGTCCGGTCGCTGGCCCGCACGGACGAGGCGCGGGGGCTGCTGTGGCTGCTGGAGGAGGAGGCGCTGCAGCCGGGCGGCAATGAGGACACCTTGCTGGAGCGGCTCTTCTCCTACTACGGCCCCCAGGAAGGGAACAAGAAAGGTCAGGGGGGGCCTGGCACCGCGGGGCCGTGTTTCGGCGAAGCGCCGGTCCCTGGGGCTGTGCCCAGCGGTGCCGTGTCTCCCCGCAGGGCACAACCCGCTGCTGCCCAGTGACAAGCCCCGACACTTCCTTCTGGGCCACAGCTCGGGGACAAACTGGGTGGAATACGACGCCACGGGCTGGCTCAACCATGTCAAGCACAACCCGGCCTCCCAAAACGCCTCCGTCCTGCTGCAGGAGTCGCAGAAGTGAGTGGGATCCTGGGGTGTGGAGGGGGGCGCGGTGGCAGGGAGAGGTGATTTTCGGGGGTGACGTCCCCTCCGTGCCCCACAGGAAGGTCATCAGCAGCCTGTTTGCGGGCCGCGGTGGGTCGGCGCTGGTGCTGTCGGGCTCAGTGGCGGGGCTGGAGGGGGGGTCCCAGCTGGCCCTGCGCCGGGCCACCAGCATGCGCAAGACCTTCACCACCGGCGTGGCCGCCGTCAAGAAGAAATCCCTCTGCATTCAGGTCAAGCTGCAAGTGGTGAGTGAGGGGGTGCCAAGGTGGGGTCCCTGGGTCTGGCTTGGGCACCGCTGCGTGTCTTACCCTGCTCTCCCATGCCTGCAGGATGCCCTCATCGACAGCATCAAGAAATCCAAGCTCCACTTCGTCCACTGCTTCCTGCCCAAGGTGGCGGTGGGTGGCGGGGAGCCCCGGGCTCTGCCGTCCCGGCGGGTGAGCGGCAGCGAGCTGGAGCTGCCGGCGGAGCACTGCGAGGCCGGGCTCATGCAGCTGGACGTGCCCCTCCTGCGTGCCCAGCTGCGCGGCTCCCGCCTGCTCGACGCCCTTCGCATGTACCGCCAAGGTGAGCCACGCCGTCGGCGCACAGCGAGGCGATGCCGGGGCTGTGGCGTGCGTCCCGCTGCGGGGATGGATGCCGTGGGGGTCCCGGATCTATCTCCTCGCCCCCCGGGGAACTCCTTTGGCACATGCCCTTGCTCTGAGCCCCATGGCTGCCAGCCGTCCCCTCCCCCGCGAGACCGTTATCTTTGCCGGGGACAGGCATGGCCTTAATTGGCTGTCTCCACTGGTGCCGCCGGCTCCTGGCAGCTCTCCCGCTGGCGGCCAGCCCCTGTCCCGTCGGTGCGAGGGACTCCGGGTCGTGCTCAGCAAGGCATTTATCAATGTGCGCGGCCGGCCGCCCAGCCGCGGTTTGATTGCCTGGAGGCCGGACCCTTCCTGCATCTATCGGGAATCGATGCGGCCCGCACACCTCCCGGATCGATGGCCGCGGCCAGCCGGCCGTGTCAGGGTCAGCGTCCCCATCAGTACCCCGTCGTTAATTAAGATGTGGAGGCTCAGCGCTGTGAGCGTGATGCAGGAGTTGGCTGCGGCTCAGAGCGAAGGCAGAGCAGGGCCTGTTTGCTTGCAGAGGCGACACACGTGTCCCTGCGCTCCCCCCGAGGAGGGATCTGGCCGCTTTCTCCCCAGATCCCGGCCAAAATTGCTGGAGGACACGGCCAAAGAAAACCTCTCGGGCAGGGTCAGGGCGCTACAGCCGTGCCCGGCCCTGGAGGGAGCAAAAGCCACGCGGGGTGACCCCGTCAGCTGTCCCAAAAGATGGGGCCCAGGGATTTAGGACACACAGGGCTGTGCCAGGCCATCCCCCCGGCATCCCGGCTGCCCCCTAGCCCCGCTCTCCCTTGCTCTCCGCAGGGTACCCCGACCACATGGTGTTTGCGGAGTTCAGGCGACGCTTCGACGTCCTGGCCCCACACCTGACCAAGAAACACGGGCGCAACTACATCGTGGTGGACGAGAAACGGGTACGTGCCCCACGCCAGGGCTGGCGGTCGGGGGTCTACTGCACCCCAGCGGTTCCCTGCACCCCGGAGTGCCACCAGCCTGGCCCTGACACCTCTCCCTCCCCGCAGGCAGTGGAGGAGCTCCTGGAGTCACTGGACCTGGAGAAGAGCAGCTACCACATGGGCTTGAGCCGGGTACGATGTCCGACACCGGCCGTGGGTGCCGGCGGCGGCACGGGGCAGCGGTGGGCGGCACGACGTGGCACAGCGCAGCGCGGCAGCACAAGGGCGGCACTGTTCTCTCCCACCCACGACATTCCTCGTGCCTGGGGAATAAAACCCCCACAGCGGGACAGGACCTGCAGAGGGGAGAGCTGCGTGTCCACCGGACGGTGCAGCGGGCGGGCGGCACGGCGTGGCCGGAGGGATGCCGGCACCCATCGGCATCTCGCCCTGCTCCCCTCCCGCAGGTGTTTTTCCGGGCTGGATCGCTGGCCAGGTTAGAGGAGCAGCGGGACGCGCAGACCAGCAGGAACATCACCCTCTTCCAGGCGGCGTGCAGGGGCTTCCTGGCACGGCAGCAATTCAAGAAGAGGAAGGTTCGTCCCAGCGGCTCTCCCCTCCCCGCTCCGCCGCAGCACAATTTCGCCTAAAATGGGCAGCGCAGCCTTTCTGCCGCCGCCTGGGCCAGCGCCTCCTCCTCCCGCCTCCCCCCCCGCGCCTGCCCAGCCGTGGGGGGCCAGGGGGAACCGGGGGGCCCGGGGGAACCGGCGAGGAGGGTGCTGGGCATCACCGCAGCAGGATGAAGCGGCGTATTTGCTCCTGCTTTTATTTCAAAGAGGGCGTAAAATAAGCATCTCGGCGGCGCATCGCCTTCTGCGAGATTAGCGTTCGTAGGGGCTGGAGAGAATCAAACAGTAGATAAGCCAGGCGCAATTAGCCCAAATGCTAACGAAGGGGAGCATGCCGGGGTGCCGGCAGGGGTGCTGAGCGCCCGCTTTGCCCCACCGGCGGCACCCCGTGCTGACACCGTACCCCGTGCAGATCCAGGATTTGGCCATCCGCTGCGTGCAGAAGAACATCAAGAAGAACAAGGGGGTGAAGGGCTGGCCCTGGTGGAAGCTCTTCACCACCGTCCGGCCCCTCATCGAGGTGCAGCTCACCGAGGACCAGATCCGCGGCAAAGACGTGCGTATCTCTGCGCCGGGAGGCGGCGTGGGGCTGGATGGGGCAGGGTGGGCTCGGGGGAGCATTGGTCCTGGGCCGTGGGGTGGAATGTATGACCCCATGGTGGGGTGGGATGCAGGATCCTGCGGTGGCATGGGATGCAGAATCCCCCAGTGGGGTGGGATGCAGGAGCCCGTGATGGGGTGGGATGCAGGACCTCGGCTGCCCCGCGCCCCACCATCGCCAGGCTGGAATTGCTCCCTAATTTGCAAATCAGCGCGTCGTGAGCATCCCGAGAGCCGGCTGTTGCATGAGCCCCATTACAAGGCGTGGAGAATGGAAATGAAACCGAGCGCCGAGAGGCATGCGCGGGGGCTCCACACCGCTCTGGCAACCAGACACTCGTGCCCCCGCCGAACCCGCCCGGCACGCAGCCGCTGCCTGGCTCAGCTTTCACCCCGACCCACTGAGGATGGGTGCCTGGGACGGGGGCACTTGGGCCCCCTCCTGCACCCCCAGCCTTTTCTGGGACCAGAGGAGGGGAGGGAAAGATGTGCCTGAAGCTGGCAGCAGGGCACGCCTCCCCGCTGCTGGCTGGTGGTCCCTGGGCATCCCGGTGGGCCCCCTCCCTCCCCGCCTGAGCTGGGTGCACCCAGACCCTTTGGTGAGCTGCCGGCGGGTGGGTTTGCTCCCATCCCCTCACCCAGGGGGTGCAGGGACCCTCTCTGGCTGCTCCGTGTTTTGACACCATTTATGGGTTTGGAGCCGGCGGGGCGGGTTGGGGAAAGTCCCAGCTCAGCCCTTGGCAGGGGAGAGCGGCTCTCGCGTGGGGAGCCCCCACCCTGCCCACCCAGCTTTCGGGAGGGGGGAGCTGAGGGGAGTGTGGAGACCTGCCAGGCTCCTGCCTGCCAACCTCTTCCCCTTGCGCCTGCCTCCTCCCTTACCGCCTGCTCTGTTGCAGGAAGAGATCCAGCAGCTGAAGAGCAAACTCGAGAAGGTGGAGAAGGAGCGTAACGAGCTCCGGCTCAACAGCGACCGCCTGGAGAGCAGGGTAGGTCCTTACTGGCTCCGGGACGGGGTGCAGTGCCGTGCCGTCCCACCCCAGTGCCTGCCCCAGCCCACGGTCCCGTTTCCCCCCCCCCGACCCAGATCACAGAGCTGACGTCGGAGTTGACGGACGAGCGAAACACCGGCGAGTCAGCCTCCCAGCTGCTGGACGCCGAGACGGCCGAGAGGCTGCGGGCCGAGAAGGAGATGAAGGACCTGCAGGTACACGCGCCTCTCCCGGGCCTCGCGGCGTCTCCCAGCACCTCCCCGGCGCTCACCACCGCCGTGTCCCCTCCCAGGCCAAGTACGATGCTCTGAAGAAGCAGATGGAGTCGATGGAGATGGAGGTGATGGAGGCTCGGCTCATCCGGGCGGCCGAGCTCAATGGGGAGCTCGACGATGACGATTCAGGTACCGTCCCGCACCCCAGGGTGCTTGTTGCCGGCACACCCTGGGCTGCCCTGTGCTCACAGCACCGTGCCCCTCTCTCCTCGGCCCCGTGCTGCCCCACACAGCCCCTCGGTGACCCCGTTTCCCCGTGCAGGCGGCGAATGGCGGCTGAAATACGAGCGGGCGGTGCGGGAGATCGACTTCACCAAGAAACGGCTGCAGCAGGAGCTGGAGGACAAGCTGGAGGTGGAGCAGCAGGGCAAGAGGCAGCTGGAGCGCAGGGTGAGTGGGGCTCGGACTCGGGGATCCCCCCCGGCATGGGGGACGGGGCAGGGGGTGGGCAGAGCTGAGGGAGCGCGTGGCCGGGGCAGTGGGGACGTGGTGGCTTCCCAGAGCCCTGACCGCCCTGCCCGCTCGTGCCCGCAGCTGACGGACCTGCAGGCAGACAGCGAGGAGAGCCAGCGGGCGCTGCAGCAGCTGAAGAAGAAGTGCCAGCGCCTGGCCGCCGAGCTGCAGGACACCAAGCTGCACCTCGAGGGACAGCAAGGACGCAACCACGACCTGGAGAAGAAGCAGCGGAGGTGGGGACCGCGCGCTGGCAATGGAGGGGGGGGACGCGGGGAGGGGATGGCGTCCTCGCCACGCGGCGAGCCTCTTGCGAAGTGGCATTACCATTTTAGCGGGGATTTGGGCACTTCACCAGCTCCCACTTGGCTGTGGTGTCGCCAGCGGAATGGGGCTGCCTGGGTCAGATACGTTCGTTGTGGGGGGGACCCCGATGCCCTTTTGGGGGGCCCAGAGCAGAGTGATCCCCCCGTGTGGGTCTGTGACCCATGGTGGAGGCTGCTCGCGCCCTGCGGCTCTGCTTGGCACTCGCTCTCATCCCGTCCCCTCTCGCAGCCCCGAAGTTTGCTAACGTTATTAAGCAGCAGGGACGCTTTCATCTCATTATGGTAATGATCACACACAAATACAGCGAGAGAATCCAATCTAATTAATTTCAATTTCCGCGGATTGGAGTCTCTGCTAATGCAGCTGTTTATTACCCAGCGCGAGGAAAAATGGGGATTAGCTGCCGAGGTGTTTAACGCAGGTCACAAACTCAAGCGCAGAGTTGTTTTCCAAGCCCCAAAGGCAGCGATTTCGGAGCAAACCTGGCTGATCCCATCCCAGGGGCAGCGGGAGGGGCTGCCCCACTGCTGCTCAGCTGCAGGCTGTGCAAAGGGGGCAGGGGAGGTCCGCAGGGGGCTCGTGTCCCCTCCGGGGATGGGACCAGTGCCATCCCTTGTGGGACCACGGCACCGGGCTGCGGCTGGAAGAGCCAAACTGTGCCAGGGGCCCGTCTCCACTGGAGACCTTGCCCTGACCTGCAGCCCCTCCGTGTCCTGCAGCCCCTCCACGTCCTGCTTGGAGGGTGCGGTGTCCTCAAGTAGCTCTGTGTAGCCAGGATCCTACCATTAGCAGCCGCAGCCGCTGCCGGCACACGCCGGCCCCGCGGGGAGGCTGATGGGGCTACGCTGTGGGCGCTACGCTCTCCATTAGCCACTGAGCGCGGGCATCGGGAGGAGCTTCTCCACATGTCTCCGTGCCACGGTGCTGGTAATTAAAGGCTCATCAACAGCACGTTTCAAACGAGCGCTCAACAGCATGCTGCCCTTCCGATGCCTGCTGCCGTGGGACAGGGATGCTCGGGGCAGTGCTGGTGACTCGTTAAGTCACTGAGCGCCCACCCCGCTCTCCCCGCATAGGTTCGACAGCGAGCTCTCGCAGGCGCACGAGGAGGCGCAGCGGGAGAGGCTGCAACGGGAGAAGCTGAGCCGGGAGAAGGATGTGCTGGTGGCCGAGGTCTTCGGCCTCAAACAGCTGCTGGAGGTGAGCGGGCCCTGGTCCCCTCCCCAGTCCCCCAACCAGCGCTTGCCCCCAGCTCACGGTGATCTCCTCTCTCGGCAGGACAAGGACTCGGACATTGCGGGGTTGACACAGAAGGCAGAGGCGTTGGAGGCCGAGCTGCAGGACATCTCCTCCCAGGAGTCAAAGGACGAGGCGTCCCTGGCCAAGGTGAAGAAGCAGCTGCGGGACCTGGAGGCGAAGGTCAAAGACCAGGAGGAGGAACTGGACGAGCAAGCTGGGACCATCCAGATGCTGGAGCAGGTACGTCAGGGAGGGGTGAGGTTTCTGGGTGGGGTGGTTTCGTGCAGGGCTGTTATTACCTGGGCCGGGCTTGCCCGAGAAGCGGAGGCGGTCGCCTTCAGCCCGGCGTCGGGCCAGGCGCAACTGCCGACGCAGCTCCTGATCCTCTGTGCCATGGCCCGGCAGGTTGCTGCGGGGCGGGCAGCCCCGCCGGCCTCGGACCGGGGGGTTTTTTGGGTGAGCAACGCCCAGGGAGCAGTGTGGGGGGTCCCCATGTCCCCTTTGCTCTAACCACGTCCCCCCATTTGCAGGCCAAGCTGCGGCTGGAGATGGAGATGGAGCGGCTGCGGCAGACCCATGCCAAAGAGGTGGAGAGCCGTGACGAGGAGGTGGAGGAGATTCGGCAGTCGTGCCAGAAGAAGGTAGGGCTCGGCTGCAGCCCCTCTGCCCGAGGTGGGACCAGGATGCGTCCCCATGCCCCAGCTGGGTGCCGAGAGCTGCCAGCTGGGCACCGTCAGCAGCGCCTGGCTTCCGTGCGGCCAGCCACGGCCTGGCTCCACTGGCCACGCAGGTCCAACCGGTCCCTCTGCCACTCGGGCCAGCTCAAGCTGGGCTTTGCGCCTCTGGTTGCACAAACACCCGGTTGGTGGGGTGACCCAGTGTCCCCAGTATGTGGGGACGCACAAAGTGGGGAGTCCTGACCCCTTCCTGCCACCCTGACTGGCTGCCGGGCTGTCCCCCAGCTGAAGCAGATGGAGGTGCAGCTGGAGGAAGAGTATGAGGACAAGCAGAAGGTGCTGAGAGAGAAACGGGAGCTGGAGAGCAAGTTATCTGCCGTCAGCGAGCAGGTAGGGAGCGGGACAGCTGGGCTCATGCCTTGCTTCAAGGACTCCGAGGTGGCCGTGGTGGCATGGGTGCCCCACCGGTGTAATGCTCTGGCACGGTCCCCCCCGCCGCAGGCCAACCAGCGGGACTTTGAGACGGAGAAGCGTCTGCGCCGGGACCTGAAGAGGACGAAGGCGCTGCTGGCCGATGCGCAGATCATGCTGGACCACCTGAAGAACAACGCACCCAGCAAGAGGGAGATAGCCCAGCTCAAGAACCAGGTGTGCATCCAGATCCCCCATAAAACTGCAGCCCTTGAGGGACAACGGGGTGTCCCGGTCCCCTAGCCGGGTGCTGAGCCGTGTCCCTGCAGCTGGAGGAGTCGGAGTTCACCTGCGCGGCCGCCGTGAAGGCCCGCAAGTCGATGGAGGTGGAGATTGAAGACCTTCACCTGCAGATCGACGACCTCGCCAAGGCCAAGGCAGCGGTAAGCGGTTTTGGGGTGCGATGCACCATGATGAGACCATGCCTCACCTGCGCCCGGGGGGACACCCCCACCAGCACAGCGCACACTGGCAGGGTGACCCCACACCGGTCGGCGTCGTTTTTGGGGGGTGGGTGCCCCGTTCCCGGGGTGCAGCGGGAGACGCAGGCGGCTCCCCGCAGTTGGAGGAGCAGCTGAGCCGGCTGCAGCGGGAGAAGAACGAGGTGCAGAGTCGGCTGGAGGAGGACCAGGAGGACATGAACGAGCTGATGAAGAAGCACAAGGCGGCCGTGGCCCAGGTGAGGGGGGAGCCGCACCCGCGGCACCCCTGCCACCCTATAACGCCCCTCTCGGAGCCGGTGCAGTGGGGTCCCCACTGACGGCCCCGATGTGTCCCGCAGGCATCCCGGGACCTGGCGCAGATGAACGACCTCCAGGCGCAGCTGGAGGAGGTCAGCAAGGAGAAGCAGGAGCTGCAGGAGAAGGTGGGGACCACCGACATCGGGCACAGGCGTGCACCTCGAGTGAAGGCGGGGAGACAGGGGGGCAGCCAGAGACCCGCTGCCCACCCTGAGGGGCACAGAGCAGTCCCATGGGGAACTCTTCGCTGGGACGGGAGCAGCGTGGCCGGCAGCTCCGCGCCGGGGCAGCGTGGCCGGCGGCCGGGGAGGTGGTGATGGAGACTGAGACTGTTCCCCCTCCGGCAGCTGCAAGGCCTGCAGAGCCAGCTGGAGTTCCTGGAGCAATCCATGGTGGACAAGTCGCTGGTGAGCCGGCAAGAGGCCAAGATCCGTGAGCTGGAGACCAGGCTGGAGTTCGAGCGGACGCAGGTCAAGCGCCTGGAGGTAAGTGCTGGGCTCTCCCTCCGCTCCGGCTGGGACCGAGATGCAGCAGGACCATGACACGAAGCTGCATGTGGGGTCCGCTGAGCGCATCCCCAATATCCCCTGCCCGGGACCCACCGCACCGCAGCCCTTCCCAGCCGGCAGCCCGTTCCCGCAGGGAAAGCTCCCTGCGAGCGCCGATAACAGTAATCCACCACCCAGCCTGGGAAAGTGCTGCTCCTTCCCTGCACTGACTTAAGGAAATTATAGACTCTCCCGGCCCCGCTAAACGCAGCCTGCTTTAAATTCTGCCTTTGCAGCTCTGTTGGGGGAGCAGAGCAGCTTAGCTCTCCTCTTAATATTTTCCTGGCTGTTATTTCCCTTCCCGGCTCTCTCTGCCGGGGCCATAAATATGCAGCGACTGGCTCAGCGGCTGGAGGAGAATAGGAGCTATTTTTTCCCCGCGTTACACGCTGTAATTACTTCACACACAGTTAAATCTATTTTTCTAATTCAGCAAAGCCCCCGTGGTTGTTCTGGCCCTTCCCTGGCCCTGGTCGAGGAGGGTTCTCCTCCGTGTCCTTGCCTAAATTCACGGGGATGGGATCCATCCTCATGTGTGCCGTTGGTGGGTGTTGCTCCAGGGTGAGTGATCCATGGGGGGGATCTGGGGTGACCCCGCGCCCACCGCTCCACAGAGCCTGGCCACGCGGCTGAAGGAGAACATGGAGAAGCTGACGGAGGAACGGGATCAGCGGGCGGCCGCTGAGAACCGGGAGAAGGAGCAGAACAAGCGGCTGCAGCGGCAGCTCCGCGACGTTAAGGAGGAGATGGGCGAGCTGGCCAAGAAGGAGGCGGAGGCCAGCCGCAAGAAGCACGAGCTGGTGAGGCACCCGCGCTGGGGCTGGACAGGGGGATCAGGGGGTTTCCCCAGGGTACCCAGCTCACCCCGCTTCCTCCCCGCAGGAGATGGACCTGGAGAGCCTGGAAGCTGCCAACCAGAGCCTGCAGTCGGACCTGAAGCTGGCCTTCAAGCGCATCGGGGACCTGCAGGCGGCCATCGAGGATGAGATGGAAAGCGACAGCAACGAGGACCTCATCAACAGGTGAGAGTGCCTGGACCCCGCACAGGGCACGTCACTGGGGCTCACCGCTTCTCCTCACCACTTCCGAAATGCCACGGGGACCTCTCGGTGCTGCCTGGCCCTGGCAGGATGCTGTCTGTCAGTCCATCCATCCATGCATCCTGCACACATGCATCCGTCCGTCCCTACATCGTGCACACGTGCACCCGTCCATGCACCCGTGCATCCGTCCATCCGTGCGTTGTGCACGCGTGCATCAGCCCGTGCATCGGCGCATCCGACCCTCCCTCCACCCACAGCCCCCGCGCAGCTTCGCCTGCTTGCAGAGGTTCCTGAGATGCAGCCGTGGCCGTGCTGGCCGGCTGAAAACGGCCCAGGGAGCCCCGGGAGCCAGGGCAGCTGGCTGGAGGTCTGAGATGCTGAGGTCTGGGATCCAGCCCAGCTCAGGACACTGGGATCCAGCCTGACCTGGGATGCTGGGATCCAGCCCAGGATGCTGGGATCCAGCTGGGTGCAGCCCACGACAGGGGTACAGGGCAGCCACACATCCCTCCCCTGGCCCTTCCCCACCTTTAATTTACCCCCCTCCCCATTCGTTCCCCATCCATTTGGTCTTTTTTTTTTCTTTTGCTTTAATTTGATTTCCTTTCTGTTGTGTTTCTCCGCCCTCCGACCCCCCCGAACCCTTCCCAGTTTGCAGGACATGGTGGCAAAGTATCAGAAAAGAAAGAGTAAACTGTGAGGAGCTCCTCTTTCCTTCCCCCCCTCCCCTAACCCCCACCTCACCCCCACGGGCCGGGGCCCCGCATGCCGCTGGCCCACCTGCGCATGCCCTAACAGCACCCACCGCACGGCACGTAACCGCATCCCACGCGGGGGACGGGGATGAGCCCCCGGGCTGGGGCTGGGGGGGGTGATGCTCCACCACGGCCAACGTATCGACGTGGAGCGGTGATGGCCCCGCTGCCACGCACAATTAATATCCCCTGCCGCGGTTGCTCCCTCGCGACCCGGGTCGCGCTTAACTAACGGCACGCTCGCCCGGACGTAAATTGTGTTTGACGTGGAGTTTTAATTCCGCCGGTTATAAAACCTCAGCTGCCCCCAGAGTTTGTTTACGGGGCTCATTGGGGGTTTTTTTTTCCTGTTGTTCTGTATTTTTTTCCCCCAAGCTGAGCGTTGCCTGGATGTATTGCAGGGGAGGGAGACGTGCGTGATGGAGTGCGGCTCGTTGCTTTGAATTTAACGAGGAAGATTCATATTCAGGGTCTATCCCAGCCCGTCTGCCGCTGTCCCCTGGCAGGGAATAAGCCCAAAGCCGGGAGGATAAAATGGCCGTTTAAGCTCGTATGATCTATCCCTTCCCCGGCAGCGGCTCGGTGGGAGCCCTCGCCTCTCGCTGGCCGACGGCGGGGTGAGGAGAGAGGGGGCCGTGCCTCTTCGATTTCCGTATAGATCCCGCCGGTGCTGCCGTAACCCTAATGAAAGCAGTAAGCAGTTAGGTATTAAGGGAGATTTATGCAGGGATGCTTTTAACGTGGAAGAATGGATTTTGCAATGCGTACGGCACCCTCTTTCTAAAGGCAATCAATGTGGTTACGAATGGCCCTTATAAATTAGATGGTTTAAGCCAGATAGGGCTTTTTTTTTTACTCCAGGACGTAAATCAGGGGCTCTCTGGCACGGCAGGGCTGTAAATCTACCCGCCGCGCTCCCACGCCCGCCTTGCCAGAGTCGTTTCTGTTCTGCTTGCTAAACTCCTGTTTACCCAAGGCCATCAGCATCGCTCTTCCTCCCTGTAATTTTGCGCTCGATGACGGCCTATAAAATGAACCCACTTATTTCCTTCCCGGCCCCGGAGCTGGAAATCTCCCGTATTTCTGGACCCGTGCCCTGCCTGCTGCCCCTCGCTGCCCCGATGCCGACCCCGCTGTCTCGCCATTCCAGCCCCAGAGCTGTGCAGGGGCAGCGGGGAATGCTGGGCAGAGGGTGCAGGAGCCCCTTTGCCAGGCAGGGGGGCAGTTTGGGGGTACAGGGGGTGCGCAGCAGGGCTGTGCTTCGGGGAGCCCCTAGCATGCAGGCTGAGCCGTACGCACGTGGGGAGGTGGAGCAGGACCATAGGATGGTGTTTCACCCACGTCAGGGTACACAGGCAGTGGGTGCTGGGGCAGTTGGGCGCCTGCCAGTGCAATTTGGCCTCCCCAGCACCCAAAATCTCGCTGTCCCATGCTCACCTCTTGCTTTCTCCCGCCCTGACCCGCTCCTCTGGCAGCGACGGCGACTCGGACGTGGACTCGGAGCTGGAGGAGCGCGTGGACGGGGTGAAGTCTTGGCTCTCCAAGAACAAAGGCTCCTCTAAAGCGCTCTCGGATGACGGCAGCCTGAAGGGCAGCAGGTGGGTGCAGGGCTGTGCCGGGGGACGCCGGGGTGTGGGGTGGGCAGCCGTGGTGCTCTGGGTGCTGCGCTCCTGCCCGGTGCTTGCGTGGCTGGCCGGGGAAGGGCTAGTGCTGGTGGGTGGCTTGGTCTCCCATAGGGGACACACGTCTCCACGTGCAGAGGGACCACCCCCCTCCCCAGCATCCCACCCACAGGGACCCTGGAGGCACTGGGCATCTGCAGCCCCCACCCCATCTGCTTCCAGGGGGGCCACAGTGGTGGGTTCCAGCCCTGCGCATCATCCCCCCGCGCTGGGGCTGGATCCCCCTCCATCCTCCTCTCCACAGCAGCTCCACCCCATCTCTCCCCACACCTCTCTGCCAACACCGGGGGGGGAAGAACGGGGGACATGGCCAGGTGCCCCTGCGGCGTGGGGCCAGCGTGGGGCCGGGGCACGCAGCCCCTCTCCCCGGGGAAAGCGCTCGCCTGCAGAGCGCAGATTGCTTTTATCCAAACCCAATTTCCTAGCAGGGCTCTGGGAGTCCCGGGGGGCTCCCCCCTCCCGCTGAGCAGAGGGGGAAAGATCTAGGCCGGTTTTTCTTAATTGGTTTAATTTATTCAGCGGTGCAGATGTAAAACATTTTGTTATTGGAGATAATTCCACATTTTCTGAAGTAGGGAATCAAACGCAGCGGCTCCAGGTAGCCGACAATGAAATAAATTGAACGCAACACTTTAAAGGGGAATCAAAGTGCCAGGCTAGAACAATTCTCCCATTTACATGACATTTTTCCACGATGCCGTTTCCCGCTGACGCAAATTACTGAGGCTGCCTCGCCGCCGCGCTGTAACCCCCCCTCTCCCGCTCATCTCCATCTCTCTTGTCTCCCCGGTGCGTGCGCGGGGCCGCGGTGCCGCCGGCACAGGTCAGTCCCGCCGGATGGTCCCGAGGGCGAGGAGCGACCGGTGTCGGTGTTAAGCTGCCTCAGCTATAGGAAGCGGCCAGGCCTCAAGGACTCCATAGGCGGCCGTGGGGATGAGCAAACGCTCTTCAGCGCGCTCAGCGAGCGACCGCCTTCCCCCGAGCGCGCCGCTCGCAGGGCGGCCCGAAGCGGCGAGCCTGAGGACCGGGCGGCCGTCATCGCCCGCGCCTTCGCCGACGCTAGCGGCCGGGCTCGGCAAGGGCTGGGCAAGCGTTGGTCTCTCTCGACTGCCGATGTTGACAAAGCCTCCGTCGCCTCAGCCCCGGTGAGCCGGGCCTCCTCTGCCTCCTGGCGCGGGCTGGAGGACGGGGACGAGGGGGACGAGGGGTGCTCGGTGCTGAGCTTCGCCCTCTCCAGCCCCGGGAGCTTGCGGAGCCGGCGCGGGGGACCCGAGGGTCGCCCCGAGTCCCGGCTCTCCCTGGCCCGCAGCCGCCTGGACGAGGCGGACGAGGGGTCCCGTGGGCAGCCCCTCCTGGGGCGCAGCTTCTCCGTGCCCCCCCGGCCCCGCAGCGCCGCCTCCGAGGAAGGGGGTCCCAGGGATGCCGGCCCCGTGGGGCACCGCTCCTACCTCGACCCTGACCTGGAAGCTGCCATCCAGGAGGTGCTGAGCTACCGCCCGCCGCGGGCCGGGGGCTGCTCCAGCCCCGAGGCTGACTCAGGCGACGACAGACGGAGCGTGCGGAGCGTGCGGAGCGCGGCCCCCCTGGGCGCCGCCGACCACCCCGCTGGCAACCTCCGTCGCTCCGCGTCCGCCCTCGACTTCTCCCGGCGCACCAGCCGGCGCCGCAGCAGCTCGGGCTCCTCCGAGGAAGAGGAGGTGCGGAAGAAGAAGAGTGCCAAGAAGCATGCCAAGAAGGCCAAGAAGAAATCCAAGAAGAAGAAGAAGAAGCAGCAGTCATCATCCGACTCGGATTCCTCCGATTCCTCTTCTGATTCCTCTTCTGGCTCCACTGGCTCCTACCGCAGCACCTCCAGCGTCAAGAAGGGCCCGCGGGCAGCGGGGGGCGAGGAGACGGGACGCCCTGGCCAGGGCAAGAAGGAGGAGAAGCAGCGGAAGAAGCAGGTGGACAACCTGATGATGAAGTACCTGTACCGGCCCGAGAGCGACTGAGGCAGGAGGTGGGAGTGGTGTGTGCCGTGCAGCATGAACCTCCCCGTGTGCCACTAACCGCTCGCCCTAACCCTCGCCCGGCTCCGGGCACGGAGCCCGCCTCCAACGGGCACCTCGGGACAGGGCACCCCGCTGCGCCCGCAGCCAGCCCTGCTTTTGGGGTGCCGCAGGGCATCCCCAACGGATCTCCGGCCACCGGGAGCATCCCTGGCGTGGCCGTGGTGGGACTGGCAGCCGCCCGCACTGCCAGGACGCAGCATGTTTGGGATTAGCGGCTGTGGGACACCGGGAAGCGCTAAACCCTTCCTGCCTCCCCAGCCAGGATGTGGCTGAATTTATTCCTTCAGGAGATTTCAGGTTTTGCCGGGCGATGCAGCATCCCCGGGGGATTCACCACTCCGGGGACGCGGCGGCGGGGAGGAGCGGGACGGGTACTAACACGCACCCGCTGCAGTGTGTGAGCAGTGCCCGTGGGGTGGGGAGCTGGGGTGGGCGGTTGGGGCTCGGGGGTCTTTGTCAGGGCGGCCGCATCCTGCTGCCCCGTGCCACGTAGGGTGGCTGTGACAGGGAACTGGGGCGCGAACGGCCTCATCCTGTGGGTTTTGGGGCTCTGCAACCTGTCTGATGGCAGGGGAGAGGGTGTGCCAGGACTCGCCAGCGGCGATTTCGGAGCGAGTTTGATCCTTTCTGACAGCTTGAATAGGAGAAGGGGTGGAAGAGGGGGAAAAAAGCTTTTTTGGAAATGTGGTCACAGTTGGGCTGCCTGCTGCCTGTCCCGGGGCCAAGGAAGGCATCACAGGGTGGGAAAGGGGGAGAAACACCCCCAGCGCCCAGCCGTGGTGCGAGGGACCCTCGCGAGCGGGACCCTCGAGCGATGACACCCGTGAGCGCCAGCATTTGCATCCGCGTGCCGTTTTCTGAGCGCGTGGTGCCGGGTGCCTGCGGGGGCTGCAGCCGCCGGGCAGGGGCTCGGCTCAGCCCAACCAGGAGTCGGTCGTGGCGGAACGTGCCCTGCATATCTCAGAAATAATAAAAATGGTGGCCAGCGAGGATCCGTCTAGCTGGCTGCCAGCGTGCCAGCACGCTGAGCCCCCCTTTCCCCCCCACTAACCCCGCTCTCTCCCGCGCAGCCCCCCAGGTTCCCGGCACCCCTTCGCCTACGACAGATGGGACGAGGAGCGGGACGCCGCGGAAAGCACGCGCCTCTCCTCCCGCAGCTCCCCCAGCGCCAGCGAAACGGAGAGCCGGCCCGCCGAGACCCCCGCCTAGCCCCCCTCCCCCCACCCTTTTGCCATCGCCCCAGAAACGCTCAGCTCCTTTGCGGGGCCGCCCTGGGCAGCTGGTATGTCTTCTGCACCGGGGAGGGGGGACACAACGTGCGGCTGCCCCCCAGCCCCGGCCAGGGGCCGGATCGCTGGCTGCGGCCCCCATGCCGCCCGAATCCTCTCACCCCCTCGTCTGTCCTCGGCGGCAGAGCCGGCAGCTCCAGAACCCTGGGTTTGTTCCTCAGTGCCTGCTGGCTCCTTGTTTTATAAATTAAACTCCCCCCCTTCCCACACCGGGCACCCCTTTTAGTTGAGCCAAAGATGTCTCTCGCTGGCCGGGCCCCTGGGGAGCAGCCGCCCCACAACTGGGAAGGGGACAGGGGGATGGGGTCCCATGCACCCCCTGGGTTGTTGTCACCCCCCCGGCCCCCCACTCCTGCCTGGTTGTTTTGCACTAGCCTAGCTGTGCGTGTCCCCCCCCACCCCCTTTACTTTCAGAATGAAAATAAACATCATTTCTGGCTGGTGATGCTGCCTGCCGCTGCTCCATGTACCGGGGCGGGCGGTCGCCCCGTTTCGGGGGGGTGGGGGCTGGAGGGACGGATCCAGCCCCGGCGAGGATCCAGGGCTACACGGAGAGGCCGAGCCTGGCACCTTCCCCCAGCCCGCTGCACCCATGGGTGATGGGGGGGTAGGGGGGAGATGGCCGTCGTGGGTGCTGGCACTGAATCATTGATCAATCTTCATAAATATGCAGATGAGCAGTGGGGATGGGAGCCCTCTGCCTGCCGGCGTTAATTATTTAACGCGGAGGAGACGATGATGTGCATTGCTGGCCGCCTGCGCGGCGCACGCTTGGCCTTGGCTCCGGCATCCACCGGCCCGTGCCAGGTGCTGCCCCCCGCCCCACCTCCCCCAGCCCCGGGGGCCCCCTGCACCCCTGGGATCCGGGCAAACCGGGTGGTTTGATCCCTTTCCCCACCATCTCTTGGAAACAAATAGGCCAAGCTCGGCGCTCGTTGCCATAAAGCCACACTGCGCTAATGCGCTTTCATTAAGTGGGAGCGATCTAATGATAATAAAATGGCACATTTAACATTAAAACATTTAACTTGACTCCTAAGCGAGTGTGTCTCTCCGCGCCGTTCCAGCTCCATCTTCATGAGGCTGACAAAGCTCCTTAATTTGTTTCCGGAGAGCGGGTGCTCGGCAGAGACGGCTTGGCACCGTGCGGCATGGGGGGACGACAGGATGCAGGGATACGGGGATGCGGGGATGCAGGGTACCAGGGTGCTGCGATGTTGGGATGCAGGGGTGCTGGGATCTGGGGATGCTGGGATGTGGGGATTTAGGGTACCAGCGTGCTGGGATGTAGGGATTCAGGGTACCAGGGTGCTGCGATGTTGGGATGCAGGGGTGCTGGGATCTGGGGATGCTGGGATGTGGGGATTCAGGGTACCAGGGTGCTGGGATGTGGGGATGCAGGGTTGTGGGGATGCAGGGTGCAGGGGTACAGCGATGCAGGGGTGCTGGGATGTGGCAATGGAGGGATACTGGGATGTGGGATGCAGGGATGGAAGGGTGCTGGGATGCAGGGGTATGAGGATGCCAGGGTGCTGGGAAGTGGGGTTACAGGATTGTAGGGATGCAGGGTGCAGGGGTACAGGGATGGAGGGATGCTGGGATGTGGGGATGCAGGGATGCTGGGAGAGAGGGCTGCCGGGATGGTGGAGTATGGGGGTGTGGAGATGCAGGGTAGCTGGGCTGTGGGCGTGGAGTGCTGCTGGGGTGCAGCACAGTGGGACACCAGGATGCAGGAAGATGCAGATAGGTGGGGATGCAGGGATGCCGGCGCACTGGGACGCAGGGACACAGGTGCAGGCCAGTGCGGGGCCGTACAGGCACGGCCGGGACCCTGCGCCTACAACGCGGCCCGGAGCACGCCGGGGAAGCGGGTGATGGCGAAGGGGGCCGTGCTGTGGGACGGCTCCTCGCCCAGGCTCAGCTCGCACAGCAGCTTCCCCACCACCGGCGCCAGCTTGAACCCGTGGCCTGTGGGGAGGAGAGGGGGGCTGCAGGGGGCACAGCCACCCCCACAGTCAGCTCTGGGGTGCAAGGAGGGGGCCGGGTGCCCTCACCTACCTGAGAAGCCGGCCCCGATGACGATGTTGCTGAACTTGGGGTGCCGGTCCAGGATGAAGTCTTCATCTGGGGTGTTCTGGGGGAGCCACGATGTGAGGGTGTGAGGCCAGGGGTCCACTCCTGGACCCAAGGTTGGGGAGGGGCGAAGGGATGGCAAGGTCCACCTTGGGGTGGGGACTCATGCCTGGGTCCTGCTCCTGGGGAGGGTCTCACCGTGTAGAGGCAGGTCTCCACTACGGCCGGCCGGGGCTCCAGCCCAGGCAGGTACCTGCTGATGAAGTCGCTCAGGAGGGCGACGTTGGGGTGAGCGGCATTCGGGGGAACCCAGTCCCGCTCCTCGGGGTCGATGGGGCTGCCGTGGTGGTAGCACACCTGGGGGGGCAGCCGGTCAAGGGCAAGGGGGGCTGGCCAAGGGGAGATCCCCGCCACCAGCGCAGCCGTGCCCCGCTCACCTTGACCAGCCCCGGGTACTCGAGGGCAGGCAGCCCGTAGATGTCGTGGGGGCCTTGGCTCAGCCCCACGGTCAAGAAGCAGGGATCGATTCGGTCTGCACCAGGGCTCCTCGGCTCCTTCTCCCTCCAGTAGCAGACGTTGATGCGCAGGGGCTGGGGTCACCGCGTTAGCCCCGGCCACAGCCACGGCCGCGTCGCCCTGCGATGCCGCCGACCCTTACCTGCAGCGGCAGGCGGAGGCCCAAGGGTGCTACGAGGGCACCGGTCCAGGGTCCGGCCGTGATGATGAGCCGGGGGGCTCGATACACCCCGGCGGTGGTGGTGATGGTGACCATGGCCCCGGGTTCAATGTGCAGCACCTTCTCCCCGTCCCGCAGCGTGCCCCCGCACCGGCGAAAGACGTCCTGGGTGGGGACGGGGATGGGAGGTGGCCACGGGCACAGAGCCGGAGATTCCCATCTCGTCCCCGTCCCCTCGGCAGCACCCACCTGCACTGCCCGCAGCGCCCGGTTGGCAAAGAGCACTCCGCCGGTGCCATCCCACACGGCCACCTCGCCACCATGGAGCCGGAGGCCGGGGAAGCACCGGGCCAGCGCTGCGGCGTCAAGAAAGTGGTCGGCACCCAGGCTGCGCCGGTAGCCATCCAGCTCCGGGTTACCCGCCGGCCCCAGCAACACCAGTCCGGTCTGCCTGCACCCCACCAGCCACGTCAGGTCTCCCCTCTTCCTCCTGCCTGGCTCGGATCCCCCATTTGCTTTGCCCCTGGGGGAAACTGAGGCATGGCGGCACCGGTGATGCTTGGGATGGGCTGCACCCCGGTGGGATGCTGGGCAAGGGTGCGTGCGGTGATGCATGGGGAGGGTCTGGGTACCAGCATCCTGCTCGCCCTCCCGCCTCGCCACCAAATTGCAGCAAACGCTACCAGCCCTGACCCCAGCAGCGGGGGATCGTTTAGATGCTCATTTCCTTAATGGCGCTTTCTCCAGGGAGCCCCAGAAATTTCCCAGAGCCAGCGGCTGCCTCCCCGCGCCTCATCCTGCCCCGCGCCGCAGCCCCCAGCCCAGCCCCACGAGGAGGGGACGGTGTCCGGCCAGGGCTGCGTCCCCGTCCCCGTCACCTGTAGAGGCTGGTGCCGGCCTCGGCCTCCAGCCGCTGCCAGAGGCGGAAGCAGTCGGGCATCATGCGGGCGTAGGTCACCCGGGAGTAGGCGCTGCGGGTGATGCGGCTCTGCCCGTGCGAGCTGCCCCGCGAGTGGGGCAGGATGAACTGCGGGGCGAGGGGGGACATGGGGGTGACCGCAGCCACCGCCACCCCCCGCCCCGATATCGCCGTGCCCGCATGTGCTGGCGCTGGGAAACGGCAGGACACGGGCGCGCTGGTACTGGGGACATGGGGATCTTGGCACTGGGGGTGTGAGCATCCTCGTGCTGGGGACACAGGGGTGCTGGCAGTGGGGACATGGGGATCCTGGCACTGGGGACATGGGAGTGCTGGCACTGGGAATGCGAGGATCTTGGTGCTGGGGACACAGGGGTGCTGGCACTGGGGACATGGGGATCCTGGCACTGGGGAGATGGGGATCCTGGCACAGGGGCCATGGGACCGCTGGCACTGGGGACAACGGGGTGCTGGCACTGGGGACACAAAGATGCTGGCACTGGGGAGGTGGCAGTGCTGGCACTGGAGATGCAAGGATCTTGGTGCTGGGGACACAGGGGTGCTGGCACTGGGGACATGGGGATCCTGGCACTGGGGCCATGGGGATGTTGGCACTGGGGACAATGGGGTGCTGGCGCTGGGGACAATGGGGTGCTGGCACTGGGGACATGGGGGTGCTGGCACCGGGGACCAGGGTCGCCAGCAGCAGCTCCGCTCTGCGCCACGGCAGAGGGCAGCCGGGTCTGCGGGTGCCCACCTCAGCGGGTCAGGGCTGGGGACACGGCGGGACGGGACGTGGGTACCTGCTCCAGCAGGAGGGTGTCCCTGTGCCGCTGCGCCAGGTGGTAGGCGGCGAAGGAGCCCTGGATGCCGGCCCCGATGACGATAGCGTCGTAGGTGGCTCGGTGGGGCTGGCTTGGGGCAGCCATGTCCGTCCTCGTCCCCGTGTCCCCGTCCCCTGTCCCTGTGTCCCCGTCCTCGTCCCGGTGGCCTGCGGGAAGCTGGAGCTGGGCCAAGGGGAGGGACGGGGCAGAGTCCAGCCAAGCCGAGCGGGTAATGAACGCTTGGCCACCCTCCAGCCCCGGCGCCGATGGCGGGGGGCACGCAGGGACACTGCATCCTTCCCACGCCTGGGGGCTGGCCGGGCAGGAGCGCCCCCGTTCCCCACCAAGGCCAGGGATGGCAGCGGGGCTGGCGGCGCGGTGGGCGTTCAGCCCCTTCCATCCCCAGCTGCCCCCGTGCCGATTTTTATATCCTGGCTCCGTACACGGCACACAGCACCCTCCACTCACTGTGGCACTGGGACCACTGGGACCAGGACCCCCAACCCCACGGGGATCACAGGGCACCGCACCCCCCATCACCATCACCCCCCACCGCAGCGGGGCCCCCCCAGCCCCGTCAGCGGGACCAGAGCGATTGGGCAGGATGGGTGCGATGGAAAACTCTTCCCAATAAATCCCCTTTTCCCTTCCCACCAGTCACTGCCGGCTCAGTCCGCAGCGGGACGCAGGGCTCCGTAACGCTCCCGTTTCTGTGCCCATGGGAACCCCCCCAGCTTGCTTCAAGGCAAACAGTTTGTGGTTTTTTTTTTTTCCCTCCGGCACAATTTATTACGGCCATAAACCGGCTTGTCGCTATCTTTCGGTGGTGTTAGTTTTTTTAACGGGAGATAAGCGTGATTTAGGGCTCGCCGGCGCAGCCGGGATACGGCACGGAGCCCCGCGTCCCGCTGGCTGCGGGGGGATTTTGCCAGCCTGCAAAATTTTGGGGCGTGATTTGGGGTTCGGGGACACCCAGCGACGCCTGGGTGGGGGGGATGAGGCGGCTTTGCCTGCCGCCGCCGCTGCCCCGTGCCGCCTGACAGCTAATTAGGGGAATTAATTTACTCTGCCTTTCGTGGTGTAAAAGGCATTATTTACCGGGTAATTGTCGCTATTATGAAATGTTAAATATCATTATTTATTTTGCCGCTCGCCTCCGGTGATGGATGAAGCACGGGGGAGCGTGGGAGGCCCACGCCACAGCGGGGGGAATTTCCAGCCCCCTCCCCAAGCCGCGGTGCCCAGCCGGGTCACGGCGACACTGCGGCGGCGTGCGGAGGAAGAACGGGCGGGTACCGGCGATGGGGACGTGACAGGAGGCAGATGGGGAGCACAGACGAAGGCCAAGCCCCCCCCCCAGGCCCCTCATCTACGCCGTTCCCCGGGCCCACTAATGCAACGAGTACCTGCCGGTCTCAGCACCACCGCCGCGCCCGGGGCTCTGCGTCGCGCGGTGCCCCATTAAATCAGCACATCCTCCCTCGCCTTTGATGTTACAAATAATTCACCAATTTCCCCGGGTTTCAGCTTGCCTTTTTTTTTTTTTTTTTTTTTTTTCCGCTTTGAACAGCCCCTCTACCTGCTCTTCCTATTTTTCGCTGGGAAGATGAAGGATAATTAATTATCCGTGAAACGTTAAACGGCAAAAATGAACTCCTCTCCCGCTAACGGCGTGTTAATAGATCGGGCTGGAAAAGCCTCGCTTGTGCCGCTACAAAGACGGGGAGACGGTCAGTGGGGTGCGGGGACGGTCGCCGGCGCTGGAGGGGACGGTTGTGCCCCAGCGGGCGGACACGGCCGGGGCACGGCCGTCCCCTCCAGCCCCGGCGACCGTCCCCAGGGCTCTGCGAGACCCCTCGCTTTCATTGCATGGATGACCCCAACCAGGGCTGGTCCCAGGCATCGTGGAGATCCACACCCTCAGATCCCAAAAAAGCAGTTGCGTGGGCTCACCCTGCCTTGGGATGAGGTTTGGGTTTTTTTTTGGGAGGTCTCCCTCCCAGACAGTAGGGGGCTGGAGAAATTGGGAACGGGGAGCTTTGGCCGAGGCCAGGCAGGGCTTGGCAGCGGCTTGGTGAACTCTGCACCTGCTGCGCCCAGCGCACCCGTTGCACCCGCCGCGCGCTGGGATGGCGGCTAAAGTCCCCCAAAAGACCGTCACCGTCCGCGCCAGCCCGGCTGGGCCGGCCTCATCCTTCAGCAAGCACAAAACAGCACTTAAAAAAAAAATAAATTAGGGAGACACGTTGCTCGCCGGCGAGCCGAGGCCGCGTCCTCCCTGCCCGTTCTGGTCCCCAGCCCTCGCCATCCCCAGCGTTTCGAAGGCGCCCGCTGTTTGCTTTGTGTCGAAACCAACCGCCGCCGAAGGCCGCCCCTCATCAGCAGCGCCTGGGGAGGTGTTGGGCGGATTAAAATTATTTGAATATCATAATATTAAAAATTCCAATTTGGCCTCAAAACGCTCGTCTTCCGAGCTTTACCGGGGCCTCGCTGCATGAAACATTGATGGAGCTACCGGCGGATCAAAGTTTGGGGTTTAGTGCTGGAAATGCTCTGCGGGAGCGCCGGCTCCCCCCAGCCCGCACCGCAGCCCCCCGCCCCAGCACGAGAACCACGGCGTGGCGTGGGGCCGGGCGCCGCGCCTTGCTCCCCGCGCGGCGGGTGGTTTGCCATCCTCCACGGCAGAAAAAAGCGGTGCGCGTCGGCAAAGCGGGGCTGGGGATTAAAAATAACAACCCGCCCGGCGAGGGTTGCGTGGGCCGCGTTCGCAGCCGGGGCCGGCTGGGCTGCGGGGGACGCGTGCCGCGCGCGGCGTCAGCGAGGAGAGGTGAAGCCATCTGGGCTTCCGCGGAGATGGGGAGGGGGTTATTAAACAAAGAGCTGGTGGCTTTTTTATTATTATTATTTATTTTATTTTTAACGCATGCGAGAACCAACCGGCAGCCAGCTCGGTGCTGGCGTCAAGGCCATCTGCCCGCTGCGGGGCTGGCTTAGGGGGAGCGGCACCCCGAGCCAGGGGGCTGGGGAGCGGGTGGCAGCCCCCAACATAGGAAATAAGGACACCCCCCCCCCCCCCCCCCCATTTTGTGCCGTGCCCAGCTGCCAGGGCTGCCCTGGGCCCAGGTTTCCCTGATTTGGGAATGATGAGCCCTGTTCCAGCTGGGGCTATTTAGGGATGGGGAAGGGCAGTTGTGGGGGTGCTGCCTGTGGGGCTGGGTGTCCTGGATGGTGCAGCATAGGGGGCCTGGCAATGCGGGGAGGCAGAATATGATGGGATGGGCACTGAGGACATCTCCGGCGGCCCTTGGTGGCTTCCCCAGTGCGGGCGGAGACTGGTATTTGGAAGCGAGGGGTGGGGGGGCAGGAGATTCCTCTCCCCCAGCCTTCAGCTCCCAGCATTCGCAGGCGCCACACTCGGAGAGTTACGGTGAGGAGGGGAGGGTGGCAGGGAGGAGCCCCCCCCGCTTCCCAGCCTGCAGGATTGGCGGGCGCAGCACTCGGAGCGTTACGGCGGGGGGGGGGGTGGAGAGGCCCCCCGGCCCCGGGATTGGCGGGCGCCGCACTCGGAGCGTTACGGCAGTGGGGGGGGGGTGGGGAGGCCCCCCGGCCCCGGGATTGGCGGGCGCCGCACTCGGAGCGTTACGGCAGTGGGGGGGGGTGGGGAGGCCCCCCGGCCCCGGGATTGGCGGGCGCCGCACTCGGAGCGTTACGGCGCGGCGCGGCCGTGCCCGCAGCGCGGAGCTGTCCGCGGTGCTGACCGCCGCCGGCCATGGGCTCCCCGCCGCCGCCCGCCCTGCTGCTGCCGCTCCTCGCCGCGCTGCTCCGCGCCCCGGCCCACGGTAAGCACCCCCCCACACCCCCCCAAATCCCTGTCACCCCCCCCCCCCCCCCCCCACCCCCCACACCAACCACCCCTGATACCGGTGGCCCCCAGCCCCGCTCCGTCGCCGCTCAACTTTGCCAACTTGTGGGCATGGTCCCCCCGTTCTCCCCCCCCATGTGAAGCGAGAATTTGCCCCCCACTCCCCCGTTTCCCCCCTGCCCCCCCCGGTGGCGCGGGGAGCGGGGCCGCCCAGAGCCGTTTTGCAGCTGGGCTGGTGCAACGCCGCCCCCGGCGGCCCCTCTACTGGTATTACCGACGGTGAAGTGGGGGGGAGGGAGGGGGGAATCGCAGCACTGGGGGCTGAGCAGGCACGGCACCGCCCGGCGGGACCCGCTCCCCCCGTTACCGAGCCCTTCCAGCCATCCCCCAGCAGTGGGCTGCGAGCCGCTCCCTCTGTGCGATCCCCACCGTGGGATTTGGGGGGTACTGGGGATTGGAGGCTCTTCCCTCCCATTCCCGTTGCATCATTTGGGGTGACCCCTCCAGCTCCCAAGCGGGTGTCAGGGGGATGCAGGGATGGTGGGTGTTGGTTCTTCCCAAGGAGAGCAGCCAACACCCAGCTCGACTCCTCGGCTCTGCTGCCCATGGGGCATTGGCAGCCCCGCATCCTCAACGCCTTGTGGCTCTGCTGCCCCACAAACCAGGACTGGGGACCCATCGAGGCTTTGGGGGAGAAGGGGGACAAGGACCCACTGGGTCTTGGGGTGCCCCGGTCCACTGTGGCCACGCTAATGGTGGGCGGCACACATGGGGTGGTGGTCCGGCCCCGGTGGGACGCGGGTGGTGGGATGCAGGCTGCTCGCAGGGCTCGGCCGAGCCGCAGGCAGCAGTCGTGCGGGGAGTTACATAAACTCCCCATCTGGCAGCCGAGCCCAGGCAGGGAAGGGTGCCATGGCCCCGCGCCCGCTGCTATTCCCGTCTTGTTCTGCTCCCACAGCCCTCTCGTTTGGGGGTGGGGGGTGTATGAGGGACCCTCTGCATGGCAGCAAGTGGGGTAAGGCCACAGCACCCCCATCTCCTGCCCTGTCAGGGGGCAGTGAGGCCGGAGGGGGTGGGGGGGTGTCTGTGTCCCCAGTTCTGTCCTGGGAGCAGGGCCCTGGGCAGGGCAGGCTTCCCCGGAGGGAGGCGGGTGCTTACGGTGTCAGTTTAATGATTTCTAATGAGCAATTACCTCTAGTCAGTCCCCTAATTTCTGAATATCAATAAAGTTAATTAAACTCTGCATGTGCATTTCCCAGAGTGTCAGAGGTAGGGATGCCCCAGGAGGTGTCGAGCTCTTCCCAAGGCTGGCAGCCGTGGGGTCCCATCTGCCCTCTGCCCCCTCATGTTTTGGGAGCTGCACCTGGGGCTCCCCCACCCACTTCCCGTCCCCTGTCAGGCAGGGCTCCCAGCCCACACCCCGATTTCTGTGCAGCACCACCACACTCACTGTCACCGTGCCTTGACTTGGCATAGATGGGCTGGTGCGTGGTGGGGACGTGCTGTGGGTCTGGGGGATGCGGGGACAGGCGTCCTGGACCCCTCACCCGGGTCAGGGGAGCTGTAGATGCCCCTTGGGCAGTGGCAACGCAGGGTCTCATCCCGTCTCTCGCGGTGACCTGCAGGCCTGTCCCAGCCGTGGGGCAGCTCCAGCCCCGCTGCCCACAGGGGTTTGCCCCAGCAGAAAGGGGGGCTCCTGGCCCCATGGCGCTGGTGCAGCCTTGGGGGGGGTAAAGTGCCAGGCACGGCTCCATCTACCCTGCTCCATCGCACCCCCTCTCCCCAGCTCTCCAAAACCATGGCAGGCTTGCCTTTTTTTGGGGAGGGGGTCACCTTCACCACGCTGAATGGAACTCCTTGTAATTTGGGTAGCAGGAAGCAGCGTGGGTTGTGGTGAGGGGCGCGCCCCCCGTGATCTGTGCCGTGCCCACGGGGATGATGTGTTGGCAGGGGGACATGAGGTCCCGGGGGATGCAGGTGCTGGTCAGGGTCTCGGTGCAGTGAGGGGGCCAGGGAAGAAAGAAGCAGGCGTCTGCTACAGTAATTAACAGTGCACGTGCTCGTCCCCTGCGTGCCTCGGAGGAGTTCACCACCGCCACGCTGCCGTGCCGCCAGGCCGGGATTATCCGGATAATGCTCTTAAGCCGGAGGGCGGGAGGGCAGGGCTGTCCCGTGGGGGACGCGTGGGCCGACCGCCCCACCATCCCCCCCCAGGAGCATGGTCCTCGCGGGGCCGGCGGTGGGTTAGCGCCGGTGGGGACGGATTCGGCACACGGTGCTGCGCCGGGCAGGGCTGCCGGCCCTGGGCTTTGTGCAGCCGGAGCAGCGGGATGGTGGGCAGAAAGCGGGATGCAAAGGAGTTGCCAGCCCTGGGACCAGTGCAGAGAAGTGGGGGGACCCCCTTGTGCTGCCAGTGGGACCCCCAGCCCAGCATGGGCCCCACCAAGGCTGCATCTCCTGGTGTGCAGGGGTGGGGGCCGGGGCTGACCCCGCCTGCTGGGACCCCCGCAAGCGCAGGCAGGCCCCGGGGGAGGCGGATGAAGTTGTGTCTCCAGCGGCTCTAGCAGGAGAGGATAATTTCGCCTCCAATCAATTCTTTAAATGCGCACAATTGAAAGATTGCCTTTGAAAGACGCCTATAACCAGGGAGGTAATGGATTCCCTCCAGTCGCAGGCAGCGTCCCTTCCTCCGGCAGCATCCCTTCCTCCGGCTGCCAGGGAGATGGGGCCGCCCAGGGCACCAACACCTCTCCTGCTGTGGGCATCCTTGGGCGGGAGAAGGGGCTGCCCAGACCCGTCAGAGGCAGCCGGCGATGGCTCCATCTGCCTGGCTCCCCGTCAGCCTGCTCTGCGCTGAGGCCCAATGCCGCTCATCACGCCTTTCGAGGCCTTGGAGGGTCCCATCGGCTGGGGTTGGGGATGCGCTCGATCCCCAGCCCGTGGCAGGAGCCAACCCGCACGCTCGCTGTGCCGGCGGGGGTTATGATATATATAATTTAAATGCGGTAACGAGCTGCGCCGAAGGGATCAAATATTAATCAGCAGCGAGAGCGTTGCTGTGACCCTGCAAAAATGGCGAGAGGGGGTTGAAATGCCAGATCGACCGGGTGCTAGGCGATGCGCGGGGGCGATGCCCGGGCAGGGGGGGCTCTGGTGGTCCCCGGCTGCTCTGGGTCCCTGGGGAGTGGCAGCAGAGGGGGACACGTGGCTGCGGCATCGGCCCTTGGTGGCTTCCAGAACCGGATGGGGGAGCCTGGAGCTGGCACGGAGCCCTGCAGCGGGCTGGTACCCACGCAGCGGGCACCCTGGGTGGGTGCTGCCCCATGGCAGGGGCTCCGTCACGGGGGATTTTGGCACCCGGCTGCAGGGCCAGGGTGGGGAGCAGGGACGTGGCACCTCACGGCTCCAGCGCTCGGGTCCGAAATAGCAGCAGACGTGCAATTTATCCCCGCCGCCGCTCAGGGAAATTGCTGTACGAATGCATTAGCTCCGCAGGGAGAGCGAGGGAAGTGGGATTTACACGGGCCGTGGGTGGCGAGGAGGGGACGGGGGCACCGCTGGCACCCCACAGCACGCGCCGGGTGGGGAGGGAGGAAAGCCAAGGGTACGGGCACCCCAGCGCCCGCCGGGCTCTGCCCTCGCGCCCACCCGGTGTCGGCGATGCCCGGGGCTCAGCGTTCGAGATGTCAACTGGCACTCGGCCGCCGCCACCGCGATGCTCCGGGGAACTGGTTGCGGCGACATGTGACATGTGTCAGCGGGTAAATGACTGTTCAATTCGAGGAGAATCACAAAACATACAAGGTCAAACGCTTCCCCGCCAGCGCCGCCATGAATATTAAAGCTGGGCTCCTCCGGCAGCTGCCGAGGCCGGCGGCCACACTTGCCGGCGGTGGCACCGGGACAGCCCCTTGGGTGTCCCCCCGCCCAGCTTGGCGATGGGTGTCTGGGCTCGCTGGTGGTGCTGGGGTGGGGGAGGCCACGGGGCGGCACGACGTGTTGCCAAAGCGCCGGTTTGGGTACCGGCGGGGTGCCCAGCTCGCCACGCCGGCTGCCGGTGGGTTGGCTGCGCGGCGGGGAGCCGGCATGCGCCCATGCGTGCGCCCACCCGCCGTCTGCACGTGCCCACCCACTGCTCCTCGCACCGATCTGCCCACCCGCTGCCCGCACCCACCCGTCCCTGCCTGCGCTCTTCCACCACCCACCCCCGACGCCGCCTGCGCTCTCACGCTGCCCACCGGGCCCCGTTCCCTCTCTGCTCCTGCCCACGGGACCTTCGTACCCGGAGGGACGTGGGAGGGTGCCCCCCGTCCCCGCCATGGGGTCTGGGGGCCGCGGGTGCGGGAGCGTGGCGCTGGCTGCGTGACAGCTCATTCATCACGGCTGCCGGGCGTGGGGGCAACGCAAGATTGGATTTTAAATTGGAAAATAATCCTGGACTCCTGCGAGCCCCGACCTCTGCCCTTCCCCTGCGCTGCCCACCCTGCCTGGGCTGCCGGCCCCCTCCTTCAGACAGGGAAACTGAGGCACGGAGCGGCACGGTAACACGGGGCCGTGATGCTGCTGGGGTAGCCGGGGAACCTGCCCTGTCCCCTCCGCTGCACCGGGTGCTGCGTTATCGCTTTCCTGGTGGGCAGCATCGATCGGCGCTCCCCGGGAGGCCGCGTGCCGCCTTATTTATTAATTTGCGACAGCTGGCGGCATTGATTCCTGCCGGGGGGGGCGGCCGCCCGCCGCAGCCGGATTAGTCTCCGGCATCTCCCTGGTTCCTGGCCGCCATTAATAGACTCCCGCCCGGCAGAGCCGATGCGAGGGATTAAGACCCCAGCCCCGGTGTGGCCGCAGGCGCGTGCCACGCATGCCGAGGAGCCCCGGCAGGACTTGGCGGCCACTTTGCAAGGGTCTGTGCCCACCCTGAGTCCTGGGGGGTCCTTGCTGGGTGCCAGGGCCCAGAGGGGTGGGTGTTGCGTAGCTGTGTCCCACGTCACCAGCTCCAGGTCAACTTGGGGACGAGGGAGGGACGCAGCTGGGGCACGGTCACTGGAGATAAGCTGCTTAGAGACATCTGCGGAGGTGGAGGTTCTAATCCTGTGGTGCTCAAGGGGCATGGGTGGCAACATCTGGGCACCCGCTGCCTTCCCACGGTGCCCTCAGCGTCCTGCCTCCCCCAAGGGCCAAGAGCATCCCCAGGCCCGAGCATCCTCCAGTGCCAGGAGCATCCTGTGGTACCCAGAGCATCCCAGGTGCTGGGAGCATCCCGTGGTACCCAGAGCACCATGCAGAGCTCAGGAGAGCGCCCGGTGCCCAGGCACTGCCCAGCCCAGGGTGCCACAGCACTTGGATGGGATCTGCTGTCGGAGCCTTGCCGTGGGCTCCAGCCTCGCTCGGCAGCTCCGATGGGGAACACCGCGCTCCCCAACACCCTGGGCAGACAAGACTGGGGGCAGGGGGCTCGGGTGGGCGTCTCTGCCCCAGCCTTCGCTGCGTGATGCGGCCGCGGTGGCACAGAGCCTGGCCCTGAGCGCTAATCTGCTATTAAAGCCTAAAAGAGATTTTGGCGCCCTTCAGTATAAACTCATTAACTTTTATGTTCTAATAAATGGATCCTATTAAAAAATAATTCTGGCCTTGCTGGGGGGCAAGCAAACCTTTTGGAGCCAATGTGGCCGGGTGCTTGCGTCCTCACCGGGCCCAGGGCATCGTCACCGTCCCGGGGCAGTGGGGACACAGGGTGGGTGGTGGGGACACCCAGTAGCACCCAGCAACTCCCCCACACTCACCCAAACTAATATCTGTTAATAGTCCCTTAAAAGTGGCAGTCGCAGAGTAATTAATCTTCGCGGGGCCCTGCTCTGCTATGGATCGGGATAATTACTCGGTAATTGGCAGTATCGTGTCATCAGCGCCCGTGCACAGCACCGCGCGGCGAGACGTGCCCACGTGCGATTGCGGCCTCGCGCCCTGCGCTGGGCTGTGGATGGATGCTGGGCGCTGCTGCGGTGGGGAGCTGTGCCCCACGGGAGAGGGCACCGTGCGGTGCTGGATCCAGCACAGAGAGGTGCTGGGTGGCTCATTAGGGCTGATTAATTTAATTTTTTTTTTTTTTTTTTTTTGTCTAAAGGCTGGGCTGGGTATGTGGGGGATTTGCTCAGGGACTTGGCACTCACCACAGGAGCGGTGGGCACCCCTTAATGTGATACAAGCTGCAGCTGGGCATTAATTAGCCAGGGCTTAATTGCCAGTGCTGCCCAGTGAAGGGTATGCCAGGGTGAGGCGTGGCAGGGTCCCACCGCACGTGGTTGGTGCGCTTGTTTGCCGTCCCAGTTTTGGCGCAGTATTGGTGCGCAGAGAAGCGTCAGCGTCAGGTGAGGTGTCGACCCGCGGCGAAGCGTCGGTCCCTGGTGCAGCGCAGGTCTGTGGCGCCGCACCAGCATCGCTCTCTGGCACCGTGTTGGTCCCCAGTGCCGCACCCATCCCTGGCACAGCTTCTGTCCACATCCAAGCGTTGGTCCACTGGGCGTGGCATCGGTCCGTGAGGAAGCATCGGTCCCCGGCGCTGCGTCAGTCCGCGATGCAGTGTCGGTCCGTGGTGCATCGCTGGTCCAGAACGAAGCGTCGGTCCCTGGTGCAGCATTGGTCCGTGGCTCCCCAGCACCCCACACTCTCTCCTCCCTCCCCAGGCTTCAACGGGCTGGCGAGGAAAGCCGGGGAGAGCGCGGAGGCGGAAGCGGAGCCGACGGCGCTGCCCACACCGGCGGAGCGAGAGGCGGAGGCTCGCTTCGTGAGCACGGCGCCCACGCTGAAGCTCCTCAACCACCACCCGCTGCTGGAGGACCTGCTGCACGAAGCCTTCCTGAAGAAGGACTACCTGGGCCAGGCGCCCTTCCTGCCCGCCGACCCCGGCCCCCTCCTGCCCGCCGGCATCTTCCAGCCGGCCCCCGGCCCCCCGGCCCCCGAACCCTCGCCGCGCACCCCAGCCCTGCCCAGGGCCGCCTTCCCCACCGACCCGCTGACCACGCTGGCAGGGCGCCCGGGGCCGTGGGGCGAAGCGTGGGGGGCCGTGCCGGGCGCCGACACCTCGTGGTCCCCCGCCGGGGTGCCGGAGTCGAGCTCCGCAGCCCCCAGCCAGGCGCCCGTCACCCTTGGCACATCCCTGGGACCCCACACCGGGGCCACCGCGGTCACCGGGGATGAGGAGGGGACCACCACCACCTCCACCATCACCACCACCACCGTCACCACGCTGCAGGGGCCAGGTGAGCGCCGGGGAGGGAGCTGGGGGGAGTTGGGGTGAAGTGGGGCTGAACTGGGGTCTCCTCTGTCGCCAGCCCCCTGCAACCGGACGCTGGCAGGCCCCGAGGGCTGGCTGGTGTCCCCGGAGCCGGCCGTTGTCCCCTACGACGGCATCCTGGACTGCACCTACACCATCTCCGTCTATCCCGGCTACGGCGTGGAGCTCAAGGTGAGCCGGGCGCCGCGGGTGGGATTGGGTGCGTCCCAGGAAAGCTGGCTCAGGGCATCGCCCGCCCTCGGGCCGTGGGGCAGGGATGCGGGCGCAGGGGCAGGCAGGATGCCCCGTGCCCACCGGTTGCTGCAGCTGGCACCCGTGACAGAAGAAGCGACACGGGATTAAATTACGGAAGGACGGATGGAGAAGGCGCGATGCCGTGGTGCCGAGCCAGGAAAACCCGGCGCCCATCTGCCAGCAGCAGAGGTTGGCGGCAGCTCCCGCCGCGCCAATGCCGCGTGCTGCTCCCGTCGGTGGCATGCGGCCGCGTGTCCCCACCTCTGCGCAGCGCCCCAGCCGCCGCGGGGCAGTGCCACGGCGTGCCGAAAGCTGGCGGTGAGCGGGAGGCGGCATCTCCTCCTCACGCAGCGACGCTGGCCAGTGATGCCACCGCTCATCAGCGTGCAGCACCGCTTAATTAACATCATTAATAGCAAATTGCTCCGGAGTGCTGGAGCGCACGCCGGGCTGTCGGCGTGGGCCCGGCTGTGCCGCGGCGTTCCGCTCTCGGCACCGCAGGATGATTTATGGCGTTGCTAACTGGGTTTGAAAGGCGCTGCCCCGCACGGACAAGCTCCAGCGCGCTATTGACCACGGGCGAGTGGCCCAGGGTGGCGGGGCGGTGACGCCTGGCCATCCCTCGCAGGTACAGAACATCAGCCTGGCAGAGGGGGAGACACTGACGGTGGAGAGCGCGGGGGGCCTGGAGCCCACCCTCCTGGCCAACGAGTCCTTCCTGCTGCGGGGCCAGGTCATCCGCAGCCCTGCCAACCTCCTCACCCTCCGCTTCCAGAGCTCCCGGCCCCCCAGCCCCGGCTCCTACTGCTTCCACTACCAAGGTACGGGGCAGCGCTCGCCGTGGGTGAGGACCCCCGGTACCCTCCCAGGGGTTCCCCCGCCAGCACGGCGCTAATTCGGAGCGCGGCGACGCACCGCAGAGTTTGTCTGCGTGGCTGGCGGGTTAAGCGGGCACAAATCAGGCAAAGAGCATTAATGGAGAGCTAATTGGCGCTAGCAATTACGGGCTCGTTTCGCATCGTTACCGGTGGCCATAAGCACCGAGTCACCCAGCCCCGCAGCACCGGGGAGGGGCTGGGGAGGTGGGTGCTGGGTGAGGGGTGGGCTGGGGTCCCGAAGGGGTCTGTGTGTGTCACGCCGCCACCTGCCCCCAGCCTACCTGCTGAGCTGCCCCTTCCCGGCACGGCCGGCTTTCGGGGAGGTCTCGGTCAGCAGCCTGCACCCCGGCGGGGATGCCCGCTTCCGCTGCGCCACCGGCTACCAGCTGCAAGGCGCCCGCCGGCTCGCCTGTCGCAACGCCACCCGTCCCTTCTGGAGCGCCCACGAGCCCCTCTGCCTTGGTAAGCACCAGCACCAGGGGGGGACGCGGCACGGCCGGCATGGCGCAGCTGTGTCCACTGATGGTCCCTCTCCCGCAGCGGCGTGCGGTGGGGTGGTCCGGAACGCCACGGTGGGACGCATCGTCTCGCCCGGTTTTCCTGGAAACTACAGCAACAACCTGACATGCCACTGGCTGCTGGAGGCGCCCGCCGGCCACCGCCTGCACCTCCACTTCGAGAAGGTCTCGCTGGCAGAGGACGACGACAGGTTTGGCACAGGGATAGGGGGGAAAAGGTGGGGGGCACCCTGGGGCAGCCCCACACCAGGCACAGGGCCATGTTCCAGGATGGGGATGGCGGCTTTTGGCCACATCCAAGGATGGGTGCTGTTGGCCATATTCAAGGATGAGTACTGTTGGCTGTATCCACGTATAGGTGCCGTTGGCCATGTTCAAGAACGGGTGCTGTTGGCTGTGCCTATAGATGGGTCCCATTGGTCATATTCAAGGATGGGTGTCGTTGGCAATATCCAAGGATAGGTGCTGTTGATTGGCCGTGTTCAAGGATGGGTGTCATTGGCCGTGCCCAAGCGTGGGCGCTGTTGGCCATTGGCCATGATCAAGGATAGGTGCTGTTGGCCATGGTCAAGGAAGATAATTTTGGCCAGGCCTGAGGATGGGTGCCATTCATCATGTTCAAGGACGGGTGCTGTTGGCCATGGCTGGGACTGGGTAGCACTACCCGTGCCCGAGGATGCTGTTGGCTATGGCTGACACAGCACTTTGCCCCTGTCGTGCCTTGGCAGGCTCATCATCCGCAACGGCAACAACGTGGAGGCAGCGCCGGTGTATGACTCCTACGAGGTGGAGTACCTGCCCATCGAGGGGCTGCTCAGTACCGGGCGCCACTTCTTCGTGGAGCTCACCACCGACAGCAGCGGGGCCGCGGCGGGCATGGCGCTGCGCTACGAGGGTACAGGGCTGGGGCACAGGGGGGTACTCGGGCATCCCTGCGCCAGCCTGGCCCCCGCAGACCTTCACCCCTGTGCCCACAGCCTTCGAGCAGGGACATTGCTATGAGCCCTTTGTCAAGTACGGGAATTTCACTGCCAGCGACCCTCGGTACCCCGTGGGCACCACGGTGGAGTTCAGCTGCGACCCCGGCTACACACTGGAGCAAGGCTCCACCATCATCGAGTGCGTCGACCCCAGCGACCCGCAGTGGAACGAGACAGAGCCAGCGTGCCGCGGTGGGCGCTGGAGACGGGAGCGCTGGGTGGGCTGGAGATGGGGATTCAGTGGGTGTGGGAATTAGGGGGTGCCGTGGGTGCTGGGGTGGGGACGGGCCATGATAGATGCTGGAGCCACAGTGCCATGGTGTATGCTGGAGCCGGAGCCAGGGGGGCTGGTGGGTGCTGGAACTGGGACACCGAAATGGGCGCTGGAGCTGGGGGGCTGCGGTGGTTACCAGGCATGGGGTGGGGGGTGCAGGTGGGCGCCTCTGTGGCGGTGCCAAGCCCGGCATGTGCTCGCAGCGGTGTGCAGCGGGGAGCTGACGGACGTGGCCGGCGTGGTGCTGTCGCCCAACTGGCCGGAGGCGTACGGCAAGGGCCAGGACTGCATCTGGGGGCTGCACGTGGAGGAGGACAAGCGCATCATGCTGGATGTCCGCGTGTGAGTGTGGGGGCAACTGGAGATGGGGGGACAAGGAGGGATCCGTGCGTCTCCCGCCTTCACGGTCCCACCACCCCAGGCTGCGGCTGGGCGCGGGGGACATGCTGACCTTCTATGACGGGGACGACCTGACGGCGCGCATCCTGGGCCAGTACACGGGCGCCCGCGGCCGCTTCAAGCTCTACGCCTCCACTGCCGACGTCACCGTCCAGTTCCAGTCCGACCCCGGCGCCGGTGCCTTCGCCTATCGGCAAGGCTTCGTCATCCACTTCTCCGGTGAGCCCCACAGCGGGATGGCGTCCCCGGCGTCCCCGGCGTCCCCGCTACCCCACTCACCCTGCTGTCCCCGCAGAGGTCCCCCGTAACGACACTTGCCCCGAGCTGCCGGACATCGCCAACGGCTGGAAGACGTCCTCGCAGCCGGAGCTGCTCCACGGCACCGTGGTCACCTACCATTGCTACCCCGGTTTCCAGCTGACCGGCACCGACCTCCTGATGTGCCACTGGGACCTGACGTGGAGCGGCGACCTCCCCTCCTGCGAGCGGGGTGAGCGGCACCCGCCGGCATCCCCCTCACCCCACTGCACGTCTTTGGCAGCCGCCATCACCGCCGGTCCCTCCCGCCCGCAGTGACCTCGTGCCGGGACCCCGGGGATGCCGAGCACAGCCGCAGGGTGGTCTCCAGCCCTAAATTCCCGGTGGGAGCCACCGTGCAGTACATCTGCGACAAAGGCTACGTCCTGGCGGGTGCCGGGACCCTCACCTGCCACGACCGTGCCGTGGGGGGACCCAAGTGGAGCGATCGTCTCCCCAAGTGCACCCGTGAGTCAGGTACCCCCTCCTCGGGCGCGTCCGTTGAACGGGCGGTGGGTGCTGACGCCACCGTACCCCTGACCCACAGCGGAGACCTACGAGCCTTGCCACAACCCCGGCGTGCCGGCGGGCGGGCGGCAGAGCCCCGAGCGGCGGCTGTACCCGGCGGGAGCCACCTTACGCTTCTCCTGCACCGCCGGCCGGGTGCTGCTGGGCGAGGGCAACCTGCGCTGCCTGCCCGGCCACCCCTCGCGCTGGAGCGGCTCACCCCCCATCTGCAAAGCAGGTGAGAGGACCCCTCCCCAACCCCGGCACCCCGCCGGCACCGCTCGGCACCCCGCTTCTCGCTGCTGATGCTGGCTTCTTTCCTCCATCCCCTGCAGCCTCCTACGATGAGTTTTACAGCAACCGTAACCTGGACGGTAAGGGCAGCGAGGGTTTGTGGGGGTGGCCTGGGGTGCAGGCGGGCACCCAGGGGTGCAACCGAAGTGGGGTGCCCTCTCGGTGAGCCCCCAACTCTCCTGGGCAGCCGTGGCCAAGGCCATGCCCTCGGGGCCGGCGCTGGAAGGCACCAACGTCGCCATCGCTGTCTTCCTGCCCGTGCTGGTGGTGGCCCTGCTCGTTGGGGGCATTTACCTCTACTTCTCCAAGTGAGTGGGCGAGCGGTCCTCGTCCCCTGGTGGGGTCCCCACGGTCCCCCCGCTGCCCGCCCCAGCTGCCCTCTCCCCACAGGCTCCAGGGGAAGCCGGCCCTGCAGCTGCCCCTCGCCGGCTCCCACCCCTACGACCACATCACCGTGGAATCGGCTTTCGACAACCCCACCTACGAGACAGGAGTAAGTACTGGCCCCCGTGCCCGGCCCCCTGGTTGGGGCTGGGCACCCCGGGACCCTGCGTCACATGGGCTGTGTGCCAGGGGCTGGGTGTGGGATGGGGACATCCAACCAGGGACCATGCATTAGGTAGGACATCCACCCAGGGACCACGCATGGGATGGGACATCCATCTAGGGATGACACACCAGATGGGACACGCATCCAGAGACCACACATCAGCTGCGGCAACCATCCCAGGGAGCATGCATTAGATAGAACATCCATCCGGGGATGGGACATCCATCTAGGACCACACATCAGCTGGGACATCCATCCAGGGACCACACATGGGATGGGATGTCCATCCAGGGACTATGCACCATCTGGGACAACCATCCAGGGATCACACATGAGTTGGGACGTCCGTTTAGGGACCACGCATCATCTGGGACAACCATCCAGAAACCACGCATGGGATGGGACATCCATCCAGGGACGACGTATGGGTTGGGATGTCCATCCCCTGGGCCCTGTGTGACCCAGGATGTGCCCCCAGGGCCCTAATGGGGTGGGAGACGCCCGGTCCCTGTCCCGAGCACCCCGTCCCACCACCGAGTGTCCAACCCCTTGCAGTCTGTTTTCTTTGCAGGAGACGAGGGAATATGAGGTGTCCATCTAGGCGCGGGCAGCGTGGAGTTGGGCGCCGCAGTCACCCCTCCCGGGCCCCCCCCGTGCCCGCCAGCCCCCGGCACGGGCCGGGCACACCTCTCCCAAGGAGACTCAAGCCAAGCGCTCGATGGGACCCACCCGGGCACCGGCCACCCCCAACCCACCCGGACCCCCTGTGGGGTCTGCCTGAGCCCCGCTGTCACCCAGCCCCCCACCACAGGCTCACGGGGTGCTGAGCCAGCGGGGGTCCCCGGGTCCCATCCTGTCCCCCAGCCCCCCCAGGGCCACAGCAGCTCCCCCCTGGCCCCCCGTGATGGAGGAGGGACCCGGGCAGGGGGAGCAGGGCCGCGGGGACCCCCCAGGTAAGGGCAGGGCTGTCACGGGGAGGGGGCAGCGGGACGCCCTGCGAAGCCCCGAGTGGGGCGAGGGGTTCGGGTGGCCACGGGGGTGCCCCCTTATCCCTTGCCCACCCCCAGCACAGGGCCTGGCCCCCCCACCCCGCACCCCCCGTGTCTCCCACCGCCGCCACGCAGGGACGTGTGTGTCGTCCCCCCCCCCCCGGTGTCCCGAGCATGCTGCGTCCCCCACGGCCCCCCGCTTGCTTCGCCCTCCCCGGGGCCTCCCCTCTGCCCCCGGCCGGTCCCCGTCCCGCACCCCAGCAGGGTCCGACCCGGGCCGCCAGCCCGGGGTGATGGGGTGGAGGGGGGGGGCGCACCGGACATGGCTGTGCCCCCTTCCAGCCGCGTCCCGCCCGGGCTGGAGGCCTCGGCCCCGGTCCCCGCCGTGCCCCCCCGGCCTGGAGAGGATTCCCCCCCCCCGACCCCCGCCCCATCTTTTGGTTGTTTCATTAATAAAAAACTGGTGTTTTAGAAGAATGGTGGTGTCTTCCTCAGCAGGGCCGGGGAATGGGGGTGCAACCCTCCCTCACAGTGGCTCTTAAGCCCCCTCCGCATCCCTGCCCCCAGCCTGCACCCCCAGACACGGTTTCCACGGCAGCACCCCCCCGCCGCTCCCATGCTGCCCCTCATGCCCCACTCCGGGGCGGGCACTGCGCCTTTAAGAGGCGTGGCCTCCGCCGAGATGACGTCACACGCAGGGTTCCGCGCCTGCTCGCCCTGCGCCCCCTGCCGGCGGGCGGGCCACGCCGCCCCGCCCCGCGTCGTGACGTCACCCACGGCCGCTCTTCCCCCCCTCCCCCTTTCTGCGCCCCCCCCCCCCCCCCGCCATCGTTCCGTTCCGGAACGTGACGGCGGCCACGCGCCTGCGCGCGCCGCCCTCCTTCACCCCGCCCCTCCCGCGCCTGCGCGAGAAAGGGGCGGAGCGAGACGAGGGCGAGGGGGAGGACGGTGCTGGCGCCGGCGTCGCGCCTGCGCAGCAGCGGCGTGTGAGTCCGCTGTCGCTGGCCGCGCTAGGGCGGAGCGGGGAGCCGTGTGCGCATGCGCGGGCGGCGCGGCGGCGGCGGCGGCGGCGGCTGCGGGGCCCTGAGCGTCGGCGCCGCCTGTGTGTGGTGCGTGCGGCGTGCGTGAGCGGCGGCGGGGCCGCGCCGCCCCCTCCCCTCCCTCCCTCCCTCCCTCCCCCTTTGCGCGGCATGGCAGCGGGCGCGGGGTCCCCCGCAGCCGCCCCCGGGCTCGGCTGGAGGAGGAGGAGGACGACGACGGGCAAACCGCAGCGGCCCGTTGGATAGGCCCCGCCGCCCGCCCGCCCCCTCGACGCGGAGCCGCCGCCGCCGCTGAGGGGCCGCCTTTCCCCCCCCCCCCCCTCCTTTCGCCCCCCCCCCTTTCACTTCGCTCCCTCTCGCCGGGGGGGGGCTCTCGGGGCCGCTCCCGGGCTGGATGAATGTGGGAGAAGATGGAGACCAAGACGATCGTCTACGACCTGGACACCTCCGGGGGGCTCATGGAGGTGAGGCCCGGGACGCGGAGGGGGAAGGGGGGAAGGCCCAGCCGGGGAGGCCGCGGGGCTGCAAAATGGCGAGGGACCCCCCCACCCCCCCTCTTACTCCCCCGGAGCCCCGTGGCCTTACAAGGAAGCGCGGAGGGACGGAGGCGGCTCGCCCAATCCCCGGGAGAGGCCCTCCCGGACACGGGGCCGGCGGGCGGGGCGGGCCTGGCCGAGGCCCTGCGTGTCCCCAACCCCCCCTAACCCTCGGTGGGCCCGGGGGCAGACGGTTGGGAGAAGGGCGCTTGGGGTCAGGGTCCGTCCCAGCCCCTCAGAGCCCTCTCTGTCTGTCTGTCCGTCGGTGTGCAGCAAATCCAAGCCCTCCTGGCTCCCCCCAAGAGCGAAGATGGGGAAAAGAAGAGCAGGAGGCCCGAGAAGGAGCCCAGGCGAAGTGGCAGGGCCACTAACCACGATAGCTGCGATAGCTGCAAGGAAGGAGGGGATCTGCTGTGCTGCGATCACTGCCCCGCTGCTTTCCACCTCCAGTGCTGGTAAGGCTCGGCGCTATCTCCCTCCGGATCTGGCAGTCCCGGCCCAGGCAGCACCTTCCCTCCAACGGCTCCCGCTTTCCGTTAGGTCCCTGCCTTGCCTGGGGAGAGGGGGTTCACGAGGCCGGGTGTAGCAGGCAGGAACAAAAAGGAGGTGCAGACCGTACTCGAGTCCTTCCTCCCCAAGCCTAATCCACAGCAGCCGAGGTGAAAAGCCCCACTCTCTGTTTCCTCTGGGGGGGTGGGAGTCCACCACCTTTCTTTCCTTTCTTTTTGTGCTGAGCAGCGGCCGAGAGGAGGAGGAGCGAGGCCGCTGGCTGCGCGGCCTGGCTGCTTCGGTGCTGCCCCTGCCTGGCCTTCCACCCTCCACCGCCCCCCGAGCGGATAACTTCCCCTCCTCACCCCTCTCTAAGGGTGCGTTGCTTGGCGCGGGGGAGGGGGCGTGGGGGATCCGGAGGGTCCTGGCCGGAGGGGGGGAAGCGGCTGCGCCGTCTCCGTGCCAGGCCTGACGTTCCCAGCGCTTCCGTGCTGCTGCAGCTGCTGGGAATAATGGAGGTTGCTGTCTCTGTGTCTCCCTGCCTCACTGTTTACAATATGGCGACCTTCCTTTAAATTATATTTTTATTCTCAGCGCCATTTTGGCTGCATATATGACTTCCAAACCCTCGCAGCTCTCCCCCAGTATCTCAAACGTGGAAATACCTTCCCTGTGGAAATCCAGGCCTCCAGACTTTAAAATTGGCCGGGTTTCTTCCTTTCCCTCCTTTTTTCCCTTCCTCCTGACTCTTCAGACCTGCTTGTCTCATCCGTGGGAGTGACTGCCGTGCACTGGGGGCAGTGGGGTCGATTTGCTGGGAGTTGCGTGGCTTTGTTGATGAAGGCAGATCTTTCTGCATGCAAATCTGGGTGCTGTGTGGGAGTCGAGGTGCGTGTGGAGGCAGTGGCAAAGCTCCAGTCGGTGGAGGCTGCAGCAGAGAAGGACTCTCGTTGCCTTCCCTCGCAGCTTCCTAAGCTCTCAGCACAAAGCAGCCCGCCAAAGGCACCTGAACTTTCCACCCCAAAGTTTTTTTCCTTTCTGCAAACGGGAGCCCAGGCGCATCCGAGGCTGCCTTACCCAAATCTCCCCTTCCACAGTTGACGCAGGCGGGTGGTTTGTGTTAAATTAGCGCAGCCAGAGTGGATAATGGAGTGGAGGAGGGAGCGGGGCAAGTCAAACAGCTGGAGCTCGGGTGTACAGAGTATTCTTCCTTAGGGGAGATTTTTTAACCACATTCCTTTCTCTCTTTCATGCTTTGGAGCTTTGTTTGCCACCCTGTTACAGCTGTCTCCTCTTTGCTTTTTTTTTTTGTTGGTTTTTTTTTTCTTTTTCTTTTTTTTTTCTTTTTACTTAGTGGCTATACTGTGTTTATATGCTAATTGCAGAGCGCTGAACACTTATTAAACTGATTGCTGATACCGGGAAAACTGACCGTGCGGTCGCGGTTCTGTAGGGAGTGTCCCGTTAGCAGCATATAGCCAGACAAACCCGACAGTGCTGTAACGTGCAGCCATGACATCATCCCTCCTACCCTGAGGAAGTGCTACTGGTGGTGGTGCAGATCCTCTTAATATTTACTAGGAGGATGCTAATTATTATTATTTTTTTTTAATCCAGCCTTTTGGTGAGCTTTAATTTAAGGATTTTTTTTCTTCTCTTGGGCGTAGTTGCTTAAAACTCGGTGTTTGCTTTCAGATGCTGCCAAACTCATCCTGAGCTTTCTCTTACTGAGGCTGGAGCGATGGCTAAAACTTAATTAAAACTTAGTTTTAATGCTGCAGAGGGTCCTGGTTGACTCTGAATCCTAGTTAAACCTGGCCATAAATGAGACCACTTTGCGCATAGCTAAATCTGGCTAAATTTCCTGGCTTAATTTGGCAAGTTTCTCGTAGTTAGTGAGTGGGAAACAGTCATGTAGATCAGATATCTGTAAAGCTTTGGCTGTACTTGAGTTAATTGCTTTATAATTATTTTTAAAAAAATGTATCTTTGGCAAACTAGTCACCCTTCCAATCAAAAATGGAAGGGGCAGTTCTGATTACGCTTTCTCACTGTACTGGTTGCCTTTCCTGGGGTATCTTTCAGGCGGTCATTTTGACAGTAGCCCACAGCCTGCTGCGGGAGGTGGCGCGGTCTGGAGTGGCGCAGCGGGCCAGCTGCGTGCTGCTGGCTAGGCTTTGCGTAAAGGCCTCTGGCCTGGGCTCGCTTCTGCCTCCCTGCTCCTGGACCCCTGTGCGTCGCTCGGCCAAGGCCTTCAAGTGAACCAGGTTGCTCAGGTTCGAAGGGATGCTCAGGTTTTGTTTTTGTGTTTTCTTCCCTTTACCTCCTACATCTTGCTTAAAGTAAACTTCTGTTCTGGATATAAACTTAGGCATGAAGGCAGCACTTGCAACTTCCTTTCTGCCTCCTTTTTTTATTTCAAGTATAGCAGCAGTGATGCAATGCTTGTTTTAAGGCGTTTGAATAGCAGTTGGGGCATACTGGCTGAATTGTGTTGACAGCTTACCTGTTCTCTAAATATTTAGTGTAAGATTTAGTATCAGGTTGAATTTGTTATCAATGTAGCAAAAAAAAAAAAAAAAGAGAGAGAAGAACAGCTCTGAATTTGTGTAGAGTTTGTAATCAGTTATTAAAGCTGTATAGGAGAGGCCATATTGTAAAAGAAAATGAATGACAAGGGTGTGATCAGCCCAAGTCACGCAGTGGGCTGGAGACGAAACCCAGGACTTAACTTAGCTCAGTGGCCCATCAGCTAGTTTTGTTCCTTCCTGTGGAGAGAAGGCTCTTCTGTACGGTGTTGTTTAAACCTGTAGCGAGCAAGTTGGCTTCATTAGGTAAGTGTGCGGTTCTCAAAGTTCAGCAGTTTGCTTTAACTTCAGTTTGGTACCTAAACCTGTTGTCTTCTGCAGAAAACAGAAGGCGCTTGGCCAAAACCCCCCAGACTTTCCGAGTTTGGTAGTGTTACACGTCTCTGATGGTAAATAACGAGTTTTGTTGATATGCTGTGGGAATGACTGCTCTCCTGAATTAATGTGGGTGGAAGTGGCTTCCCAATTCATCTGTCAGGGTGTCAGCTCTTCTCACAATTCCGTTTTGGAATCGCTAGTTCAGCGTAGAACTCCTGCAGGTACTGGAAGCGTCCGTGGACCGGGAGGATTACCAGCCTGGCTGCAGATAAACTGGCTTGGTGAGAGGGGTACAGGCAAGTGTAAATTCCCTTCCAGATAATCCAAGTATGTTGAAACTAAGTAATGTCACAGTCAGGTGACCGTCTTTGACTTTACAGAGAGGTTTTTTTTCTGTCCGTAGTATTTCTTGAAAACAGACCTAGGCTTTTTATCGCAGAAGTCTGGATTCGGTTGTGCCATTTGCCCATGACCTGCTGCTTTGGGTAATGGTGCAGCGTGTGTTTTCATTCTGATGTTCTGCCTTAACCCAGCTTCGTGAGAATGGTGTACGCTCCTTTACATGATTGAAAAACAGTTTTCCAGTACTTCTGTGATTCTTCCCCATTTATATCCTCCTGGCTATGTGATTGTTAGAATTCCCTTTATTTTCTTGAGCTCCTGGTAAACTGGATTCCAACTGAAGTCGGTGTGCAAAGTGACTGATGTTGCAAATTCATTACGGCTTCGCTGGAGGATTAGAAAGATTCCTGGGAGAGGAAAAGTTTAGTTAACAAGCTGGGGGAGGGGAGTGACAACAGGAGGGAGAACTAACACAGAACAGTTTGGTTTTTTTTTTTTTTTTTTTCTGGGTTTGGTGTTGGGGTTTGGTTGGTTTTTTTTTGTTTTTTAAAGAGTCTCTGACCGACTTTCTGGTTGGATGGAGGAGCCCAGAATCACTAAGCTCACTGAATGCTGCTGTTCAAGTCCCTCTTAGAAATCCCATGCTGCTGGCTGTGAAGCACTGCTAGCATGACAAAGTGACCTGAGTTGCCTAAAGCTGACCAGCTGCCCGTTACCGTAAACAGACAAGACCAGTTCTGTGGCACTGCCCAGCAAAAAGGTTTCCCTTAGCCACCGCATCATCCTGCGGCTGTGGTGGGAGAGCCACGCTGCATCCATACCGGGGCCTGGTAGCTCCGTCAAACTTTTTGCAACGCTTGCTCTTCGTGTTTATATTTGGAGCGTTTTGCTCCATTTCCTCTCTGATTTGGCAGTCTTCGCCGAAGCGCTGTTGTCGAAGAACTGGAGTAACAGAGCTGCAGAGAGAAGTAGATGAAGCTGAACTAGCCCCAGTTTTGCATAGTTTCTATGAGTCATGTCGGTTTAGTGCTTTGCACAAAGAGTGGAAAAAAGTTGTCTTTGACTGGTAGGACATCAATAACTTTTTCCCCACCTTATTCAGGTCTAAAATGTCCTGCTTTATCTTGGCATTTGGTCTAGCTTTGGAGTTTTTACATAAATATCCATTCAGGGTGAGGGGAGGGAAACATCAGCTAGTCTATTGTCTTAGTTAATCCTGCCCTTAATGGGCACGTTCGGCTGCCTCGGGGGTTTCAGGTGAAACTTTGAATGGTCTGAAGCATCTGCTGCTGCAGGGAGTATTGGGATGGCGGGAAAGGTGCCGGAGAGGCTAACTTCAGGCCTAACAGTGAACCCCAGAGGAGCAGGGTTTCAGTACGTTGAACTGCATGTGTTGGTGTGACTCTTGCAGCAGCTTAAAAAAACCTTGTCGTTTAACTGCAGAAAGTTTTTATTTTGAGGCTTTCTGTTTTAGTAGGTTTTTGGTTTTGTTTTTTTTTTCATTAAATGACTGGCAAAAATGTACTTTAGTGCTCATGTAATTGCATTTTGAAGATCAGGGAGTAAGCTGTTCTGTTCCAAACATGAATTTGAATGTGTCTATCTTAACTGATAGTTTGCTAAAACCATATACTTTTTTTAAAAAGCAACAACTTTTATTTTTATGTATCTTCAGATCTGATATTTTGGTAGCGCTGGGGCCGGCGTAGTCTAGATCTTCAACCAGAAGGAAGCAATTGCACTGGCTTGGTTCCTCGGTGTGGAGGGTCACTGCGCATGTGCCTGCAGATTTGGTAACATGATCAGTCTTGGCAGCTCTGTTCAGCAGAGTTGTACCAGTGAGATCTCTCGCTCTCCTTATTTTGTCCTAAATCTCTTGATGCAAAGGCAGATAAGGTCAGCCTAAATCTACAAACTTAAACTGGGGGCACCAGAAAACCATTCACAGTAAGAATTTGATGAACTAATCTAATTTTGGGACTTACAAACCACGATTCCCACCTGTGTGTGCGTGTGTATGTTGCTCTGTGAAACTGAGCGTGAGCAGATTTTGCAGTGTGGGCAAGAATTGGGCATTCAGATCAAGCAGTGGATCGCTGCTGCTGTTCTCAACATCGACGTAAAGCGGTAGGAGCCAGGCATTAGGATTCTAGCAAAGTCAACATTTAACTGCTTGACTTGGTCTTTATCTTCAGATGTGGCTGCAGCATGGACTAGCATTATGTCCAACATCTGTAACGATCTGAAGCTATTTAAAGGGGCACAATACGAGACTGTTAATAAGGAAACTTCTCTGCTGTTTTGTCCCTTTGCTTGGGAAAGTGCCAGTTTTATGTTAACTGGGACTTGTGGAACTGAGAAGTCTTTTTTTTTTTTTTTTTTTTGCGCTGCTGTGAGGTCCATTTTTGAGTTGACTTAGTCAGACACAGTGGCTCGCTTCGAGGTGGGGTTCAGGGCTTTGTTCCTGCTGCTCCGGAGCTGGTCTTTCCTGGTGCGTTAGACCTGCAGGCATGACTCACGGGAGCCTTTCAAAATGTGGAAAGGTCTTCCCAGAGGAATTCTAGCTCCTTCAGGCATTTGCAAAGGAAATTCTTAATTGGATTAGATTCATAACACTAATCTGCTAATGACTGTTTGTTATGGAGATCTTAGCACTATCTTGTAAATATATTCACCTTCATTTAGCTTGCCTTGTGTCTTTTTATCACATACAAGCTTTGTGCTGTTAAGATTGTACAGCTGCCTGCAGATCTTATGGTTGGGAATGGGAGGACTACTGTGTTTATGACACTAAAATCGTATAACACTCTCGTAATTCTCCCCTCTCTCTCGCGTTTCTCAGTGTTGCTTTAGGTGGGGGTAGTAAATGGGAAGCAGTCATGATTAGCGTGTCTACATCCTGCTGTGCTTCTCTTACAGCGAGTGCAAAGGACATCTGGCATGGGGAGTGCCCCCACACTGTCCTCAGCTACAGAATTGTGTATTTGTGTTAAGAGTCAGGACCAAACATGCTTTTTTTTTTTTTTTTTTTTTCTTCCCCCCCTGAAACTGATGTTTGTGGCTTGGGTTATAGGTGCTGCTCTGATGGTGTGAAGAACACTTGCATGGACAGCAGGGCTCCTGGCTGTCTCCCTGTGTAGGACAGACTGAGTCAATTTGAGATTTCAGTTGTAGCATCAACACTGAAACAGGTTTTCTACATAGTAAAGGCACTGACGTAAATTCTTCTGTTTATTGACCCCCACAAGTAGATGTTAAACTGTTTTTGTTGCTCGACTGACTCACCGGTACGTGTCAGGTTCTTGAGTTCTTCCTGTGCTCTGGAGTCCTTATTAATCCTGAAGTCCGTAGCAAATAGCAGGAATCTGCTGTGAAGAAAGGGAGCAGTTACTTCCAGAGTAGGAAAGAGGTGTATCTTCCTGAAAGCAAGTGTTACAAAGTCTGAATATTTAGGGAGTGCTGCCTGTTGCAATCTAAATCACATGTGAGAAGGATGTACCTGTTTGTTTTTAACCAGTCAGGAAATAAGCTTGGACCTGTGAAAATGCTAATGTGTCTGAGAGTATAATATGGCTTTGTCACAGGGGTATGGAGTTCTGGATTTGAAAGTAGTGAGTGTAAGCAAAAAGCGTCTTGCCACGTCAGGTTACTGGCTGAACTTGTGATTTTGTGACACAGTCAGCTTGTCAGAGCTGGCTTTTTCTTCTTACAGCAGTCGATTTATGCGGCCTCCAGCTCCAGCGCTCGCTAGATGTCTGCCCAGCTTCCTCGAAGGAATGCTGCAGTATCCAGTAACTCTAAGCTGAGTAAAAATAGTGTTGTACCTTCCCTTTAGTAAGGGGGTTGACAGATACCAGTTGTAATGCAATTACATACCTTTTTAGGGTATGGAGTAAATGCTCCCTATAGCCAAAAATGAAGAAGAAAAATAAAATCTATAAATCATTCTTCCAGTTGATGTATCAGATCTTGAGTACAAAAAGGGGAGAGCATCTCAGCCAGCTGGGGGAAATCTAGCGCCTGAACCCAGCTCTAACCTATTTCTGCTGACGTCTGCTCTGCACGAGTCACTTGAAGTAAACTAGATGGAGCTGGAGATTACCAACTTTGAACCCTGCAGAAAGCAGTGGCCTGAGGATGCAATTTAGCAGGCTGAAAACCCCATGCTGAATTTCTGGCAAGCGCCGGTGATTGGTGTGAAACACCTGCCTGTACAGCCTCTGACTTTGGGCAAGGCACCGCACGAACTTCCCAGCGTCTCCATCTCGAATAGCAAGAGGAGCAGGATAGGAAGGTGATGGGAAAAGGCAGAAAAGAATGTATACCCTGCTTTAAGGGCTTTTTGGTGGTGTGGTTTTGTTGGTTTTTTTTTTGATAGATATCTCTATTGCTGCTCTTTTCCCTCTCCTCCCCAGTGTTCTTGGGAAAGCCTAGTCCACGTGTAGGTGTCAGAATTATACTTCACTTGTGCCTGTGTGAAGACAAATTCACACTTTTGCTTTTATGGGTCTGTCCTTCATCCTCTTCTGATGTGCTGCTTTCCTTTTTTCCACCTTATTGCTTCTGTCCTTTCACCCCTGTCTCCTTTGAACACATTCAGTATAGCTAGGGCTGAATGCGTTCATTTCTCAGAAACCTCTCAGACCTATGTTTTCATTATTTTTTTTTTCCCCACCAGAGATGTCTCTTCATTTATTGTTCTTTAAAGATGAAATTGGCAGAAGTTATTCTCACTAGAGCTGTGTTGTTCCTCAGCCCTCTTTCTTTTCCCTGATGCTGCCCTGTGTCATCCTGCTTTGAGAAGATGACTTCTAATCTGTTAAGAAGACGGTGCTATAAAGATCCGAACACTTAATGAACCTGGATTCATTGAGCTCAGGCTATTGTTACTGTTGGCTGCAGTACAGGCATGAGTGATGCATGGGAAAGAAACAGGAGTGAGGATACACACAATGCCTGAATTTCTGGATCTGAATTTTCCAAAGTCAACAAGTCTTCCTGTTGTTTTCCATGACAAAGTAAAAGACCTCAGTGCGGTACAGGTGGTATTATAATTTTTTTAATGCATATTTATTTATTTGTATAGTTGCACACTTGTTTTTTATATATGTGTGGAAATTTAATATCTTTAAAAAATACTTTAATTTTTTTGTCAGCTGTAATTGAGGGTAATAACTAATGGGTTGTCTAGGGAATGGTCTCTGTGGGCCAGGTTCTTTCTATAAACAGAAGTAACTAATTACATCAGGTGATCACTTGTTTACATGCAGCTTATCCAGTTTATTGGACTCTCCTGCTTGTCAGTTCTGAGAAAAAAAGTTCTACTTCAGCACGTTGAAGGAAACTTTTCTGATTCCCCGTGAGTCTCAGGATTGCCTGTGCACGAGTGCACGAGGAGGAGGCTGGATCCCTGGTGACGGTAGGAAGGGAAGGCAGGTAAGGTAGCTAAGGCCTGCTTCCATGAGGTTGTACTTAGCTCTGTCTTCCCAGGATGAGACTAGCAGGAGCGGTTTGAGAAAGGGTACAAGTAAATAACTTCACTGGCTTCACAATTCACAAAATACTCAAATTCACAATACACCAGGGCTTTGGCTTGTGAAATGGTGCCTGGTTCTTAGGAGCGCAGTAGTACACATATTCTGCCCTTGCGGTGTTGAACACTGGTTGTTGAAGCACACAGTGAAGGAAATTTTGAAGTGTAGCGTACCTGGCCACGTTGCTACTTAAACTCGTATGGGTTTGAGTCTTCCTCTGCTCTTCTACTGGCGCGTGGACAGATTATGCTAGTGTACCTTTATCTTTCCTTGCATGTGTCTTATTTCTCTCTGTCTGGCCATATAATGATGTTTGAGTCCTGCTTCTGTTCTCTGTCTGCTGAACCCTTATTTCGAACTCTGGCCGTGCTGTTGGAAAGATGCATGCTAAGCAGATGCAGTGTTCCAGATGATGGGATAATTGGTGACCTGTGAAACGGTCATTTCTGTTGCCTTCCTTGCCTAGTGACAGCCAAAATAAGTGTACTGACCTGACCAGTCGTGTCCAGGTCTCCTTGCTGGGTGTTACTAATTTAGAACTTTTTGTTTGCATGCCCAAGACTTTCCCTTCAATGCAAACCAAGTTATGCTGGCTGCTATCAAGTTTGTTTTTTGTTTTTTTTTTTTTTCCACTAGTTCCCTCAGGAGGAGTTGGGCCACGGATAAAAGTGTAGTGGCTGATGCTCTGTAGTTAGTATGAATTGCACTGCTGGCTTCGGGTACACATAACACACAAAATATGTGAGCCTAATTGAGGCCAAAAAGTTAGTCTGCTAGTTTTAATGTCATCATGTTGTGCCTGGCTTATCTGTAGTTGAGTGATCTCTGCTTTGGCGCTTGAGAGAGATTTGGCTTCATGAGGAGGATTTTCTTCTACTCCTGAGTGTCACAACTTGATCCATATTAAAAAGCAGATGGAGTTTGAAGAACTTGCAGACCTTCACTGAGTAGTTTGTGCTGAGGAATAATCCTAACACTACCAGAGTAGAGGAGAGAACTGACAGCATTCCTGATAGCCATCTTTCAGGTAATGGAGTCTGACTTCTGTCTTCAAAAAATAGAAAAGAAAAACTCATCTTTGATCTAAGAGTTGCAACGGAGAGCAACTCAAAACAGGCTGCAGCTGTTTGCTTGTTTTGTAGATTTTTATTATGTATAAGGTAGAGGCTCCCAGCACCGGGTTCCAGGTGTCCTCCTCCTGCAGGGTTTTGGAGCAGCTGTCAACAGAAGCGTGTACCTTGGGCGCAGTAAAACTGTTTTAAAGACCTGCATTTGTAAATGATGCAACTTTCAGTGTTTCTCAATGGAGCACTTGTGATGCGCTGACAGCGAGGTCGGTTTCCTGGCTTGTTTTAGTTACGGCTGCCATTGAGGCCCTGCTGCAGGAAGCCAAGGAGCCTTGTTCTTTATGAAGCTGGTAGAACAGCTGTAGCTCTATCCATCACTGGGATAAATAGGAGTCCCAGAAGAGCTGAAAGCCTTCTTCCTTTATCTGACTGGCACACGTAACCAGCATCCTTCATTAGAAGCCAGTCACTGGGTCTTGGTAAGTTACTAAGAAGATTTCTGAGAAGGAAAAATGTTCTTGCCTACATTTTTTTTTCTTGGGGTTACTGGTTTCCCCTGCACAGAGTAAATCATCTAAGTCCAGTTCTTGAAAACAACTGACATCAAAAAACAAGCTATCCAAGAAAGCTTCACCAAACACTGGTTTGTTTTCTTGCCGCTGTTAGCCTGGCCTGGTAGCTGGCTGTAGCGTGGTGTGTCCAGAGCGTGCTCTCAGTAGCGTCAACGTGTCTCTGACGCAAGGTGGCCGCCAGGAATGCCGTGTGTAAATAACTTCAGGTTTGCTTATAACTGGTTCCTTTGAGAGCTATGGCCCAGTTGGTGTTGAAGAAGGTGCCATTCCTTTGAGCGTTTGTTTACTTATTTATTGAGGTCAGCAAAGTGAAGAGTAATTATGGGATTTAGAGTAACAACTGGCATCTGATGTATGAGAGCTCCAGAGTGTGAAATTGAAAAGCTAATGGTTTCATACTATTGTTTGCTTGATAAAAACTCCTAATATATGGATGACTCAAGATATTTTTTTTTTTTACTTTCATCATAGCCGTTTAAATTTTATTTAAGGGGGGCTTTGCATAATGTTCTGACCATGGGAGCTAGTCTAAAAGTTACAAGAGCAAGTCTTGACAGCACGAATCTGGTATGAATTTGGGGAGATGCGACTTAACTTTTTCAGAAAAAGCCATGAGAGTAGTGTTATGGCAAGTGACTCCGTACCGGTGTAGTGCCTTTTGAATAGGCAGTGATATACAAAGCCTCTGAAAATTAAGAGATGTTTAAGTTGGTTTTCCAGGTGTTTGTATAGATACTAACCCTGAAAGTCAGACTCACTTTTTCGGACCTGTCTTTCCCTTAAATTCAGAAATGCCTGTGCTCTGCTGAGCAGATTTGATTTGGGTCACACCAGGTAAAACAGCGCTGGCCGCCGCTCTTGCCTGTGATGACAGAGGGGGAAACTTTCCGAAATGAAGGTTCAGCAAAATTGTACAGAATAGTACAATGAATTGGTGTGTAGCTGAAAGGAGATGTGTTGTAACTGAAGATAAAGTTGGTGCTGTACAATTCCAGGTCCTGTTGGCAGCAGACACCAATGGCTGGAGATCTGCATGCTAATGAAGCAGTGAAAGATAGGGGAAAAGTGGCCATGGTCCTCCTGCCAAAGTGCTAATTCTTACCTCCGTTATGAAGATCAAGTGTCTTGTTCGGATTTAAAAATCAGTATCTTTTATACTTACAGTAAAAAATTGAAGAATGTGGTCGTAACTAGTCAATTAAAACGGCATTCTTTAGTGCTTCCCTGGCTTTTTTCTAAGACCCAGGAAACGCTCTCTGCTAGCAGAGAGGCCAGCAGTGCAGGAGCAGCATTCATCAGTCTTTGTTAGCGCAGCGAGCTGCCTTGATATACAGTTCATTAACCAGGAGAAGCGGAATCTGTCTTTTAATACACTTGCTATAGCAGTTAGGCTCTGACAGTGAGCAAAAAAAACTCAGGAGGCTAGTCTGAGAGCTAAAACCCTGCTGCTGGTCTGAAACTAATCTTTCCCCCTTCTTCCACAGGCCTTTGGGTAGCAGCATTCATTAAAATGCTTCTCTAAGCTGTCATTTAAGAGCACTGTGTATGTGGGATCTCATGCTCGTTGAGCAGATAATTCAAACATAACAAATGAGACAGTAACGTACACGCTTAAGAAGAAACCTGTTCTAACTCTTCTAGGTGCCTCTCAAGATTCAGCGTGGTATTAATTGTTTCGTTGTAAAATGCGTAAGATTGAGGTAACAGTTAAAACAAATAACCAGAGGCGTCTGGCAGCGCGTGGATCCCTGGCACGCCGCGCGTGCGTTGGAATGGGGCGGACGTGTTTCCAGCAGTTCAGGCACGTTCGTCGGTAGCTTCAGAGGGCTAAAATTCACTATGAACAAATCAAAGTCTGTAGGTTTTTTTCCCCTGGGGTGCTGGGAGGGGAGGGGGGAATGGGCCAGATGAATTCATACTCGCTGTAGCTGCAGATCTAAGAGCTCGGTTTCCAGCGGGAGTAAAACCTGAGCTGTTGCAGGATCCACCTCGGGACTCAGAATGGATTTACGCTGCAGCAGGCACACAGGGATCATTTGTTACTCTCCTCCTTCCACCTCCCTTCCCCGCTTCTATTAGCAAAGGATTAGTTTGGGGCAGGGGAGAGTTACTCCTTCAGCCAAATATTTGAGGCTTCATGTAAAGCAGACAGTACTTGAGGCTTTGGTGCTCTCATCTAGAGCCTGATCTCTTGTTGATCCAAGTCCTCCAGGAAATTAGAAACATAAGCTGCAGGTATGTTTGTGCATGTATGCAGAGCGCTGAAATTTCTGGAGCGCCTGGAACACGGAGGCCACTGAAACACTGCACTCCTCCTCAAAATGGCTGCCAGATGTGTTGGCTCTACTGAATTCCCTGGAGTCTGACACCAGAAATGCTGAGGTTATTACCAGTTTGGTTCTTGCTGTGTTCTTCCTTCAGTCTTCCAGGCACAGTGTTGCAAGACTGAGTGTGACCCTGGATGGCTGCGGTACCTGCGGAGGCTTTCCGTCAGCACACTGGCGTGCTCGGGGCAAGGCTCGCCGGGACTCTGTTTAAACAAAGGAAGCGTGTTTGTTTTTACAACTCAAGCTTGGGAGCCTGGGCTGGGATTCTGTGCCATTTCCCTGTGCTAGGAGCAAGATTTTTTGAAGACAGCCTCTCCCTTTGCTTTAAAGCACAGCTCTTACTGGCCAACACATATGCATCTTATCCTCTGGCTTGTCAGTGCTGGAGACTTAAAGCTTAACTTGGATTTGGTTTGATATTTGTCCGTAGGTGCAATAAATAGTTTAGAGACTCCTGAAGTGAGCCGCGGTCTGGCTGACCATGCTCGCGTGGCTTCTTGGGCTGATCTTGTAAGCTCCTTGCTAGCGTGGCCGCGCTGCCGATCACCTTGTAACCGGTCAGTCCCAGCTGGATCCCTTGTAACCCATTTCCCAGACAGTGGGAAATGGACCTTCCAGGTCTTGCTGCATCCATCAGTTGAATTTGCAGCACAAGAGAGCAGATTTGCTATGCAACTCTCTCTAGCATCAGTAGGCAGAACTTTTAAAAGTGTATCTTAAAGCGACGATGCATGGTAACTGGCTGTTTTTCTGACAGCATGTACGCTTCTCCTGCAGCAGTGAGCAGTCTGCTGAAAGAACAAATCCTAATGATAAAGAGGTGTTGGAAAGTGCTTGAGCTAGTAGTAGGATCTGTAAGGAAAGTGTATCATCTAGCATAGGCTGCTCTGCTTTTAACTGAGGAAAAGGATTTCTTAAAATAGTCCTTACTCCTTCGTCTGGTTTCCTTTGGTTTATTTCTAGCATGAAAATGAGAATGTCATTTCGATGTGATACAGCTTTTCTAGTAAGTGCAGATCCGTATGAGTAGGATGTATCTTGCGCTTCACAGCCAAGGCAGGCTGTATATGGTGACACTTTTAAGAGTATTTGGGTTGTCTTAAGATAGAAAGTGGCTTCCACCATTAAGTAAGCGGGCCCAGGGCTGGGAGTACATGAGAAGCAGTGGGTAGACTTCATGGCAGCGTGTTCAGTTGGACTCGTGCTGCAAATGCAAGGGATGGGAATGCTTACAGATTTGTGACTGTACTTGCTGCGTGGGAATCTGTGTATTCTTAGGTGGAGTAATCACGTTTTTTTAAGGAGGCGTTGGTATTAGGGGGGAGGTAACGTGTTGGACACAAGTGAGTCTTCCGTTTAACTTTACTATTCAATTCTAAGACTGCCTTCTGGAACTGGGGAGCGTGCTGCGTGGTGGAGATGAGGTGGGTGCTGCGGAAGACTAGCCGCCTAAGGTGTGCTGCTAAGTGGATGTATGGAGGAGCGAAACCGGGGTGCGTCACCGTAAAGAAAAGGAGGAAGTGCCTGGAAGCGGAACCTGCAGACCTACCCTGTCTTGGACTGCGTGTACGTGAGAAGAGTGATCCAGAAATAACAGTAAAGCATTGCTTTGTGTTTCTCTTGTAGCAACCCTCCACTCAGTGAGGAAATGCTGCCTCCGGGGGAGTGGATGTGTCACCGCTGCACTGTACGCCGCAAGGTAAAGCCTCTCGTAACAGATGTGATCCCTGCCCTTCCGACTGTCCGTTTGAAACGTGAACCCTGTGTTTTATACCTTCCTCTCCCCTTAGTGTGTACCATATACCACCAGCGCTGCTCTTGTGCTCACGGTTGAAAGGGCTTTGTTAGGAACAGGCTTAAAGAAAGCTAAGGAGTCTTGATGAGACCCTCCTGGTATTTTTAACCTTGCTACTAGGAACCAAAACTGAGGTGCCTGATATGTTCTTGTTGAGCTGTGCCTTTTAAACTGTTTTCCTTCCACCTGCTTCTGGAAAGGAGGGAGAGCTTGAGCACAGAGGGAATGGCTCCCGTGCTTGAGGAGGTGAGCTGTCTACAGGCAAAACAGAAATCATGTTAATGCAGCTCTGGCATCAGGGCTGTGATTCTGGTTAATGTGTGTTTTTTAGAAGTATGACTTCACAGCAGTTGCCCATCAGCAGAGGGTGAAATCACAGTGAGTTATGATTTCCTGGGCTGTTGAACAAGATGGGGAGGAGATGATTGGGCAAGATTGTGGCTTGCTTTTTTTTCCCTTGATGCTCTTTCTACAGGAAGCTCTCTTGCCCAATGTAAACATCTTACTGCTGTGACTACGTAAGACTGCGTAGCAGAGGGTTTAGAAACTGCACCAAACTATCTAGCAATTGTCCCCTTGAAGTGACTCCCAGAACAGATTGGAATAAAACTGTGTACTCAGCCTTTTGTTCCTGAAGCAATTGCCTTGTTATGTTTGCAGGGTACTGTTCAGCCATCTGCCAACAGTAAAAATGAAGGTCGCAAATTAAAAAAAAAAAAAAAAACAGTAAATAAAAAGAGAGGGGGGAAAAAATAAACACCCCAACTTCTTTATTATAAAAATTGCCTGATAATACTTTGGCCTTTTACAGACCATTTTAGTCAGTTGAGTAGATTGGTTCATCCATACTGGTGATGCTGTCAGGCACCAGAGCAGTGCGGAGTTGCCCCTCCTGTTGCAAAATAGATCTCGCAGTGATTGCAATGTATAGTTTTCCTCTGCTGCAGTTCTCCCTGCCCGCCTTGTTCAAAATTCCTGTCATCAAGAGACGGCACAGTGGTGTTTGCTTATTGTGCTTGTGTTCTCAAGCTGACCACCTCGTTCTGTGATGGGTTTGGATGCACTGCCAGGGTTCACAGACTGCATCAACAATGAAAGCTCTGCTGTGGGGTTTCTCAGCGTCGGCTAGCAAAGTAAACAGAGTTGTCTGATTTGTCAGGTATTTGGGAGTTGATGCTGTGAAACAATGTCCTGATCTGGATTCAAGTACAACTGTCCTGAAAGGAGAGAGATGCTAATTTTCTTCCCCATGCTTGGTTTCCTTCAGCTGTTTTGCTGAATGTTAGCTGCAATCAAATTGGTTTTGCCAGGTCAAGGCTTTAATGACTTCAGAGGAGAAGTTGTAGTAAGTGGCTTAAGCCTTTTCAGATGCTGTTTGTCTTCAACTACGTATTTGTCAAGGTTGATGTGCTTTGTTTGCAGCCTCCATGATAAGCCTTGCCTATTCATGTCGTTGTAGAAGCGAGAACAGAAGAAAGAGCTGGGGCAGGTAAATGGATTGGTGGACAAATCTGGGAAAAGGACCACCTCCCCCACCAGTGAGGCAGACCTGTTGGACAGGTCTAGCAGCAGCATCAGGGCTAATGCGCATGCCAGGATCTTTGAAAGGAGAGCAAGCCGGCCTGGCACTCCCACATCCAATGCCAGCACGGAGACCCCCAACTCAGAACAGAATGATGTCGATGATGACATAATTGACGTGGATGATGACTCTGCCATGGCAGAAATGGACTGTGGGCAGCCCCAGCTGAAGCGACCCTTTGAGCTTCTTATTGCTGCTGCCATGGAGAGGAACCCAACGCAGTTCCAGTTGCCGAATGAACTGACCTGCACCACAGCACTTCCAGGTGAGCGGTGGCTTGTCTAGAGTTGGCCCAGATGTCCACGGTTGCATCCTGCTGCCATCTTGCCTCTTTTCCCCCTTGACTCCTTGGCAGTGGTGGCTCCAGTAGTGCTCACTGGTGAAAGCAGAGGGTACAGACGTACCCCTGTTTCTCTTCCAGCTGTCCAACAGCAGATGGCCTCTTTCAGATGTGAGCCGTGGGGACACTGCTACTACGTGTTACACCTCCATCAGTGCTTTTGACAGAGGCTTACTGTTGTCACTTTAGTCTAGATGATCGATCTGGGAAAAAAACAAATCCCATTTGTCAAAATATGTTATTTTGATTTATAATATGGTAATCTAGTAACAAAGTAATGACTTCATGTATAGGATGTCACTGAAATGATGAAGTATAAAATATACCTGTCTTTAAAGCCCTTCTCTGTCACTTAAGGCTAGATGTAGTGGTTGATAAAGGGTTCCTTAAGCAGCTCTTTTTGCCTTTTCTGTTTGCCTCTGCCTGAGATGATTATGTGTATCTATCAGAAAGCAAATCTCTGCCATGTGGGTAACCCAAAGCCTTTTTAAAATTTACTTTCAGGTACTAGTAAGAGGAGGAGAAAGGAAGAAACCACAGGAAAGAATGTCAAGAAAGCACAACACGAGTTAGACCACAATGGTTTGGTTCCCTTGCCGGTGAAAGTCTGCTTCACGTGCAACAGGTAGTTGACTCTTCCACGGAAGCTGTTCAGTGTAGCTGCACCCTTCACAGGAGCAAAGTTCTTGCTGAAAATAGTAGATTACCTGTTCCCTTTCCCATTCTCTTTCATTACTTGCTTACAATCCTCTAAACAAACAGGGGAATAATCATTTTTGCTGAACAACAGATGTTTAACTGTGGCAAGTGTAGGTGTGGCTTCTGCAGCCCTGCGTGGCTATAAAAGGTTTTAAAATGTAGCCAGAAGAGTGAGCCATCTTGTCTTCAGTGTTTTTCTGCTAAGAAAAACTCTAAAGTGATAGTGGTTTAGAGAATGGAGATATTTGTTTATGGTTCATGAAGGAAGTATGTGAGGAGGTGACCTTTAGGAAACAGAAATCTACTGAGATATAAGCCCAAGGCAAATAGGAATATTGTGCTGAAATAATAAATCTGAAAATGAATACAAAATACTGCAGTTTTTTATAACTGCGCAAAAAAACCGCACAGATAAATCCCAATTCAGAATCTCAGTGAAAATTAAAAACTATATTTCAGGAACTCAGTCAGAGTGAGTTTCTGAAAGTGAGCTGGAGACTCAGGTGGGCTTTTGTGGAGAACAGCTGAAGACTGTCATAGGGGGAAGACTTCTTTAAAGCCTGGGGAGTTGGATGTAGTAGTTTTCTGGAGTTTGAGACTTGTTTTGAGAACATCTTATTGAAGTAAATGTCCCAACTTCACACAAGATTCATCTGAAGAAAATTGCAATAACCTAAACCTGATACTTCCTTTTGATCTCTGAATTTTGCTCTAAACAAAGTAACTCAGAACTAATGCACAAGGTCAACTTGAAAAGTTGCTTGTGTGATTCTGGCAGGTGCTTACAGCTTTCCGGCAGCAACGGCATCTCTTCCTGCCAGAGGATCTCTTCTGCACTGAGGAACCCTCATGTGCATGGGCAAGTCCTTTTGCCTTGAGTGGGTCTTGCATGGGTCTAATTAGATCAAGTTACAAATCGGAAGCCTAATTTTAGATGCAAGTAACATAGTGTGGGGGAATTGGTGGGGGAAAGATAAGCTAAAGTGCTTAACTGTGCTTGGCTGTATGTTCGGTTCATACCCTATAGTCTGTATGGAAAATGAGATATAACTCTCTCTTTGCAGGAGTTGCAGAGTGGCACCTCTAATTCAGTGTGATTATTGCCCACTCCTGTTCCACATGGATTGTCTGGAGCCACCGCTTACTGCCATGCCTCTGGGTAGATGGATGTGCCCAAATCACATAGAACACGTGGTGGTAAGCGGGACTATGATTGCTGTATGGTAACTGGATGCTGGAGTGGAACCTGGCAGGTCCATTAAAGGACAAAGTACAACAAATGTAAAACAGCTTCTGAGCTCTTATTGCTCCCTGTAACGCTTGTAAAGCTCCTGCTGCAAGCAACGCACTCTCCAAAGGAATATGAGGCTGCTGTCTGCAATAAACTATAAAGATGGAAGAACTCCTTCCTGTAACTGGAGCTGACAGCTCAGATTGTGGCTCACTGACAGCTTGTCTAGTTTTCAGACTGGACTCCGTAAGATCTAGATGAGCTTCCAGAACTGTGGTACAAAGCAGCACATTGCTACCAATAGGGGAAGTAATTCTTTGCATGCTTAACCCAAAAAACTTTCATTCCAAGAGGGAGTTCTCATTTGTGGAAAAGCAATGTACTTGAGACTTAAATACTCAGGAAACAGGGGGCTGAAACAAAGAGCTTGTGCCCAGACAGACTGCTTCTGAGAGCATTGATGCTGCTTAGTAGGCCTCTAAATCCTTTTGTATTCATCTCCAGCAATGTGCCCTTTAACAGAAATTATTAGTGCTGCAGGAAACAAATAGTCTAAAGCTGAGCCAATGCTGTACTGCCAGTGCTACGAGGCGTTATGAAAGTCTTGGGGTACGTTAGAGTGACCTGCAGATCCCTAACTCCTGTGGCATTATCTGATCACCCAGCTGAACCAGAAGAACTTGACCCTGAGTAATCGGTGCCGAGTATTTGACCGGTTCCAGGACACCATATCTCAGCATGTTGTCAAAGTGGATTTCTTAAACCGAATCCATAAGAAACATCCTCCGAATCGCAGAGTTCTTCAGTCAGTAAAGAGAAAAGGTTTGAAGGTACGTGGAAACAAGTAGGTGTCGGTGAAACTCCCTGTGTACGTATCCCAGTTTGGAAGGGAAACCAGCATGCCCCGTAGGGATAGCCTCTTTTGGCAGGAGGAGGAGGGTGGGATCTGAATGAACGTGTTGGTGAGAGGTCGGGAAGTCAGCACTTTTCACTACGTGTAGGATTTAAGAAACTCTTTTCCTGCCTACCATAAGGCTCAGCTATTGCAAGTAAGCCTTTAAATCTATCACGAGCATAAAAAGTACAACACAAAACCTCCTGAACATGGCCCTACAGTCAGAATTGGGGCTGCTGCCTGTTCCATGTTAAACCCCAAAGAGTATTTGCTGCCAGAATGCCTGAAAAATGCCATACAGGTTTCCCTTCTTACTTGGCTGTTTTTGCATTACTTCTTTTACGCTGTAGCCACCACATTGTGCTGAAGTCATGCCTAACCTAAGGGAATAAAACCTATTAATTTCAGCCTGGCTGCATCAATTTAAAGTACTCAGTCCTTGAAACTTGTAATGTATTGTCTGCAGGGTTCCTTTGGGTCAGAAAGCAGCAAACATGAAGCGTAGTGCTGGTTAGGCGCTTTGTTTGACTAGTCATTCTTGAGTAATTGTTCTCATGTGTGATCTTCTTTCTCTACAATGTAGGTTCCTGATGCTATAAAGTCCCAATATCGGCTTCCACCCCCGTTACTTGCGCCTGCAGCAATTAGAGATGGCGAGCTGATCTGTAACGGGATCCCTGAGGAACCCTTGCAGAAGCACCTTGTGAACACTGAGCACTTAGCCAGCCAGACAGAACAACAGGAGGTAAATGAAGTCAAATGCTTGGACTCTGTCTGTAGTTGCTTTGGTACAAAGATCCTCTTCCATTTCAGTCATGATCAGAGCAGTTGCCTAGGAAACCAGTCCCAAAATCGTGTCTGAAGGTGATAGCTTGTCTTGTCTCTGACACCCTTGCCCATTAAAACTTCATTTTGGCTTTCCAGGTGAAATGTAAAACTCCTCATTTGACACTTGCCTGAAGTGGTGAAATAGTCTTCTGGCCTTAAGAGTGGAGTCAAAGGCTTTTTGTCTAGATGTCATTTTTATTTCCTGGCTGAGGGGAAATACTTTCCACTTTGATTATGTAAGACTACTCTCTGACATGTTTATTCTTATGTTAACATCACATTTCTGGGCAGCTTTTTATTGCTGATAGAATTGGATTTTTAAATCAAGGTCAAATGAGTGTTTAAATCATGTGTAAGCTTCTTGCCAGATTCCACAACGCAAAGACATGTTGCTTTGCAATCCATGGTGTAGTCGAGTCCTTCTGTTAACCCAGGCTGGGTTCTTCTGTGTGGCAGGTGCACATTCAGCATGGAGCTTAAAACTTTGAGTTAATCTTTTGGTCTTCCTCTACCGCGTGTAAAAGGAGAGATACTCTCCAGCCCAGCTTTGGCAGGGGACTCCCGATAGTGGGAGCTTGATCGGCATTTCTTTCCAGCGTGCTGTGGAGTAAGTTGGAGGAATGTGTTTGGATAGAAGCCCATATTGGTGAAAGATGTGTTTGTAAGTAGCTGAACAGTCACAGTTTTTAACGAGTGAAGAGAAGGAAGAGTTTGGGGGTGAGGAAGTGCCTTGGCCCCTCCTTTAGTCTCGCCTCCTCTGTGTTCTGTCCCCAGCACAGAGGTAAACAGTACCTCATTTTGGTTGTGCTTTTGTACATCTGGACAAAGTTTTCTCCTAATTCTAGACGAGCATCAGAGCAGATGCTGTCATTCCAGGCTGCATCTGAGCGGCCAGCAGCACAGTGAGGCAGCTGAATTCAAGCTCTGTGAGCGTTGGACTGACTGTTGAGGTTTGGGGCACTGTCTGCCCGCGGAGCTAACCTGCACTTTTTTTCTTCCTCCCAGTGGCTCTGTAGTGTTGTTGCGCTCCAGTGCAGCATATTGAAACATTTATCTGCTAAGCAGATGACTTCGCTTTGGGACTCTGAACAAACAGAGAAGGCTGATATTAAGCCTGTTATTGTGGCAGACGGCTCACTCGCCAACCCTTACCAGGCAGCTGACAAGGCACCCACACCTTCCCTCTATTCCATGTCATCCTGCACCTCAGGGATTACCACCCAGAATTCCTTGAGCTCGTCACAATCCCAGCAGACTTTGTCACAGGAAGATGTCAACTGCAGCTCTTGTATAGATAAATCCAAGAAGGTGTCGTCTTGCGGGACTTCAAACGGGCCGACAGCCTCTGACATTAAAGTAAACGGTCCTCATTTCTATGGCATTTCGTCCGAATCTTCAGCACAGTTGACTGACTCCCAGAGGCTAGTTGGATCTGGGAACACAATACCTGTTTTGTCTCATCGGCAAACGTGGCCTCGGCCCCTCACGCCCCCAGCGACTTGTGGACTTCTGAATCACACCATTGGAACCATTGTCAAAACGGAGAACGTAGCAGGACCCGTTTCTTGTGCACAAAGGGGTTCTGTGCCAGTCACGAGTATACCTACGTCCGTATCGAGCTCCTGTGCCAGCCTGGAGACCACCAGCACTTTGCAAAGAAAGAATGTGCAGACGCAGATAGGACCGCCGCTGACGGCAGAGCTGCGATCTGTGGGCTCCCCTCTGACCGCCACGAGGGCACTCACCCCTCCGCAGGCTGCGGCAGATGGGATCTCTGCTGTTGGGTCCACAAACAGATTCTGTTCACCAGCACCACCTTCAGGTACGTGCCAAACAGCTGATCTTGGCCCCCAGGGCTGGGAACGTGTTCAGGCTAACCGTTACTCTGAACCTCAAGGCTCTAGCAGCATGCTCTCCTTTAACTGGGAATTAGGCTTTCTGTGGAGAGCTGGGAGAAGTTTCTCAACTCTTCTCTGTCCTAGGTCCCTTCATGGGAGCCACGGGATGTATTTTTGCTGGCTGTGCATGTACCTGAGAGGGGAACTCAGTAATTTTAAATCAGTTGGCTGCTGTCTCACTGTTGCAACAACTGGCTGCTCCAATACTGCTTTAAAACGAGCAGTTTGTTTTAAAGTACTGGTTTGATTGCAAGGCAGTCCTCCTCACAGGACCAGCTGTCTGGCATCTGATCCTGTGATCTCTGGACACAGTGACAGTTCTGGTGATGGTGTGTCCCCTAGTACAGGTGTGTTTGAAGTCTTCCAGTGCGCAGCCTTGATGGCAGAGACATGCGGACTTGGGAAGCTGTGGTCTGCTTAGTATCCGCTAGTCTGTTAATAGAGGGTAGGATATACCAGCTCTGTCCTGAGTTGTACTCAAAACCCTTGCTGTTCAAGTGTAACGTACCCATTCTTCCATATAAAAACATCAAGTGAAAGATGTTGATAGCTGATATTAGATTTTGAAGGCAGCGTAACTGCCCGTAACTCAAACTTTGCTAGAATAAGCTTTTGCTTAAAGCATTCTCCTCTTCCCTTTCCCCGCACCCGCTCAGTGCTCAAACCAGCAAAGCCTTTGTGCAGGTTGGGTTTGAAGCAGTTGCTGAGAAGCATGCGACAGAGCTGTCTGGCACTTCTCTTGCAGTTCCTAGCTGCTCAGTGGCAGGCTTGCATGGAGCAGCTCAGATCTGGTGATTGCAAGCAGCAGAGGCAACATCTTTTTATTATTCTTTTTAAAATTCCTTAGTGAGTAACTTCTGAGCTTTACCTCGTGTTTGGAAGCAGTCCCCAGGGTACTTGACCTCCTTGCTTATTGCTGAACAAACTTGGTTACTCCCAGGCTGCTAGTTTGACCGTGCCCTGCTTAGAAATGCAAGACTGGGAGAAGTTTTAGTAGAGGAAATGAGACCATACTGTAGAAAATGTCTTGCTTGTGGTTTGAGAAGCACTGCAAGCCCTACATAATTTTGCAGTTACTTAAGGTGTTAAATAATTGCTTTTGGTGCAAAGCTTTGTGTTCTACAAAACACAGATTAAAGTATCATTTTGGTGCGGTGTCTCTTGGGAAAGCTGTAAATATTTAGATTTTCCATCTAAAATGATACATGTATATAACAAATCTTAAATTATAGTGTGCAAATTTTGTTACAGTACAAAAATACAAATCTTTTATGACTTTCTTTTTTTTTTTTTTGACATAAGTTTCAGGCTTATAGTAGTTTTAAGCAAACCAACTCAAGAAGATCTGGTGTCAGTGCATTAAAGGGATTTTGTTCCCTGGCATTTGCCATTGCCTCTTTCAGCTGCATGGCCACTGACAAAGCCAGTAGGATTTTATTTTGTGAATAATAAAATCTACTTATGACTGTCACATTCTTAGTTAGACAGTGAAGTACACCCCAAACTTGATAATTGTGCAGAATTAAAAAGGTGGCAACTATACTTTTTATGCATATTCAGACCTAGACAAGCTCCTTGGCAGATGTCTCTGGGCTTAGCAAGCTCTGCAGGCTCCTGGAGACCTGGTGTTCATCTTTCCAGTCTCCGTAGCACGACATCACTTACTGTCCCTCATCTCTCCAGCTTCATACTGGGAGTAGGAGCTTAAATGTATAGGTCCAGACTTCCTCTGACAACTGGAGGTGAGAGGCAGAAGCTGGCAGTTGGCTCTGTTTAGAGGCACACACTGGTCCTTCTGTGAGGAGAAGAAAGGCTAACGGCCTCTTATTCAGGCCTTTTTCAAAGCATGACCATGAGCAAAATTAGTGATTCTGAGCAGCTTGGAAGTGAAGCGCAGCCTGAGGGCTGGGTGAATGTCTGAGGAACGTCACAGTGACATACCTTCTCTGCACCATCTTTCTCTGTAGATGGTAAGGTCAGTCCCAACACCTTATCCATAGGAAGCGCTTTAACTCTACCCTCATCACTCACTTCAAACTCTGCAGCAATGTTGGACCTCACCAGTTCCCTGAAAGCATTTATGGATGGCGGTGAGTATTTAGTTCATTATCAGTCTCTACTAGCCCTTTGTGTTTGCTTCAGTCTCTGCTTGAGGAAAAGTTCCAGAAATAAGGAAGGGTTGCAGTCAGGTGAGGGCGGGGCTGGGTATACATTACCTTAAATATGTCACATGCTTCCTGACTTGTAGCGTTGCCAAGGCAGCAAGGCCAATGAAGTGTTTCTGCCTGAAGCTTTTCTGGGGAACGATCATAAAGCTATCGCACGGGCTGCTTTCCAGGTGGAATTCACATGCAGAAACCTGCAGCCCTGCCATGTTGTGGTGCTAGCTGCAATCCAGAGCTGTTCCTGACGGGCATAAAGTCCAGCAACAATAGATCTTGCAGTCAAGCAGTCACCTGAGTGGTGATGCTCTATTGGGTCAGTTAATTTTCTGATTTATTTCTGCTTCTGTCAGTCTTCTCCTAGACTGGCCCATTTTTTATTTTCCTTTTGTTGCGCTTGGCAAGAAATGCCAAACCCTAGCAGAGTGACTTCAGGAGGAGGAGACTGCTGAACAGCAATCATCAGTAGCATAGCGAGGCTGTTGCCAGAAACGACTTCTCTATCTGAAGAACGGCCTTTCTGGCGTGGCCAGTGTGACCCTCTTTTCTTGGGTGAACCCAAACCGCTCCGCCTGCCCAGATTTACCTCTCTGCTATCAGGAAGGGCCGTTACAGCTTTGCTTCTTCTGCTTGCCATTTTAACTGTCGTCAAGGTGGAGAAAGCTCTTGGAAGAAGAGGTTAGCCAGCCAGCCTGCTGCCAGAAAACAGACCTCTGTAGGGCTTTACAATTATAAATTCTTCAAAGCTATCAGCCACAGATCCGCTTTAAAGCTTGTTAATAATATTGCCTGAATTGCCCTGTTTGGTTTAATTGACCCTGCTACAAAAGTGTGTGACTCAAAAATGAGCCTGTAGCAGCTGCAGATGTGGTTACCGCTTTTCTCTGTTCTCTGTAATGCAGAGTTGGACTTTCTAACGAGACAATGGCACTTCGCAAGAGGGAGCCAACCCGCTGCCCAAAGGGGCGCGATGTCTGCCTCTGCAGACCTGTTGACTCTGAGCCACGAAGGCAGATTTTCAGCTTTCTAGTCCTTGGTCCCCTAAACTTCCACTTGTTGCCTGAATTGTAGCGCTCTGGCCATTGCTGGCGCTCTCCTCGCACGCTGCTCACAGGAGATGATACAAATAGATCCACTTTTATGTAAGATTCTTGATATTGCAAAATTTGTCAAGTCTTTGCTGTTGAAGCAAATGGCAGGTTTGAAAGTGGGACAGTTAGATCCACTGCAGCTCAGATTGCGCCCTTTCCATGAATGACTTACTAATTGCTTTTTGTTTATTAACAGCGATTGAGATAAATATGCTGGATGAGCAGCTGATCAAGTTTCTGGCCTTGCAGAGAATACATCAGCTCTTTCCTTCCAAAGCTCAGTCTCTAGCAAGCAGTGTCAGTTCCCATCAGCAGTCTCCTGTGGGAAACCACATTGAAGGTAAGAGCAGCCCTAGAATAGTTGGTTTATGTTGAGCCACAGCTTTTTGGCACTCCCTTGCGCGTTTATTGAAGGAGATCTCCCGCTTCTTCTGGTATCTGTCTGATGCTGCCCTTTATGTTCCTTTCCTCTCATCCCCCCTCTGGATGTTCACTGGCCAGAAGCTCCTTCAGGTCCCTCTACTTCATTACTTGCAAATTATGGCAATACCTTTGGTAACTTCTGATTTTCTGCTGGAAATCTTTAGTGAAGTTGTGTTTTATTCATCTTAGAATTAGCAAGGGATGGGAAGGTTCAGCTGCCTTTTTTTTTTTTTTTTTTTTTTTTTTTTGTCCTCATCTTTGAGATGAGCAAGAGAAATATGTGAATTCCTGCTCTCTCTTTCTGGAGAAATTGCTTGTGAGACATATGCGTGAACAGGAGGAACTGTGGCACAGAATATGTGTGACATTGTCATTGCCTGTTCAGAATAATGTTACTGTCAAGCTGAAACCCTAAATGCAACTAATACAAATAATGGAAAACAACTTGCGCTTCTGTTTGAAATATCCAGATTCCAGCGCTGAGTTCAGCGTTGCCTTTGTTTGTGATCACTGGTATCAGCCTGCTAACACCTAAAGCTGCAGGGCAAACAGGGCTTCATGCTCCTCTGCCTGCAGCCAGTTAATTTAATCTGCTTTCAAGCACTAACTGGACAGCCTTGTTGTGGGAGCAGTTGTCTGCTCCCCCTCTGCTAGGCCTGGGGGTAAATATCCAAGATAAGATCTCTGGAAGTCTGCTAGCAGTCAGTAACCTGCTTCTGAAACTCTGTGCTTGCCTGCTCGCTTGCTGCCGTAGCATCCCAGCATTCTCTAAATGCTTTGTCGATCTTCTTTTGAACACTGCTGTAGGACGCAGCGCCAGGCTGTGATACGAGCTGCGCTCCTGTGCTGCTCGTAACAGACAAGTTCTGGAAATTCTTCAGCAGTCTGCCTTTTAAAAGGCAAACTGGTGCTGTCTTAACCCATCACCCTTTTGGGGCAGGAATGATGCATCCAGCTGACTGTTTAGCATTGCTGATGAAATATTAGATCCAAAGCCTCTGGTGAACCCCGTTGAGCCAGCAGAGCCGGACAGCTGAAAGGACTTGTGCAGGGCAGCTGGAACCTGCGCATTTCAGCTGCGTTGAGTGCTGCACGTCCAGAGATGCCACTCAGTGTGGCCAATGTTCTTGACGTAGGTGGCTCTGCAAACAATCTCTTGTAATCTTCATGTTCTGCTCTTTGATTTCACATTCTTGGTGTAAAACTGCTGTGCAGATGTAGTATCAGGAGAGGCCTAAATTCTGATGTATAAGGGGTTTGTGTCCAGAAGATTGCTGCTGAAATCCTTCTGCAGAAGACTTTTCTCTCCAGTTAATGCGGGCATGTGCAAGCGTGCAATTTGAACTCGGCTGCCAGGGAGCTGCTCTGGAGGCTGAGCCCTGGAGCAACCACTGTGCTTGCTGTAGGGACCGACCCAAGGGTGAAAGAGTCCACTCAGTAAATCATCCTGTCCTGGGAGCTGGGTTGTCCCTGGATAAAGCCCTGTTCAACCCATGTGTTTTTCCTCCAGCTCCCCTAAAAGTGAAATTGCAGCTGTTAAGTTGGTGACATTCACCAGCACCAATTTTTTTTAAGTGGCTCTTTGACAGCGAGACTCGGCTCTTTGATTACGCGAAGTGGAAGAGATTAAGAAAGAAGCTAGTGGCAGGAGGCTTGTGTTTTCCTCAGTGTGGCTCCATTGTGCACACTCGGTATTAACGTTCCCCCAATTGCATGGCTCGGATGGGTTACTGGGGAGAGCAATTTTCTCTGACTGGCAGAAAGATGCTTAATGCACAAACATTCCTAGAGGGTTGGGAATTGGGGTTTAGGCCAAAGCTACTACATCCTCCGCAGGATCTGTGCTTTCTGGGGACCCTGGGGTCAGGCAGCCTGCGTAGCTGATAACATTGTTCAAGTCATTTCTTTTTATCTTGCAGCGCAAAGGAAGGAAGTGCAAGCCCGGGCGGTGTTCTACCCTCTGATGGGCTTAGGGGGTGCAGTCAATATGTGCTATCGAACCCTCTACATTGGGACAGGTGAGTAGCTTTTTCCTGCCCCCGTCTTTCAGAATCAGAGTGGTTCTCCCTTACTGCTCCCCCACCCAGTGTTTGCCAAGTGAGTGTCGAAGAAAACAGACCCATTGTGGCCGCTTGTGCTGGGATTCTTTGCTACCAAGAAACGTGGAAATTCCCCGTCCACTTGAATCTTATGTGGGGTTGCACTTCTGCAACCTGACTGGTATCGGGATTAGGAGAATGGCTGTCCTGGAGAGTAACGCCGGACGGATGGAGAGAAGAGTTACGGTTTGCTCACAGGTTTCATTTCTTCCTGCGTAGATTCTTCTGGTGCTCTGCCTAGACCCAGTGACTGTGAAATGCTCTTCAGCCTTCATGGAGCTGCTAGCCTTCCCTTCCCCCACTGAAACTTTGTTCGGTGGCTTATCACAGCATTATTCATGCAGTCCTGGGAGCCCGGACAAAGGCAGTTGCTCCCCTGTTGTTTTGCTAATTGAAGTTTAATTCTGTCCGTTGTTCTCTGCTGCCTGACAGTTTTCTTTTCTTTTTTTCCGAAATGCACTGAGCCTGTTTTGTCCCCTCCATTGACAGGAGCTGACATGGATGTGTGCCTTACAAGCTATGGTCACTGTAACTATGTGTCTGGCAAACACGCCTGCATATTCTACGATGAGGTGAGTACCTGAGCGTGGGGTTTTTAAATTTTATTTTTATTATTTGGCATGCACGGCAGTGGGAGCTGGAGATGCAGGCAGCAGGTTGTCTTTGTGTGGTGCTCCTTTGTGGACTACAAAGTAAGAGCCAGGGCTGTGAATGGTTTCACTCCAGTGAAGGCTGCGTCAGCGTTTTCTGTCAAACCCTTTTCTGAAGCACAGAGCTCTGCCAGCGTGATTTCTCTGAGCTAACTGCCTGTGGACAAAGACTGACCACAAGTAAGCACTGTCACTGCTGGTGTCTGGGGAAAGAAAAAGTCATAGAAACGGTTCGATACTTTTTGATCCAGCTGCGTGGCTAATAAAAGCTAAACTTTACGTATCGACGTTGAACCTCAGCTGGAACAAACCAGGCAACTGCTCCAAGGCTCTTGCTTTCAGGTGTGATGGTGGTACAAAGTGCCTGTGCCCATCTGCAGTACTCTGTATAAATTATTTATTTAACTAAAACTTCAGTTAAGCTTTCAGCACAAACAGAGGTCTACAGTTGCTTTTTAGCTACAGTCCAGAGATTAGTTTGTTCTTGAAGTGAACAGACTGGCGGGTCTGCCAGTAAAAGCGCCGCTGGAGATGTCTCTTAGCATGGAAACGGTCTCTGAAGCAAGATACAGTCTTTTATATCACCGTTTGTCAACCAGCCTCTGAGCAGGATCCAGGATTAACCCGCAGCTGGCTTTAGCCGTCCCTCCAGTGCACTACAAGCTACAGAACACACTCTGTAATGGGATCCAGACCTTAAGTCTGTGTTGAAGCATCTCCTCAGAGTGTTCGAGCCTAAGTTGGGCTCTAGGCGCTGAACTTCCACACTCCAGCAGGCCCCCTATGGCTGTGGTCGTTGCAGAGGGAGAATTCCCTCTCCTTACCTCTCTCTGCTGTTTCTGGCCATTGACAGCTGGTGCTTGGCCTTGGTCTCTGCAGTCTGGCGGTTACTTGAAAACTCACTCCCCCGTGGTGCGTGGGGAGTTTTTGTAGCTTGATTAAAGCTCTGTAGTCTCTGGGGGACAAGATCTTCAGCCCTCGGATGATTCCTGTGAGCTAACCTGAAATCTCCTCCACTCTGTCAACATCCTCTGCAAAGCTCAGTTGAGCGTGACGCTGCTTGTGTAATGCTGTGTGTCACGGTAACGTCTTCTGGCATTTCAGCGTCTGCAAAAGGCCTGTAAATCCCAGGCTGACTCTGTTTTGCGGCTGCTGCAGCATGCTGGCATCCCTCTTGCCATCTTGTGTCTGCTTTCCAAAGCACATCTCTTCCGTGCTAGGCACAGGGCTTGGGCCTCTTAAAATGGTGCGCTCGCTTCGTGAGAATCAGCTTGAATCCCTCATTCCAAAGGATCTGTCCAGGTGCAGTAGGGAAAACCCCCTTCTCCTCAAAGCTGCTTTAGCCCTCCTGCCCTGCCAGGAAGAATCCTGGGAAGCAGCTCTTGCTGGAAAGCCGGCAGTTCTGTGAGCGTGAGCCATGCACGAGGGTTGCGTTGGTGGTCTCTGAAGCTGGAGGATATTTAACTGTGGTAGGGAGAACATGTGTTCCAGTGCTCCAAAGGGCTATTACGGGCAGAAGCCCTTCTGACTTGATGTCTCAATTCCCTCCTCTTCCTTTCTTTTTTTAGAATACGAAACATTACGAGCTGTTGAACTACAGTGAGCATGGGACGACCGTGGACAACGTTCTGTATTCGTGTGACTTCTCGGAGAAGATGACGCCCACTCCTCCCAGCAGTATTGTTGCCAAAGTGCAGAGCGTGATAAGTGAGTGTTGAGATAGCGCCAGCTGTTAGAGGGGGATGGGAGCCGGTGCAAATCGATTCCTTGTTGATGCCCCTTGTTCTGCAGCGGTTGGTGCACCTCTTGCAAAAAAGAGGAGTCTCTCTGTGAGCCACCAGACCTTCCTCTGCAGGCTTGGGGTGTGCCTCAGCTGCTCCTGCCTCTGGTGCTGGAGTTAACCACGCTCCAGCCCTGCCTGACATCAGCTCCGGCAAGCAGCCGGGTCAGAGCTGGACTGAGGGCTTTCCTCATGCGTGTCCTCCCCTCCCAGGCTGTGATCTGGGCTGTGCTGCAGGCATCCCATCCCCACGTGGCTTACTCCTGCTCTCCACCTGATCGGCTTCCTCTTTCTTTGGCTGCTGAAACAGCCGTGCAAATGCCTCTACCTCTCCGGAGCTGGGAGGAGATTCCTGTTTGCCTTTTATCAGCTGCTCACTGCAGCAAAATGCCTCACGGCCGGGGGACCTTACCCCTGAGGCACCTCAGCAGAAGCCCCTGTTGATGAAAACAAGCTGCCGCTGGCCTGCCCAAATCTTACATGTGTTTTTGTGGTTTTTTTTTTTTTTTTTGTTCTTTTCCAGAGCGACATAAAAGCAGAAAACAAGAAGAAGAGCCGCATGAAGAAGCCGCTGTGATGAATTCACAGGCACAAGGGCAGCATCGGAAACCCTGTAACTGCAAAGCCAGCAGCTCCAGTTTAATAGGGGGCAGCGGGGCTGGCTGGGAGGGGACAGCCCTGCTCCACCACGGCAGTTACATCAAGCTGGGCTGCCTGCAGTTTGTTTTCAGCATTACCGAATTTGCGACCAAACAGCCCAAGGGGGACACTGCCTTAGTACAAGACATGGACTTGGAGGAGAAGCTTTCTCTGAAACCCCACCAGGTGCCCGTGCTGCGGTCCAACTCCGTTCCCTAGGAATTTTAGGAAGAGAGCTTTGGAATAAAGACTCTTGCAATGCAAAAATGTACAAACCGAGGTGGGATTTTCTATGTCGGCCCAGAGACTGTTCACACACCGTTTGCATGAAATGAAGAACGTTTAACTTTTTTTAATTTTTCTTTTTTGCTCAAGTTTTAGGGGCATTTGCACATATATTTGTACTATACATTTCATTTTAAAAGGAAAACTGCAGTGAGAGCAGGACGCGTCAGAGCGAGGGGCGACCGCTGTCTGGCTCGAGGACTCTCTCTGACAGATAGTTCCCATGCAGTTGTAAAATAATCAGAAACTTGTTCTATTTTGTGCCAGTGACAATAGTTTTATATTAAAAGAGAAATACAGTTTTCATACAGCAAATCTATACAATATCATTGTTTTATTTAATGTAAAGAAGCGCTCTTCTTCCCACAGTTATTTCTCCCATCCCTCCCTGCTATGGTTGCACTACAAGTAGCTACTGTGTATTACAGGCAGTGAGAAACGAGTTCTTTTCCTGGTGTCCATCCTACTTTTTATTTCAAATAAGGAAAAGTGTTGGATTCTGTGTAAATACATCAGTGATGGCATTTTTTCAATGTTTTAAAGCTGTGTACAGTGCTACATGTGGTATGACGTTCCTCAAATTGTCTATTGTAGCAGATCGTTTGTCGTAACCTGTCTGTCTCTTTTGTTTCTATGCCACCTCCCCGCAGCAGAACAGCTAGTTCCACTGTACATAGTAATTGTAACGTTTTAGACTTTACAGAAACTTTCCTGTATTCTGTATATAAAAAAAAAAAAAGACTTCACGTTCTGTTTTCTGACTGTCTTAACTCTTTGTCACCAAAACCTGGAGCGCTGCCAGGAGCGTCTCGTCGTCACAGAGGAGCCCGAGCTGCGGGAAGGGGCCGTGCCAGGATGGAGGCAGCTTGGTGTCCTGCGTGGGGATGGGGAAGGAGGCCGGTGATCCGCGATGGGGACAGGAAGGTCATGGAATCCACAGGATGGTTTGAGCTGGGATTTTTTTCTTTTTGTAGAGGTTGTCTCGTCCAAGCTCCTGGTAATGACCTTCAGGTCGCTCGGGGTTGAATATTGAGTAGGGATGTGAATATTTCAGTCAATCTTTCCAGGCATGGGGCATCTGCCACTGCTCTGGGTGGGAGGTGGGGTCCGGCCCTTGGGGTGCCAGCCTGTGCCCCCCGCGGGGCGTCCTGACCCACGGCCCGGCCTCTGCTCCAACCCGCGGCCGCGCGTTCCCCTTCGCCGCCGCCAAAAGCCTTCCCGGACCGGTAACCCCACGCTTCGCTTGCGAAAGCAGCGGCGCGGCCCCTCGCCCCCGTCCTTCCTCCCGCCCCCGGGGGAGGCGGGGGCCGGGGCGGGGCGCGACACGGAGGCGTTGCCGGTACCGGTACCGGTAGGGCGGCGGGATGGGGTGGGGGCTGCTGGGGGTCGGGCTGCTGCTGTCCCTCTACACCCTGCTCCGTTACGGGCTCCGCCGCGCCCCGCCGCCCCCCGCCCGCCCCGCGCTGCGCGGCCGCACCGCCATCGTTACCGGTGAGCGCCGGGCACGGCCTCGGGAGCGACAGCGGCTCCGGGCACGGCCCGGGCCCGGCGCTCACGGCTGCTCGGCCCCGCAGGGGGAAGCGGCGGCATCGGGGCGGCCACGGCGCTGGAGCTGGCGCGGGGCGGGGCCCGGGTCATCCTGGCCGCCCGCAGCGCCGCGCGGGGGGAGGCCGCCGCCCGCCGCATCCGCACGGTGAGCGCGGGGACACCTCTGGGTACCTCCCCGGGACACCCTCCTGGTGCACCCCTCCCAATACCTCCCCAAGAACCCCCCGTCGTATGGGCACCCCCAGGACACCCCCGTGGGTACCCCCAGGAGACCCCCATGGTTCACCCCCCGGGCACTGCGGGGATACCCCCAGGAAACCCTCCTGCCCCAGGACACCCAGGACCCCCGTGGGCATCCTCGGGAGACTCCCATGGCACACTCCCTCCTGGCACCCCAGGGGAACCCCAAAACACCCCAAAGGGACGCCTCCGGGCATCACATGGGCCCCCTCGGGAGACCCCTCCCCAGGGCACCCCCAATCCTGGGTACCCTGCACCCCGGCGTCTGGATGAGCACCCCCAGCCCAGGCACGGGGCACCCCTCCCCTCCATCCCGGACAGGGTGCCCCCCACCCCAGCCCTTCCACAGGCATCGCCGCGCCCGCAGGAGACGGGGAACGCGGAGGTGCGCTTCATGCCGCTGGACCTGGCCAGCCTGCGCTCGGTGCGAGCCTTCGCCAGCGCCTTCCTGCGCCAGGAGCCCCACCTGCACCTCCTCATCAACAACGCAGGTGAGCGCCGGGACCCCCGCCCGGTGCGTCCCCCCCACCCGCGCCGGGGCACCCGCTCTGGGCTGCCATTGTGTCTTTCACAGGGGTGAGCGCCGGGGGCACGACGGAGGACGGCTTCAGCCTCTCCTTCCAGGTGAACCACCTGGGCCATTTCCTGCTCACCCAGCTGCTGCTGCAGCGGCTGCGGGACAGCGCGCCCAGCCGCGTGGTCATCGTCGCCTCCAGCGCCCACTGCGCCGGCCGCCTGCGCCTCGACGCCTTGGGCCGGCCGCCCCCCGGGCCGTTCTCAGCCTTCCAGGACTACTGCGACAGCAAGCTGGCCAACGTGCTGCACGCCCGCGAGCTGGCCGCGCGCCTGCGGGGCACCCAGGTGACGTGCTACGCCGTGCACCCAGGTGGGGACCCACGCGCGGAGATGGGGGCGGCGGGATGGGGCGGGCTCACCGCCAGCATGTGCGTGGGGTGTTCTGTGCGCGGGGCGTTGTCCGTGCGGTGCGTGCTCTGCACGGAGCATCTCCGCACACAGGGCTGCCTTTGCACGGTGCAGGCTTTGCACAGAGAATTCTTGCACATGGAGCGTGCTCTTGCACGGAGTGTCCTTCGTGTGGCATCTCCTGTCACACATTTGCACCGTGCAACCTTTGCAGAATGTCCCTTTGCACAATGCACTATTTGCACAGTGCTCCCTTTCCATGAAGCATCCCTCCGCACGGTGTGTCCCTTTGCACGGTGTGCCCTTGCACGGAGCGTCCTTCTTGCACGGCACACCATGCGCCGTTGAGCCGCGCTGCAAGGCCACCTGCAGAGCCGCCCGTGCAAAGGCCGCCCCGGCGCCGCCGCTTCCATTTCTTGCGCCAGAGCAACTGGGACCTGGGGGTTGCAAAATGGCCGCTTGCCCTCGCCCCAGGGTTCGTCAACACGGAGCTGTTCCGCCACGCGCCGCTCTGGCTGAAGCCGCTCCTCCTGCCGCTGGCCTGGCTCTTCTTCCGCGACGCGGCCGAGGGCGCCCGCACCTCCCTGCACTGCGCCACGCATGAGGACATCGAGCGCTTCAGCGGCCGCTACTTTGCCGACTGCAGCCTACAGGAGCCGTGGCCACCGGCCCGCGATGACCGGCTGGCCCGGGCGCTCTGGGAGGCCAGCGAGAGGCTGGTGGGGCTGGGGGGGAGCCCCTGGGCGGCCCCCAGCGATGTGGGACAATAAAAGCGCGGTGCTGGAAGGGAGGAGGCCGGTGTGGAGCGTCCCGCCTGGGGACGGGCGTGGGACGGAGGCATCAGACGGTGCAGCCATGGGTTTTGGGAGGCAGTGGCCATGTTTGCAGGGTGGCCCTGTTGTTCCGCTGCATCGTGGCACCGCACAACTGGTGCACGAGGCCAGCGTGCAGCACGACGGCTGCTGCGCGCACACGCGCGTGCACGAGCGGCACGGTGCGTCGCACCTTACGCTTGCAGCAAAGCTGCCGCCCTGCCTTGCAAAGGCACAGACGCGCTGCGGGGCACACGCCCTGCCTTGCGCACCCACGGCACTGCACACACCCAACTTCGCACGCTCACGCTGCAGCGCCCCTGCGCACCCGTGGGCACGCTGCGGTGGTGCACGTGCAAACCCTGCAGTGCACGCCCTCGCCTTGCACACCCGCGCTGCAACGTACAGGCTCCCCCACCCTTGCACGCTCACGCTGCAGCGCGCACACCCCCACCCTTGCACGCTCACGCTGCAGCGCGCACACCCCCACGCTTGCACGCTCACGCCGCCGTGCACACTCGCGCATGCGCACAGACACGCGGCGCCCAACATGGCGGCGGCCCGGCCCCGACCTTCCCAACATGGCGGCGCCCACCGGTCACGCCCGCGACGTGCGAGGCGGTGGGGAGTGAGGGGGCGGGGGGGGGGGGCGTGGCGGCGCGGGGGGTTGTGGGTGGGAGCGGGGTGGCGGAGGGGCGGCTGCCGTGGGCGGCGCGGTGGGCACCATGGGCAACTGTCACACGGTGGGGCCCAACGAGGCGCTGGTGGTGTCAGGTACGGCCGGGGGGTCCCCGAGGGAATTAGGGGGAGGGGGCCTCGCTGGGAACTGGGGCGGTCGTGGCTGTGAGGGGACCCTCGGGGGTCCCTGCCGTGGGGTCTGGTGTTGGGGAGAGGGGTCCCTGTCCTCGGAGGGGGTTTGGGGACATTGGGGGGGGGGGGGTGCGATGGGAGGGGCTCTGGGGGGGGGGTGTCCCTGTCATGGAGGGGCTGTGGGGCACTGGGAGGGTCCCTGCCTTTGGAGGGGGGGGGGGAGCTGGGAGGTGGTGGGGAATGGGAGGCTCTGGCTGGTGGGGGGATGTGGGGTGTGTGTTTGGGGGTACCTGCTGCAGGGTGCCCTGTGATTTAGGGGGGTCCCCTGAAGGACCACTGGGGTGTTGTGGGGGGAGGTCCTTCCTTGAGGGGGATCTGGGGGGTGTCCCCATCATGAGGGGACCTTGCGGCGCTGTTTGGGGGGTGCTCTGGGGTGCTGTGGGTGGGCCCTGGGGTGCTGGGGGGGATGTCTCTGCCAAGTGGATGCCCTGGGGCGGTGGGCAGCTCCCTGCTGCGGGGATCCCGGGGGTGTCCACCTCTGGGGTGGGGTCCCCCGCGAGCGCAGAGAGCGGCGGGCGAGGTGGCGGTGCCACCAGCGCGCCCCGGTGCTGCCGCCGCCGCTTTGGGATGATGTGAGGCAGTGGCACCGGCGAGGCTGCCGGGCTCTGGGCCGCTGCCAGCCGCCCTTTGGGTGGGCTCACCAAGGAGCCGTCGCGTTCCTGGGGGGCAGCTTGGCTTTGCCGGGGAAGGGGAGCCGGGCGCCAGCATCCCGCTGCGGCAGAGTGGGATCTCATCCTTCGTATCCTTACGAGCGCGTCGCCCGGCCTCTCGGTGCCGTTGGCGCTCACCACATAGGTGTGATGTTATCGGCAGGCGAGCCGGTTGCTTGGTGCGGGGTTCCGCAAAACCAGCAGTGAAATCCCCGGTGTCTGATTCAACCCCGTAGCTGCTCCGATGCTCTGCCGAAGCTCCGGAGCGCACTTTGGCACGGACCAGGCAGCCCGCGGACTTAATTACCGTTAGGTGATGCGACGGCTCGCTGTGCGGGCTGGGTGCTCTGCCCTTTGTGGAAGGCTGGAGCTGTATACGAGGTAATAACCAAGTCAGAGACAGGTGTTTGTCACCTCCTGTGTCCTCAGTCGTGTTCCAGCCGTTCTGTCAGCGCTAGGCGAGTTTTGTGGCAGGCGCTGCCGTGCTCAGACCTAAACCCACCTGGGAGAAAAACGTGTGTGAACGTCAAGGGTGTGCTACGATCACGGGTCTGCCCTGCACGTGAAACGACGTTGTTATGTTTTTGGAGCCGAAGCCTCCAGTGCGCTGCGGCAGTTGCTTCTGGCAGGTCTGTGATCAGTTCATCTCTCGGATAACAGATCTGTTACGGGAATTGCTGAGGAGATGCCAGAAGCAGGCCGCAGTTTTCGAAACAAATATGCCTGCCGTGGCGGCTGTTTCTAAGGAGTTACAAACCGCACCCACCGGCTGCCTGGAGCAGCAGTATTTCTTGCAGCTTTCCTGGTCTTCGGCACATCTCCGCAGTTCCCAGCTGGGATCCAGAGCTGATGCTGCGCTTCCCTCTGAGGAGACCCCCGTCAAAACCAGTGCTGCCTGGTGAAATGCCGCGTCTGGTGGGAGGAACTGGGAAGCCGCACTCCAGGTGTGTCAGGATGCCCTTCCATCCTAAAAGCTTGATTTCGCTTCTGTTCAGCTCTGAAGTTTACACAACACAGCTTGGAGGATGAGCCAGCAGGAATTTGTGGCATGTGCTTGCAGTTCCAAGCGTTGTGCTTTCCCGGGAGCAGCGAGCCGAGGACGCTCCTCGACGTACAGCCGTGTTCTGGGAAGGGAGCGTAAGTCACGCCAGGCTCTGCGAGTCAGATTTGGGTTTGGTGCTGCTGCCAGACCTGGCTTTCCTCTGTCGCTGCCCAGCGTCGTCTGCAAACGCTTGCTGTCTCCTGAGAGCGTGGTCTCTGAGCTTCAGGGGCAGTCGGAGAGGGGGTGAGAGCTCTGCAGAGCCCCGCGGCTCCTCCACGCTTGCCCGCAGAGTGAATGCCAGAGCATTAGTGGGAAGCGTGTCACTACAAGCAGTTGTAGTTCCAGGAACTTGAGCTGCGTCTCTCCGGGGAAAAGCAGAGAGGACCTTGGGGGCCGGCATTTATTTGTGTGATATTAGGTTGGATTTGGGGAGGGAGGGGGAAGGGAAGAATAAACCAAAAGCAAATACTATTACAAGCAGGGCTTTGGCTTGCAGTCTTGAATTGTCATACAACTGTTATTTGAAAGACTTCACGTTGTGGGAAGGCACCTCCAAATCATGGAGCTAATTGAAAGTTTTCTTTATTGTAAATTTAGCCTGTGCCTCTTGAGGGAAGTTTAGTCACGTGCCTCCCCTGGCATGCGGGGCTTTTCTGAGGAGTGGTGTTCCTTCTTTTCACTTTCTTGTGAGACACTTGAGCTCCTCCAGCACTGAAGGAGCAGCCGGTCGTGCCTTGGGAACATCTGTGTGTGCAGGAGCTTTGTAGCCTTATTTGGGAAGCTGCTTCCTAGGCACGGGTCAGCTTTCCCGCTAGCACTTGCGTCCTTCCCATGTTGAGCAACACCCATCTCCTTCTAAGAAATTGGACTTGGTTAGCCAATCCATCCGTGAAATGTAGAGCCTGGGCTTTGTCAGAATGCTCCACAAAGCCCTACAGAGGTGATGACAGTCTCTCCAAAACGTGGGTCTAACTTTGCTGGAGGGTAGCGGTGCTGGGAGCCTCCCAGTGAGGTTTGGTGCAAGCTCTCGGGAGGCTTTGGAAGGTCCATCACTGAGTCCCCTCCAAGCGCAGCTGGAGCCGGATGAGTTTTCAGGGAGATACATGAAGTACCTGCTCATCCTGATGTCCGAATGTTCCCACTGGCTAAATAGGTAACGCTGGTTGAGTGCAGCTTTCGTGGCTGAGATCGATCTGCTAGTTTTGAAATACAGCGCTATAATATTTCTGCGGAGTCTCACAGTAAGGAGACGTAACTCACAAGAGCTGCGTTCATCTTACAGTTACCGTAAACAGTGTTGCCCGAATCTCTACAGTTGAAGCGTTTTCCTTCTGGCTGTCGAGGGCTGCAGGGTGGCACCACGCAGCAGTGGTCCAGCAGCTTCTAGGTGAGCACCCGGCGATACGTGACAGGGGAAGGCTGGCACAGCCCGCCGTGTTTCTGGGTCAGAGCAAACTGCTGTTTCAGCACACGTTCAGGGTGTGAAAGGAGGAAAGAAAGTCAGGGGACTTGCAGGCCAGTCAACCCAGCTTTAATTCCTCGGAGAATACCGAAACAAATACATTGCTGGTAAATGCCTGGAAGAAAACAACCAGCGTGAATTTGCTGAGTGTGAGCTGTGCCCGGCTGATCTGACTTCCCTCCCAGGTGAGTTAGCGCTCTCGGGGTTAAGGAGAAGCAGCAGATGTTGCACACCTTGTTACAGTCTTACGATTTCTCAGAGGTCAGCTTGAGAAATATGATCCAGCCCAGTGTCTCAAACTTCACTTTAGTGCAGCGCCCTTGGGGCTCCTTGATCTCTGTCAAAGCGAAAGGAGAGCTATCCGTTAATTCCAGTTTTGTGTCAACATTTCCTGCCGCACCCAGCAGCCAGGGGTAGTTAACCCTTCCGGAACCACTCTAAGCTCTCGCATCCTGTCACTGCATCTCTCTTGCTCCTGCAACAGGAACTGGTCATGATTTTGAGCCAGTGTGACGGTGCTGTTTTCATGGTGGTGTTTTCTTGGTACTTTGGTAAGCTGAAAACCTGAAATGAAGCCTTCCTGAGGCTCTGCAAGCCCTTCCTGCAAGGGGCAAACAGTCCACGGTGCAAGGAGGAATTATAGTTTCTCAGATACTGTAAAATGAATATGAAACTGCCTGGAAAACCATTGCAAGGGATCTGGACAGTGGCTCACTGTTCAGCTGAAAGGATTTATCAAGCCAGTTCCTTGTTTTGGCTTGGATAATGGAATGGAGAATGTGCTTATTGAATTTGCAGACAGTACTGAGCTGGGAATGGATTCGAGAGCTTTGAAGAGCTGGATTAGAATCAAAACGAACACCACAGATTGACCGAATGGTCTGAAAGAAATACGATGCAGTTCAGTAAGGAGACATGCAGAGAACCACACTTAGGTGAGAACAGCCGTTTCCATGAAAATGGAACGGGAGGAAAACAAAGTTTTGCTCTTGTCTGGATTTGTGCCTGTGGAGCCAGAATTCAGAACTGTTCCCCAGGGTGGAGATCGAGGTATTCTACCCCTCGTGCTGTGCAAGCCGTGCAGAAAACTTCTAGTGGCACTGATTGTCGTCTGCTGCTTTTAACTGAGTCTTCCAGAAACATTAGGTTCTTCATTTTGTTTAGCCAAAAATCTTTCCCTGCAGTCGGTTTCATGCTGCTTGTGATGCTCAGTGGTTGCTGTCCCGAGCACAGCATCGCAGCTTCTCTCAGGTTTGTAGCATGAGATTACCGCTGCTCAGTACAGCTGTTCACCGCTTGCACAAACGGCAATGGATGCTGCTCCTCTGACGTTTCCTTCTCAGCAGGTAGTTCCTCAGCTTTTTGCAGGTGGTGGGGCTCAAGGTTTCCCTTGTCAATACCTCCAAGACTTGTAAATTACTCTTCAGAAAGCACAGGAGGAGAAAGAGGTGGACAGAATGGGCTTGGGCTTTCCTTTTGGTTTCCAGGAGGAATTTTTGGATAGTGTCTGTAGTTTTGTGTGTGATTTATTGTGGTTTTAGCCTTCTCTGGGTTCTTGTTTACCAGATGAGTTAATGTGTGTGTTTAAACTCGCTCTGTAATATTGATACTCATAGCTTAAAATGAGTCACTTTGAAATAGACTACATCCAAAACAAGCTAGCCAGCACAATCTGCCTCCATCTGCTGTAGTGACCATCAAAGGGTTTTATGGATTCTACTCAGAACCCTGTATCTTTTAAAATTAATTTTTATTAACCTTGTACCACTTCTTCATGTGGACAAAGCCTAATTGATATGCAGAGTAGGGCTTAAGAACCCAGACACTGATTTTAGTCTAGACCCTGCTTTATTACGTGACTTTCTTTATGTGTGCCTTCGCCGCCTTCTCTCCGTAATGTCTTTTGTCAGTCACGGTTTTCAATTATCACTTTTTCCCTGGTCTTTCTGCGCTCACTTGCTAGCACCCCATGCCATTTCCCAGCACAGGGCCGTTTCTCTGACAAACCCAGCTTCCCTCTAACTGGACCGAGCTGTTTATTCCCAGCTTGGGCAGTGGGTCCTCGTGGAGGAGGAGACTCCAGCACCAGATTGCCCTGAACGGAAGCGTGAAGATGGCCGCTCTTTCTGTGCAGGTGAAGGCAGCAGTGTCTGCTCTGTTCTTGTGTCCAGCCTGCGACATTTTTTTGGAAGGAATACAGTTATCGAGTTATGGTAGCAGCCTGTTTACCGTGACCTGATTTCTGAAGCCTCACCGCTTCCTGCCAGAATACAAACTCATTGCCTCCTGTTACCTTGGGAGAGAGAACAGCACAGACCTTGTTCACAACCTCAAATAGTGCTGGCTTTGATGTTTTGAGCCCCGTGTCCCCGTAACTGCTGGGGCTCCTATTCTTCTTTGCGTGCCATCCATCAGGGCAGCAGCTTCCTGCATCTGCTGAGAGCTCCATTTATCTACAAACTCCCAAGCGATTAATCTCATTTCATTAAAACAGAAAAACAAAAGCCCAAACCAGATGATGTGCTTTCCCCTGGCTCTGGGAATTCTTACTTGAACATGGGACCCCTTCATTTGGGAGGAGGCCAAGCTGGATGGCAGCTTCCCAGCTATGAATCCTCCGTTTGTAGTGCGCCTGGCCGCCGTACACTGCCCCGGAAGAGGCACGGTGGATGTTTGTGGAAGCGATGGCCAAGTGGCTGTGAGAACAGTGGGCGTATTATAGCTGGAAAAGGCAATTTCTCTGCCAAATCTCATTGTGCAAGAGGGTTTATTCTTCAGACTTGCAAAGATTTCACTTTGTTGGTTCCTTTTTCGTTTGCTCGCTGAGACTTGGGAAAGAGGCTGCAGGCCTGCAATGGAAATGAGCGTTCAGCTCATCTGACTTGTGTTACCAGGACGGAGCTCTGCCGCGCTCAGACGTCCAGCTTGCGTGAAAGCAACCAGCTGGCATCCCGCTCCTCTTTAACGTGTTCGTTTTCCCTGTTTTTCTTATGCTTTGGACATTTTTTGACATACAAGCTAGCTTAGTAAACTGGGCAGTGCAGCAAATTAAACATCTGTGTGGAGAGGCGTATTCTTGTAACAACGGTGAGTTTAAGGTGCAGCGTTTTCTCAGAACATTATTCTGGAACAACTACCAGGGGTTCGGTAAAGACCACTGTGCAATAAAATACCTTTCGGTGTGGAGCTGCCTTTCCCAGCTGCCAGGAACACCTCCCTTCCTGTTCTTGGAAAACAAGGGCCTGGCTTAGGGGCTGAGCTAACCGGGCTGACGTCCTCCAGGAAATGTGAAAAGGCGTTGTGGTTAATACGCTCCAGGATATTGTATTGTCAGCTTCTGTGACTCCTTGCCTGGCTGAAGTAGCCTTCCAGCTACAGGAAGAAATTATCCAGAGGCTGTCTCGGAGGTGACGGGAGGAATATTCCTCTAGGTTGTGGAGCACGGGAGACCTGAAAAAGTATGTAACTCTGTCTCCCGTTTGTGTTTACTTCCTGCTGAAATTGGAGAGGGAAGAATTGTAGGTGGGACCCATCTGCTGGTTTATCACCCATTGCATGGAAGCCAGTGAAGCAGGCGGTATCTCTAGCTGATAGCGGAAGATGGCCAAAGGCTTGAGGATGGGGAGGAGGAGGATGGGAAGGACAGAACCCCCTCTTGCGGTCCAGAGTGCCCTGCCGATACGCTGGCCTGGCTGCGTGCTGCCTTTGCTTCTTCATTTTGACCTGTTGCAGCAAACTTCATCATCTTCATGTCTCTTGAAAGGGCCGTCTTCTGTAGCTGCCGACTGCTGGCTTCATAGTCCTCCCTTTCCCCTCCCACAGTGCGAAGCTCCCACAGTGTTACAGCCACGCTGCTTTCCCTGCATGCCTGCTCTTCCTCTGCGCTGGAGCTGTCTTGGCTGCGTAGATACGTCCCGCAGGGCTGAAGCTGTCTGTTGGTACAGCACTTGCCTTGCTGAGGCCCTGGAGCGCAGCTGGAATAAGTGTGATTATGGATAACAGACTAGGGAGGGACTGCTGGCTTGATCTGGCTGAGATCGGAGAGATGTCTGGCTGAGATCTGGCAGATCGGGACTCTGATCCGAGCTGGGGAGCTGCAGAGCTCCTCCCTTGCCAGGTATGAAACCTAGGGCTGGTCACTGGCAGGGTGCTCTCTTGGAAGGTAGAAGGCGTCTTATTCCTTGAATCAAAGATGTGAAAATCCAGACAGCATCTTCTGGCTTCACTAGGGTCAAATCTTAAATGTTTCAGAGGAGTTTGAGAGGCTGCCTTTCCATGACGGAACTGGTGCATCACAGTTGGAGATCCTGAAGCATGCGCTTACAACAGTTCTGTTTGCTAAAAATGCTTGAACTGCTTAACAAAACTACAATAAAATCCTGGGTTGAAATACATTTGCTTTCTGTGTATTATTGTTCATCATACTGAATTATTACAAACACTATTTTCCAGTTTTTTAAGGCGATTCTTAAAAAAGCGTACCTGTGGAAAATTGCCCTGTGAAGCCTGCGGAGGTGAGGAGAGCGTTGTGTTCCCCGGCGGCTGGCTGCGTTGCGGCCGACCGAAGGGTGTTCCAGGGCTGCAGTGGATCTTGGAAAGAGTTTTCTCTGTTCATTATTTATCAGCCACTGCAAGCGTGCTCGAATTCTTCTGGGTCACGTTGCAGAGCTTGGCTTGGCAGCACCCGTTGCTGTAACGCAGCCGAGGCGCAGTGCTTCCCCTGCCCCGAGGGGCTGGGGGAACCGATGACCCCCACCTTGGGATGCCCTTTTCTGGGTGGGCTTGTTGGGAAGGTGTCCTGCTCACGACTCAGTCTGCAACGCGCGTTATGTGTAATCTCTGTGCTTTCTGCTGTGCTGCAGGTGGCTGTTGTGGCTCTGATGTAAAGCAATATGTGTACGGAGGCTGGGCCTGGGCTTGGTGGTGCATTACTGACACCCAAAGGTAAGGACACCCCTGTTACTTGTGGGTTTTTGGAGTAGGAGTTAGGCAGAGCCATCCCCATGGGGCTGTCAGCAGTATCTTTAGGAACGCGGGACTGGGCACTGCGTATGAAATCATGGATGAGCATCAGCCCAGCCCGCTCCCTTTGGCTGTGACCAGCTCCTGGTCCTCCGAAGGACGGCTGCCTTGCGTACGGCGCTGCAGGCCGCTGGAAGGAGCAGCCTGTGCCCTCTGTCATGCCTTGAGGCACGGGGAATGCAGGGTCACTCACAATGGCACAGCTTCTGACTGTCCTCTGCTCCTGAGGGCTGAGGTTGTCCAGGGCCTTGCAGGAGGTAATCCCGTCAGTTCAGGCTTACCTGACAGTAAACGACGATGTACAAAACAAAATCGCAGGATGAGGAGAGTTCTGTGCTGACTATTTGCGTGGGGGCAGCTGGGTATCACAGTGCAAAAGCCAAAAAAGAAAAGAAATCCCATGCTTTCAGCTGAAGTACTTTTGAAATGGCCTCTCTGTCCACACCTCTTCTCAAACCCAAGGCAATCAGATTTTTTTTTTCTTTTTTTTATTTACAAAAACCCCACCAAGCTGAGGGGGCCGTAGCCTGCCTGGTCAGTGTGTTTCTCCCTGTGCTGGTGCAGTGAGTGCTGAGGAAGGTGAGAGCCCTGCTCTCCTCTGCTGTGGCGTTTGCAGCGCTCCACAGCTACGAGGCTTTTGCAGAAGTGCTGGGCAGCGGGGCCACCGGGCTGGCTCATCCGTGAGTTCGCAAGAGGAGCTGAGTTCTGCCCAGCATGGCCCTTACCCAGTAACAAACACGTTTGTGGCATGCAGTGGGCCAGTGTCCCCTCTTCCTCCTCAAACGATTTTTTTCTAAAGATGTGCTGACTGCTGTCACCTCGGGAGCAGACTGTGTTCCGATTTAAAACCGCGGGATTTCCTTTCTCTCCCTGTCCTCAGTTGTGGATTTTGCTTGCTGCTTCTTAGCACTCTGAACTAACATGCTGTGATAGTGCTGCTGTCCTGCTGATGTAGCTCGTCATCTTTAGGATCTGTGGGAATGTTACTCTCTCCTAACACCTCCCTCGTGCTCACTGGTGCAGGTTTCCTCCATCTGTGTAAAAAAAAATAACAGGGACAAAGGATAAGGACGTGACTTTTGGGTTTTTGCACCGAGTGACGGCCAGAGGTTGTCGTTAACCCTTGCCGCCTGATCTTGCCACCTCTTTTCCCTGTTCATGTGTTGCCACCAGCAGACAAAGCGAGCATGTTGCTGCCCTCGCTCTGCAGATGACACACCACCCTAGCTGCTCTTCACCTGGGCTCAGGCAGCTTCCCACCTTCGAAGGGGTCCTGGCTGCTGCTGGCAGCTGACTCACGACACCTCTCCGGTCCTGTCCCAGGCGGCTGGTGCTCGGGATTGCTATGAGAGCCTACCCTAGAGCTCCGGCTGCATGAAGAGGTCTCAGCTAACACCTGCTGCTTCATCCTGGCCTCTCAGCGATGCTCCTATGAGGTGGGAGGGGAAGGAAAGGCCCGGCTTACAGGCACGGTGCTTAGGAACTTCATTTAATCCAGACAAGCTTCATTCCCAAAATTTAGTGAGGCATCTCATTGGGAGAACTGTTGAAGAACTGTTGATTTGAACAAATGGTTTCTGCTACTTCTCTTGTTGTGTGAGAAGCCCGGAGAACGGCGCAGGACCTTGACCTGCCGCGCGCAGGAGATAACAGATACATTTGGGAGGCTGACTAATTGAGTTAAGCAAAGGCTGAGTCCAGAGCCAAGAGCTGCTCGCCAGGATAAGCTGTCATATGGCAGAGGTCTGTGCATTATTCAGCAAAGGGGGCTCAGACAGGACCGCCAGCACCCAAACAAATCTTTTGCTTTAAGATCTCTCCCCCTGGTTCACGCCATGGTATATGGGGCTTAATTCTCCTTTTGAGAACAGAGCCTTTCCCAGATACCATAAGCCGTGCCACAGATGGAGCCTGCTGCATTAACATGAAGAGAGAGGCACATTTCCTCCTCCTAAATTAGGACATCTTTTCTGGAACTGCCAGTGCTGAAAGCAAGAGAGACAGCAGCAATTGTGTCGCTCTCAGCGGCATCCCGCCAGGTAGCACTAACCTGGGAACAAAAGGAACAGTTAGAGCTGGCAGGGTGCTGGGCTCTTATCCTGCTGTAACCTTGAGGACTGGAAAAAAAAAAAAAAGAAGAAAAAATCCTATCCCTGTTTGACGGTCATAAATAAAAGCAGTGAGAGAGGCATCTCAGTCTTACGTGCCTCTGGGGGAACCAAATGGTGTTGTTCGGCTTTGCAGGACGGCGCTTGGAAGCACCTTCTCTCATCGATGCCGTAGCCGGGGTGTGTAGCCAGGTCCCTGGCATTTTCATTTTTCTGGCCTCTCTTAAATGTTGGCATAGAATCATCTAAATTATTACAAAAAGGAATTTTCTGTGCGTGAAGATGAGTCCAACAGAGAATTCCAGCTGACTCCAGGATGGCAGTCCGTAGGTCGGTTTCATCTGTGGTGCCTCACGGGACGCAGGGTGGAGACGAGCCCCCAGCCCGTTTATCCTCTTTAAAAGAAGCGGCTAAATGCTGTAAACTCCCCGCCGCGACGAGGGAAGCTGCTCCCTCTCAGCATTACGGAGCCCTGGAAGCAGGCAGTGGGAGAAAGGCAAACTGAACAGGGAAAAGCTGAAACCTGAAAGTCTCGTCTGTCCTTTGCAATGAGTGTCTCACTCTCTGATAACCGCTTTGTGTATTTGCTGTCCTACCCTTATTCCTCGCTGCTCAGACTGTCTTTGGAGGTTATGACCATCCTCTGTCGCTGTGAGAATATTGAGACGTCGGAGGGGGTCCCACTGTACGTAACAGGGGTTGCACAGGTAATAATCCGCCAGCTTCCTAACGTCCTGTCTGACTGTTTATCCCTCTGTTTTGAGCAGCAGCAGCAGCAGCAGCAGCAGCAGGATAACATAAAAACTAATGGTTTTCCTGATGGGACAGTTGAAATCTCAATACCCTCCTCTCCTTCCCCTTCTCTGGCGCTGACCCCGGGGCGCACTCCACAGTTTATAGGTAATGCAGACAGATGCATACTTGGCAAATTCCAAATTCAGCGTTGCTGTACTGACTCTTCCTGATAACGCTGCAGACATTTGCTCCAGCCGTAACCCTTTCCTCGGCGGCACTGTTTCCATCGTGTGCGTGGTGGAGAGCGGAAGGGCATCTGCTTTTGTGTGGAGCCACAAGCGGGCCAGGCCGTTTTCTGTACGGGATCTGGGGCAGGTGGGAAGGCAGGTTTTGTGCCGTTTCAAAAGGAAACCTGTACACGTATGGGGAAATTGGAACTGGCCCTGGCTCTGCAGTTTGGATGTGGGTTTCCACTCAGCCCTTCTTCCCCCACGTGGACACAGTGCCCATTTTGGATGTTGTCACGTTTGAAAGTACAGCATAGAGACCTCGGGTGAGTTGCAACACACAGGGCTGGCGTTTGCACTGAGCAGTTACAAACTGGTGTAACAGTAATTACCAAACATCCCTGTGCCTTGCTGGCTAGGAAGCAGCACGCTATTGAAATTAAATTCAGAGTATGAGGTCTTCAGAAGGCTAAAATGCCACGCTAGCTGATTAAAGCTGTGAACGCATACGGAAAAAAAATGCTTGTGTGCGTCCTGGACAGCGGGATCTGTTTTATCAGCTCCTGGTTTGCGTGCCAGTTTAATTAGGACAGTGGCCAAGGCAGGCATGAGCTTGCAGAGATACGTTTCGGCACTTTCAGCCAATCCTGGCGCGACTCGGCGTGCACGCAGCGGCGCAGTGCAGCCCCTTCATGGTTCAGATGTTTGACCTAATGTTTGCTGACACAAGCTCTCTGCCCTGTGGCTCCCTGTCCTGACTCCCAACGCCTTTCTGGCTTGTTATGGCTGACGAGAGCCAGGCTTTGCTTCCTGAAGCAAATCTACCGCGCCCAAGCACGTCTCTTGTTTTACCAAATCACGGCCTGCAGATCCCCTGGTCTGGCCAAAGTACTTTGAGCCCACCTTAGGTGATGGAGAGAGCTCCAGAGCTGCAGGACCTGTTCCTGGGTGCATACAGGCATGGCCCTGAAGAGCTGCAGACTCGCTTCTATCTGCTTTTGGGTCATGGGACACAGGAAAAATAGAGGGAGAGGTGAACTAGAGCAGGGGGCAGCTCTGTGTTAACACTGACCCCGCGAGGGCAAAGGCAGGGCTCCTTCTTGCAGCATCAGCACCAGGTTCTGCCAAGCGCCAGGGCTCCTGCGGAGATGGCAGCGCAGGGCGAGCGGGAGCATCCCAGGTCCATGCTGTGCTTTTAAACCAGTGACGCCAGCCAGCGAGAGCCCCGACGTTGGGCAGCGTGGCGCGGCAAGCCTCTGACAGAGGGCCCTTTGGGGTCCCAAAGCTGCTGGCTTCTGGGCACCTCGCTAGCCTGGCGGAAGGGAAAGGGTTATGGTATCATTTCTGGCTGCCAGCCTTTCTCTGCTGATAAATTGCCTTTAAGCGTTATCTGCAAATCTTATTTCTTGGCCAAAGTGACTTGTCTGTCTCCAGTCGCAGACATAGTCCTTCGGCTGTGCTCTGCGCCTGTCTAACATTACCTGTGATGAGTGCAGCAGGTGGCCCGGGGCAGGAGATGCAAGGGGAAGAGCTGAGTGTGTGTTACCTGGAAACGTGCAAATATTTTACGTTTTTTGGCAGGATTTCCCTAGAGATAATGACGTTACAGCCCAGGTGTGAGGACGTAGAGACGGCGGAGGGGGTAGCTTTAACTGTCACAGGTGTGGCACAGGTACAGTAACTCCAAACCATCATTTCAGGAATGCATGTCTCTAACTTCCATCTGGTTTTCCCCCTTAAGAGGTTGCTGTTGTCCAGGAACGGAAGCCAACTGCCCTGAAACAAATTTTTATACCAAACCGCACTGTCCTCGCTTCAAACACACTACAGCATGTCCCGTGTTGTGAAGGGCGTTGTGACCTCTCCTCCTCTCCCCAAAATCATTCCTCTTTTCCTGGCGTCTCATTTGTCCATGTGGCAAATGAGGTGTGTGTGGGTGACTTGATCTGTTTGTGAAACGCTGATGCGTGACCTTGCGGGACTGAGCCATTCGCTCCTGGGATTGTATCGAGCGTTATGTTGCTTTGGATTATTGTTATTAGCACGCGGGTTTTGTAATTCTTCACGGTGAGTTAAAGCTTAAAGAAAGAACTTAGTCCCTCCAGGCACTAGAATTTGTAAAATTTCTGACTTGAATTTTGGTTCTCTCAAGCCTTCTTCGTATGTGAAAACGAGCTCTTGCTGCTTTCGGTAGTACGCCTAAACACCTGCATTTCTTGGACTTGGAGGTCTGCTGTCCTGACACAGAGTCTGTCCTTGGGGCCAGGTCCTGCCTTGGTGAAGATGCTGGGAGGAAAACGTTGTTAGCTTTTGACAGAATTTGACTCCCCGAACAGGCAGCTGGATGCTTTGGTTTAAAATTGCTCCTGACAGCTCATTCTGAGCGCGTAAAACCGAGGTAGCCGTTCTCAGAGTGCTCACAAGGCCGCGGTCACCGTGTGTCCGAGGCGCGTCCAGGTCTGTTGTTGCAGGAGAGGTGACTGCCGCGTTCCCCGCGGTGAGCAGTGGAGCCGAGGGGAGCGCCGAGTGACGCGGTGATGCGACCAAAATCCCGCGTGCATCAAAAGGCTCCCCCCAGGGAAGGGCACCGTGGCTGCCGCAGCCCTCGTAAGACCAAGCGCTTGACAGATTTCACCCAGTGCTTTCCAGAGCAGCGGATTCCTCCCTGGATTCATTGGTTTGCTCTGAACTGACGTTGCGGAGGAGCTGCGTGCTGTCTCTGTGCGTAAGTGAGGATATGAACTCAGCCAGGAGCGGTTTCTGGATTGTCGCGCGTGGCAGAGGGGCTGGGCACAACTGTGACTCAACAGCAAATAATCTGTCGCCCTGCAGCTGTTGGGGGACATGGCTACGTGCAAGAGTGCCAGCGTGGGAGCTGGCTTCTTGGGCTCATCCTGGCTCTGGTTGGTGTGAACCAGCGTCCTTGTTTTCAGCTTTTCACTTCTTTGTGTCCATTCAGCTGCTAATGTGTCACATAACTGCAGTGGTCTTTGCATGGTTGGCAAAATGCATGCACCCCTGTCTCTCCTCACACATATTTCATGAATCTGTAGGCTTTTCCTTCTGTCTTTGGGCAAGGTATTTCTGTGAAGCCAGCGTTCCTTTTTGTCCTGGTTTTGGGATATCCTTCCATTGCCTGCAAAACGGTCTAGGCTGGGCAGCGTGTGGTAGCAGAAGGCTGGATCACCAGGTGCCTTGATTTAAAAACGCAGCTCCCGATTCATCTCGTTCATGCTATTCTCAATGTTCATTTTTTTCACTGTCAATTAATTTTAAAGCTTTAGGCTTGTGAGATGCAAGGAATTGCCAGGCAGAAAGCAGGCTTAAGGCCGCTGGGGACGTGCATGGCAGAGGTTGCCTCAATTTTGCAGAAGTACTTTTGAGGCAAACGTTTTTCTTTTAAGGGCTTGTGCAGAAAAAGAAAAAAGCAAACAAATTATTACTGGAGAAACACCTTTTAAAATGTTTGCTGTGATAATAGAAGTGCTTAATGTGCACAAGGATGCCGTTCTTTTTCTGAAGAGGGATGTCACGAGCACTCAGCAGTAGCCTCCTTCCTTGCTGGCTGTGTGTTTGGGATGCTGCTGCCTTAGACCGCGCTCGGCTTCGTACCCTTCCATACCATTTTTTGAGCCTCTAGCTAATTGGATTGTCTCTGCTCCCCACTTGCTGTGATTGCAGCTGGCTGGAGCTGGGTGCGGCAGTATCGATCCTTCAGACGGGATTGTTTTATGGAGGCTCTCTCATTTCTTGCCAGCCCAACTCCCTCTCCCATGCGAATGACATTTGAAGAAGCAGCGAGCGTCGCGGTGCCCTGCCTGAAATCCTGGGAACAAGCTGAGCGCAAATTGCTCCTCTCTGTTGTGTTTTGTGCAACCTTTGCTTTGTAGGTTGACGTCCATTTTGAGCAGATAGCCGGGCTCGTTGGGGCTGTGCAGGGTTTCCCAGCGTGGGCAGGCTGCTGGCTGGCTTTTTCACAGCGGCTGAATCATTCCTTGCTCCCGTTAAGGACCGCAGGGCCCCTCTTAACGAACATCCCGCTCCGTGCTCTGTCCTTTCCATCGCTTCCGAAGGGTGGGATTGTTTAGAGAGGTGGAATTGCTGGCAGATGCACGCCGTGAGCGTTGCCGCTGAGTCTAATTGGTTTTGCTTTTGGAAAAACCTCCCGTTTGCTGCGAGATGAGCCTTGTGCAGGGCCCACGCTCCCCGGTGCGGCTGCATGAGCAGCTCTCCCAGCTCCCGCTTGTGTAGAGAGTGCACGCTGCTGGCCCAGGGTGCCGGGACAAGAAACCAGGGTGCCCTGGCCCTGTAAAGAGCCCAGAGAAAGCAGAAGAGGATTGCCATGCTTGCCCGAGATTCATTTTGGCATTTTCACTGGGAGACCCAGCCTGAGGAGCAAAGGTGGAAAGTAGGCTCAGCTGAGGTTGATGTTTCTTCACATTCCTAGGAGTAGGGCGGTGGCAGCTGAGCCTTGGCCAGCTCGCTGCATCTAACACTGTCCACCTCCAGTCCCCTTAGAAGGTTAGGCTGCGGGATCATTTCGGAATCGTGAGCTATCAGACCAGGCTTTCTCAATAAATAGTTGTGTTGCTTTTGCCAGCAGTTCGACCCTGAAAAGCAGTCTTGTAGGTGGCAGGATGAGGTCTGTAGGCTGTGAACCCATCAAGAGCGTGCGCTGGGACCCTTGGAGGGCTCCTGTGCAGCACCTGAGGCTTTGGAGGTCTCTGAGCCAGGACCATGCTGGCATTGCAGGTAGCAGCGGGTCCAGCCAGGGCCCATGGGGCAGGACGCAGGGAGCCGCTGCTGTCTCGTGGGATGGGAGGCGCTGCCCAGCCCAGACGTCTCCATGAGAGGGTGCTGTGGGACCCGCTCAGCACCCAGAGGCACTGGTGTGGCCCTGCTCCCTTCTCTAGTGCTGCCAGACAGGCAGATGTCCCTGTGTCCAGGCTTTGCCTGAGCCCCCAGACTGGACCTGGCCATCAGGAGCTCTCACTGTGGTGGGGTGTAGCTCTGTAAGCGTGCACCTCCACTGCTTAATGTACCCGAGAGGGATTTTTAACCCAGCCTGCCTTTGAAAAGCAGCCCCATGACTGGCAGGATGATCCTAAGACCCTGGCTTGTCTGGATCTGGGGATGCTTTTACAGCTGGCTCTGACTGTGGGAGCTGAAAGCGGTGCTGGGCTGGCTGTGTCCCACCTCTGGGGATCGTTATAGACTGACCGTGTGGAGCAGGACAACCAGGCCGTGGCACATTGGGAGCTCCCGGCCACAAGCAGGACAAATCAGTGTGCTACGGCCATCTCATCTCACCTCTCCTTGCAGGGGAACACCGAATTGGAGCCCCTGTTCCCAAGCTGCTCCTTGGGCGTTTCAGACTCTTCCTTGTTCTCTGCCTTTCCTGTGTCAGAAAAATTAATTCTAGTGAAGGAGGAGGAAGAGAAAGGTAACAAAATGGCTTTTGGCCAGGGGTAGTTATAGAAAGCCCTCTCCTCCGAGGTCTGGTGTTGGTGCAGTGGCTGAGGGAGTTCAGGGTTCTTTAGTAGAACTTTCATCAGGTGGGACTTGTTAGGGACAGGCTCTGTCCCCACATCACCCAGTGGCTGCTGCTGTGGCCTAGATGGCTACAGGGAGCCCCTCTCCGTGCTGAGCTGCAGTCAGGGTTTGGAGAGGTGTCTGCCCCGGACGCTGACGCTGCTGTGTGTGGCCGCAGCAGGGCTTTCCCCAGCAGCAGTGAGTGGGGGCTCGCTGGCTGGTCTGGTGGCCTGGCCCCGCGTGGTGACAGCTCAGCGTGGTCCCTTGGCGCGTGGGTAGCACGTGGGCCTGGCAACCTGGTGGTGGTACTTCTGCTTCTGCTGCTGCTGCTGCTGTTGGGTGTCTGTCCCTCTTCGGGCAGGCGCCTTCAGTCCCTTCGGTTTTGTCTCCTGTCTCTAGGTGAAGATAATGACCGAGAAGGAGCTCCTGGCTGTGGCCTGTGAGCAGTTCTTGGGGAAGAACGTGCAGGATGTGAAGAACGTGGTCCTTCAGACGCTGGAGGGACATCTGCGCTCCATCCTAGGTGCGGAGGGGTTCGCGCTCTTGAAGGCATCTTGAGTAGCTTTCTCCCTTCTCTGCTGGCCAGTCCCACCAGTACTGCTGCCACCGCAGCAGCCACAACGGGTGCTTCCTCCGCTGCCTGCAGAGGTGGCATCTCAGGTTCTTCCTTTCCTACAGCAGCTCCTGCTGCGTGGCTGAGTGTTGCGATAAATGAGTTTTCAGTAAGAGATGTAGTTGCAGTAAGAGATGTCTGAGTCCCCACGGGTTACAGGTAGCACGTGTGCGTGGTGGTTGCGCTTGTGAGACTGAGTGGTGCACGCTGCAGGGTCCGTGCAGAGGATTACACCCTTGTGCCCAGACCTGAAGAGATGAGGGGCAATAGGGATGTTGCTGAGCTTAGACCCACACCATTGTGTGTTGCTTCTTCCAAATAAAATGCCTCTCCTTCCTTCCCTCTGCAGGTACCCTGACGGTGGAGCAGATTTACCAGGACAGGGATCAGTTTGCCAAGCTGGTGCGGGAGGTGGCAGCTCCTGACGTGGGCCGCATGGGTATCGAGATCCTGAGCTTTACCATCAAGGTAGGCGCAGACGCAGGGCACCGCGCTACGGGGCACCCAGCAGCGCTGCAGGAGCGGCACAACGGAGCCTGGCCCCGGCTCCTCTGCTGCGGCTGGCTGAAAGGCTCCGGCTGACAGCCTGCCCCAGCCCTGCGGGAGTTTCCATGACAGCCGCCGCAGCATGTCCTGTATCCAGGCAGCTAGGCAGAGAGCACCCGGTTGGCTCTGTAAACACGGCTCGTGGAGAGAGCGCGCTGATAACTGAGCCTCCAGGGAGTCGGAGGGAAGATGTCGGGAGAGCCCGCCTCTCCCTGTCATGCCTGTTTCTGTTTGGCAGCAGGCTGACGTGGCTCTTTCTGACCCCGCTCTAACCGCACAAACGGTTGCTCTGAGCTTCAACGGGAAGGGAACAAGATGGAGTCGCTCGTTTGAAGCGGTTGTGACTTATCTTCCCCTCTCCAGGATGTCTATGATAAAGTGGATTACCTGAGCTCCCTGGGAAAGACTCAGACTGCGGCTGTCCGAAGGGACGCAGACATCGGGGTGGCAGAAGCCGAGCGAGATGCTGGCATTCGAGTGAGTCCGAAGACGTGCTGGGCTTCCCCAAATCAGCCCATTTTGCTCCAGGTGCACACCCTGGAGCTCTGCTCTCTGTTTCCTCTCTGCAGGAGGCAGAGTGCAAGAAGGAAATGCTGGATGTCAAGTTCATGGCAGATACCAAAATAGCAGATTCCAGACGGGCTTTCGAATTGCAGAAAGCTGCCTTCAGTGAGGAGGTCAACATTAAGGTGAGAGGTACCTGACAGCCCACCACTGTTCTCTGGCTGGTTCCTGATGGTGGTGGTAGCTCTGAGACTGTCCAGCTTCCTCTTCCTGCATGTGTTAGGAGGGCTGGAGGTGGAGAACCCAGGTTTCTACGTCGCGGTGTGTGCTCCTTGCTCATGCCCTGTTTCCAACAGTTAGGGTGGACTAGGAGGAGGTGGAAGGATGGAGAGGGTCATCCAAGCTGAACCTGGAGCTGGCTGGGCTCAAGTGCTGTGGGAAGAGCACGTGGGGAAGGACAGCAAGTGCAGCTCTGAGGATAGGGATGTCACCTCTGGGTGGAGGTTTGGTCCAGAGCAGGAGCCATGTCTGTTTTCAGGGCCTGCCCAGGGTCCTTACGTCTGCACACAGGAGTTCACAGCTAAGACCCCTCTTCTCATCTCTCCTGTGTGCAGACTGCAGAGGCTCAGCTGGCCTACGAGCTCCAGAGCGCCCGGGAGCAGCAGAAGATCCGCCAGGAGGAAATTGAAATCGAGGTGGTGCAGCGCAAGAAGCAGATCGACGTCGAAGAGAAAGAGATCATCCGGATGGAGAAGGAGCTGATAGCCACTGTGAAGCGGCCGGCTGAGGCCGAAGCCTACCGTATCCAGCAGATCGCCGAGGGCGAGAAGTGAGTGAGGCCGTGGCCTGGTCCAGCCCTGAGCTCAGCTGCACGCTGCGGTGAGGTGGGAGCAAAGTGCAGCTGAAATCCAGCTCGTGGGCTCTCTGTGGGGCAGGCACATGGCTGACGGAGGGAGGGAAGCGGTGCTGGGTACGCTGTGGGGATCTGGGCTGCTGGAGGGCTGGGTTTCCATTTCTAGGGTGAAGCAAGTCCTCCTTGCTCAGGCGGAGGCAGAAAAGATCCGCAAGATAGGAGAAGCGGAGGCTTTTGTGATTGAGGCCATCGGGATGGCGGAGGCTGAGAGGATGAAGCTGAAGGCCGAAGCGCTCCAGCAGTATGGAGACGCTGCCCAGCTGGCTCTGGTGCTGGATGCGCTGCCGGAGGTGAGGAGGGAGCAGCTTTTCCCTGCTCCGGGCAGAGTTCCCAGGCTGGGCCAGGTCTCATGGGGCACAGAGTGGTCCCAGCAGGCTGGCAAGCAGCTCCTTGGCTCTCTGCTCATCCCGCCCTCCTTCCCTGCCTCCCCAGATCGCTGCCAAAGTGTCTGCTCCCCTCTCCAAAGTGGACGAGATCGTTATTCTCAGCGGGGAGGGCGGCAGCACGACGTCTGAGGTGAACCGTCTGCTGGCCGAGATCCCTGCCTCCGTGCGCGCCATCACCGGCGTGGATCTCACAAAGGTGAGCTGGGCACCGGCAACTGGCAAATCCTGTGGTTCTTAGGGCGCGGGGAGTTGCCTGAAAACTTTCAGGCTCCTAGGGAGCCTCTCCTTCCCCAGCCCTGCCCAGCTGCAGAGCGTGGGCAGCTCCCTGCCTCCCCCTCCTCCGGCCCTAACGGCTTCTCTCTTCCCCTCCTACAGATCCCCCTGATCCAAAAAGCCACTGGGGCGCAGGCGTGAGGCTGGCCACCCCAAAGCTAGTGAAGATCACTCCCTGTTATGCACTCAGACTTCAACTGCCTTCAACACGTGGGAATTCCTTTTATATCAAAGACGATTGGAGTTTCGTTTTTAAGCTCTGGTGCCTTATTTTGTAGGGCCAGAAAGATGCATGTCCAATCAGCTGCTTTTTTTTTTTATTACAAAGGGTGGGAGGGGATTTATTTTGTAATTAACTGTATATTGTATCAGGCTGGGGTTTGGATCCGATCCGCAGTTACGACTGGCAGCTCATCTGGTGTTGCAATCCCGGTGCCTTGCTGTTCTCTTTCCTTAGGCAGCCGCCCGCAGCTGGGAGCAGCGGCTCGGCGGGACGCGGAGCGTGGAGCTGTAGGAAAAGAGCAGCCAGGACCCACCTCCCCCGGGCTCCCTGCCCTCCCGCAGCCACTCTCCTGGGCGCTGCCCACCCCTGCCTCTGCCCACAAGCTGTTTTTGTGGCTGGCTTTCCCCGTCTGCGTGTCTCGCCCGCAGAGCCCCCGCGGTGCTAGCAGCCCTGCCCAGGCAGGGAGATGGTGGAGGTGGCCGTCACCCCCTGGCAGGGTGACAATCCGGTACTGCCCGTGGGTGCTACAGTCAGTGCCCGCTCCTATGCTGCATTCCCTCAGGGAAGTTTTTTTTCCCGGGATCTGGAGTCGGGTGAGCTCTGGGACGCTGATGGAGCGTTAGTGGGGGGATCCCAGCTCAGCCCTGGTCAGAGCCGGGCTTGGCGAGGTCCCTCCGCCAGGAATGCCAAAAAGTCACGCTGTGCCAAAGCCCCCCCGTCCTCTGCGAGGGAGGAGAAACCCCCGAGGCTGCTGTCCCCAGGTGCCGTGGTACCTCTGGACCCCCACAGCTACTCAAGCCAGGGGGTGACAGGGACACGGGGGACCGGGCAGGGTGCTGTTTTAAGGAAAAGCTCCTCTGGCACCATCGCCTGCACAGCTGGCCGGGGACCAGCGCTCCTGCAGCTGCTGCTGTGGCCCTGAGGCTGTGACAAGGAGCTGCCCCGGCCCCTTCCTCGCTCGGTCCCCCTGTCCCTTATGGCCAGTGGCTTTGCTGCCCTGAGTGACGATGTGAAAGAGGTTGTTCCCTCTGTGCGATCCATACTCCCCACAGTGCCACTGGGACCCTGCGCTGGCCCGTGCCCCTTCCCCGCCTGTTTTGTCGCCTGTAGCACACCCCATGTGAAGTCAGCCTGGCGCTGCTGTGGGGTGCTGACCTGTGCCAGCACCGCAGGGTGCTGGGGGACCCTTCGCCGGCTCCTTCACCCACAGCTCGGTGCCAGCCCCTCCATTGCTGTGAGGTGGGTGCGGGGACCCGGCTCCCCCTCCGCCCTCCCGGCAGTGCCCCCCCGGTACTGGTCAGTCCCTGTGCCAGGAGTGACCCGCTGTGGGGCGGATGGTTGCTGCAGGGCCAGCGGGACCCCCGTCCCCCTCCCTGCCGCCGGGGTGGGGAGGATTGGCGTTATCGGCCCCCGGCTTGCGCTGGGGCCACGGGGCCGCCGGCGCAGATCTGGCGCGTGCTGGCGGGCGTGCCGGGCGAGGCGCCCTATCTGCATGTGCGTGTGCATGCCTGCGTCCCCGCGACCGTCACTGCTGTGTGATAATAAAGCCTTTTGTCACCGCCCGCCCTGGCTCTCGTCTTGCGCCTCCTGCGCCCGTTCCCCCCGCCGCGGCACCCCAGGCCGAGAGCCGGTGCTCGACCCGCCGTGGCGTTGGCTGGCCCCGGAGCGGGCGAGCGTTCCTGTTGGGATCTGGGAACAAGGCATGCGTGGAAGTGAAGTCCCTGCTCCTGCAAAGCTCCTGGGAGCTCACGGTGCCCGTGTCCTTGCCCCGTGCCCAGGGCAGCTCCCGGCCAGCCCGAGGTGGGGCAGAGCCTTGTCCTGTTCCTTCACGGCCGAATTAAGGGCTGGCTCTGCCAGCGCAGCCCCCTGCGCCCCTGGGGGGTCAGGCAGCACCCATTTCCTGTGGCACCTCGTGGGCCTGGTGTCCCCATCCCAGCCCCGCACGCTCTTCCCCGCACTGGGGGACAGCAGGGTGGCTCTGGGGGTACCTGTTCCTTTCGGGGTTGGCTTGCAAGCAGGAGCAGTGGCAGCCGGTGGCGGGGTTCACACGCGGGGGGCTTTGCTGCACTGCCCTCCCTGGGACAAGGGGGGGTTCCCTTGTGCCTTCAGGAGCCTGTGTCCCCCCAGGACTGGGCAGGGGCACTGGCAGGACGAAAGGCCTTGTCCCACATGTCCCACAGCAGGGTGGCCCTGCAGACAGACCGGGTGGGGACAGCTCAGCAGCCCCCCCATGGCTCCCTATCCGCAGGCAGACGTGCTGCGGGAGGGCTGCGGCGCCCGGGGGTCCCCTGCGGCACCCTGGGGTCCCCGCACCAGCTCAACAGTGCCGGCCTGGGGGACACTTAGGCCCCCTCTGCCCCGTGGGGTGCAGCAGGGTGCAGGGCCGTGGGGCAGGACCACCCCCGGGTGCCGTGGGTGCTGAGCGGGCGCGGGGGCCGGCGGGGGTGGGGATGATCCATGGCGCTGACCGGGCTTGGGGGACTCCTGGGGACACTTTGCCTGTGTCCTTGCTATAGGTGCTGGGGCGCCTGTGCCACAGTGCCCTTGGACACCTCTGGGTGACAGCAGGGGCCAAAGCCAGGAGGGGACAGTCCCTCTTGGCCCCCAAGTCCCGGTGTCCTCTTGCCCAGGGGCCGGCTGGTGCTGGGGCTTGACCCAGGGTCTGGCCGGGCCGGGGGGAGCGCGGGTGATGCTGCCCCTGTTCCTGTCACCCAGAGGTGACAGCAGGTCTGGGGACACCTCGTGTGCCAGGGCAGGGTCCCCGATAGCCGGGCGCTGCTGCTTATCGGGGTCCCCCAAGCGCAGACGGCCCCGGTGAGGGGTTATCACCTCCCTGCAGCCGGCTTCCAGGAACGCCGGTGCGTCCCGGCACAAACAACCGGGCGCGATGGCATGGCTGGCCGCAGGCCTTGTGGGGACAGGTGGGGCTGGGGACACGTGTGGCTGGGGGACACGTATGACCAGGCTCATGCACAGGCGTGCGACACTCATGGCAAGGGGCTGCAAACATTTGGGGACACACGTGGCCCCGGGACAAGTGTGACCGGGGTCACACGCGATGAGGTGACACAGCCCTCTTGGGGACACGCGTGGCCAAGGAGACACGTCTTTGGGGACTCACAGCTGGGGGATACGTGTCCTTGCAGGCTGGGGAGGGGCACATCTTTTTTTTGGGGGGGACACTGCTATGGGACATGTCCCTTGGGGAGGGGACCCTGGGGGGGGTCACAAGCTCCTTACACGCTCATCCAGGAGTGCCTGCACCTCCGTGCCCCCCGCCACCACCCCAGGTCCCATCCCCGTGGAGCTGCCACCTTGTCACATCCGAAAACCCTGTCCAGTAACTGGGAACCGTTTTTTAATGGGTGGCTCCCAGTTTGGGGTCTCTGCACTCACGGGTCCTGGTGACCACAGGGGTCAAGGCATGAGGACGGGGGGGTTGCGGGGGGCCACCCACCGTGCCAGAGGCACGGTGGGTGGCCCCCCGCAACCCCCCCGTCCCCAAGCCCCACCGAGGGCTATGCCAGGCTGAGGGGAGCTGTTTGGGCTGTTCCCCACCCCGGGCACGAAGGGGTTAAGGTCCCGTTCCCCCCCCGTCCGTCCCCCCCCCGTCCAGCTGTGCAGTGCAGATGTGAGATATGCAGATGAGGCAGAGCAGGTTTTATAAGGCGGGCGCAGACCCAGCGCCCCGCAAAATCCCAGTGCCACCCCCCCGTCACCATAGGTAGGTGCCCACCTACTGCGGAGCCACTGTCCTGCTCCGGGGTGGTGGGATTTTGGGGGGACAAGGAGAGCGTAAAGGGGGATGTTGGGGTCAGGAGGCTACTGGGAGCCTCTGTCCCGCTCTGGGGTGGTGGGATTTGGGGGGGGTGAAGTGGAGGGTAAGGGGGTGCTGGGGTTGGGAGCTTGTGTCCCTGTTCTGGGACAGGGGGGATGATGGGGTCTGGGGGGCTACTGGGAGCCTCCATCCTACTCCAGGGTGACGGGATCTGGGGGGACAAATGGGGGGTAGAGGGGTGCTGGGGTGGGGAGGCCGTTGGGAGCCTTCATCTCACTCTGGGGCAGTGGGACCAGGGGGACAGGGATGGGACATGGGGGATTACGGGGTTGGGGGGCTACTGGGAACCTCCGTCCTGCTCTGGAGTGGTGGGATTTGGGGGGATAAAGATGGGAGTAGGGGGATACTGGGGTGGGGACGCCATCAAGAGCCTCCATCCTGCTCTGGGATGGTGGGATTTGGGGGCATAACGAGGGAGCAGAGGGGGACGCCGGGGTGGGGAGGCCGTTGGGAGCCTCCATCGCGCTGGGGGGCAGTGGGACGAGGGGGTCAGGGACGGGGCGGGAGCGACGCCGGGGTGGGCAGGCAGTGACCCCAGTCCTGCGTCGGCTAACCACGCTCTCCCCGCCGCGCAGGCGCTGCTCGCCGTCGGCCCCGCGGCACGCCGCCCGCCGCCCCGGGCAGGATATCATCGTATACTGTAAGTCGGCTATGAGACACTACAGTATAGATGATGTACTCCCCCGGGCCGCACCCGCCCCGGGCCCCGAGCCGGGCTGCCACGCCGGACCCCCACGAGGCGCGACGGGGGACGTGGGCCAGGAATCTGGGGGGACGCGCTCGAGGGGGGCGTACGGGGTGGGGAAACGGGGGGACTGGGGCAGCCTGAGGTGCGAGCGGGGCTGGGCGCAGCCAGGGACCCGCGGCCGGCGGGGAAACCGTTACCATTACTGAGTTTAGTAATGGTAACGGTTCTGCCGACGGTCGGGCACACGGCGGAGCACGGCACGGCTCGGCACGGCACGGCGCAACACGGCACGGACACGCGGCGATGGAGCCCAGGGCCGCGCACGGGGCAATAAAGGCGGTTACGGCACCACGGCTCTGTCTCTCCTTCTCCATCGCGTCCCAGTGGCGGGGCTGGGTCACTGGGCATACTGGGAGACTATGGGTGCACTGGGTGCAGGGCGGGACAGGGAACCTTGCAGGGCAGGGGGCACTGGAGCATGTTGGGGTGTACTGCAGAGGGCACTGGGGAGAACTGGGAGGCACTGGGGTGTGTTGTGGAGGGGGGACTGGGGGAGCGTTGGGGTGTGGTGCAGGGCGAGCACTGGGGTGCAACAGGGTTGCGTGGAAGAGGGGAGCTGGGAGCACTGGGGCTCACTGGGGAGCACAGAGGAGTGGTCGGACTCATGGGGCGGGTTGTGGGGGGGAACTGGGCACACTGGGGTGCACTGGGGTGGACTGGGGGGTGTTGTGGGAGGCAGTGGAGCACACTGGGCTGTGTGTCAGAGTCACTGGGAGCACTGTGCTGTGTGTTGGAGTCACTGGGAGCACAGTGCTGTGTGTCAGAGTCACTGGGAGCACTGTGCTGTGTGCTGGAGTCACTGGGAGCACAGTGCTGTGTGTCAGGGTCACTGGGAGCACTGGGAGCACTGTGCTGTGTGTTGGAGTCACTGGGAACACTGGGAGAACTGGGGGCACTGGGAGCGCTGGGCTGTGTTTCAGGGTCACTGAGAGCACTGTGCTGTGTGTCGGAGTCACTGGGAGCACAGTGCTGTGTGTCAGGGTCACTGGGAGCGCTGGGAGCACTGTGCTCTGTGTTGGAGTCACTGGGAACAATGGGAGAACTGGGAGCACTGTGCTGTGTGTTGAAGTCACTGGGAACACTGGGAGAACTGGGAGCACTGTGCTGTGCGTTGAAGTCACTGGGAACACTGGGAGAACTGGGAGCACTGGGAGCGCTGGGCTGCGTGTCGGGGTCACTGGTAGCACCGGTCTCACGTCGCGGCCCTGCGCCGCGCGGCGGGGCCGGCAGGGGGCGCTCCCGCCGCCATGTTCCCGCCCACTCTCCGCCCTTGCCCCGCCCACTCTCCGCCCTTGCCCCGCCCACTCTCCGCCCTTGCCCCGCCCACTCTCCGCCCTTGCCCCGCCCACTCCGCCCACCACCCGCTTCCTCCCCACAGCCCCCTGCGGCGGAGAGCGGCGCTCTGGCTCCTGCCCGCCTCCTCTCTGTGCTCCCCCGCTTTGCGCCAATGAGGGCGGGCGCCGCGCGCGCTCCCAGCCTGCCCGGCGGCAGGCCAAGATGGCGGCGCCCGTCGCAGTGGCGGCGGCCCGGGCCTTGCGCTGCGCTGTGAGGGGCACCGCGGCCGGACCGCTCCTGCGGGGCCCAGGTGGGGCGGGGGCGGACGGGGCCGTGAGGCGGCGGGCAGTGAGGCCGGGTTCCGCCGCGGGGCGCGTTTCCGAGGCGAGGCGGGTGGCGGGGCTGCTGCGTAGCGGGGGCGTCAGGCTGGGGCGAGGCCGGCACAGAGGCCCTGGGTGAGGGGGGGAGAGCTGCCCGGGCGCTGCGGGGCGGGGAGGAAGGGGACAACAGATTTTTAGGGGTGTTTTCGGTACATGCCGGTGTTTGCTGCTCTCCTTCCAGCCCGTCTCCTGGAGAGCTGTGCCCCGCGGGCCGCCGCGCCCCCCGCCCGCTGGAGCGGGAGCAGCTCCGCGCTGGGCAGCATCCTGGGCGTCCCCGCCGAAAAGCCAACCGGAGCCCTGGGCCAGCACCCGCCGCCCGTCGCCACCAGCAAAGGTGAGTGGTACCAGCTGCTGCCCGGGTCCCAGCGCTGGGACAGACCGTCCGGACCCACCGTGGGGTTCAGCAGTGTTTAACCTCCTTCTTTCTCCTGGCAGAGGAACAAGACCGGCTGTTACAGTATCAGCCTGACCAGCCCCAAAACCCCAAGGTTTTAAGAATTGCCATCATCGGAGCGCCCAATGCTGGGAAGTCCACACTCTCGAATCAGCTCTTGGGCAGAAAGGTAAAGCTGGGATGGAGCAACAAGTTCCGGCTGCTAAATCATGTTTTTCGACATATTCTGTCTGTGTAACGTGTTTTATTTCTTACAGGTTTTCCCTGTCTCTCAAAAAGTGCACACAACCCGCTGCAAAGCCCGAGGTGTCGTCACATACAAGGACACACAGCTGGTGAGCGTCCGGTCCCGCTCCTGCCTGGGGCAGCAGGCAGTGTTAGTCAGAAAGTGCGGGGTTTTCTCGCTTGTATGCCATGGGGCCACTTCTGATTGCACAAATACAAGTTTTAGCTTATGTTATTTAGCCACTAACTGCAGGTTGCCTTACAAGATCTGTCTTTTCCTCTTTCTAGATCATTCTGGACACACCTGGCCTCACTAGTCCCCTTAAAGCCAAAAGGTATCGCTGCTGTAGTGGGGAGAGTGATGGAAGTGCTGTTCATCAAGGTCCAATAAAACCAGAGAGTGAATGCCACTGTGCAGAGTTTGTAAAATAGGAGTGAGAGGAATGTATATTTTTAGCCTTATTTTGGTCTCTGAACTTTTTTTTCTTGTTGCAGTCTCAGTAGCACACAGAGCCTGAGGGTGATTCCGCATATGTGCGTGTAACGAGGGGTGTCACAGCCCCTAAGGCTGGGGTGTCCGCTGGAGTGATGCAAAACACTGGTTTTCCCGCCTTTTGAGAGGCAGGAAGGCGATTGTGATCAAGTATGTCTGGCTTACTGCTTTACATTTGTCTTTCAGACATAAATTAGAAGAAGCCATGCTGACAGACCCGTTGGACAGCATGAAACACGCGGATTTGGGTGGGTACTCACCTTCTGTTGGATCGAGCCAAACCCTTTGTCTGCCACAGAAGTTCACAGCCCTACAGCTGTGGTGTCTGGATGTTCACTGGGCAGCAAAGGCAGCCCTGGGAGCATGAACTAGGAGGGAGGAGGAAAGGGCAGTGAAAAGATTTTTAAATACTGAGCTGAGGAGGAGATGAGAACTGCCTGGTGCTGAGAGAGGGCAGCTTGGGTTAATAGCTGGACTTGGACGTTGAGTTTTAGCATGTGTGATGTCATTAGAATCACTGATATAAACTGCATTTTATTGCTTTATCAATAAAAATGCTCCTTTTTGGTTCCATCTGCGTGCTGTCCTGCAGAAAAGAGAAAAGTAGCAGCAGGAGGGAGGTGATCATACACTATAGAGAAGCTGGAAACGAACATTTTGGAAAACGCAGGTTCATCGTGTTTCCCTCGCTCTTTTCTGGCAGTTCTGGTTTTGGTGGACGTGTCGGATCACTGGACACGAAACTGCCTGAGCAAGGAGGTGCTGAAGTGTCTTTCGCAGTTTCCCCAGATCCCCAGCGTCCTGGTTCTGAACAAGGTAAATGAGGAGCTTGTTCTTTCCGCCTTCTGCAGCGTGTTACGCCGGTGTCTGCAGACAGCACCCGGCATCAGCGGCGATGTGTTTTCAGGTCGCTGAGCCGGGGTTTGTTAAAGGACACCGTTTTCCCTCTCCAGTCCAGAATATTTAAGTGTATGTTGCATACTCACGCATCTCTGAAGCTGTGTGCTGCGGGCTGGGGTTTAAATCAGCCTGGGAAGAGGAGCTGGCACCGCGGTGGGGTTGGCCAGTGAGAATCTCAGCAGAGCTGACGGAGAATGTGTTGCTGTCAGGTTCACAGCGTTTGGGCACACTGTGCTGGAACTGCTGTCACACTCTGGGTTGGCTTCTGGTCAGAAAACTGTCCGGCTCTGTTGCAGAAGCCTTGTCCTGCAGCAGCTGCCTCCCCTGGGTGGTTTCTTCTGGCTCCTTCGGATCCAGGGCCCAGCTGCCAACCTCATTTAGGACAAATTCCTGACACCTCTCTCTCTCTGTCTCTCTCACGTTAGGTGGATCTGCTAAAGAAAAAATTCATCCTGCTGGAACTAGTAAATGAGCTAACAGAGGGAATTGTAAACGGAAAGAAACTGGAAGTGACATCTGCTTTTAGAAATGATTCCAGTTCCTCAGCAAAGTCTCGTCTTCAGGTCACTTGGGCTTCTCCGCCTGAGAACAGGGCTCCTGAGTCTCGCTGTCTGCGGGAAGCAGATGAAGCCCAGGAAGGCTCTAGCTTGGACGAGAGCAGTGAAATGAGGGGTTCTGAGTCCAGCCTTCTCACAGAAGCACGAGAGCCGAAGGACTGTGGACCCAGAGATCTGAAAGATATGAAAGGCTGGCCGTACTTCCAGGAGATCTTCATGCTGGCAGCTCTGCACGGGGAGGAGGTGGATACGCTCAAGGTAGCTGCGCTCTGAACTTCTGTTACGCGTTGAGGGGGGTGCTCCTGCCCTTGTGGGACCCTGGTACTTCACGCTGAGCCTCATCTCCTGCGAGGAGGTAGCAGAGCTGCTGTTCTTGGCCTGGGGTGCGAGGGGGAAGTGTCTTCTGTTGATGTGGAGTACGTCCGTACTGTATGTCCAGTCTTTCCTGTACAAAACTCTTCTTTCGGGCTTTCCAAACAGCAGCCTGTTCCTAATGACAAAGCCACCCAGCACATTGTCTTGCAGCTGTGAGGGACGCTGTGGGCTTTTATAACTCACACAGACAGCTGTGACCCTTCAGCAGGGTTCGAGTTTCAGAAGCTTCCCTTTCTCCTTTCCCCGCCAAAGATACTCAACTCCTGAGCGCAGGGGCTGGTGGTAGGTGGCAGCTGATGGGTGTGATCTGTGCCCGCAGCGATACCTCCTGATGCAAGCCAAGCCAGGCCCTTGGGAGTTTCACAGCGGGGTCCTGACCAGCCAGTCACCTCAAGAGGTCTGTGATAATATCATCAGGGAGAAGATACTGGAGTACCTGCCGCTGGAAGTGCCCTACGGCGTGATTCAGGTGGGAAGCGTGCGCACGCAGACTTGCCTTGGAGCTGTTTTATTGGAAATGTCGGACAGCGTGATGAGAATCCTTTTGTTTGAATCTGTGAAATCTGCCAGGCTCTTCGTGGGGTGACGTGGGACTTGCGTGTCAGGTGCTGTGACGCCCTTTGTGTGTTGGAAGGGGGAGCGGCATCGTGTGCTTCGTGTCGGGGAGCCGAGCTGTCGTCTCTGAGGGAGCGGCGTTCGCTGTTCCCGCGATGCTTTGCGGAATTGCTCAGCGTGCTCTTGCTGTTGCAGGTGACGGAGATGTGGGAGGAAGGACCAAGTGGGGAGCTCCTCATTGTGCAGAACCTCTTGGTCCCAAGGAAGTCTCATATGGTGAGTAACAGAAGAGAGATGGGGCGCTGGGGAGCTGAAAGGGGGTTCCCCAGGTCCAGCCCTGTGCATCCTTGCTGTGACCTCCTCTCCCTCAGCTGTGACGTCTCTGTTGGGAAGAGCCAGGTGCCCGACGCAGTCACGGTTACGCCTTTCTGAGGTTGCCCGTGGTTTGATCTTGGGATTTCTCTCACTGCTGTATCCCCTTGAGTTGCTTCTGTGGCTGCATTGTGTTTTTCTTGGGTGATTCCTCCCCGCAGTTAAGCGATGTAAGGATGGGTATGATGATCTTCTCTCTGGGTTTTGATACAGATGATGTTGATTGGAAGAGGAGGTAAAGTTATCAGCAGGATTGCTCAGGAGGCTGGCCAGGACCTGATGAACGCTTTCCTGTGTGATGTCCGCTTGAAGCTCAAGGTGGAGGTGAAGAGTTGAGCTCTTTGCACGTGTTTTAACAGCCCTCGAGCTCTCTGGTCGTGCGGAGAAACCGGTCCCGTTTTCCCCTGCGGGTATCTTGGCGCCTTTGTTCAATTCGGAAACAGAGGATGATGGAATCAATGTAGCGGGCTGAAGTAGAATATATTATTCTTTGGGAGAATGGCCCAAACTGAAATAAAATCTTCGGACTTTCTATGGCACCTTATCCTGTGGAAGCTGGGGAATGGACATCAGAGAACCAGCTGCACACGGGATTCTAGCACTGCGTTTGCAGAGCTGTCATCCGCTTCTGTCTCCTGCGTCGGTGCTGTCAGGAGTTTGTGCCTGGGAGTTCAGGAGCTTGTTCCTTCTCTTTTCTGCTGTCATCCTTTCCTCCAGCTTCCTAAGCAGCTCGCTGCTCTTGGCGTGTGGTGCTCGCTCCAGAGGGGTGAGTCTGATCGCAGACCCTTCTGAGTGGTTTACTGGAGAAACAGAAATGGAACTGTGATCTGGTCTCTGTGTGTCTACAAGCTGCTTCCCTGACCGCTGGTGCGGGGAGCAGGGAGGTCAGAGAGCGGCTCACTGGGCTTGCGAGCGTTTGCTGGAGCATATGAATCAGAAAGGGAGCAGGGAACCGGTGTCTTTCTGCCTCTCCACACCTTGTTTTTGGTGCCCAGTGGGGTCCTGCCTGTCCGTGTTTGGTCTGGAGATGCCCGAATAGTTTATTGCGCCCGTGTTACTGTAAACTCATTACTCTCTGCACCAGGGTGGCAGATACAAATGCAGAGGCCGTCGCAGCGTGGTGAAAAGCAGCGAGTTCCGCAGCTCAGGTGCGATGGGGTGGTGGGGATAGAGAGGAGCTGGCACGGGTCAGGGCGCGAGCAAGGCTTGGAGGCTGGAGAGGCGGTTTGGGGCACTGCGTGCCGCTCTGCGGAGCCCGGGACGTGGAGCCTGGCACCGCACGTGTGTGGGCCCGGGCACCCCTGCCACTCCCTGTGTGGACCTGGTGTTTAGGGGCTTGAGTTTCATCTCTGCGCACCACCGTGCTCGGGTGTTTGGAGCGCTGTGTAGCTTCCTGCCGGAAAACCGGGTAAATGCCCGTGTGCCGTTAGAAATGAACGTCCCCGAGCGAGGGGGCCGCGGGGCCCCGACAGTTAAATGGGGAGACCTGGCGGAGTCTGCTGCGGACTCTGCTCCTGCCTGGAGCCCAAACCTGTTGAGCAAACCCCCTGCCCACCTTCCTGCTCTGGTGCAACGTCAAGAGAAAAGCCTGCGTCTGAGCTTGTGAAGGATACAGCCGTCCGGAATGCGGGAAAAGCCGGGCTCAGAAGGCTCCAGAGGTGCGTGCTGGCTGGCATTGTTTCCCCCGAGCAGGGGACACCGTGGCCCTTGGAATGCCTCTCTCCAGCTCCTGTATTTTCCTTGCAATAAAATGAGGTCCCAGCACAGGCGATTGTTCTCATCTCCTTTCTTTCCCCCGACAGCCACCTTCCATCCGTTTTATTCCGACTAAAACCGGGACACTTTTATGCCTTTCCTCCTTTCTTCCCAGCTGAGCTTAGATCCCCTTCCCAAGCTGTGCCTCCTGGCAGGGAGAAAAGCCGGGTAAGTGTGATTTGGGGGGTCGGAGGCGATTCGTCGGGCGGGGGTACAAGGGGGAGGCCGATCCCGGGTCGGGATCGCACGGTGCTGCTGCGGAGCCTTCTCCCGGGCATCCTGCCAGCAGGAGAAGGGATGGAGCCGAGCACCTGGGGGACAATTTAAACACTCCAGGTGCGGGAAGGGGTGAAGTCTCTCAGCTTCCCGACCTGCTCATTAACAAGGTTTGATAATTAGGTTAATTAGCGTGTGGCAAGCCAATCGCATGGCTGGAAACTGCCGCCTTCCTGCAGCGAAGAGGTGTTTAATTGGCTTCGGGAGGGCGAGGGGCGTTCGTCGAGGCCTCGCTGGTCCAGGCGTCACGGGAGCGGGGCTGGGGCCGCAGGGTGAGGGCGGGACCCCCTCCCTCCCCCGCGGCCCCCCCCCACCCCCTTCCCGCCCCCGCCCCGCGGTGCTCGGGCGCTGTGCGCGCTACCGGCCACCGCCAGGGAGCGGCGCGGAGCATCACCACGGGCGGGGGGGGGGGAGCCGCGCATGCGCGGGGGCGGGGCGGCGGGGCCGTTGGCGGGCGGCGCGCGTGCGCGGGAGCGGCTGGCGCAGCCACCACGGCGAGAGCGGGCGGGCGGCGGCGGCGGCGAGCGGCGGCGGCGGGGCCGGTACGGGCACAGCGGCGGCGGCGCCATGAGGCCCGGGCAGGGGCACCGAGAGTAAGTACCGGGGGGGGGAGGGCTGGCGGGAGGCCTGCCGCCTTGCAGGGCGGTGGGACCGGCGCGGCCCGCGACCCCCCCTCCCCCTCCTCATTGTCCTTCCCGGGCGTCCCCTCCCCCCACCCTCCGAGGCGGCGTGAGGTAACCCCGCGGTCGCGACCCTTCCGCTGTCGCGAAAACGCTGCGGGGCCGCTCGCGGGAGGCGGTCCCGGGCCCAGCCGCCTCCCCCCCCCCCCCCCCCCCCCGGGAGCCTCCTCCCCTCGGGCCGGAGCTCCCGGGCTCGTCCTTGTGAGGGGCCGCCTTGCCTAGGCCCCTCCGCGACCCCGGGCCCCGGGGCTCTCCCCGGCTGTGGAACCCGCCGCGGGAATCGCGACAGGACGTCAGCCGTCGCGACAGAGAAAATGCCTTCGGGGGGAAAAGGGGGGGGCTTTGCGGTTGCGATGTGTGCGAATCCTTTGTGTAATTCTTTCCCAAGAAAAGTGTATTTTTTTTTTTTTTTTGCAAGAGGTGTCGTTAATACGTCTCTCATCGTTTTTGTTTCCTGCCGACCGTTTTTTCAAGCACGAAGAAAACTGCAGAGCTTGACTTATCTGTTTTCAGTCCACTTGCGCAAGCAAAGTACTTAAATGCTTTTGGTTATGCAGCGTATGATGTTCCCAGAGCAGCACCTGCGGGGGCTCACGGACGAGTTCTGTCCTCCTCTCGGTATCACCTCTGAGTGCTAGGTACGAGTTTTAGGGCAAATTGCAGATGCAGGTTAGTTAGTTCAGTAGTAATTCACTGCGCTCGCTTCTTACCATAGCCTTAATTCTTTCTTTTTTTTTTAATCGCAACATCTCAAGAAAAGCGAAGTTTATTTGGAAAACTTTTTACAACAGTACTTTTACCCCTCGATTGCAGGAGCCCAGTTCTTTGTTGAACTGGTAGCTGCAGGAGAGCACGCTCTCGGTAGATGAGGTTGGGTTCCCGAGTGATGTCATTTGTGCTGGAGCAACAGTGGTGACTTTGAGATTGAATAAATCCTCCTGGATGTGTCAGGCTTCGTGATTTTGTATGTGCGCGCTGTAGAAACTTCGTCTGATTCAGCAGCTGACTGAGAAAATTCTGTGATCGGTGCTACGTAGGCAGTAAGGGAATATAGTGGTGGTAGTTGCTTTTTCCTTTCAGCGCGTGTATTTCTGATCGGATCTTTTTCCACCTAAAGAACTTGAACTTGTTAGAGTCTGTACATTTAAGTAAATACATAAAGCAGTGGGGGAAGATGCTGTTGAAGCATGTTACAGATATTAGAGGTGGCTCTCCCAGCCAGCAGCCTGGGGAGTGAAGGATGCAGGGGGAGCGTACAGGTGGTTCTGGTGTCCTGCAAAGCTGGTACAGAGGGTCCAAGAGCTCTGGGGGAAAAAAAAAAAATCAGCAACAACAGAAAGCAAGCAGCAGTGAATTAACTGACAGGTAGCGTTTAGCAGAGGAAGGTTTGGATCAAAACCAAGTAAGAGTCAGAATAAGCAGAGGGTAAGATTTGCAATAAATACAGCATCTCAGCTTCTGGGGAAAAATGCTTCTGTAAAAGAAAAGTTATATATTTTAAAAATTATATTTACACTGTGCAGTTGGGTAGAATTTCTGAGGTGAAGAAATCAGAGACTGACCCTTTTCTGGGGGAGTCGCAGGTCGGGCTGGGGCTAGAAGAGGGGCTGATGAATAGGCTGTAATTTACAAGCATCGCTTCAGATATTTTCAATATTTCTCAACTATTTTAAGAAGCCATATTGAGTTCAAGCCCAACCAGCCTGCTTGTCTAGAAAGAGGAAGGATGCGTATTGCTGGAACACGAATTAAGCAAAAATAGATAAATCTGACATAATGGATGACAAGGGAAAAATGATTGCTGAAAGATGCTGGCATGCTCTCTATTCCTTCATGCTTGGCGTGTATTTTGCAATGTTACACAGCTTTTGAAGTGTAAGAAAAGAAAAAAAAAATCTCATTTTGTGCTGAGATAAAAGAAAAGGCAGGTGCTTAAATTCTGTTAAGGATCAGCTTTGATACTGACATTAACTAGTGACCTTCCTGAGGGTTACCTCGCTGTCGTTTTGTGAATTTCTCAACAGAATAAATAACGCGCTTAGCGCCAAATAAATACCGTTTAATAAGATGATGTTTTTGATCCCCCTTTCGCTTCACATTGCAAACCGATTCGGACTTCTGCCTGAGCACAGCCTGGGGTGCTATTTCTGTTAATAACATTAAAAAATACGCTGGAGAATGTCCACATAGTATTGTTTTTTTCTCCAAATGTAAAATTGAGGAACCATTGTATTCTCTGTAGCTTGGATATTTGCCTTCATTTAAGTCTTATTTGTATTTGTTTCAAGTTGTCCTCTGATAGGTAAGCTTTTATATCTACGTTCGCTTCTGGGAACTGTTACCAGATCAAGAGGCGAAGTAAGGATTTCTGTCGAGGACTGAAGTATCTGTGTTTCCCAGAAGCACAGACTGCTGTACCACATACAGGAGCCTTGCTTGTATTCTCACCTGCGCTTGCCGAAGTGCCTGGACGTGGGATATTTTATGCTTTGTACCTGTTTCCTCCCCAGTACAATATTTTTCTTTTCCACCTTGTTTTTTTCCCCTTCATCTTTATTCTTCTTCATTTTGGACCTTGACTCATTACCGGTTGGCAGGTGGGGATGGGGAGAGGAGGAGGTAGAGGTGGTTGCCCTGACTGCCCCCACCCCAAAGCCTCCATCGCTGAAACATTTTGTGTCCTAGATAATTGCTGGCTCGCTTATCTTCAGCGAGGTGATGGTGAGGGGAACTACTGATTTATGAAGATGAGAGATGAAGTAATGTCCGTTCTGTATTTCTCTAAAGCTTGGTAATTTCCCGGATTCTGGGATTTATGGAATTACTAAATACACCAGCAAGAACACAGCCGCAACCTAACTCGCATGATTTATTTAACAGATGATCAGAACTTTTAAATAATTACTTTAAGAACATGCAGTTCACTGAAATACTACACCCAGCAGCTGAGTAACAGGTCACTCTGTCGCGTTGTAGACTGTAAGCAGGGCCTGCTGGCTCCTTTAAGGCTGTTTATGGGGTAGGATGCTCCTGAAGATGAGTAAAGGTTTCGCAGTTTTCTGCATGTGTAATGGAGTGTGTCACCACACTGCTTTCAGTATTCAGCATTTTAAACGTTTTCAAACTGGGAAGTTAAGTGAATAATTTACATTTTTATTCCTTGTGTGGTATGCCATAGTCCCGTTTTCCCATTGTATTTTGTGACTTGTATTAAAATCTTAACCATAACGGTCTTTGAGCAATTTTTTCTTTTAATTGCAGATCGTTACTTTGAATCTGAATGCTGAAATGAGTTTGTCACACTGTTCATCTTTTTTCTTTCTAAAAAAAATTGCTTTCCAAGTACTGATTCAGCTGCTGAGGAGCAGGGCTCCTGAAAAGGCTTTCTGCTGACTGGCATCCAGAAAAGTTGTTTTTAACTTTTCCCAAAGATATTTTTCCAATGACTTGTGTTCCTCAAAAGCTAAGCTTACTATCCCAAATAGGCATAGCTTGGCCTCGGTCTTGCCTACACCTGGAGCTGACAGAGACTGGCGCGTTCCTCGGCAATTTAATTTAAATGGGCAGTTAAAAAAAAAAAATACAACTGGTCCGTGGCTGATCTGGCTTTGTAGACCCTATAGACCTCTTTTCCTTAATTCTATACATTGTGTCTGGGTGTTTCTTCGTGCCTCGCCACTCTTTTTATATTTGGTATGTTGTTGCTGTAATTATTCTCCTGTTGTGCTCAGGAATCATGCATAGTTTACCTGTTCCCACTGCTTAACTTGTTTATACTGTGTTTGAAGATGAACCCCAATTTCCAGGGCTTGTGAAGAAAATGGTGATATTTTGTTACGGGAATAATTTCACAAGAATGGAGTTTGCCTGCAGTCTGACTTTGGTACGAAGTAACGGGGGTGTAATACTTGGGGTGTGCTGGGATGAAAACTGGGGGAGATTTTTTTTATTTTAAGTTTTCAAGTCAGTGTTGCCGAGTCTGTGGATGGTGGTGTGCTTGGAATGCGTGGAGCAGTTGAGTTCAACGAATTTAGGGATAACTCAACTGCTCCAGGGTTTTAAATAGATGTATTGATGGGTATACTATAGGGAAATGTGTTAGAAAACAGGTTTTCTGTAAATGCAATGCATCTGAGACGAAGCTTTAGGTAAAATTCTGTTGAATTAGGTGACAGGTCCTGCCTCCAGCGGGAGTGGGCTCTGCAGCATCTTTGGTGTGCAATGAATGAGAAGATTTTTTTAAATTTCTTACAATGTCTGTAGTAATGTGATGCAGAAAAGGTGAACCATGAAAGTGAAGCTATTTTTAGTATGAAGAAAAAAAGCAGTCAAAAAAATGATCTACCAAGTGATACGTTGCTGACGTCTGTAGTGCAGCCAACCCAATTAAGGTGCCGTATATTGTTTCCAGCAGGATTCTGATTGTTTCTAATTTGGGAACCATGAGAGAGCGAGTGGAAATAGGTGAAACGACATGCTTTGCTGTTTGGAGTGGATCTGTTATCTAGTTGTTTGCTGTAATTTCGCTTCTCATACTCGAACAATCTCCCTGCCCCGTGCTTCGCAGCTGAGATGGTAGCCATGCACAGCCTCCCCTGGGTGATTTCTTCCTGTATGGTGAGTGTGGGGTTCCTGGCGGAGAAAAACTGTTTGCTGCTGTAGGGAGAGCACAGGGCAGTGGAAGAGGGGAAAAAAAAAATAATGTGTGTTTTTACTTAGTAAAATATTGCATAAGGCAACGTTCAGTGCTGTGGATTTTTTTCATTTCCTGACCCCAGCGTATCCTTTGCTGTATCCTGCTATTCCTCTTCTTCCCTTCGTGTTGTTAAACTTCGAGCGTGCGTTTTAGAGGACTTGCGTATCACGGTCCTGCCCTTTCCTGTGGCTGCTGCCTTGCCACTCACTTTATTCCTCTCTGTAGGCAGTTTCTGCACGCAGGACGCTTTGAAAAATGTCAGACGATTACTGTCTTGAGTCAATACCGTGTAAATATCTATATGGGGTGAATTCTGTTGGATGGAAATAGCATTGTGTGAGCCTTTTTCAATAAAATGACAGAGATGCTCCCACTCTCCAAAGTAAACTTCCTCCTCTGCTAATCTTTTCTAAAATCTGGAATGGAAAAAGCATACATTTTTAACATCTGGAAAGGGGAGCCCTTCGTGCCTACTTTATTATTCCTCTATCCAGCGTTGCTCTTCATCCTTCCATTCTGTCACTGTTTTTCTTCGTTTAGGACGTCGTCGCGTGCTTTGACTTCTGTGGACAGGGAAAGTTAGATGTTTGCCCTTCTCTTCCACCTGTTTGGATTCTGGGCTGGTTATTTTCCCTCAGCTACAGAAAAGCCCTCAGCTTTTGCCTACACATGGGTGATGTGTTCCTGGAGCTAATTCATGCATCCCTTGACTTTAAATTGTTCACAACTACGCTGAGCGTTTGCGAATGAGCGAGGAGGAAAATCAGTGTGGGAAAAGGCCGGAGTAGGCAAGGGAAAACAGCTCTTCCAGCGCCCTTTTCCTGGTCACACCGTTGCCTGATTTTTAGTTTTCCTGTCTGTGAACTCTCCAGTGTTTAAATTTAGAAATGGCTTGTTCTGGAAGAAGTCACTTTTAAGATAGTTTCCAGAAGATTTGTGCGTAATTTAATCCCATTCAGGTTTGCTGCTCTGATCTGTGTTTAGCTCTTTCTCCCTTTCTCCTCTCCTAGTATTTTCTAGAAATTTGGAGGTTTCTCCAGTCAAAACTACAACAGCATTTATGAAGCTTTTTATAACTTTTCTCCTCCCTGTTTCTATTCATTGACAAAATGGTATTTTTAGAATTGTTGTTTTGTTAAAATAGCCTGAGTGTTTAAAAAATGTAACTTCAGTTTCTCTGATGGATCTCTTTTGTGACTGTTAGTATAAATGCTTTGGAAATTGAATGAGCGTACTTCTAGAAATTAGCCTGAATAATATGTTTAATATTTCTGATGTATGTTCTCTCATATTTACTATTCATTTCCAGCACAGCTTAGTTTAATATTGCAGGGCATCTTGTTACTTGCAGATTATCAGTGAGTGAAGTTGCTGATGAAGAACCAAGAAAAGGCTTCTTAAAATGTGACAGTACGACATAATATTTCAACCACTTAATTTTAAGTCCATGCAGGAAAGAATTAAGATTTTACATACTTCCATCTAGTGTGCGTGAGGGAACATTGCATCCACGGTTGAAAATCCCAGCCATTCCTGGCACTTCCAGTTGGGCAAGGATCATCTCATCTGTTGGTCTTTGTTAAGCAGTTACTGCTGATAAACCGTGTAGCAGCCCAGAGCTGACAGATTTTAGCTCTGAGTGTTTATGTGGCAGTAGCTTTGCCGTGTCCATAAAATGGCGACGCACGAAGTTTAAGAAAAATCACTGTGTGGCGTTCATACTCTCCTTCAGTGTGTTCTGCTCTATTTACTTGTCATCCTGTGCTGGAGTTTCAGCTGCTTGATTTATGAATTACTGCTATTGAAATAAAATTAAAGTGGCTGTTCAGTTATTTAAGAGCCAATTAAATCTGATTTTCTTCTGATGTAACATTTCCCATGAAAGTGCATAAACGCAGTCTGTGAAGGAAACTTAGATCTAAAATTGTTTAGTGTTTATTTTTTTATAATCTATGCTTTAGATGGCTCGACTTGTCAAGTAAAATCCATTGCAGTCTCACAGCAGGGAGTTCAAACGTTAAAAGTTACTCTATATAGGAAAATAAACCAGTTCTGGTGTCCAACCACAGCTGCTGGTTGGAGAATGTAGTCAACTAGAAGAAGGGGATTTCTGGTTTGCAGCACTTTTGGAGAATATAATTTATTTACTAGGCTTTGGTGACTTTCAAAAGTAGAAACAAGAGGTCTTCTGGGACTCAACATTTCTCAAATCATGGACTGTCCTGTCTTTAGGGATCGGCGTTTGTATTAGTTGAGTTTCCAGTATTGGAATGTGCTAATTACTGTGAGGTCCCCCGCTCACAGGGGATGCTCGGGACGAGGTGCTTTGAGAAATGCGACCCAAGAACCTCAAGCGGTTCGTGCAGGTCAGCAGAGCTGTGTCATTTGTTGCGTGATGTTGGGAGCCGACTTCACTCTTAATGATCTGGTGAGGCGCAGACATGCCAAAATGCTAACGATACCAGAAAAGACGCTCCCCAAGCCTTACAGTCCTGTATCCTCCTAGCAAGAAATACAGCAAGTGGAGAATGAGCAGGTACCTCTCAATATGTGTGGCAATTAAAATGTGTCTCTTGATTTTGGCATTTCTTATTAGGGGAAATGACAGTGCCAATCCCAGTTTTATTTTTACAATTTAACACTGTACATTCTGTCTTCTGTAGGCTGGGAGGGTGCTGGCTGAGACTTTCGATATTAAAGGTCTAGTTTGCCTTATTTTTTATTCAAAATAAATCATATTGATGCAGATATAATTTTATTTCTAACTAGACAAGTCTGCACTAGCCAGCTCTCAGCTTTGTGGCGTCTGTCTCAAACAGGATCACAGATATGGAGAAAATGATTTATTTTAGTTTCCAACGCTTAGATAAAATTCTGGTTTTGCGCAGATGGCACTGAAAGGATAACACATAGCTCAGACAAATTTGTATAAAGCACTGTGTATTTGTACCAGAATCCAAATCTTCAGTACATCAGCAATATTGAGGCTTATATTACTGGTGTACTAGCCTGGGTTTTTTGAGTGGATAGAATTAATTTCTACGTGTAGAGGTTGGCGGGGTTGGTGTACTCTGGTCTGGCTGCTCCGTCCATCTTGGTGGGGTGCTTCCAAGATGCCCAGCCTGGTACCCTGAAGAGCTATTGGGAATTATCTGGTTGATTTTGGAGAATGCTTTGGAGTTTTTGGATGGGAAATGTTCAGAGCAGAACAGGAGCATGAGGATGCTTGGCTTTTTGGAGAGGTTCGGAGATGGTTCAGGCGTTTGCGAGGTACCTGCTCCTCCGTCAAAGGCTCTTATAAAACCCTGTAGTAGAGCGTGATAAAGAAAATTCTGGTAGCTGCACTAATTCTAAATAAATGTTTACTAAACAACATTAATGGCTTTAAAATGTTTTTAGGAATAGTTATTAGTCCTTCAGACTTGTATGGTGAAGGGAGTCGTGTCTCGATGGGGGGCTGCCATTTTAATGGTTCCTGGCAGGAGGCCTATTTTGATCATGCAAATTAGGTTGGAAAAAGTAGGCTAAGCCATTAAAAAGTAGGAGACATCATGAAATTTTAAGTTTTTAAGGTGACTGGTTTTCTAATTATTAACAATTTTGTTATCGTTGTTTACGTGTGTCACTTCATTTCCCTTAATTGTCATGTCCTCCTCCCCTGACGCTGACAACCTCAATGCCTCTTGCACCCACTGCTCAAAATGGGAGCCATAGTCTGTTGGCTATTTTATTCTCAGCAAGGTGCTTGGAAGTACTGCCACGTGGTGTGATTTGTTGTGCAATTAGAAATGCAGATACAGGCTTTTTTTGTTGCACCATGGTTAATTTTTTCTGTTCTGTTAACATTAATAGGGACTGAAGGTTAAACTTGGCTTGTGTAAACTCTGGGTATTTGCAGGGTGCTGACTGGCAAGGGGATTCATTCTGGCAGTGAGAAAGGGGCATCTGTGCAAATGGGCAAGGACCAGAGCCAGTGGCCGCAAGACTGGATCTCAAGTGAGGAGACACTGAGGTTTTCACCAGGATGATCTCTTCCCAGGCTCCGCTTTCCCTGTCAGTTCCTGTCCGGGAGGATGAGCTGTTCTCCAGCGGAGTGGCACGACACTGGTGGAACACGGGTTCCCACTGGGGATGCAGGGAAGAGCCCCGTGCTACCCGTCCTAGCTGGCACGTGGACCCTGTGGCCAGCATCCCGCAGAAACACTGCAGCCCGTCCTTCGCATCCCGCTCCTCCAGGCAACGAGCGTGTCAGGGAAATAACTATCTTGGCACCTGCCGGCTCGCGAGCTTCATTTAATCCTATTAATTTTTAATAGAAAATTAATATTAAGCTAGCGTACTTCTAACGTGACTTTGCCTGTGCGGAGAAAGACCTCCGGTTTGTGTTTGCTTTGGAGGAGGAGAGTCTTGGATCCTGCAGGAGTGAGACCCTCGTGGCGGAGCCGGCAGCCGGAGCAGCGTGGGGCTTTGAGCTGGGGGACGCGTCTTTGCAGGGCTGTCACCTTCAGCAAATACAGTAGTAGTGCCCTGTTCCGCTTCGGTGATCACAAATGTTGGTTGGATTTCAAATGTCTCTCTCTAAAAGTAGCGCTCTGCGGCGGGGTGTTGTTTGTATGCCGCACTGCTTGGATAAACTGAGGGGAACTGGGGATTTCCAGCTAAATGTGCGCAACAGATGTATTGTGTGTCACCTAGCACAGAGCTGACCTGGCCACTGTCTGGTGGAAAATGCCAAGAGTTGAATAGCAATTTTGTGAGGACTTCAGTTAATGTAAGCGATTTGGGGGGGGCGGGGGGGAGTGTATTTTTAATTACTGTTTTCACTAGGAGCTGCTAAAGGAGAGTTGTGCTGGAGATGGAGAGTTTGCACCCAGCCACCCGGTTGTGGCTTTGCCGCAGTTGATGTTCTGCAGCCTCCAAAACAGTAAACTTGAAACAGGAAGGTCTGCTCTGTGAGTTGATGGTATCTTTCTCGTTAAGATAGATTCTGGGAAAGTAAGCTGCATTCCTTAGCTCTTGCAAACCTTGTTAATTGTTTTTTCTCACAGCCTTAGCCTGATCTTATCATGTAAGTAATTGTTGCATCATATTTGCTTTATTCTCTCTACTGGGAAGTCAGATAATTGCTTTATACTTTTTAATGGGAAGTGTTTGGGAAGCCTGTTACCTCCAAGATGTAGGTGAGCAGTGCAACACTTGCATTTCTCCCAGCTTTTCTGGAGCTCGACAGGCCGCGAGCAGAAGGGAGGCACGGGTGGCTGGCACCTCCTCTAGAACTGAGCGGCAGCCATAAAGTTACTCGGTGTTTTAGACTCCGGCATAAAAGCAAAGCTACCAGTTCTGATGTGCCTTTTATTTAGGTGTATCGCATCTGCGGGAATATTCAGCCAGACTTTCCTTATGAAGTAGTATTATAGGATTTTAATTATTCATAGTCAGTTTAATTGTTCTTTCTTGCATATTTAATTGTAATAGCATGCTGTATATCACGGTGATTTCCCAGAAGAACTGTACACCAAAGGAAAGCCATTCAGGTATATAGTCTTAAATATGTCCGTGCTAATCTTTGTTGTTTAATTTTGGAGCAGAATGGGATGTTATCAGATGTTTCTTGCGGAGAAGCAGTTATGCCAAATCACTGTTTCACTTAGTCTCTTCAGCTGAATTCTTCAAGCTCAAATAGCTGCTTTGATTTTCACTGATGACATTTACGTTGTCTTGCTTATTTTATGAGGAAAAAATGCTTTGTGGGAGGGAGGATGTGACTTTTGTTTCCTTCTCTGAAGGGAGGAACCTCTATCAAAGTCTTTGGAAGTGCCAATCGATTCCTTCCAGAAGATGAAGAAAGGGAACAGGATTTTTATTGAGTTCTTTTCAGTGATCAGAATAGCAATGCCAAAAGCTTGTGTGATTAAGGTTGGTTTGGGGTTTTTTTTTTGTTTTTTTTTTTTTTAACAACTAGGATGGGCTCTTAGTGCTTGGCGTGAGAAAATACTGGAGGCACAGGAACTGCAAATGCATTCGCAATTTGATTTGCATTACCCTCGTTCTAGAGCTGGTTCACGCTTGTAAGGCCCTTGGTGAAACCGAATCCCTCGTGTCTGGAGAGCAGGATTGTTCTCTGAGATTTACCGTAGGAGTTGAAACTTCTGAAAAATCTGTTTACAATGTGTCTGAACTGGAGGACAGAGGACACAGTAGAGACTGTTATCTGTTTACTGCTCAGATAAGGAGGTGGAATAGATTGCTGGCCTGTTTCTGAACTCTGCTTAATGAATGGTTGCTAGGCAAATTGCATCTCAATCAGCTTAATCCTCAAGATGTCATTTACAGGTCTGCTCTTTGTGAGGGCCAGAACCGTGTGCTTTCAAACTGCACAGGCCAGAAATTGCTAGCAAAGCAGCTTAGAATAGCTTGTTGAAAAATTCAGTGTACATGTGTTGCTGAGCTGCCCAATTTAAAGCGCCCGTTGTCGCAGGGCCAGCGTTGCGTGGCCGTGCGCTAGATCAGACATTCGGTGATAGACAGGAGGCAGCAGCATCCTTCGCACCGTTTGTGGATCAGCGCAGCGTACATCGTAACGTTTTGGCGGTGGATGAACGTGGAAGAAAACGTTTCTAAATGGGGACTGCACTGCTGACGTGATGAAAGGTATTTCTGTTTTGGCTGAGTTTGCTCGCAGCCAGGTGTGATTTTTGGGGTGTACGCAAGGGATGTGATTAACTGTGGCAAACAGGTGAAAATGGGAGGTGGTGTTACTGGCATGGGGCAGGGAGCTGGGGCTGGCCTCGGTGAGAGGTCTCTTAATGAGGAGAGGGCACGGCCTGGCTGTGTGAAGGCTTTAGCCTGCCTCTCAAACGGTGAGCTTTCTCCTGCAGCGTCGGGAGGGAGCCAATTAATTGCATATGCTGGTATGCATGTTGCCCACATACATTAGGCTCACGATTTAGTCCAAAGGAAAAAGTTTCCTAACATGGTTAAGCTTTAACAGTCTCTTTGTAAAGAAAGATAACAAGATATTTGTTTTTATTGGTTTCCCATGACAGCAATTAATCTTGTTGCAGGCAGAGCATTGTTCTTTGCATGGCTACACCTTCCTTTCCTTTGAAATATATCCTCTGCGGGCGCTGTGTGTCGTGACACTGAACACTGTAAACGCAAACTGGAAAAGACTGGACTTGTTGAATGCTGAAGACATTTTAGAACTGTTTGTGGTCACCGTGTGCTGATATGAAATGTCCTTCACGTGGCACCGTTATTAAAAGTGCAGGTGAAAGTGTAGCGTGTGAACTTTGCAGTGCTTACCTAGCTTGGATGCCTGCAGCTTTTGTGTTATTCAAAAATACTGTTACAATTTTAGGAAGAGATTGTATTAAAACGTGGAGAGCCTCTCCAAATAAAGCATAAATAACATATTCCACCTTAGTCACCAACAAAATGACGGTGGTGCTTGCATCTTTACGCTGTAGATGGGAAGAGGACTGTGGAACAGAAGACTTTGTGATCAGAGAGCGCTTTTCATGCAAATGAAGATTTTATTACATGCTGCTGAATCAGGGGCTTGTGTAGCGAGAACAGCACAGAAGTGATAAGATCACTTTGTCATAGCTTGAAATTTTGCCCAGCGTGTCTTTCAGATCGCTGAAACAGGCAAGAAACACTCTTGTTAAGGGCACAGCAGTAACTGATATGATATTTTGGGGGAAGGGATGATTCTTCATGGTACGGTCTGTCTGCAGTGATCTGCCACGTGTCCACAGCCCTGATTTCAAAGCGACGGGAAACTGCAACGTGTGGGTGACCCTGCGTAGCAGCAAAGTCATAAAAGCTCCCATTCCTCATGGGATCCCGGCTCTGCTCTTGCCCAAGCGAGCGCAGAATCTCCTCTCTGCTGCAAGCCAGGAGCCGTCAGCGTTGGTTGGAGCGGAGTTGCCCATCCTTTTGGCTGGGATAGCCTGCGTTGCCTGTTCCTAAGTCACTCAGGGACTCTGTGCTGTGTTTTGCTGCAGAGGGCACCCATCCAGGGCTGGCTCTGTTGATTTTCCTTTTTATTTGTTAGCTCATATAGTCTTCCCGATGTCCTTCTTTCATGGTTAGAACCGGTTTGGTTTAATGAGGAGTGTTGTTGCCAACAAGCGAATGGATATGTGTAGTGGAATCGGCATCTGAATCTTCCCCTGCAGATGGGTAGTGTTCAGCATCCCGATGTGACCTTGGTGAAAGTTCTCCGGCGTGTTACTTTCCCTCTTTATTTATCTCCCTTGCTGTGTAGCAGCTTCCCTTACAGAGAAGCGTCTGAGCTATTGGAAATCTGGCCTCTCTTCTCTTCCTCTCTCCAGAGACATTGTCAGCCTGACACCCAAGCTACGTGGATTGATGCCTGAATATTCTGCTTTTGCACAATCAGGAGGCATTCAGTGAAGCAGCAAGATGAGTGAAGTTTAAGATTTAGAACTGACATTTTTAGATGCTTTTCAATCCATAATTTTGAATAGCCTTAGTGAGGAAGGTCAGAGGCTTCCTTCACGTGGGATGCCCCCGTATGTGTGTGGTGAGCATCCATCGAAGCGTATAGCACAGGGGAGAAGCGCGCTTAACAGCCATCAGATTATAGCATGAGGCTGTTCATATTTCAGATTCTTGTCTGAAGAGTCTAGGAACAAAATCTAGCCCTGCACGTTCCTGCAGTTTCAGAGCAGCAGAATGTAACAGTTTTTCCCATTTTTCTCATGGAAATTACGGTAAGGATTATTCAGTGTTTAAAATCTGGTTTATACTGGCTTCTGAATTTCATTTAAAATAAACATCTGGAGAGGTTTTTGGTCTCCTGTGCAAGACTGTTGTCTGCCTCGCTCGTTAAAATGACTTCTGCTTTGTTTTCAGTGAAAGGCAAAGGCCTAGATCATTTCAGCCCAGAGGCAATCTAAATGGTTCACCTTCTGCAGTTAGAAATTTCCACAAGCGCGCAGGCTGTCGGGCAGATATTTCAAATTCTTTCTCTCGGGGAGTGTGGCAGCTAAAGGTATCTGTTTCTTCTGTGCTGCTCTTTGGGATCTGCAAGGCCGCTACCTGTAGTGCGATTTGTACCTCTGCAAAGCCTCGTTCTCCCAGCGCTGAGCGCGAACCGGAGCGGATGCTCTGTTCAAGGAAGATTACAGTCTTGTCCCTTTGCAGCTTGCAGTACAAAGTCCTCCTCCAGAAGATTGCCATGGTTTGCTGGTATCCCGCAGTCAGATCGGTGGAGCAGTGTCGCACAGCGAGTAATCGGTTATTTATTCAAACAGCCATTACATTTGGGATATATTTTCTCTGATTTGACAGGAGCTCGCTCTTCTGCTCTTCACTGGAGGCTGAAAATGTGTGCCCATGGCGCGAGTGCTTCCTCTGTCTTTCTGGCTTTGAAATGGGTTCCTGTTGCTCTTTGGCAGACCCTGAAGCAGTGATCTGTGGAAGCAGTGTATTCAGAGCGGGAGTGACTTTGCCTCTTTCTTTTCTCTCTCTATTTATGTCTGTATGGGATCAGCTGGTCCCACAGTATGTGTGAAGTAGTTAAATTTTAGCCTGCATCTGTAGGATGTGATTTTTTCCCCCTCCCCTCCAGTCACTTTGATCAAATCAAATAAAAATGCAGTGCTTTCATTTCTAGTTTTGTAGTTTCAAAGACAATCTCTTGACATGCTCTAGCAGTCTGGACCCGAGTCTTTTTTTTTTTTTTTTTTTTTTCCCCTTAGTCCAAAGGCGCACTGTGTCTTGTGCCTTTCTCTGTATCAGCAGTTGCAATCTGCATTGGCTTTTATCTGCATCAGAAGACAAATGGAAGAGAGCGAGACACTGCAGGAATGGGAAACAGACTTATATGTGCAATGGAAACATGCAATCCTTACGTTCAGTCTGCCACATGGAGTACAGACCAGTTTCTGTATTGGAAATCTGTAGCCTGCACTCCTAGAAATGTGCGTTTAGGTTTTAGGCTTTGAAGGCTGATTAATCCCCCAGCAGTTAATACGAACATAAAATTTTCTGTGATGTCAAGCCTTTCCTTCTAAAAGCTTGCTGCTTTTTTTTTTTTTCATATGTCAACTATACAAAGCAACACTCAGTTTGAGAAATCAGCATTCAAACACTCTGTAAGCACTTTATTTTTGTCTGCTTTGTGAGCAGCTGAACACATGTCCAGGCTGAAATACACTGAGCTGCTGCTTCCCGGTGAGCGTGCCAGTGCCGCTCGGCACAGAGAGCGGTGAGGAGATTCCTGGCTGTGCAGGCGCAGGCGAGTTTGGAACTTTGTCCGGTGTCCTGAACAGGCACTCCTGACCTCCATCCTGGAAAAACACGTCTGTTCAACGGCATCTCGGAGGAGAGGATCCCACCTAAGCCCTACTGAATCATACCCAGTTTCTCAGTGAGATGAGCACTCTGGCCGCTGTCATCCCGACCAAAATCCAAACTGTCTCTGATGGCATTCGTGGTGTTGCGGTATGCGTTACTTTTTCAGAGTAGTAGTGCTTAAAGCAAAGTGTGTTTCTGCATTAAGGAGTCAGATTCAGCTATTCAAAGCAAGTTGATAAATTGCTTTTCATTAAGTGTCTGAGTGCCAAGGGGTTCGGTATGTGTTCCAAGGAAAAAATACATTAATTACAGCTTCTGTAGAGCATTTATCAATCGCATAGTTATAAACAGTACTAATGCAGTTAATTGAAGGTAGAAAAATTTACCTTTTGAATTTGTTGACTGTAGCAATTCGATGGTTGGAAAGACAAATTGTCTGGAAATTAAAATCAAGCAATACTTTGGAGATTGCCTGAGCAACTGTCTCAAGCGTACCCTTGACCAGACTCTCACAGAAGGAGTGTGCTGCCTTTTAGCGCCAGATGCGCCGCGGAGGTCGGGGCTGTTACGGCCCGGGTTATCGGGAGCTTGGCGTTTGTGCAGGCGGGTTCGTGCTGTGTTTGCCGTTGAGGTACGGTGGAACGGGCTGCAGTAGCAGTATTTGTTCTCGTCTCGCCCACGCAGCCAGGTTGTGTTTGTCATGCCAAGGGATGTCTCGCTGCCTGTAGTACGGTTACAACTGCCTCTGTGTCCCGTCCGTGCAATTTATTGCTCTGTGTGTGATGTGGTGTGTTTTGGTTTTTTTTTTTTTTTTTTAAAGAAAGCAGCAAGCGCGGAGGAGGGAGGATGCATAAAAGGAACCAAAAATCTCCTACTCACCTGTAGACAGTAAAACTTACTGTGAAAAAAGAAATCTTTTGTGAATGTAAACTTTGGATAAAGGTGCTGTGTTGGCGGCTGCGAAAGGAATCGGGTGAGATCACACTGAAGTGTTTTATCAGGTCTGCAGACAAAAATCTCTGGTACTTGCGGTGTGTAGCGGTTTTGAAAACATCTTGCACACTCATGTTCCTTTCCCTGTGGCTGTTTTGAACTGCCAGCTGTGTAACTGGCTGATTTTCATGCTTCTCAGGAAGGCACTGAGAATAGCAGAGACTTTTTACAGTAGCTCACCATAAATGTATTTCTTGTCCTTTCTTCTGTTGCATTGTTACGAGATGGTCTTTGGGTTTCTTGGAAGACTGATAAGTACACTAGGTCCGTGTCAGGACAAGCCAGCGGGGCACAAGCACCTTGTTCTGAAGGTTGACGGGAAAACACCGTCCCAGTGTCTGGTCCAGCTCTTTGGTATTCACCTGAGGGCCTGTATTTTCTGCTGGTGAGTGTTTTGTACTTGTGTTGCGGCTTCTGTTTGAGGTTCTTAGAATGCTTTTCATCTTTACAGCAGGCTGCACAATATCTCCAATTACAGAAGAAGGTCTTATCTTGCCCTTACAAATGGTAAAATGTGTGTCTAAGATCTGACGTGTTCATGGTCCAGCAGGAAGCTCTGGTGTTGTGTGCAATTAGACAGAGACCTGCAGTTTTGCGTCTTAAAAATACGCCGTATATTTCTCTGCCTGCTTTGTAAATGGGCTGTTAAAATTTTACCATAGGTAGGACCTTGATTCGGTATCCAAAGAGCTAAATACTAAACCGAACAACTGTCAGTGTAATTGCACAGATCAAAATGGTACACACGCGTAACCAATGCAAACCGAAATCCGTCCCCGCCATGAGCCTGCCCACCTGTGTTCACACACCACCGCCACACCTGGTCTGCAAGTGAGTCACTTTTTTTTTTTTTTTTTTTGGTATGCGAGGTCAGTTTTTTGTTTTGTATGAAATCTAATTAATTCTGTTTCATCTTATTTGCAAATATTTTTCATTTTCAAGTTAATCTGCTTTTAAGACAAGACTCAAAGCATATTTTTCGATCTCTAACAAATGGCTGGTTTGTTGTTTGTATGTTGCATAGAGGTAAAATTTGTTCAAAGTTCTGAAAATTTATTTTTTTTTAAATAATCAGCTTGTAATAAAACAGGGGAAGATAGCTACTTTCCTATTCGGGGAACTGTCATAATCTGTAACTTCTAATGATATTTTAGAAGGAAAAAACTGTCATGTGCAGCCACAAGGATTTCTGTAAGTCATGATTAAGAATTTAATTCTGGGCTTTTATAGAGTAAGCGTGGAGTGAGAGAAGATAACGATAATGGTGATCTGTGCGAAGCAGCCACTGGAGAGGGAACTATTTTGTGTTTCCTTTCCCCTTGCCTAGGCGGTGTACTTAAGAAAAGCTTCCTTTTCAGATCTGGGAAAGCAAGAAAGTGGAGAGGGAGGAATTCTGACTGAGAGTGGCATGAGGAAGCTCGCTGCTCTTGCACGTCCTTTGTGGTAAAGTAAACCCCAGAATTCCAACCTCGTGCTTCTCCCAGACATCGAACACGTAGGAAAGCTGCGCGTAACACGGATGCAGTGCACGTTCTTGCTGGTGATGATGAGGTTGCAACTGCAGACTCTCTGCTGTGGGAAAGGGGTCCATGTGTATTTTGGTTTCTTATCACTTGAAGGCAGAAGGAAGTTGCGTACAAGGATGGAGAAAGTCTGTTGGTGGGGACGTGTGGTGCCTCCGTTGGGGTATGTGTTAGCAGCGTCCTGCAGTTTGGTAGTCACTAGGCGGGTCTGGGTTTGCTTTGGATGGAAGTCATCCCAGCTAACCTTAATACTGTCGTCTTCACATGGAACCATGCAGGCTCGTATTAACTCTGTTCCGTATTTTATAGTAGCTGCTGTGATACTGTAGATGCTGCTGGAGCACATAGGAAGAAGGTGGGTTCAGGTTGCCCTGAGGATAATGGATGCTTTGGAGGAAGGAAGGTTTGTTTGTGCCTCTCAGTATCTTGCTGAAGAAAATGGTGTCATCCGTGAATGTTACAGTGATGGGTAAGGAGTCTGTTTTGCAGTTTGAAAACACAAATGTAAGCTTAATATCCTGGGCAAGTTATGATTTTGATGACAACGCTGCATTTACCTGGCCTCTGCAGTTGAACCATAGCATCCCTTGCTCACTCTCCTAAATGCAGATTTATGCACTGTGAAACATAACTAAGATACATCTCAGACTGTTTCTTCATCCCTTTTTCCCACCAGTACAGCATTAAAAACTTGGAGTTGGCAGTTACCATATGAAAGGAGAAAGAAAATTAATTAAAGGTCAGAGTGCTTTAGTGTAGTGAAAATTCAGAGGCGGCAGATACAAAGTTATTCAAATCACTTTTGACTTCGGGCAGGTCGATTTTCCTATTTCTTGCATATGTTCCCATGGTAAAAGTAGTATCTGATCTGTCTCATAACTGACCACTAGCATATGTGTTTCAAGCACAGCCAGAAATACTTCTTTGAAGCTTTGGCCAGGCCCTACAATCGTCCCGACTTGTCTTTTCTACACCTTTCCTTCGCCTTAGAAGCAGCCTGCAACACCTGGCAAGACCTACTTATGCCTGTGTTGTCTGTCAGCTCCTGCCACGTTGCAGAATACAGAGTTAAATCTAAAAATAGGCTTAAAAAGAGGTGAGGGCTTTAAGCAAAGTAAAATAAGCCACTGATTTGGGTCATGAAAGGGAATTGATGTCACTGGTTCTCCGTTGCAGTTTTCTTGAGCTAAGAAGTTCTCTTCTGAGCCGTGAAGGAGCGGTGGTCAGCAAATGGCACTCAGGACAGGGAAGGGTGGTCTGCTTCCCGTTCTCCACGGGAGACTGCACGGACCGTGGCCTTATAAGTCTGACGTGAGAAGTCAAGGTGGTATTGAATGCTGCACGGTTTCATTTATCTTCAGGGGTAGATAACTGTCACCCACTGCTGTCCTTTTAACAAGGAGCCACTAAGACACTGGGTGATTAAATGCTTCATTGAAAATTACGTCAGGAACCTGTGGTCAGCCAGATCCTTCCCTCAGTCTCTTTGTTCATAAGATAGCCCATGATCAGGAGACCAGCCTTCTAACATAAATCTGGTCAAAAAAACCCTTAAGCCGCTGTAAAAGGAGTTGTGTGCAATTTTTGCCCATTTCAGAGTGGTTATGTGGCTTCAGTAATGTTTGTTAAGTGCTTTGATATGCTTTGGAGAAGGGCAGAGTGTTAATAATTAAAATTGGAAGGAAGTTCTAAAGTAGTATGGGGGATGATGACTGCTTTCTGGTCTGTTAGTTAACAAAAATGCAAAATATAAATGGGCGAATCAGCAGGAATTTAGTTCAGCGCTCCCTTCCCCCAGCCACCTGCATGGGCTGAGCACAGAAAGCAGCTAATTGTCTGCTCCGCTGCAGAGATGAAAGAAGCTGGTCCTACCACAGGAACGGCTATTGAACTGCGCAAAGGTGGTAAATTATCAGCACTGAAAACCTTTTGAGTTGGTATCTTTACGTGCTCAAAAAGTACATTATTTGTACTGGCATTTACAGCATTTTGGGGCTGATGAAACCAGCATCTCGTGACATGAATCTTAGGTTTCAGTCCATGTAATTAAGAGGTCAGTAAAACTGAAACTTGTTTTTGAAACTCTACGCCTTTGCCGTGTTTGGATATTGTTGAAGGGTGTGTTTGGTGAGGACGGGCCCTCTTAATGGCTTTATCTTGGCCCAGCTAACGAGCTGTTTGCAGAATCGCGCTGTGATTTGCAGCGGGCAGGCTGTCAGAGCAGCTTCGTGTTTGTCCATTTTACTGCTAGCAGTTTCATTTGCAAAGTTCAGGCAGGAGCAGGCTTCTTGCCAGCAACAGCTTCATTCACATTAGGGCTTTAGTTCAATTATGTCCAATTAACTTTTATTGCAGATAGCAGTGATAATTACTTGCAAGTCAATTTTTTGGCTGTGGTTATCCCAAGGCTAAAGTCTGAGCTTGATGGATTTTAATAACTGAAGTGATGTACAGCTTTTCCTCTTTTTTTCTTCTTCTTTAGGCCTCAATTAGATGAAAGGTCAGAAGCTATGTAAAAATCCATCTTACAATTAAAGCCAACTGTTCTTGTCTTCAGCAGATGCGTAGTACCGTGTTTTAAAATAATCTCTTGGGACCGTCCTAAAAAAAGGCTTTTTAAACTCTTAAGATCATAACCTTGGGCTTGCTGCTGCTTTATCCAAAGAGTAAATTTGACAGAGCTGATGTCGCACGCGGCAGTACCTGCCTGCCCGGAGCCCAGAGCTGCCGCCTTGGGTGTTTTTACTGCACCGCATCCCTTTCAAAATTGCTCACTTAGAAGCCTTCAGCGGTAGCCCTTGGGTGTGCAGAGTGTGATATGAACAATATTCCATTTAAGTGCTGTTACCCCAAAGCTTCTTCGTTTTCTTCTTGTTGTGTGTTGCCATCCCAGCTCGGGGAGAGGAGCAGAGCTGTGCTGCAGCAGGTGCCTCTCCTCTCCCGAAACACCCCGCATACCTTTAAATGCTCTCTGCCTTCCCCTCCAAACGGTTTAGTTTTGTTGCCTGAGGATATAAATGGAGGTCAGCCTAAAAGGTGAAATGGTTTTACGAGCAAAATCATAGTTAATTAAACTGCAAGAAGCAAAAATTGATTTTGATCAAAACTGTGGCGGGGCTCTACGAAAGGTCCACCTGAATGCAGAAAGCCAAAAGGTCCCGCGCTGGCAGATGCTGACGGCGCACTCCGCTTGTTACAAACGGCGACTTTCTATTGTTCAGTCTTCCTATTTATTTATCCCCAAGTACACTCGATGCTATTGTGATTTATTGCCGTTTCAAAAGACTACCTCTCTGCGCGTTATTTTGCAGTTTTCCATTTATAAAACATTAAGAGGATGTGAAACCGGCCCGGCAATGAGTACAGTGCTAGTTTGGTAATTTTGTGCCAGGAAATGGTAAGATTTATCTCTGGCTCTTCAGCAGTCCTGGGAAAGGGCCATTCTGGTAAGTGCCCAAGAATAAAAGGAGGTTTTAGGGCTGGGGAAAGGCAGAAAGCCTGCAGGATCAGTCTAGCCGCTGTCAAGCAAGGCACGGCTGACTGGAAGGAGTCGTATTGAACCCTGAGGTTGGTGGGGGGGTTCGGCATCTGCAGTTGACACAAACAAATTTGAAACCACTAGATTTTAGGTTACTTTGGGAGAGGGAAAAGGAATGAGTCTCATTTGGTCTTCAGCAGCCTGCCAGGGGGTAAATGAGACGCTGAGTTTCCCTTGGAGCATGAAAATTGGCCCGGATTCAATTATGTTTCCTGGCAAGCTCTTACAGACATTTGTACCAAAGAAACTTCACAGCCCGAGTTAGTTCTTGGTTTTGTTTGCAGCATTTATATATGCTGAACTCGGAATGTGCCGCGTGCGCTCAGGGGTTGCCGTAAATCCCGCCAGCGGTTATGGAATTTCACGGGACTACCTTGTGAATAACGAGGAGAAGCGAAGCGTATCAGCCAGCCACAAGCGCTTAAGAACCCTCGCGCAGCTTACGGGGACCCCAGGGTGCTGGAAACTTGGAATAGTTTGGAGCTTTTCTTTTGTGTGTGGGTAGATGCTTCTGCTTCCTCCGTGGAATTTCAAACATGCGTGTTTACTTTCAGGAACCTAACTTTAAACTTCACCAGCTCGCTTTCGTCTAAACTGGCTCAGTTTCCCATATTTCACTGGCTGGGGATGGTTTGTGGGGAGTGTTTCCTTTTGTGCACTTACCCTGTGAGGCCTCCTGGGAGCTTCAGGCTGACGTATTTAAAAACTTGGCAATAACTCTGCGTATGTGGTCTGTTTATATAATGATAAAGCTGTGTTAAAGTATTAGAAATTTCCTAGTAGTACCCAGTTGCTTTACACCTAGGTTTTACTCTAGCTTGTAAAAGTCCCCCCTGGCCTGAGGAGTGCTGGGTCTGGTAGAGACAATACTAATCCTTGAATATCAGCCAGAAAATACTATATATTTGTAGTCCAGAAAGGCAGTATCATGGTAAGTTTTACTGGAACTGATTCTTGGCTCCGTGAGGAGGGTGTCTTTCGGCAGTGGGCGGAGGTGAGTTGTTCTCTTACCCTGTGAGCCGTGGTGGTGACGGGACTTCTGAAAATGAGTGCGGGGGCCACTGCGCTGCCTGGACCGACGAACACCCTGGTATGCAGGTAAGGCTGAACGTGGCAGCCGTTGTGGGGATGTGACACTTACCCCCAAATCCCAAGCACTGCAAATCCTTCTTAAGCCCAACATGCTTTGATTTAATTATTAATAAATCTTGGGGGAAGAAAAATCTGTTCATGTGTCTAAACCTGCTAACTGTTTCATAGAGCGCCCTGCAGTACGTGCGCTGTTAAGATTATATCCTGCAGCGAGATTAGATTAAAATCACTTCAAAGGGAGGTATTTATTTATTTATTCCAATCTAAGGATTGTTTTCCTCTAGGGACGTACTTTATCTTTTTCTATATATTTTCAAGACAAAGCTCATTATGCTGTGTTTGGCAGTATACAGAGTTGGTTTAAAATACAATTTAAGAACTTTAAAGGTAAGGATTTTACAGCTACCCTCCATTGCTGAGTGCCAAAGCCTACTGGTCAGCTTGCTCTTCAGTTTGCAGCTGACTGGTTTAAATAACAGTGGTACTGAGCCTGGTACTGTGCAAAAAACCTTTCAGTTGCTGACTCGCTGTTGTCTGTTCCAGTTCCCCCAGTAATACACCGCCCATCCTCGGAGGGGCTGGGGCAGCAGCACCGCAGGGAGCTTTGCAGGTGCTGGTGCCCACACAAGTTGCCGCTGTGGAGCCAAGTCTGCTGGTGAGAAGTTTTGACGTGCCAAGTTCAGTTTATCTCCTGCTCTGGACTAATTAGAAGCAATAAAGCCGAGCGAAGGATGGGCCCAGCTGCCTTTGTGTCAGGACCCTGCGCTGCTGACCTGAGCCCCTGCGTAACATCAGTTTGAGACAGCCAGTAACGCTCAACTCAATCCCAAATACAGGCCGTGCGGGGGATTTCAGTTCGTTTTAGCTGCGTGGTGTGTTGGAGTTTTCTGCGGTAGCTCACGCTCAAGATACGTCAGGTAGAAAGTAGTAGTCAGGTGCCGAGTATCTCAAAGGGATTAAATGTCTAACAAAAAAAATGAGTGAGCTTGTTTGTGAAGACATTTCAAATGCATTTCTTTTCAAAATCTGAGATCTCGGTTTTGAAAAACTGTATTCATTTCATAGAGAACAAAAACTGGAGCAAGATTTTAATTATAATATGGAATTCAGCAATGGAGTTCTGGTCAGCACTTCTCTGTAAATCTGAATTTCTTTTTTTAATGCTCAGCAGTGACCTAGATGGCATCAATTTGGTTATTGCAAATCAAGCTAAAAGAACGATTTTATGTTTGTACTTAAAATTATTCTTGTAAGTCCAGTATTTCCTTTAAAATGATTATTGCCACCCCAGTCTTTTGTGAACCTTTGGCATTGCCTAAAATTATTATCCGCCTGCGGGAACAACTTGCCTTTATAGCCCTCTCTAAAACATTACTCTCTGTATTGGAGCTAAAGCTTCTGTAAATACATGTTTTGACCTTCAAGGAAATACTGCTGTCTTATCGCAGAAGCCTGGCTATTCAGAGTTGAATGCTGTGACCACTCTTAATCGCTTGTTCTCTCTCCTGATGTGCCATTATCCTGTTTATTGCTGGGTGCGTGGCGCTGAGTCTCTTCGTGGCACTTCAGCAAGAGGCTTACTCAAAGAGTCACGGTGTTCGGGTTATAATGAGCGTTAATGACGGAGCAGGTGAGCAAACCCCGCGCGTATCTTGCTGTCAGCGGCGCTGCTTGTTCAGTCAAAGAGCGCGTAGAGCGCAGTGCTGCGCTGCAGAGCGCTTTTCTCTCACAAACTTGCCATCGGTTAAGTCGTGTTTTAGATGCTGAGCTCCTTTGGTCATTCAGGGGTAGGAGGTGATCCTGGGCTGGCGTTGGATGTTACTGGAGTTAAAGGTAGGTGCTTAGGTGGATACGGGACTGGTGTGATCTGATGGGTTTTCTGACTACAGTGAAGGCTCTTAATTTTGTTTGTCTGCTTTTCACTGAGAAATAGGTCTTGTTTTTGCCAATCTTCTGAAGTTGATGAAATGAGGAAGAAAGGAAAATACAATTACTGTTTTTTTCTTGCTGACTGTGACTGTTTCTGTTGCTTACTCAGGTAAAGCTCTGACAACTCACACTGGTTTTATCTTCTGATTAAAAGGAGCTGGATTCTTGTCTTGTCTTTTTGGTCTTGCTGGGCATGATTTGGGACAAGAAACTGCTGCCCACAGGCTGTTCACAAAGTTTCACCAAACAGTGCGTACTTACAGTCATAAATGAGTCTCATCTATAAAGGTTGAGCAACTTTACAGTTCCTAAAGCAATTCCTTTAAGTTGTGGCTGTGACAGGCCTTCAGTCATCGTTTCTGAACACAGTCTGACTCCAAGAACTCCACCTGTTACAGAGAATGAGAAGAAAAGATTTATTTTACAAGGTTTTGCAAATACATACCTTGGACTTCTGGTAGTACAGATCGTTACTGTCTCCTAGGGATGAAATGGAGAACGGTGGTTGCGCTGTTGTCCCTGCGGCTTGGTGAGGCTGCGTGTGTATTTCTCACGGCCCTGAGTTGCTGTTTCTCTGGGTAGGTAGGGTGAATGGGCAGTAGCATGGAGTTGTCAAGCTGACATTCAGTGCTCCAAACTATTCTTAATTGTTCATCACACTGGCACCCGACGGGCTCACTCAGCGATGCTTGCTCACCTTTTGATAGCACTCACACAGTGAAGATGCTGAAGTTTTCGTAAATGAATATTTGCACAAGATTTGTTGACCACTGGTTTGATCAGCCTTTGCATGTTTAACCAAGGAGATGCATACAAACATGGAGCTAATGAATTCTACGCAGTGAGTAATTGTTGTGCTACAGGGAAGCTTTCAGTCTACGCTGTTTGCTGTATTGGCGCGGATATTCCTTGGGCGGTCTGACTTGTGACGGTGGTCTGAGGTTAGGTTTCAAATTAAAGTCTTTAGAACGTCCCTGCAGAGAAATCTGCTTTTGGAGTTTTCTGGAGCACGAAGGTGGTGGTGCTGTCCAGCGTTGACGTTGACGCATCGGGTGTCACATCGTTTGTACAGTCCTTGGCAGCGCGACTCTTTCAGAAGTGGCTCCTGCAGGCTTTCTGCAACTGTGGCTTCTTGTGCCGGTCCCGAGCTTTCTGCTTCACCTGTCTTGATCTTTGAATGCCGCCGCAGTTGTTTTAATTGAAACAATGACTGAAATTTAGTTAATTTTGAAGCCTTCAACTTTTCGAAGTTTTGAGCCGTTTCTAGCTGCTCCTTAGGTGTTTTGGCAAAAGCGTTCCCTGTATGGCAGCACTGGTGCTTGCGGAAATCTGGACAAGGAGAAGCCAACTGATTTCTCCAGCTTGACTCAGCCACCTCGTTTCCCAGAGCTTTCTAAAGTGCTCGGGGCTGGCTGTGGCTTGGTGCAGTATCTGTGGACGGGGGGATTTGAGCAGGAGCTTGGACCAGGTGGCCTCTAGAGACCTTGTTCCAAGTAGAGTTTCTCTCAGTAGTCCTAATAATGCTGGGGGACTGAGCCTGAGTTAGCTTTGTTACTGGGAACCCCACCTTTGTACGCCCGTGATGGATTTGAGGGTAGCTGTGCAGTGTTTATACGTAAAGAGCTTTAGTGCTCCATACATTCATTTTGAGGTTTGATTTCCTAAACGCTGAACCTCTGCAGCTCCTTTCTGCAGAAGGCACGTCTTGCCGTTTGTCTAACCCCGCGCCGTGCAGGTTAGCGAGTCTCCTGTGAAATGAAGGAAGCAGCCATTCATCTTTCAGCCTAATGGACCACAGAAATTACAAGTTGTAGCATGCAGCTTAATCTTGCCACGAGGCAGAGCGCTGCATACTTTGCCTTCAATTTATGCATGCCATGCCTTTTTATTAAATGTAAAAGAGCAGATGACAGGATTTCTCCAGAGCACTTGCTTTGGCTATACCTAGTAGATAGCCAGTGCATTTCAAGATAGAGTAAAATAAATGATGATGGTTTCTTTACCATGCATAACAACCACCTTTGAAATCTGAGGACAGAGTTATGGATTATCCTCTGTGTGTCAAGCAGCAGAGAAGAGCGAGACAGCTATTTTAGTTTTAACCCTGCAGATGACCCACTTTTTGAAGTGTTTCCGTTGCCATTGCGAGATGCAGCAAGGGCTGGAGCAGCGGTTGCACATCTGTGCTTGGTCAGGCCTTCACCCAGGGCTGGCTCTTTGCCGCTTTCTTTTCTCTGTTCCTCCTTGTATTATAACTTTGAATTGTCTCTCTGTTGTTGCAGTGTGCAGAGGAGTGAATGCCCCATGTTGTGTTAGTGCCTGTCTGCCATGCTGGCCTGTCTGCCAGGACCAGGTGACCTCTCCTTTCAGCTTCTTTCTTACACGCAGATGAACACTGGACTTCAGAAATGTGAGTGACGTTTTGTCTGCAGGATGTGGTTAACTGTTAAATCTGGCTCTGGTACAGCTGTGACATAAACATTTAGGATATAGTGGAAAAACTGTTTAATGTTAGAGTCTTTCTTTTGTTGTGCCTTCAAGGCATCCATCAGTAATGGCTCTGAGAAGTGGCTGTGGAGGTTCATGTGTGCGCAGCAAGCTCTCCCCCCTTCCTGGCTTTGTAAAGGTTAGTTTTAACCACAGCAAGACGAAATGCAAGTGAGGTTTCTGTGAGATTCGTGCCTCTTTGCTGAAAACATTTTGTGCTAAAAGTGTGCCAGCTGACTTGCTTCTTAACACGAGTTTTTCCTGACTCTCTTTCATTTCCATTTGTTTAATTACTCGTAGACACCGATAAAAGTTGGACCAGGCTAATGCAAACCTTTTGAGGTCAGCAGCTCTGTTGTTCTACATACCTGGGGCATGTACTGCAAATATTAGTGATCTAGCCCAAATTAGTAAAGTTCAAAGTTTCCATCTTCTTTCTGATGTCTCGTTAGTGCCTCTGAAAATGTGTCTGCAGAATACTCTGATAATTCTTTTTTGATAACTTCAAGTCATTTTTTTGGTGCTTGTATTTTTAAGAAGAACTCAAGCTTAGGAATGTAAGTTTACTGGCTAGAGATTTTTTAAAAAATCTTATTTTGTTTCTCTTCTTTATCACTGAAGTTGCAAATTGATTGTTCAGCTGAAATTTCAGAAATACCAAGATTTCTACATAAGATCTCTGTACGTGGTTCTTAGGGCTGTGACCTGTCTCTTGCGTTTGAAATGTGCACTGGGAAATCTCTGTACCCTCCGTTTCCTGATGGACTAGTCGCTCTTTAAAACCAAGTAATTTACACTTCAGTTATAGCTGCAATTGTTATTACGTGAAGACTCGGCGGTGCTACTGAAAATAGGTAAGAGAATTTTGCCGTGAAGGGTGATGTGCTTCCGGTCCTGCCAGAGGTGGATGCCAGTGTTCACGTACACACGTGTGCTCCCCCAAGCACTCGCACGGCGTTTCTGCTGACTCCAGGGGCTTGGTAATTGAAATGGCGCTTCCAGCAGTAGTAAAAATCTTTACTCACAAAAGGATTTCCTTAGATGGCGTGAGGCTGGGCATTCCCCTCCTGTCTCTTTTCCATTTCCCGTTCGAGCTTTGCTGACCGAAACGTGCTTACTCAGAAGGTAGGCTCTTGTGGTGAGAACGTCCTTGCATTACGTGAAGTTTCTTTGGTGGCTTGGAAAGCTTAGTTCTGAAAGCAGATTGCTGAGGTTCGTGTCACGTTAGCTGTGCATAAATCAGGTATTTGCTAATTACGCATTTATGAGGCAACGTGCTGGTAGGTGGGCCGTTTCATAACCTGATGGTGCCTGATGCTGTTTGAGAACTGCTTATCCCCGTGCCAAAAGCGTTGCTGTATTCTGCCTTGTGAAGAGCTTCAGGTGCTGCGTTTAAAAGAATTTAGGACATGAAGTAGCTGGCAGTGGTAATGCTCAGCTGTTCCAGTTAGGTCTGATTTATGTGGAAAATGAAGCTGCTCCTGCAGACCTCGCTCACCCCTGCTGCAGATGTGTGTAAGATTAATTGGTGCGTTTCTCTCCGTACTGTATATGCACAAGTGCTCTAGCCCCTGGCCAAAGGAAAGCTGAGTTAATGAGCATTTTTAATGAACGGTGACTTGTGACTTCTGATGGGGGGTTGGAAGCGGGCTTTAATAATAGTGCTACTGCTTTTGTAAAAGGCACAGGACTCTGCAGGATAGCTTTTGTTCAGACTTACGGTGTTTGTATTAATGATTTTTTAAGTGTAGTTTTCTGGATCAGACTTTTTATTAATGCTTAAAAATCCACATTAGTTCAATTATCTTTTTTTTTTCCCCTCTTTCACTTTCAAATAAGAGTAATTTCTCTTAAAGGTGGCCTGTGCAGTGGGAGTTTTGTACATTAATATGCACATATTTTTTCCTTTAGAAACTGATCACTACGGGACTTCCAATTTCAGTATTTGTCTTTGAATTCCAACTGCATCACAGGAAAAGCTAACCCTGGAATCCATCCTTATCCACACAGGGGATTTCTGACTGACCCTGTATTGATATTCTCTCCATTCTCCCAGTGACTCCAGTATAAACCTGACCAGTCAGTCGTGATACTTGAGGCAAGACTGTTGTGTAGCAGTGTCACAGGGCCTGGGAGAAGAAAGGGCGATTTTTCACAACAGTTCTGCAAAGTCAAGGTGAAAGGTGCTTCTTGAAAAGCTTTTGTAGGGCAGGCATAAATGAGAGAAGAGCAGATTGGGACTGAATATGGGGTCATCAGCTAAAATCGAGTCCTTTCTAGGGGTGAGAGCTCTTTCTGTAAAGGCTGTAGAGAAGCTGCGGCAGCTGAGATTCTTATGCAGAAGATGGGCACAGCTGTCCCAACACAGACACTCCCATTCAGGTAGGAATCCTGAAGGCCTGTTTGTATTTTGCTTAATGTTAATGAAAATTGAACCGTAGGCAGTTTTAAAAGCAGTAGGTTTTAAAGCCTTAATGTGAAATGCACTTAAAAGATGTTACATTAGCGTTGAGATGAGGCAGAGGAATATATCTCATTTCACGACAAAAATATCTCCAGAGGCGAGACGCGCGTGGGAATGTGACCAGATGAATCGGTTGCCACAGGAGTGTGAACTTGCAGCTCGCCAGTTGGTTGGGGTAACTGCTCATATGCACAGCTTTACCTTACAGTAAACACAAAATAGTTACTTTTCAGCAAAAGTATTCTGCCTTGCGTTTACCATCAGGCAACTTTGTGATGCTCATCCCATTGTTTTTTTAATGTAGCTTGTTCACCTGCCATCCTCCTTGTCATTTTATGGCTCAGTCCAGAATTCTTGCACACAAATGATGAGTGTATTCCAATACCAGTGTTTTCTTTCAGTCTATTCTAGCTGTTTTTCTGTTCACTTAGTAACCAGACCTAATTGTTCTTCACTGGTTTGTAGGATATCTGTACGGGATATTCAGACTCCTACTTCCCCAGATGCCTTTCTCCTTCCTCCTATTTTTTTTTTCTGCCTTAATTATTGTGGTCATCCAATCTTGCCTATGGAGCTGCTAGTGAAGCACATTTTAAGCAGCACGTTGGGAACCTTGGAAAGACATCACCTTGGTCAGGCCTAAGTAGGATGGCTGGGTTGGTCGATAGTAAAAGCAGCATAATCTCAGCTGTACGCAGAGCGGGCTCCGTTTGAAATGGTGGTTGGTTTCAGACGATCCTGGCCAAGGGATTTAAAAGATGGCTTGCCATTTGGTAGGATGCCAAACTTGATGTTGGGGCATCACTTCAGTTTGACTGAGGGCTTATTTTCTCTTGTCAGAGGAAGGAGTTCTTCCAGATTCGGGATTCCGGATGTGTTGTAACCGATAGCCACAGCCTGTTCAAACGTTGATGTTTCAGCTGCTTTCTGAACGCTTCCATCGCAGTTCCTGTATAACAGAAAAATAGAGGCTTGAGTAAACAAATATTTAGGGTGTCTGGGAACTGTTAGTGTTTACTGCCTCATTTGCTGATACGCCTGTAGAAATGTAAACCAGGCTGGGAAATTTTGATGGGAAAGATGTCTCTACTTAATTTTTAATCTGAAAGTAAAAGCTTTATGTGGCAATGGCCGTAGCTGTAACACAAACCGTGATACAGACAGGAGTGGATTCCTTTGTCCTCTGCTGATGGTTCCTCTCTGGTTCATGGTGAGTTGCAAGGGTCACCTCTTGGGGAGGAAACAGAACTGAATGGGCGTAGGCAATGCTAAAAGTAAAGGCTGGGCGGCTCATGAAGGCCTTGGCTGTGGAGGCAAGGTAGTACTGGTAGAGTCCGTTCAGAGGCTCTTCTCTGTCAGGAGCGTAGCAGCTCGCTGAGAAGGACAGGTATAAACCACTCACCTGCAGCAGCGGGTACAGGGGTATGAACAGAGAGGATATTCGGGTTAATATCCAATGAGCATTTCCTTTAATCAAGAGGAAGGGTGGTATGGTGCCAGAGTTTGGACAGCATGGGCAGTAAGAGTGTAACCGGGGCCGTGGTACGTGCTGTGCTAAAGATGCAAGACAGCCTGCTTGCAAAGCTGCTTATTTCACAAAAGATATTTTTAATATTTCTATAATTATCCTTTTTTTTTATATATCCATCCTGGTATCCATCCTATTTTCTGGCCCTTTTGTTCTGAAAGTGAGTGCTCTTAGGGCGGTGCTGCTCTCCCTCGCCTGTGAAGACTGGAAGCTGCAGGATGCCAGGAGGGGAGAGGTGGCTGGTACTCAGATTTGGGCTGTATCCAGGAGCCTTTTGGAGGCAATTTTCTGTAAAGAATCAGGGGTGGATTTTCAGGAGGAAGGGCTTTTTGCCTGGGAGCATCAAGCTGTTTACTGGAGCATTAGATTTCCTTGGGTCAGAGGGCCAGATGTGGGGCTGAGCTACTCTTGGGCTCTGGAGGAGCTGGCTGCCACGGTTCCCGTTCTTTCAGCACAGGAGCAGATGGCGTGGGTGTGCTAAAAATTTTAGCAAAAACGATGGGCGTTTTTTTCCAGTAAACTGTTTGCAAGGTGGGGGGAAAAAAAAAATCAAGCAAAAGTAAAATTGAATTGCCAAAGCTGTAAGCCATTACTTGAAGATTAGAAAATCATTTCTGAAGCAGTAGTCCCACAGGAGTTAAGCAGCAGAGCTGTGGTAGAGGACCAGCCCAAGTCTCTGCTTGGAATACCACTATAGCGAGAGAGGCACAAGCGTTCCCCTAGGTTTCTGAAGTTATTTCCAGAAGCAGTTTGAGCTTGTGGGCAAGGTAGGTGTCTGGTAAACTGGAGTAAGTGAAACCACACCCCTGTCTCCAGAAGCCTTTTGTCTGTGTCTGGGGAGTAGCATGTTTTTAATCTTGTGAGGTAATCACGTAATTTTGCTGTGTGATGCTAGGATGCTGTCCTTAGCAAGGTGCCACACTGAAAATTCAGCTGAAGAAATAATTGCAAGCCGTAAAATAACGCACGTGTTAGCCTGCTTCCATTTGCTGAACTCGGACTGACAAGGTCTTCCTAATGGACCAAAAGACGCTCAGAGTGCTTTCAGATGTCAGCACCTAGAAAAGAGCTCGGATGTAGATAGAGGCTTGAGCTGAAGTGCTTCGTGTGGTTCTCACCTCAACATTCCACGGGTTTAATGTTTAATTCATAACTTTCTGATGTAGAATTATACGGTAAAGATACCGAGAGTGGCTCAAAGAGCTATGGGGAGGCAGCCTTCCATCAAGAGAATAGGAACTAGCCGACTGCCACAAGAAATATTTCAGGCTGGAGACAACCTGATGTTTATAGCACGTTACCTGTTTTTGTCCAACTGCAAACACAGTCTGATGAAAACACTGGTTTCATTTTGCTCCCCTAGGCAGATCTTGCTTTGAGTTGAACTGGGGGTTGTGTTGGTCACCAGGTAATAAAGGGAATGAGGTATCTGGTACACAATCCGCTGGTCTGGGAAGATGAAGTTCTTGTCTCTTGATTCCGTGGAGATTTTCTAGCCTTGTTGTGCAACTGTCTTGCCCTGGGGTTGATCCCTTGCTTAGCGGAATGGGTATTGACGAATTTCCTTTTCTCCGCAGGGGACACTACACAGAAAATGAGATCTGCACAGTATCCTACCCCAGCAGAATTGGATGCTTATGCTAAGAAGGTCGCCAACAATCCACTGACTATAAAAATTTTCCCAAACAGTGTCAAGGTTCCCCAGAGGAAACACATACGCCGTACTGTGAACGGACTTGATACTTCGGGCCAGAGGTACAGTCCATACCCATCTCAGGCCACCACGAAAACAGGTCTCCTGGCGATAGTCAAATCTCCAGCGAAAGGAATTATCAAAGACTTTGACGGGACACGCACGCGTCTGCTGCCGGAAGCGATGATGAATCCCCCTTCCACACCGTACGTTGCACCTAGCACTTTAACCCACCCCCAGGCGCTTGCTCGCCAGCAGGCTCTCCAGCATGCACAGACTTTGCCGCACCCCCAGAGCATACCGCAGCCACAGACTTTGCAGCACCCTCAGGGTATACCACAGCCACAAAGCTTACCGCACCCTCAGGGGATACCGCAGCCGCAGGCGCTGCCGCACCCTCAGAATCTGCAGCAGCCGCAGGGCTTGCAGCATCCTCAGACCATGGCACACCAGACTCTGCAGCACCCCCCGAACCCTTTGCTGCAGCCGGGTTTACATGGAAGCAGAAAGATGCCGGATGCAGATGCGCCGCCGAATGTGACCGTGTCTACCTCAACCATTCCCCTCTCTATGGCTGCCACCCTGCAGCAGAACCAGCCACCGGACCTGAGCAGCATTGTGCACCAGATTAACCAGTTCTGCCAGGCCAGAGCTGGCATTAGCACTACCTCAGTGTGTGAGGGACAGATTGCAAACCCCAGCCCTATAAGTCGCAACCTGCTTATCAATGCAAGTACCAGGGTATCTACTCACAATGTCCCTACACCCATGCCTTCCTGTGTAGTAAACCCTGTAGATCATGCTGCTGCTGCTATTCCTCCTGCCTCTGTTAATGTGCCCATGGTGAATATTAACAGGGTGCCGCCCGCGTACCAGAACGAAATCAAATCGGTTGCGTGGAACCAGCACCAGCTTGCGCATCTGCAGCAAATGTGTGGGGATGCTGCTGGGCCCGCTGGACTCGCAGGGAAGCACCCTCCGAGAGAGATCGCAGGGCAGAGTTTCCCTGGCAAATCTTCAAACTACCCTCAAGAACTGTGCATGGGCCAGTCGTTCAGCTTGAAGCCCCCCATCGAGAAGCCTACGCCTTCTCCGCCGGTGAACGGGTTGCAGGGACCCTTGCCGTATACCAACGGGCACTATTTCCAGCCCATCTGGAATAACATTCTGCCCACGCCCAACAGTGACAGCTCTGGGTCCCAGGACCTCGCCATGCCTTTCCACGGGGGACAGCCGGCAGGAGCACCGCTAGATTGTGCAGGAGGAACTCATTTCAGAGCTGGAGCTGGCCCGTCCAGCCAGAATAATGTGATGCAGACCATGGATTACCTAAGCGGGGACTTTCAGCAGTCCTGCTTCAGAGATCAGAGCATGGCCGTGCTGGGAAAAGTCCATCGGCCCCCCATGAACCGAGCACCTGAACCAACCGATAGTCGAAATCTTCATATTCAACACCCAGGGTATAGATAGGCTGCAGTCACTTTCACAGACAAAAATTATAGGTTTAGTCTTAATTTTAATTAATAAGCAAGGCATTTTTAACTTGCAAACTTGTGTGATCATTATAGTAACCGTTGGAAGAAGACATACTGTGTATTTAAAAGCTTTGCTCACATGTGATCTATCTCCTTTATGCATCAAATATTTAACATGCCTTTTGTTTCAAAGAATTTCATTACACTACTTCACGCCACAGCTGTTTCCTCGCTGCAGAATCCCCTTTGTGCAGCTTTTGCCTTCTGCTTAGTAGCTCCTTGCTGGACCGATGTTGAGTTGCTGCAGGGTTTCGCAGTTGCATCTGTTCACCAGCTCTGTAAAGAGCCGAGGTAGTGTAGCTGCTTAAATTTCCATCTCAATTTCCTCTGAAGATTAAGAGCAACAGAATTCGTCAGGAAGCAGGGCTTATTTTCAACTCGAAAGCCCGTTTCATTAATGCATTAAACATTGACCGTTTGCACTGTCTAGAGGCCTATTTAATTGAGAAAGAAGCCTGCGTTTGAAAAGAGCTAGCTAGGGGTATGTGTTTAGGCATTAATATAGGAAGTAGCTCTTCAGCTGTTTCTTGCTGAGACGCCCACATTTATCATTTAGACTTTGTCCAAAGTCAAAAGTCTCTGGCAGGTTTTTCTGACACTTTTTTGGCGGACAGGGTATGGAGGAGGGGGGAATGGCGGTTTTAGGACGCAGGCAGCATAGCTGCCATAGGTAGCTGCCTTTTTTTCGGCATCGTATTTCCCTTCCCCGCTCCCCTTTCGCCAGCGTAACAGCTAGCTTTGTCTGAACCCCTCGCTGCTAGGAGTCTGGCCGTCCTGATGTGAAGGGAATCCAGACCCACTGACAACTCCCCAAAGGGTTCAGCCGCTTCTCCAGTAGCTAGGATTAATTTCAGGGCGAGGAGAACGTAACTCAATCTCGTCTCCGGTGCAATGAGCGGGCGTGTGGGGCGGCGTGGCGCGGTCCCGTTTCGGCGGCGGTCCTGACGGGATGGGAGGCGGTTAATCTGACGCGAAGCTCTGCTCGCGAGCCGCTGTGGGACCGACGGTCCCGTATTCCTCTCCATCAAAGCGCCACAGCAGATTTAATGGAACAATTCTCCTCTCTGGGAATTAGCGAAGCTATTTATAACATCTCTTTTTCCCAGGGTCTCAGTGCCTAACTCCTTCTGTTCCTTTCCCACGTCACTTCCAGCAGCTATAGTCGAGTCAGCGACCGTAGGACACTAACTGTTGGGTAACCTCCGCGTCTTGTTCTCCTCAGCGTACCGAAACACACCTTTCTGTTCTAACAGCCGAATTTGTTGTAAGTAGAAAATTTCTCATCTCTGTTAATGAGACTAATACTTGAACATAATGATCACAATCAAGTTTGGAAATTAAAAAAAAAAAAAAAGAAAGAAAAAAAGTAATAAAAAAATAAATGCATTGATTCTTTATATGTACACTGGCTAAAAATATTGCTCTACACTGTAACTTTTAAGTGTAATATTTCTGTATGAATGTCGCCTGGTAGTGTGGGTTTGAGTAGCATTGTGTATGGGTGAACCCACTGGCCTCTGCCATCCACTGGCCTCCCTCACAGCCCTTGGAAAAAAAAAAACAAAGCCTTAAGTATTTGCTCCTTGAACTTTCCTGAACGAGCATGGTTTGAAATCTTAAGACATCATACAAAATTGAAAAAGGAAAAAAAATAACAAGTTTTTGAAGTGACGTCATAGTTGGCTAGAGATTCTTAAAAGTTTTTCGTAAATGGAAAAAATTAGAAAACATTTATTTGTATTTTTTTAATTTAGACGTGTAGTCCTGGGCTGTAACAAATATTTAGGTTTCAAAGCTTAGCAGAGTACGTTTTCTGACTCCTTGCGTAAGTTAGTACACTTATATCCTGTCATTATTTAAATTCTTTTAAGTGTACTATAAACCGTTCTTTAGTGGTAACTCTTTAGCAAAGTTAAGCAATTTGACTAAAGACGGATTAAATTATGTGTTGGCTTGTGTTGCCTTATATTTAAAAAGGAAAAATTGCCTGATTGTGTTATGCCAAATGATAGCAACATGAAGTCCTAATTTATTGTTTATAATCGTATTCCTGCAGTCTTTGTGAAAACTGGTAAATATACATCTATGAAAGAACTGAAATCCCGAGGCTTTTCATGCAATATTTTTCTGAATACATTATATTGGAAGCCAAGGTTCGAGTCTGAAGCTGCTTCCCTACGGTCTCCCCGTCGTCTTCCCCCTCCTCCTCCTCCCCCGAACCGATCTAGGGCTGTGCTACGACGTTAACCTTCCCCGCCGAGTTAGTTACTGTAAGGTGTTCTGCTACCTGAATAGGAACCTTTTTACTAAATAAAACATTGGCATCTCCTCTGGTCAGTAGCCTGCTACCAATCTCAACCCAGACTGTTATTAAAAGCTGATTTTTTTTCCCTCCTGCTCTTCTCCTGAGAGAGAGCCTTGAGTCGAGTCCCGTGTCGTGGTGTTTGCGTTAGCGGTGGCGGCGCGCTGTGAGTTTTTGGGGGTTGTTCTGCAGGTGGAGCCGCGACCTCTGAGACTTTGCCCCGGTAGAGCAGGACCGGGAAGGAAAAATACTCCCTAGACTCATCCAGGTGGGACATTGCTTGAAAAATAGGAATCATTTTGCTATTAAAACATACTGAAGTGTTTCCTTTTGTTCTGGGAGTGAGATTTTTCTTTAAACCAGCCCTTTTCACTTCTGCAGCAGCCTGTGGCTGATGGGCTCTCCTTCCTTCTTCCCCACTACTGTAAAGAGAAACACAGAACACTGCCCTGCCTCGTCCCCAGGCACAGCGTCTGTGAGCAGACACCGAACACGCCGCGTAGGCGCCCGGCGTGGGGATCCAGACGTGGCACTGTCACTCGCCGAGGTGACAAGGGGAAGAGCAGCCGAGGGGCGAGCCAGAGGCCGGTGGTCCGGTGTGTGGTGGGAGGTTTGCTCTCCTGGAAACGTTTGTCCACGTGCAGGTTTATTTCACGCTCTCCCCAGCACAGAAAAGCTAAAGGCTGGGGCTCTCCCCAGGAGCCCTATGCGGGTGGTCGCCTGCATTTGAGGTTCACACCGCTGCTCCCGTCGCAGCGCTCACCTTGCCTCTCTGTCTCTTCATCTGTGAGCCAGTGGCTTCCTGACCTCTGACTCCAGCACAAGGTTTCTGTTCCCCCGATGGATCCTGGGCACTTGCAGGTGATGGTTCTGCTCCTTAAGGAAAGAGTAAGGCATTTTCAGATGTTTTCCTGAACTATTTACGCTGCCTCATCAGCGCTGAAATCTGTCCCCTTCACGGTACCACACTGATTTAGCAGAACATCGTTACTCTTAATTGTTCTGGGCAGCTCCCTTGCCAGCCAGAGGTGGACATTGGATGGATCCCAGGAGGGATAAAAATGGAAGTGGTGTAAACCCTTCCACGAGGAAGCTTCCATCTCTGAAGTGTCTTGTCTTTCAAGCGGAAGCTTTGAAGCTGTTAAATCGCAAGCCCGGTTTGTTACAGCCCAAAGTTAACATTTTATAGACACTTGTGCATTTTCTTTACGCTTACGATGTGAGAGGTGTCTCCGTGGGACTCGGCTGCTCCCGTAGAAACCAAACAGAAATGTTTGCTCGGGCTCACTGGGGAGAGAACTGGGAATTGCTGCTGGATTTCATTAAACCACAAACTGATTATAAATGCTGCTGCTTATGTGCTACGGGTATGATCTAGAATTTTTTTTTCAATTTTTTTTTTTTTTTGTCCACAGGAAAAATAAAAAAAAAGAAAAAAAACTTGGTCCAGCTGCCCCTTCTGCTGGTTTTATGCAGTGTGAGTGTGTGGGGCTTGCGTGGTCAGCAGCACGGGGTACACAGGCAGCATGGGGTGGGTCCTTGTCCCAAAGGGAATTTGGGGAAGAGCTTTTGTGGATTTCTGGGGTACAAATGGATCGGGCACAGCTTGGTTGCCTTTCTCCCGTAAGAGCACCAAGAAGGTCTGGAAAACAGAAGCGACACAAAATCTCAGAGCCGGAAAAGTGCTGAAATAATTATTTTAAAAAGCAGGAGGAGTCGATGACGTGCTGCAAGTCCTGTCAAGGTGAGCTCGGAGAGATTTTTAACGATATCTGCGAGGGTTAGGGCTGTCCCTGGCTGGCAGGCACAGGGCTGCTCCGAAAGCTGGACCTAGGAGGTTCCCTAGACGGTACAGGCTGCCCTGCAGTGTGCTGGCCCTAATAGTGTGTGTAATAAACTCGGAGTTTTTCTTACTAACCTAACATTAAATACAAAATTGTAGAGGAGAGTCGTGACATTTTTAGACTCCTTCCGGAGTCATCATACATCCAGTTTAATCTGCGCGTTTTCATCTCACACAACTCAAAACCTCTCTCATCTGTGCTTGTCTCAGTGTCAAAAATCCCTCTGATGGCAAACTAATACCTTGCATACCGTTTCTGATACTAAGAAATGTATTTGGTTCCCACATGCTTTTCCAGGAATTTGGGCTAAAGCAGGCAGCTTAGCCCAGCTGAGCTTAGCTGGGAAGAGCTGTTTGCTCACAGGCACTGCTGCCTCCCGGCTTCCGAATCCAGAAACGCTGTGTGGAGAGCAGCCGCTCCCTCCACCAGCCCCGGGGAGACGGGGCTTCAGGATCCTCCTCTCCTTTGACTCGCATCGCTGGAGCTCCGTCGGTCTCTGGTGTCTTCGTCTGTCCCCCCACCAGGAGGAACTGAACTCCTTCCGCAAAGCCTCTTCAGGAGACGTGACGTCCTTTTTGCAGCTGGTCAGACCTGTTTTACCAGGGCAAAGATCTGGTGTGATAATGAGCCAGCGGGGACTTTGGCATGAGCAGCTGCTGCCTCTGCTGAGGAATCCTAGAATCACAGCATCGTTTAGGTTGGAAAAGATCTTCAAGATCGTCACGTCCAACCGTTAACCTCGCGCTGCCAAGTCCTTGAGGGACTCCCCCCAGGAGTTACCTGCAGCCACAACTGACTGAGCCGAAGCTCTGGCTGATGGCAGAGCAAGATCCAACATAAAACTTCTCCTTTAGGGCCAAATGGAGTTTTCTTTCAAAGATTTAATTACTGAGTTTGGTTTTTTCCCCCTACCCTGAGCTCACTGTACCCTGGTAGGCAGTGGGAGGATGCAAACATTCGGTTTGAACCAAGGTAGGCAACGCGCAGAGATGTTCTCTACCAAAAACCAGCAGCGCATCGTGTCATGATGGAGGCTGTTTGTAGAAGAGCAACTGCTGCAGATTGCTCCAAAAAAAAATTGGAGCTGGAAGCAAATCCAGCTGTGGGGTCCTGGAGGGTGGGGGAGCCTAAGGAAAGGGGCATGTTGGAGTCAGCTCCTCGGGTCGTAGCTGGGGGAGCTCATGACAGACATCTAGCAACGGCCGCCTTTCTGATGCTCTTCCAGTGCTCAACAAGGCCAAATTGCAGTAAGATTACTGGAGTATTTTATCTAATTAGTGTAGGTTAATTTCAAGGCAATTGGGTACAAGCGGTTAATTCAGCTGGGATGGCTGATAGCCTAAGATAGGCACTGAAGTTCAAGTGCTGAAATCCCACCACGATTTAAACGGTGCTGCTGTAAAACCCTCTTCCTTCAGCCCCCTCGGACCCCACGGCCCTGGGGAGGGAGGGGAGCCCGGCTGGGCTTTTAACAAAAAGCTGTGAAAAGTGAATTTGTCTTCTATTTTTCTCCTGATGAAATATTAGCGTCTGGCGTAGCCGTCAGTAATCAGCACAAACCAGGGCTCTACCCCATGAGCAGTAAATGAAGTGATTATGCCAAAAATTCTCCTTGTGTGCATCCCAAAGGTCTGTAGGGCGCTTAAAGGATTTGGTGTTTAGGTAGAGAAGGGCAGCTCCAGCGTGGCTGGGGTCTTAACCAAGCAAAGGTCCAGCCCCTGCCATCGGGCCGGGGCTTCCTCGATTTACAGGGCGTTCAGTAACGCTTTCCGACCAGCATCCGAGCCCCCTTGGACCGATGGAGCACGGAGAAAGCCGGCAGGTTCTGGACCTTGAGAATAAATCTTCAAACCAACGAGTTTCCAGGAAGTTTATTTTTAAACAAGATATTTGAGGTTAAATTTAGCTACATCGATTTTTTTTCCCCTCTGCCCCCCACGAACGTTAAGAGCATCGCCTCCTCCTTCACCACCCGCATCTTGCAGGGGATTTGCTGCCCCGTTTTACGCAAACACCTGAAGGTTAAGAGGTGCTCGAAGATCCGGCTGACATTTCCAGCCAGGCACCGCACGGAGACGCGTGCGCCCCGGCTCCGGTTGCGAAGCGCCGGAGTAAACGTGGAGCCGAGCTAACGGACACTGGGAGCTACCGGAGAGCGGCACCGGACGGCAAATTTCACATTTATGGTTGGAGAGAGAAAAAGGGTAAGGGAGAAAAAAAAAAAAAAAACACAAATCACCCCGAGCTGGGGGCGAGGCAGGGCAGGGTCTCCCTCCCTGGGTTTGTTTTCCAGCACGGCTTCCCGGCGCTGGGCTGTTCCGTGAGCGCAGCCAGGAGCTGCTTTCGCCAGCGTCACTTCGCCACAACAGCCGAAGATTTTAGTTCATAAATTATCTATGGATTTTTTTTTATTTTATTTTTTTTTTAAATCTCGTAACTGGTGTGCAACAAGAGGCTGCCAACACCCTGCTGTGGGAACAGGACAGTTCCTATACAGTACGTGTATACACATAAATAGCTAAATAAAATGTATATAATATAAAATATTAAAAAAAAAAGCATGTAAATAAAATAAAAGCAAGTCAGGCACTGGGCAGTGCTTTTACCCTTGTCTGGCTTGTGCCACCTCAGTCTTAACCGGGGGAAAAAAATCTGTGAAGGCTCTGTAGGAGAAAAAAATAAATAGGAAAGGGAGAAAATGTGCTGCGGAGCCGGGGGGGGGGGTTGGCACGGTGGTGGGGGCTGCAGGGGCTGTGGGGTGCAGCTAATTAGGGGCTAATTGTGTTAAGCTGGGGTGGCGCTAATGCAATTGTGGGATTAGGCTGCGGAGATGGCGACACCCCCCCATCACCCCGGGGGGGAGCACGCACACCTGGGGCCTGATCCAGCCAGACAGCCCCCCCCCCCAAACCTGCCCCTGTGCCCCTCCTGCCTCCCCCCCCAGCCATCGCCCACCCACCCTTGGCCGCGCTGGCTCCCAGCCTCTCCCCAGGGCTGTAATTGCCCCGGCGCTAATGAGGGGCAGGGGGGGCTGCACGACAACAGCACCCCGGGGCTGGTGACATCCCCCCCGGCACATTCGGCGATTACCGAATTAACCGGCTCCATCCGAGCCCGTCTGCTGCCGGGATGTGGGTCAGGGATTACCACCCCCCACCGTGCCCCCCAGCCCAGCCCTGGCTCTCCCTGTCCCCCGCAATGCCAGCAGGGTCTGGGGACAGGGGTCCCCCCCATCCCATCCCGGGGCGGAGGAAGGAGGTTCAGGCGGCCGTAATAAATACAAGAAAAGTTTATTGAAAAAAAAAAAAAAAAAAAAACCAAGGAGGTGGGGAAGGGGCAGCGGGCCCCCCCTGGGGTAATAAATAACAACCGTGCTCTCGGGGGGCACCAGCTTACAAAATATGGCTCTGGGCAGCGGGGTCCCACGGGTCCCCAGCGAGGCTGGCGGGGGCTGCCGGGCACCCCGCTGAGGGGCTTGGGGGACCCAGCCCCCCGGGCACCTGAGAAGGGGCTCCCCTGGGGGGGGCGGCTGGGGCTGCAGCGGGGTCCCCGCCCTGGGAGGGATGTGGGGAGCAGCCCCCAGCCCCTGCCTACCTTGAGAGCCGCCGGCTGCGGCCACGGCAGCATCCCCACGCCGGGGGGGCACCGGCTGCGGGCAGGGGCTCAGCACCATCTGGAGCACCCCCGGACGGGGGTCCAGCTCATGTCCCGTCACCCCCCCGAGGCACCGGGGCTCAGGCCAGGATCTTCTGGGGGATCTCCACAGAGGCTTTGATGAAGATGGCGTTGTCCCTCACGTAGTTCCGCTTCTTGATGTCCTCGTGGGAGATGAACTTGGGGTAGCCAAAGCCCAGGGTGCTCTCGTCAAGGGAGCTGCGCGAGGCTCCCGGCTTCTGGAAGTTTTTCCAGT